>NC_044035.1:166154901-166816812 GCF_901765095.1 Microcaecilia unicolor | reverse complement strand
CTAATCCGGGGTTGTGAGAATCACTCCTCAGATGAAGTAGGATGCGGTGAAGCACCCTGCTGATCATCGGCCAGGGCAGAAACACGCAGAGCAGGTCTGACTCTAGCTATGGCCGAATCAATGCATCTAGGCCTTCTGAACCATATTATTTTCTCCTGAAAAAGCACTGCACTTTTACATTGTGCCTGGATACCTTTAAATGCAGAACAGGAGTCTCCCACTTCTTTGTGATTAAGGCAAAATCTTCTCTGGACAATTCCCACTTCCCCAGATCCAGGGAATTCCTGCTGAGATAATCCGCTTGGACATTCAGCATAATTCAGCGTCCCTGCAATAGGGGCTGCCAACATCAATGGAAAGTGTTTCTCTGTCCACTAAAACAACATGCAGGCTTCCAGAGCCAGCGGAGCACTTTAATGCCTCCCTGTCTGTTGAAGTAAGCTACTGCTGATACATTGACAAGATTCTAACTGGGTGTCCCTGGAGAAGCGATTGGAAGGCCAAGAAGGCTCAATGAACTGCCCTGAGCTCTAGACAATTGATAGGCCACAGAGATTCTGTCTTGGACCAAAGACCCTGAACATTGTGGTGGAGGCACTGAGCTTACATCCCTGGTCTCCATTATCCAGGATGGATATGCATTTGCATAGGTTGGTTGACTGCAGACACAAAGACATGCAAATTCTCACCTGAGGACAAACATGCAGAAGGGGATGCACGTGCGCCACCACCTCCAGAGTGGCTGTCTTGGAGCCCAGGACCTGAACACAATTCTAGACCCTCGGACTTGGAATCTGAAACAACCAGCGTTATTTGTGACTAGAACTTCTCCCTTCTGAGATCTGGAAGAAACCCTGTTTCCCTGCAGAGTGTCGAAGCAAGCACTCAAGAATTTGATGGACTGGGAAGGAACAAGATGGCTTTTGGCAAAGTTGATGACTAAACCTAAAGCCTGAAGAAGGGCATCATTCGAGCAGTCATCTGGGTACCCTCCTGAAATGAGGAGGCGCTGATCAACCAGTTGTCCAGATACAGGTGAATTCTGATACCATCCCAATGAAGGAAGGCTGCTACCACCACCATAACCCTTGAAGAAGGTTCTAGGAGCTATTGAGAGCCTGAAATGCATCACTCTGAACTGAAAGTGATGGCCCAGCCTTGCAAAGCATAAGCAGCACTGAGGAGGGGGCCAGATAGGAATGTGAATATGTTTCTTTGAGGTCCAAGGAAGTACGAAACTCCCCTGGATATACTGCTGCTATAAGAGAATGTGAAGTTTACATTTAAAAATGCTTCATCTGAAGAGATTTGTTGACATGCATGAGATCCAGCACTGGATGAAATGAGTCCCTTTCTTTGGAACCATGAAATAAATGGAATATCTGCTTTGACCTTGTTCAGGAGGAGTAACTAGAGTTACTGCTCCCAAATCCTGCAAGTTTCGTAAGGTGGACAGAAGCGATCTTTGCAAGGGGATTCCAAGAAAAAAAATTATACGATTGGAGAAGACAGCTCTAATTTGTAATCGTCTCTGATGAGCTCTAGAACCCATTGATCTGCAAGAACTGGTGCACTCCTCTAAAAAGTTGGCAAGATGCCCTACAATCATCTCCAGAGAAGAGTGGACTGGTACCCCATCATTAGGATGGACGAGAGGCTGGGGATGATCTGGAAGACTCAGTAGAGTTTCTTTTGTCAGCCCAAAAAGACTACTTCTGCTGCTACCAGGGTCTCTGAAAGGAAGGAGTCCAGTTTTGTTTATATTACTTAACATATATGGAGGAGTGGTCTAGTGGTTAGAGCACCGGTCTTGCAATCCAGAGGTGGCCAGTTCAAATCCCACTGCTGCTCCTTGTGATCTTGGGCAACTCACTTAACCATCCATTGCTTCAGGTACAAACTTACATTGTGAGCCCTCCTGGGCCAGAGAAATATCCAGTGTACCTGAATGTAACTCACCTTGAGCTACTACTGAAAAAGGTGTGAGCAAAATCTAAATAAATAACATCCTTAAGTCACGAGTACAACTAGCTCGACCTAAATGAAGATCAGGGCTTATCCTCAGGTAAACGCTGAGTCTTGGAGTTGCCCAAATCCTTGACCAGCTTTTCTAAATTTTTTCCAAAGAGAAGTTTCCCCTCTGAAGGGAAGTTTGGTAAGGCATTGTTTGGAAGTAGCATCTTCTGCCTAATGATGGAGCCATAACAATCTTCTGACCATAACTGCCAAGGCTATCTAATTGGCAGAAGCCCACAGAATATCATACAAGGAGTCTGCCAAATATGCCAGACATGCTTCAATAGATGGTAATTGAAGAGAAGTGGCAGAATTAGCATGTCATAGAATCAGCAGCCTGCTGTACCCAGCTACAAGATCTGGGCGCATAAGAACTACATACCGAAGCTTGCAGGGATAATGCATCCACTTAATGGAAAGTTTAAAAGGGAGGTTCTAATTTTCTATCCTGAATATCCTCAGCCAGCAGAGTTGTCTTTTAGTGACAGCCGCCACTTCAGCATCCACCTTAGGCAGCTGTAACTTTTCCAGTTCCTCTAGGGCAGTGAGACAGGAGAGCTAGAGGGTGAGAGGAGGAGATGGAAAGTTGAAAGGCAAGTGAAATATATGTGGATGACTGAAGAGTGAGAGGGTGAAATTTTGAGTGGGCAAAGAGAAAGAGACAATATGTTAGGGACTGATATATTGAGGGAATGGAGGAAGATAGGGAGACAGAACAAAGGACAGCACCCACTGGAAAAAGAGAAGACAACAGATAACGCAGAGAAGAGAAACTAGGACCAGCATGCTTGGAAAAATAAAATTCTCAGATAAAGGTATAAAAAAAAAGTGCTTTATTTTGAATTTATTAGATAGAATATGTTAGCTTGGGAAATGTGCATCACGGATGCCTTTGTATTTTGTTGGAAATGCATTTTTTTTCCCTATGTTGTAGTACATGTCTAGTTTGACTTTCTTGGGCTTCTCAGTTCAATTTTTTTCAACCTTTTTTCAGTCAGGACACACCTAATGGACAATGCCTGCATATGTGAGACACTTTTTTTTGTGTGTCAACATTTTTTATTGATGATTTCACCTGGTAACACATCCATTAGAGTACATACATAAGTTGTAAAACTGTCGGTCTTATATACATTAATCTTAAGTTGCTATCATCAGTTTTTGTTTTTGTAACAGTACCCTCTCTTATCCCCCCTCCCCCCTTACTACCTTCACTTTTGTCATGCACACTGAAAGAAACAATAGTCAGCATGTTACATTAAACTCAAACCGTAATTTCCAATAGTAACACCTTCCGTGATACTCCATGCTCATTCGTAATCCCTTCATGGTCTAGTCATAGCCATCCTCTTCATTTTCCTATATTTAATGTGTTGGTAAAGGTACACTGCCTTATTGGTGCTTCTTAAAGCTCTGTGTACCATTATCCTCTCTGTCTATTGTATTCCCTGTCCAGACTCACCTCCCCCCCACAAAGATACCCTGAGACTCCCTCTCCCTCATGACTCTTCCTTCTATGTGACACACTTTATATAGTACCCTCACAGACTTTTAGTCTGATACAGTATGGCAGTTCTTATAAATTAAATGTAAACATACCCTGCAGCCACAACCCCTCTCCCACAGAAGAAGATCCTAACTAGCACATTTTCTCTATGTAAGTAATCATACAAAAAACAAAACAACAAAAAACTACATGTGTATACATATATATTCATTGTGATTCTCATGCCACCCCTATGGTCCAGCATTTCCTTGTCCCCTCTCCTTCCCTTCCACCTCTATGGTCCAGCACTCCTTGTCCCCCCCCCCTCTTCCCTGCCTTCTTTTGATCCAGCAATTTCCTGTTCCCTCTCTTCTCCTCACTTAAAGTGCAGCAACTCCCATGTCACCCCTCTTATGGCCTACCAGCTCTGTGTTCATCAGAGCAGCCTGGAAGCTGGAGATGTGGCTACACAAATACCAATGACCTGCTCCCTTCTGGGTTGTGTAGATGGCAAACCAAGAACTGAAGTGAAAGCCTGCTAAGTCTGGTTTACCACCAACAGAACCCAGGAAGGAGCTTGGCATCAGGGTTTGTGTAGTTGCATCTCCTGCCCTTCCCCCTGCAGTACAGCATCTCTTTCTCAGATACACTATCTCCCTACCCCCCATGGTCTGAATTTTCTCCCAGTCTGACAAGTCTCCCTTTCCCCAGCCTGTCATGTCCCCCTCTTCTTATTCCCTACCTACATCTTTCCATGGTCTATGTTCCCCTTTCCCCTTTCCCCAGCCCCTAACCCCCACCCTCACCCTCCATGGTCTGACATGTCCCTCCTCAATCTCCTGTTCCCTCAGCCAAGGTCTGGCATCTCTCCTGTTCCCTTCCCCCATACATCCAAGTACCTCTTCCTTTGCCTTCCTCCATCTCCTCCCCATGGGTCCAGCATCTCTCCCTTCCCTCCTCGTGAGTCCAGTGCCTCCCCCTCCAGTCTGATATATCCTCAACCCCCTATGATCTGACACATCCCTCTTCTCTGTTCCCTCAGACAAGGTCTGACACTTCTTCTGTCCCCTTCTCCAACATATGTCCAGCACCAATCCCTCTGCTTTCCTCCATCTCCTCCTCATGGCTCCAGCACTTCTGCATGAGTCCAGTACCTCCCCCTCTCCCCACCATGAGTCTAGCACCTCTTCCTTGTCCTTTCTGAGCACCCCGGTCCACAAAACCCGTAACAGACTGCTGGGGCTGACCTGGATCCCTTCCCACTGCAGCGTCTTGCCCACCCATAAACAGGAAAGTATGTTAGAGGGGCAGGACCCTGCAGAGGGAAAGAGCTGGGTTGGCCCTGGAAGTCTATTACAGCTGCCACTGGCAAAAAATACAGGTTTTTGTGGACTGGGGCACTCTGAAAGGACAAAGAAGAGATACTAGACTCATGGTGGTGGGGGGCAGTTGAGGTACTGGACTCATGGGACATGGAAGGGAAATGTGCTGGATCTGCTGCAAGAGAGGAGAGAAGGTGCACAGGAAAAACAAAAGCTGCAATGTGTGCTGGCCTCGTAACACACGGGTTGAGAACCGCTGCTCTTGGGAGATGGGGTACAAATGACACATAGCCCGGGCCACCTTCAAACTAGAGTCAGGAGTGGACCGCTGCACTGTAATAAGATCCTGCAGAATGAACTGGAAAGGATTTAGGAGGCTTCTTAGTATGGTCATCATAGGGTGAACAGAAGCAGGAATCTGAGAAGTAGGGCAAGAAATATTATGGTTCTCAAGGGCTTTAGTAATAAAAGCTGGCAACTCCTCTTTATGGAACATCCCGACAGCTATGGGATCATCAGCCTCATCCAGAGGAAACCCCCCTTCCTTTAAAAGTTCTGGATTTACAGACTGAATAGACGCTGCAGAAAAGCCCCTTTCAGACCGCGATGAGGTTGAAGGAGAACCGGGGTCTATGTCAACCAAGCCTTCTAAATACTTCTTTCTAGCTGCCAAGTAAGAGAAAAAAATGCCGAGATGAAGGGAGAGGTTCCTCATCAGGGTGACCTTTTTTTTAACAAACAAGTCTGGTGCAATAACAAGACAAATTCAGGAGAAAACGGCATCTTGAGAATCAAAGGTAGTATTCTCAGAAAGGGCTACAGACAGACTTACCAAGGGTGGGAGCTCAAGTTAGAACCAGTCCCACGGTTATTTAAAATGGCTGCCATTCTTGTGGCTGAAACTGGCAGTTGAGAGAGGCCTGAGGAGACTTTCCCCTCGTGGGAACCCGACTGTGCTGCCAGCGAATCTGAAGAGCCCGATGTACCCAGAGCTGGGAAACAGAGCAGAGCCCTGAAGCTGGTCTTTGTGCTGCACAACGACAGCACACTTAACTATTTCATCCTCCACAGCAAACAGTGGGAAAAAGAAACCATAGGACAGCAGGGGACCCGACCGAGATAAGAAAATTAAAGGATACTTACCCCAGAGTGTAATCTTACCACCGTGAAGCAAAACTGTCTGCAGTTTATCTGATAGACTGGATTCTTTTAGGCACAGAGGTAAAACCAGCAATCATTCCCCCTTAAGCAGCAAAAGATGAAGAACAGGAACTTCTGTTCACTTTCCTTAGTCCTCTCTCTCTCTCTTTTTTTGTGAGGAAGGATTGTAACGACAGATGTGGGAGGGGGTGTGGGGGAGGGACCTGGCATTCACCATGTGTACCCCAAGTAGCACTTCCAATAGCCTAAGCACCCCTAAGCTCAACTAAACCAGGAGACCCAGAATAGGAGCAAGGCCACAGATGAGAGAAGAAATTGCTGGGAGACTGTCCACCACCTGCTGGAGACAGAGGAAATACTGGTTGGCTTATCTACTGATTGTTATGAGTTCAACTTGTTACCCTCCATCTCCACTTGCTGGTAGATGGACATAACCCACAATTTATGGGCTCATCTGTTGCCAATGAAATGGAAATTCAAATTTGGTAATTTAAAAATACACGCTCCTGTAAGTCTCCAAAGCTAAGGATCTGTCCTTTTTCCACAAATTGTTCATAACATCTGAACCCATTTTTCTCCTGCATGATGAATACTGACAAGTCATAACGGACAATGTGAATTGTTTTTGTAATACTGAATAAATAAATGGTTCAAAACATTACTCTCTTCCCTTTTGTTCAAACTATGAGCAAGTTAATTTCTAAACTTAAGTAGCTCTTATTTTACTTAAATTCTAAAATATAGCATTTAATAGTCTTCCTTCTTTCACATGGAGGGGCATAATCGAAAGGGGCGCCCAAGTTTTCCTGAAGATGTCCTCGCAGGACGTCCTGGCGAAGGGGCGGGGAAACCCGTATTATCGAAACAAGATGGGCAGCCATCTTTCGTTTCGATAATACGATCAGGGACGCCCAAATCTCAACATTTAGGTCAACCAGAGATGGTCGTCCCCGGTTTTCGGCGATAATGGAAACTGAGGACGCCCATCTCAGAAACGACCAAATCCAAGCCATTTGGTCATGGGAGGAGCCAGCATTCGTAGTGCACTGGTCCCCCTCACATGCCAGGACACCAACCAGGCACCCTTGGGGGCACTGCATTGGACTTCAGAAATTGCTCCCAGGTGCATAGCTCCCTTACCTTGGGTGCTGAGCCCCCCAAAACCCACTCCCCACAACTGTACAACACTACCAAAGCCCTAAGGGGTGAAGGGGGGCACCAAAATGTGGGTACGCCTGCCTGAAGTGCACTGCACCCACTAAAACTGCTCCAGGGACCTGCATACTGCTGTCAGAGAGCTGGGTATGACATTTCAGGCTGGCATAGAGACTGGCAAAAAATATTTTTTAATTTTTATTTTTTAGGGTGGGAGGGGGTTAGTGACCACTGGGGGAGTAAGGTGAGGTCATCCCCTATTTCCTCCGGTGGTCATCTGGTCAGTTTGGGCACCTTTTTGAGGCTTGGTCGCAAGAATAAAATGGACCAAATAAAGTCAGCCAAGTGCTCGTTAGGGTCACCCTTCTTTTTTCCATTATCGGCCGAGGACGCCCGTGTGTTAAGCACGCCCCAGTCCCGCCTTCGCTATGCTTCCGACACACCCCCGGGAACTTTGGTCGTCCCTGCGACGGAAAGCAGTTGAGGGCGCCCCAAATTGGCTTTCGATTATGCCGATTTGGGCGACCCTGGGAGAAGGACGCCCATCTCCCGATTTGTGTCGAAAGATGGGCGCCCTTCTCTTTCGAAAATGAGCCCAATAACGGACTAATTCAGCAATTTCTATTTTGAACCAGATCCTCAAATGTGGATCTGGGATGGTTGCAATATTACTATCCTGTGCTGCCACACAGGAACCATGAAATAACTATTTGTATTCAAGCCCGTAATGGGTTAAGGCAGCTCAACACAACAGGGTAATGCACCTCGTATCAAACTTTTTAACTTGTCAAAAAAAGGGCAGATCCTGGATTTAACTGCATCATAGGGTTGGGACACAAACCACAAGTTGGGGATCTCAGCTCAGCCATGGCCTGATGCTCTAAATTCAACTGCACAACTTCATGCCTGATGTATGTACATCAAGGACTTTAGCTGGTCCAGCAAACCATATTATTTTTGGTCTTATATTACACTTTTAGGGCCAGATATTCAAAATGATTTAAACAGCCAGAAGTTTTTCCTGGCCATTTAAATCGCCTGTCCGGGTTGGGACTACTGGGCATTTTCAGCAGCTCAACCAGATAGTGCTGCTGAAAATGCTCGGTTAGCGCTCAAGCTGAAACCGGCTATTTTGGAGACATTCTGGGGGCAGAGTTGGCACTTAGCTGGTTAAGTTCCGATATTTAGCACTTAACCAGGTTATGACAACTGCATAAATAGGACCAAATAAAACACAGTCCTGTTTTCATGCAGTTCTTCAAAGCTGGTTAAGAGCCGAATATCACACTTTCAAAAGAAGAAAAAGGTTCAAAAAGTGTATAAAGCAACATTTGGATGTTTTTCGTGCTAAAACGTTCGGTATTTTTGAAACTCATTATTTAAACATTTTGGTATGCAGTGCATGCAAATCATAAGGGTGTGTGTCAGAGGCGGGATTTGGCTGTTACTAACTTGGTTTTTCTACCATAATGGGAAAAAAACCACCAAAAATGTCCAGGGCTACAATCTAAATGTTTTGGTCTAGACCTGTTTTTACAACGAATAAAACACAAAAGGTACCTTAAATGACCAGATGACCAATGGAGGGATTAAGGCACGATTCCCCCTTACTCCACCAGTGGTCACTGATCCCCTCTCAATCCCCAAAGATGTGAAAGAAACAGTATACACCTGCCCTATCACAGCATCAAATGTCATAGCCAGTCCTATTAGAGCAGCAAGCTGGTCCCTGGAGTAGACTGGTGGTCGGTACAGTGCACTCTACTCTAGAAAGGTAGATCCAGGCCCATATCACACTCTACTTGTTACACTTGTGGTGGAAAGTGAGCCCTCTCACACTCGCCGAAGACCTACTGAACCCACATATAGATGACCCCTTCAGCCAAAAGGGCTATTCTAGAGGTGTATGGTTGGGGACAGTAGGTTTTTGATGGGTTTTGGAGGGCTCACCATACAATATAAGGGGGTAATGGTGATATGTACACCTGGGAGCTTTTATATGAAGTCCACTGCAGTGCGCCCTAGGGTGTCCCACTGCTGTGCTGGGATGCCCGTGTGGTCAGTGTAGTAAGAATGCTGACTCCTCCTACATCCCAATGGCTTGATTTTGTGCATTTTTCACTTGGACCAAAAAGATAAACGCACTGAGTACAAAAACATCTAGCAAATGGCATTTGCTAAATAAAAAGAACACATTTTTCTGTTTCGAAAATGGCTATATTTCCTATTCGTATTTGGGACTTTAGAGCAAAATGTGCAAAGTTGGATTTAAATGTCATATCGAAAATGCCCCTCCACACTAGCTATCTTTTTGCCAGCTACCTCTACACGGAAATTAAATGCTGGAGTCCAGACATGGTCCGACATTGAATTTCCAGGTATAACTCCAGCAGTTATCAGCAAAATGCTTATCACCGCAAGATGAATATCGGGCCGTTAAGAGAATATAACTTCTTTTATTCAGTCCAATTTTGAAAAATAAACTCAGATTCATCAAACCAAAATCAGCACGGCATATTGTTTGTCACCACAGGAATTTGAGAACTTCATCAGAAAAAACACCGCAACATGAACTATCTTCTTTTGAACTTGTGCATTAGCTGTGGAACTCCTACAAGACTTTGGGACTAGGTCACCCAGAATTTACTCTCAAAGGGCATCACAAGCTGTGCCAGGTAAATATCAAAAATAATGAATGGTTAGACAGTAATTCTTTTTTAAACTTAACTTGGTTTGAGCGCCAATGATTTCAGGAAAACAAACTTACTTGGCATGGGAACTCAAACCTGGGCTTATAAACCTCTCAAAAACTTCTACTTTGAATGAGTTTGCTTTAACTGAAGCTTCTACTGGAGAAAGGAAATTTCAGTCATTGCAAACAAAGATCTTTTGTATAATAGTTTTAAGAGAGATATTGTAGCTTTTGGAGTCTGGTAATACATTTGTTGCTACCTCTGTAAAGCTGAGCGTGTCTTTGTGTGCAGTACCTGTGCACTGGCTCCCTCTGGTGGTGGCTGTATTTTCTCCTCAGCTTTTCCCCCATGCTTCTTGCTACAGTTGGTAGATGGATTGCAGATCCTCTCAGTAGCTTTTGCGGGAGTATTTTCTTAAGAAAGCACAAAAGATTGCCATTACATTTTTTTCCAATTTTTCTTCTTTTCTGTGAATGCATCTCTCTAACACCTTGATTTCTGTATGCAGCATCTACATTTCTCTCCTGTGTGAATTCCTAGCCAGGATCACTGGGGGTGGGGGGCATTAGTGCCACTTGGGCAGCTACCCTGAACCCCCCCATGCCACAGAGGGCCCCAACACTACCAAAAATCGAAAGGACACAGCCTGCTAACCGGGGCTCCTTCTCATGCTTGTGCCCTGGGTCTCTTCATCACTAACACCAGCTTTGGGCCCAAACGTGGTATCTATGTAGAGGTAGAGTCTAGTAACATCTCTTGAAAGAGTCAAAGGTTTTACACCACTTTCCTCCCCCCCCCTTCATCAGTGTCAGATGGCTATGGTGACTCTTAATGGTGCAGTCAGCACGCTGTGGCTAATTCTGTAATTCTTACCTGGGAGCCAGCAAGTATACTCTGCCCTCCCTCAATAAGTAGAGCTGCCAGCAGCAAAGCATTTTTGTGTTGCAAGAGTACGAGACTAACTCGGAATAAAATCCGGGGCTCATCTGGTTATCAAAAAAAATAGTCACGCGGTCACTGGATGAATTTCATTCGTTGGCAAACTGGAAGTTACTTAAAAATGTCATTTTTTTATTAAAAAAAATATATTACCCACCTACAACTTGGAAAACGCATACATCACATAGAAAAACAGAAAAATTAAGGCAGAAAAAAAGACCACAGGGCGTATCCAGTATGCCCATCTGTACCATCTATTAACCCTTCCTCTCCCTTAGAGATCCAACACGTCATGGTGGCTCAGCTTAAAGGTCCATCAAACCCAGCATTCAATCTTTGAGAGTGGACAAGCCGGGTCCCTTAAAATACTAAGTAGTATTCCCTGTTGCTCACTGCAAGGGATAACTGGTGGCTTTCCCAAATCTACCTGTCTTATAATTGTTTATGGTCTTTCTCTAGGAAGTATTCTAACCTATTTAATCTTTCTTCATAGGGGATCCCTTCCACCCCCCTTTATAATTTTGTAATTCTTCTCTGCTGCATCTCTTTTTTTTTTTTTTTTTAACATGAGAGCAACGGGAACTACGTACAGTAATTAAGATGCAGTAGCACCATGGATCAACACATAGCCATTATAAGGTTTTCATATTTATTCTCCATTCCTTTCTGAATAATGTATAACATTATGGACTAAATTCTACAAATGGGCCCAAATTTGGGCATAAAAAAAAGTGCCATTCTATAAACAGCGCTCAAAGTTGGGCACCATTTATAGAGTAGCGGTTAGTGCCAGGATCTGCACCCAATTTTAGGTGCAAGGATTTACACCAATTGAACCCTGGTGTAAATCCCCGCACTTAAATTAGGTGATCCCCCGAATTCTATAACACTGTGCATAAATACTAGAAACGTCACTAACCCACCCCTTTTCAGATCCGCACGGAAACCTTTACGCACACATCTTTATAAAATAGTGACTATAAAGATGCGTGCGTATATTTCAATTATTGCCAAGTAACTTCAATAATCGATTTTTATGTGAGGAAGGAGGAAGAGGGACTGTAAGGGCCCTGCCACATCAATCTCAATGCTCTTCTACCCCTTTATGGAATAAAGACAGAATAAGAAAACCAGCTGCAAATAAACTTGCAGTCAACAGAAGGCACCTAGGATCTTCTAGAAAAAGGTTGGTAGGCAGCCATGGAAAGGTGAAGAAGGTTCAGGAAAAATCCTGGTTACGCGGACAGGTTAGGAGGGAACTTCCTGAAAATGGGGAGGGCTTTCAAACTCCTAGAACTTGGGACTGGAAGGGGGAAGAACAGCAGCATTTCCCCCAGCCTATGGAAATGGAAGCCACTAATACTCCTAAGGGAGGAACCCATGGAGTTTGAGAGCTCAGTCACTATACCACCTGAAGAATGTGAAGAAATGGAAATAGAAAACTGACCCTGAAAGGCTTGTGCACTGTATTTAACAATCAAGTCTCTGTATTGTTCCTGGATAGTTGAAAAGTTGATAGTTAATCCAGTTGCTTGCTTTGTAAGTAAAGTGCTAGAAGATGAGGGGAGGGCATAATAGATGCCAGGTCTTCTCTATTATGAGCAACTGTATGAGGGGATCTGCTAGCTGTTTGAGCCCTAGGTTTGTAACAGGAGCCAAACAGAAGATATGAGAGATTTTTTTTGGGTGTCAAGTAATTTTGGTTTGCCCCAGCATTTTTATGGAATGAGACTGGGAAGCAGGGAGTTTGGGAACTTCCTTTATTGCTTAAAGACTGCGCCACAGATTGTTTCCCTGGTAAACTCTGTTTCAAGAACAGGAAGAGACATTAAGTTGTTTAAAAGAACTGCTATGCAGGAGCTCATTTGAATAAAGCTCCCATAGTTCTTGGTTGGATTTTTAAAATTTCTTTTTGGGTTCTATACAAAGCAAAGGAAACTGAAGCCTGGATATTGTCAAAGTGGTGCATGTAGCCACAAAGTTTGTGCGTTATTCTTTTCAAGTTGTGATGCTTTGACTATGTGCTCCTATTTCACCCTGACGTGAAGGGGAATCAAAAATGCTGACCCTGGAAAGGGTGCCTTATAGTGTGCACTTCTCTATTTACTTCTTTGAGTGGAGAATTATTTTCTATCTCTGTGGCCTTTTCCTGGGAGAGATCCCATTACTGTTGGTACCCAATTATCAGTGCATATTTGCTGGTTAAGTAATTAAATTGTGTGCACAAACCGGATATATACCCAAATTGGACATGCAAATTTGAACACACAAACCGGTCCAAAAAGAAAGGAGGCTGGGTTGCCTTAATAATATTTAAAACCTTCTTCATAGTAGAACTGATGGCCGAACAAAAATCCTCTAAAATTGAAATTTTGGCATGCAAAATCAGACAACACTAACCGCCCCCAGGAAAGTTGGCATGAAGCCCAAGATGACTTCATGGACTTTGTATCAAACATTTGCACTAACTTCACAAATATCCTTCTACTACGAGACATCTACACATAGAAAAACATCATGACAACAACACTAGGTCCATAACAAACTTCCTGAACCAATGGATCATCAAAACAGCACCAACAACATTATCCCATGCAAAATGTCATCAATTAGATATACTAGCTTTCAGGTTCTTAGCAAATAATAATCACATATTAGAAGTGCCCTGGTCAGATCATAGCAAACTCACCGTCACACTTCAATGGAAAGAGAACAGCAAGACCAGGGAATCAATGACACCTTACACTGTCCTAACTAGAGGAAAAAGTGGACAATCAGATCTTCTGGTCGACAGTACTGAACGAACTAACAAAAATAATACCCATTAAAACCCATTTCCTGAGAAATTGGGATGAATTAAGCAGAAACACACTGAATGAAATAACACCACTTAAAATGAAAACAAAGAGGAAGAGTCAACCAAGAGATAAAAAAAAAAAAAACTTTGTAGGAAACTGGAAAGGAAATGGTCCAAAAACAATCTTGATATGAACAAAACAACATGGAGGAAAACTCTAAGCACGTACAAACACAAAATAAAAAAAGCTAAAGCGGAATACTACAGCACATGTGTGTGCCCAGAAGACAGAAATACTAAAAAAAATAAATAAATATGAACTTACGAATATCGTGCTAAACACACAAGCACTAACAACATCAAATGAAACACCACCAACCGCAGATGAACTCACACCTGAGAATAAAGTAATAAAAATAAGATTTAATTTAGCTGCAACACAATCATCCCTAACAGACTTCCTACATGAATGTGAAACCAACGAGCACATACAAGCAGACTGGACCTGGTCCTTCTTTCAAACACCCATAACCGGCTCAGTTAAAGCACTACTGACAATATACGCACATGCCAACTGTCTCTTAGATAGATGCCCCAACTACATGATGAAAAACGCACCAGACTGGTTCATTGAACACTTAACTGAACATATAAAATACATGCTCTCGAACAGTCTTTTCCCTACTGAAAAGAGCGACATCATACTCATTCCAATCTCTAAAAACACCACCAGCAAGATCAATGAATTCACAAACTATAGATCCGTGGCCTCAATACCATTACTGATCAAAACGATGGAGGGTCTAGTAGCACAACAACTAATGGACTACTTAACACATTTCTCAATCCTTCGCAGTTCTCAATCTGGCTTCAGACCACACCATAGCACTCAGACAGTCGTAACAACACTGATCACCAAATTCAGAAGAATAATAAGCCAAGGACAGTCAACATTACTGCTATAATTCGATATGTCAAGCGCTTTCAACCTAGTGGATCACACAACACAAACAACCCTGCTTGACAACCTAGGGATCACTGGAGAAATAGCAACCTGGTTTAACGGTTTTCTGAGAACAAGATCCTATCTTGTCAAGATGTTCAATCAGTTTTCAGCTGCCTGGAGCTCTGAAAGTGGGGTATCTCAGGGCTCCCCAATATCACCTATACTGTTCAATATCATGATGGTCACACTCGGCAAGAAACTGGAAAAAATGGGATTCAACCCATTCATATATGCCGATGATGTCACTATCCATATAACATTCAACAACAACATCACCAAGATACTGAATAAGATTACAAAAAAAAGAAAAGGGCTGGACCGTATGGAAAACTGGGCCACAATTTTCAAACTCAAATTAAATTGAGAAAAAAAAACCTCCTTGTTCTATCCAGCTTACAGAACTACACTACTTACCATAACCTCACAATAGAGCAACAAACGTACCCAATCGCACCACAACTAAAAATACTGGGAGTTATTATCGACAAACACCTGTCTCTTGATAGCCAGGTCTCTGCAGTCATATCAAAAAGCTTTAAAACGCTAAGGAAAACGAGAAGAATTAGAGTCTATTTCCCCAGACAAGCCTTATAGTACAGACACTGATATTGTCCCAACTAGATTATTGCAATGCAGCATACATTGGGTGCAAAGAAAACACACTAAAATTGACAGACTGTCCAAAACACAGCAGCAAGATTGATATTCAGAAAGTCGAAGTATGACAGAGCAACCCCATTACTCATAATGCTACACTGGCTCCCAATCAAGGCCAGACAATTTTTCAAAACCTGCACAAACATCTTCAAAATACTGTTTGGCATGTCTCCAGATTACATGCTAGACCTGATTACAGTATCACCATGAAATGCAAACCCAAAAACCAGGGGATACCTACTACTTCACCTGCCCAATTGCAAAAACAGTCTACAAATCCATCTACACGGCAGAATTTAGCTACTTGTGCTCCAAATGGTGGAACTCAATCCCCAAGGCCATAAGAAGCGTCAAACTACCTCCAGTTTGGAAAAATAAATCTAAAAACCCACCCAAACATATCTTTAGCATTTCTGCATAGTAACAAGAAAATAGGGCTTTGGCAGCTTGCAATGTTCAGAGCACACCAGAGTTATAAATCTCTTCAAGAAATTCTACGAATAACAAAACTCTACGAACAACCTAAAAAGATGATCATTCTGTAAAACTGTTCCACACAACTAAAAGACGATCATTCTGAGAATTTTTTCTCCCAATGTATTATTATTTTAAAAATATCTTTATTGGTTTAGGGCCAAGGTACAGCACACAAAAACAAAGGTCCAAACAGGAACGATGCCAAAGGAAATAAACACTTGTCTCCAATAAAAATAATACCAATGGCAAGATAATCACCAATGTAAGGAAGGGATATTGCCCTAAGAAAAGAAATAGATGTGCTACCCCTTCCTGAACATCCAAACAGAAGAAAACAGAGAACCAAACACAGACAATACAAACACCCCCTTCAAACCCCCCTCTCCTCCGCAATAGGCTTCACATCAGAAGCATTCACCTCAAGCTCGATCGTGGCCCTCCTCTGCAGAGTTCCCAGGCACAGACAGGGTGAGATATCAGTGCCAGATATCCCAATATTGACCCTTCTTGAGTGACACAGTCATTTTAAGTTGGATGAGGATCCATTCCACCATTTCCTGCATAGCAGTGTGCCACCCTAACCTGTGGGCCCGTCTGGTCAGCCCAGGACTGCAATATACATTTCTTAACAAGCAGAACAGACTACAACACAAATCTGCATTGAGCATCTGTAAGCCCTGCCCTACTCAACGGGGCCCCACTACCCATAAACAGCACCGGATAAGACGAGGGGACAGAACATTGCAAGGTGTTCTCTATGGTTCGCAACCGAGATTGGGCACTCCAACAAGGAGTGTAAATAAGATCCTATAGGGACTCTACATTTAATGCAAATGTCAACCTCCCAAAGTCCCATCCTCTTACCCCTCTATCTCATAATATATGCAAACTTTTATACTGTATATCTTGTAAAGCTACATTGGGAGTGCTTGTAGAGAGCTCTTCAAATATCGTTTGCAATTGCTTACTCAAATGTTCCTTAGCCAGGTCCGCCTCCCATAGTTTGGCTAAGGGCTCCAAGTATGTCGCCTTTCTGCAGTCCCTAGCTAGTTGGTACTACTGGGATAGTTTGTTCAGAGTGGATGGGAGGGTCATGAAGACCGGTCCAGCTGAGTAAAGCTTCGTTTAGAGGACAACCTTCACTCCAGAGAGAGAGGAAATAGTCCCTTCACCTGGAAAAAATGAAACAAATGATTGTTTTGGATGGTCCATGCATGCTTGATCTGATCATATGAGGGGAAAACATCCCCCCCCCAAGACCACCAGATGACCCAGATAGCGACAGCCTCCAATTCTCCACTGCTTAAAGGCACTGGAACCCACTCCAGTGGCAAGCCTGGGTTGCCCACCAACGACAAGAAAGGATTCAACCCCCTCGCCTCTCCAATGATACAATGACACCAGGACCAGGCTCTGTTCAGAGACAGCAAGAACAGGTTCTACCCCAGTACCCCAACCTGTTGGCGAAAAGCAGGTTCTAGAACATAAAAAAACATCAAAGGGTGCATACGAGCTCTGCCAAAAGTCTGGGGGAGTGAAAGTACCAGCACCAGAATGCAAAATGTATCATCAATGACGACTCCACAGATAACACATGATGGCCCTCTGGCAGCTCCCTCACCTGTGAACCAGCCAAGGCACTGCACTCACATTTCAAAGATGAGCAAGATTGCCAGTTACTGCTGTATCTGATATCCTTGTCTGCTGCTGGCTACCCTGCTGCTATTATTGCGTGCTGCTTGCTGACTGCCGCTTCTACCAGTTCAGAGGCATCCTCTTTTTTTGACAGTTATACCCACAGAATATCTCAGTTTCCAGTAACAAAAGGTCTCCTAATATGAAACCCATCAGTATGTAATTATAGTTAGGATTATTTCTCTATGTGCACTGCTTTTCACTTGAGGAAATCTAATTTCATCTACCACTTAGATACCAGCTTGGCAAGGTCTTTCTACAGTTTCTCACAATCTGCTTTGAATACTTGCAAATGACATAAACACCTAGCTACTGTTCAGTGTTTTAGACTCATGCTTGTTCCCGATAATTAAATCCTGGGGAGTCAGGAAGCCAAGGCAAAGATTGTAAGGAGCACAATTGTTCTAATTCGGGGATACCTCCAGAGGCAGGAGTCACCCAAAGGTTTTGCCATGTCTGAAGTGGATAAGTCTTGGCTATAGCCTGACATTTATTCATTATGCTACTTACCTGTACTGCCAGCATCTCTCAGCTTTCCTGTGAGTTCGAACATCATCTCATAAACTTCCATGCTGCAAGAGAAAATACCAAAGCTACTGATACAAGAGAACAGGGAAATGTTCAGCAGCTACTCTTTACTTATCCAGAGCCTCCTAAGGGCAAATCCTTGAAGACAATGTATTACCATCTGGTTCAATTGTTTTAAAATAAAGGTCTATCTGGTCCTGGTTTTCTCCTCTGCATGCATAAACTTGTAGTTCTGATTTTCTTAGAGAAATCAGTGGAAAAGATCAGAATGCCTCATCCATGTCATATATAATGGGGTAAAACCAGCATTGGATCAATCTATTTTCCATAAAATGGAACCATCTGGTAACCCCTAATGATACAGTCAGAGGAGTCAAGTGTCCTTTAAGAGTTCCATTAACTGGAGTCATAAGCCACAGAAAGTGCAATGCAATGTCATAAACAAAACCTACAAACACTCTAGTTTGCCACACCTAAATATCTTATAGCACTCTAGAATCAGGTAGATTAGCCAAATGCAGTCGCTCTACTATTCAATTTATTTTCCTGACATGTGGCTGGTACCACTGTCACACAGAGCAAACTTCTTCAAAGCATACCTGTCAATTTTAGAAAAGCCTGGGGTATAACCCTCCATCATTTCCATAAAGGTCTCCATATCAAAATTTTCTTCAGATGCATCTGGGGAGCCCAGCTCTTCAAGAACACTAGTGATATAGGAAAAGAACACCTCATCCATCGCACTGTGGACACAAAAAAAGAGCAGTTATTTATTAGGTAACCTTCCCTTTATAATGTCACATCATACAGCTAGAGGGGACCAGGACCAGCTTACAGCTAGATAAAACCTCTGAAATTACATATTAATTTATCAGAAATCTTGACCTGTGGTAATAGGTTCAGAGATACTATGTTCTTGAAACTGGGAAAATGTTATATGCAAATGTGTGAATAAACAACTCTATATTATCTACCTATAAATGAGTCTATTTCAGGTATTACAACAAGGCAGTACATTTTCCAAGCACTCTTAACCTTTAAAACTGAACTCAAGATGTTTCTCTTTCAAGATGTTTTCAGTTAAATCTTTTATTCGCAGAGCACCCAGTTGAACTACCAACAGGATTCCTATTGTCTTCTCCTTCCCCCTCTTTTACTTGAAAATAAGGAGTTCCTCCCCCACTTCCCCAACTTTCAATTGTCTGTCTATATGTACACTTTATTGTTTTCTTATCTTGAATTTTAAGATGCCTAGATGGTACTCCTGGCTAGTCGATTCTTAAATCTAAATAAACTTGAAACTTGATAAGGATGCCTAGATCCTGAAAAATGTGCAGCTTGATACTTTGTGTGGCAGTTTTGCATGCCATTCTGTGCTGCTCATCCTTAGAAAAAGCATCTGAGGTTGAAGAGCCATAGCCCAGCTCTTAATCCTCTGCCTGGTGCAGACTCAGCAAGCTGGCAATATCAATGAAAGCACACATTCCCCCCCCCCCCCCCCCCCCACCAAGGTCGCCCTTCCTGGGTACTCCATTTCTATAGGTGAAATGCTTTCAATGTGTTCCTGTTCTGCTGGCCTGACAACTCTTCTCCTGCCAAGACAGATTTTGGGGAATAGAACAATATGGCACATGGAAAGTGATGGTGGGGAAATACATAACATGGAGGACGAAGATGAGAAAGGAAAAATCTGCAGTTAAGAGGAAGAATTTCAGGGAAGAGGGTCAATGTGTGGAAGAGAGCAAACAAAAGGAAATATGGGAGCTATACAGAAGAGAAAAGAAGTGGGGAAAGCATGCAGAGCATGGCTCATGGAATCCTTTCCAACTCCTGCATGTATCTGTTTTCTGTGTTTATCTGTTGTTGTGCATCTGTACATGTGTGTTTAAATATGTGTGACTGACTATTCGACTCATTTTCAAAAGAGAAAAACATCTGAAAAATAGTATAAAATAGCATTTAGACATTTTTTCTCTGAAAAACGTCCAAATCATGATTTTTTTTTAAACTTAGATTTGAGATGTTTTTCTCTAAAGCATAGGAGCCGGCTCTGTGGGTGCTTGAGCACCCCCAATATTGAGAAAATTCCATGTATTTGTCCAGGGAGGGGTTATTTCCAATGATTTTGAAAAGTTGGCTCCTATGCTATAAAGTGTGTCCAAATCACAAGGAGGCATGTTGGGGGTGAGATTTGAGAATCCCCCAAACTTTGACGTTTTTCTGCCATAATGGAAAAAAGCAAAAATGTCCAGGGCTAAAAGTTAAGACATTTTGGTCTAGACCTGTTTCAATCACGCCATAAAGAAATGACCGATTATATAAAATAGATTAATGTCGTAGGTATAAACTGCATCTCTATATTCAATAGCTAACGAGACATTTGGATTAAAAACTATATCCATCACAAAAAAAGCAGCAGCAAAGTAAATAAATACAGTGTCCGGTAAAAAGTGAGCCCCCTAAACATTTTGCAAACCTGCATTAAATTAATTAAAATTTTACATGCACAAAGTGACATCTATTTCAAACAATGTTGTGTATGGTTTCATAGAAATCCACCTTAACATTAGAGATGCCAACTTGAACGGTCTGAATATTTAAATCTGATGTTCAAAGTGTCTCCCTCTCGCACGAATACATTTATGCTGTTGATCCACTACTGGTTCACTCCTCTGTCAATGATACTCTGATCAAAGTGGCAACAATCTTCAATCAATAGTTCTTTCAGATGGTTGACTTCACAGATCTGGCAGCAGTAGACTCACTCTTGCAAAATCCCCCAAATCTGGTAGTCCACCGTATGGAGATCCAGACTGTTTCATGGCCAATTCAGTGGGTTGGGGCGCCATCTTGCTGGAACATGAAGAAGTTGCTGGACAGAGAATGAATGGCTGGCAGAAGGTGTTGTCTCAACAGCGTGTCTTAGTAATATGAACCATTTATCTTTACGCTTGGATCGATAACAATCAGGTCGGTACACCCAATGCAGCCACACTTGTCTGTCTGTATAAGAACTGTTATCATTGGGTGTGCTGCTGCCCAGACCTCCTCTCTTTCTCAGCCAAGCTTGGCTCTTTTGTCTACCTGTTATTTCCTGGTCATTCTTACTATCTCTGTCCTGAGAGGTCAGCCAGGTATGACCTTTGCCTCCAATCGAGGGCTGTCTAGGACCAACCCTTGCTACCCGATGGCAGGCACTGTCCCCATTGGTCTATTTAGCCCCTCCTCCCTGGGCCTGTGTGAGCCCTTCTTAGCCTCTCCCTCCCCTTGAGGCATTCTCCATCTTGCTTCAGACAGCACTTGTCCTGCTAAAACTCCCTGAAACGAACTTGGTTTTTTACCTTGAATATATCTTCCTAATGAGATATCGCACTCTCCAGTCACCCAGCTCTGAGCCACTTCTATCTGTTCAACTATTTCTCACCTCTGCAATAAAGCTGCCTCTCTTCAGATTTCTACCTCCAACCACTGAAACAGCTCTCAGAATTACGGAGTCTCTGTGCCCTGGGGCAACACTTCTGAACATCTGACTGTGAGTAAATTATCTGTGATTTATTCAATAAACTTCAGAAAATAATAGAGACTTCAGGTGTGTACTGGTGTGCCAAGGTTATACTTCAAGATATTGAGACTTTAAAGTTAAACAAGTCTTAAGAGGCTTGACACTGACGTAGCCCTTCTGGGCGAAACACAGACTGTGTCAGGCAATTACATTACAGTAAAATTTTTATTTGTACTACTGACTGATCTGTTTTGTTTGTCTCCACGTTGGATTTTGCGGATCGTCTGACTTGCTGTTTTTTTGGGACCAACAGTGTATATCTGTCCTGAATGTAAAGTACTAGGAAATAATGTTATATTTATCAGTACTTTAGATTCAGCGCAAAAACTTTTAAGCCTAATATCAGTAGGAGTCGGAGTTGAAGGTCTGGTGTACCGACTCCACAGCCCTACTTGTAGCAGGTGTTCTCCGTGGGCAGCAGGATACAAGCATCATTGAAAGGTGATGCCACAAATGGAGCTTGCAGCTTAGATACATTGAAAAGCTTTTAAGAAGCCTGTTGCACACGTCACTTCCTGCCTGCCACAATTGTGCAGACCCTTCTCACTCTTTTCAGGCTGAGAATAGAATACAACTGTAGGGGGAGGAGGATCAGGATGTGAGAATTTGCATCCTGCAGTCCATAGAGAACATCAGCTACGGCTAAGTAATATGATTTCCTTTGAGGATGAAGCAGGATGGCAAGTCCCTTCTGATTGCTGAAGGATCTGTTTTTCAGCACATGAGGAAAAAAAAAAAAAAAGAAAGAGGGAGAGAGAATATGTTCCTACCTGAGGTCAGCTTCAGGGATGTGGGATTGTATGAAATCAGTTAGTGAATCTCGAATGATGTTTTCCATGTTTCCACAGATGAATCTCTACAGGAGGGAAAAAAAAAACCCCAAACAAAACAATTGGATTTTAAAGTGCACGGTCAGGACAGGTAGAATGGAAAAGAAATCTGAAAAGATAGTCACTTTGTAAACACTCAACTTAGGTACACCCTTCATTTTTATTTTAGCTCCTTTGCTGTTTCTCCTTTTTTTTTTTTTTTTTTTGCTGTAACGGCTGCCACTTGCTTATAGTTTTAAGGTCCTATATATTAAGGGCTTTTTCCTATGTTGCGTCTATGAGAAAAACATTTAGGAGTGAATTCTATAAATTGTGCCTAAAAAGAAAAAAAATCAGCGCTGAAAAAGAACGCTTAAGCACTGTTCTATTTTGGTGTGGTTTATAGAACAGCGCTTAAGCGCAGGGGTCACGCATAAATTTAGGCATGTCCTTTTGCACTAACGAAATAGGATGCAAATGCCTCTGCCTAAATTTACGTACGGAACCCCCTTATTAAATAACTGTGTAACTGGAATCCACGTCCCGCCCCAAAACACCCATGACCCTCCCATTTCCGCGCCTCCTTTTCCAGGACACGCCTACATTTAAATGTGTGCACATGCTGATTTCAATTAGTGCCAATTGCTTGTTAAAAAGCCAATTATTGGCACTAAATGGCTTGTTCAATTAAATTGTGCACAATTTTGGCAACTATTATAGAATTAGGGGGTTAATTCATTTGACATTTAAGATTACTACAGTACTACTACTACTTATTTCTATAGCGCTACTAGACGTACTCAGTGCTGTACACTTGAACATGAAGAGACAGTCCCTGCTGGACAGAGCTTAAAATCTAATTAGGACAAATAAGAGATAAGGGAATTACTAAGGTGGGGATGATAAAATAAACAGGTTATGTCATTACTATTGTTTTAAATTGTATAGTTTCAGCACAGCTATATAAATCTGCAAAATACCAACTATTCCTATTTTACCAGCCCTCGCATCACTTGGAGGAGTAGCCTAGTGGTTAGAGCAGCAGACTTTGATCCTGGGGAACTGGGTTTGATTCCCACTGCAGCTTCTTGTGACTCTGGGCAAGTCACTTAACCCTCCATTGCCCCAGGTACAAAATAAGTACCTGTATATATGTAAACCGCTTTGAATGTAGTTGCAAAATACCACAGAAAGGCAGTATATCAAGTCCCATTTCCCTTTAAAGACAAAAGATCAAGTTCAACCAAAGGAGCTTATTTTGTGTCCATTCGTTAAATTAAAAACATTGATCCTAAGTAGACTGACACGGTATCTGTGTGTGCACACTTTCAGCAATCAGAGATTTACACTGAGCAAAATACACTTTAAAGCATACCAACCTTTATTCATTCAAATCTCTATTTGAAGTTTCCCAGTAAGTTACTAGCATCAGACTGAAAGCAATGGGGATGAACACACTACACCACACACTGGGCAGTGCTCTACCGATATGCATTATAACTCCAGCTCTACAAGTACGGATCTGTTTCCAAGCTCAGTCTGCGTTGCCGTCAACGCTGCAGCTGCCAATAATAGTACCACTTACCAGGGTATGTTTTGAGAATGATATGTTCTTAATTTAGAACTGGATCTGCGCAACATACCAGCACAAAGACTATATCACTACTAACCCGAGATAAAATGAAACGGACAGCAGAGCACTGAAAGACTGTGTCCCTGGTGGCAATCTCCCAGTCTCCTCTTCACACTAAAAAGTGTTTGTGGCTCTAACAATAGCCAGTCCTTCCAACAACCTATAGGGCCTGGGCAGTGCAGTGATTCTACTGAAAACCTTCACAAATTGGCTTCACAGTTCCAGGGGAACAGCATCAAGGCCACAGCAACTCCCCAGCTGCAGCTTCTATGTTTAACTGTACGTTGACTGCCGGGAAATTACAGTGGGTAAGGCAGTTTTGGTTTCAAGACAGAGCTCACGGGGAAGGGTGGGGGGAGGTAGTGCGTGGGTAAAAACTGGATTAGCATCTCCCTCCTGAAAAGGTCAATATGGAATGGCTGGAATGAGAATACCTGAGAGAACACAGACAGCTGTTCTGCCAGTCAAAATAGCAAAGGTCTCCAGGTCAGGCTCAAAGGAATTCTTCCGAAACAGGGGCCCTTTTGTTTCATTTTTTGCACTATTGTGTAGACACGTTAACAGTTGCATCCCAGTCATACAGACTTCTTGTAAATATATAATTCTGGGATGGTGTAATAGCCCTAATGTTGTGTGGAAGACCCAAGTTTGGCTGGACTGGCAGAAACCAGGACCCAGCCTCCATCAGAGAGAAGGCCCCAGACTTCATGCAGACACCAATTCCTACTGTCTGGAGAGAATGCACACTTGCACAAAGTTTCAATAGGGTTGTCATGTAATGGCTTGGAAATAGGCAAGATAAAAAAAAAGGAACCTACCTAAGAAAAACTGCTGATGCTAGCAAAAGAAAGCCTCCGGATACCTCTGCTTTGGACCACTTCTCAAATGGTCACAGTTCAGGCAGGCTCTGGTTAGCCAAGGAGTTGATTTGCATACACTACCTCCACTATATGCAAATCTTTCACACATATTGTAGATACCCCAGGGGTTCCCAAACTTTTTCCGTTCACGGCACCCCCCCAGTCACATGGGTCTCCACGCCCCTCCCCATGGGCCTGCCTTTCCCTGCAGGCCCCTCCTCTCACACCAGCACACCTCTGCCTCATTGCAGCCCCCCTCTCACACCAGCACATCTCTGCAGCCCCTGCCTCTCATACCTGCACACCTCTGCCTTCCCTAAACCAGCATTGCTCGCTACCTTCTTTCCTGCAGGTCCAGGATCACTGCCACTTCCTTCTCCTTCCCCCAGTGCCGCTAGTGTTTTCAGTTTACATTTTCGGACTGTCTGCGATTCACACAGGCACTCAGGGCCCTTCCCAGTCTGCCACGTAGCGTCTCTCTCTGATGCTACTTCCTGTTGCGAGGGCTGGACACGGAAGAGGAGTACATGCAGTGCCCGTGTGAATCGCAGGCAGGCGGGCGGGCCGAAAATGTAAGCTGCAAGCACTGCAGCGGAGGCAAGGGAATAAGCAGGAAGTGGCAGATGCTGGACTTGCGTGAGGGGAAGTAGGGAGTGATGCGCCGTGATACCCCGAGAGTTCGCTGCAGCGCACCAGGCTGCCATGGCGCACAGTTTGGGAACCGCTTGAATATCCTGAAAACCTGACTGGCAAGGGGTACCTCCAGGACTGGACTACAGTTGGCTTCTGCAATGGAATTTACACCAGCTGAAACCTGGTGTGCCAGCGCCCAATTCTGAGTATTTGTCACAGAAATGAGGCTATTCTATAACCCCACATGCAGCTTTTCGGAATGCCCCTGCCACTCCCTTGGCCATGCCCACTTCTGAGTTATGCACTAGGGGATTTAGGCGCACAGGGTTATTGAATAGGGTGCAGGCAGATGCGTGTGCAAATACAAATGGCCAAATAACTGCAAATAATTATCAATTCAGTGCAAGTTAATGGTTCATTAGCTGATCAATTTGCATGTGCATCTTTGATCTGTGCAAAGTTTTCAGTGCCATATATAGAATCTGGGGGAGACTGGCTGCATTGCCATCTGATCTTCAAAAATCCACTTATGTGTGTAACTTATGTTTAAAAAACAGTTTGTTTTTTTCCATGGTTGAACATGTACTCATAACTACTGAAAATGAACTCCTGTGCAAGCAGAAAAGTTTCATGCCCTACATGTGTTCAGGAACTAATCTGTTACTTAGCACTTCACTATTTTTTTACATCATAAAACTGATATCTGTAAGGAATCCAAATATTCAGAAGTGAGAGAAGCATTTTCCTCATTTCCTTGGCAAACTACAGCCTATCTGAACTGTGACCATTTGAGAAGTGGTCCAAAGCAGAGGCATTAGGGCCCCTCTTTTGCTATAAACGGCACTCAACCCAGAGCACTGTTTATAGACGCACTCTGCACCATTTATACAATGCTCCCCTATACGTGCAAAAACTGGTCAAAAAATATGTGCAGAAATAGCATACCATTTACGTGTGTTGTTTTTTGAAAATTTAAGGTTACATGTGTAAATCATTAACGTGCACCCCCCCTTCTCAAACTTGATGCTATATTCGGTACAGGTAAAATGTGCGTGTGTGTGTAATGAAATCATGCATCCATTTTTAGGCAGCTCAAAATCTATAATGAATGCACAAGACTAACTTACACACACTCATAGGTCTCCAATAAGCTTTTGAAAATCAGCCTTTATGTGCATCCATGAATGCTTTTGTGTGTGTATTGGTATATATGTATCTATCTGTGCTAGTTCTCTGCACTCAGGAGAGGGAAAGGTTTTTATTTATTTAGCACATTTATACCCCACCTTTTCCCAGGTGTGCAGGCTCAAAGTGGCTTATAATGTACTGATAAGGCTATTGCCAGACCAGTGGTTATTCAAATACAATTAAATTAGAAGGGATAGAAGGGACAAGGTAAAAAGAAATAAGGGTAAGGGAAAGGCTTTTAGAAATCGCTGTTTAAAGTTTGGGTCTATGCCTAATTTATGAATTTCAGGTCAGTTTTGCTTAGGTTCTGGTTACAATCATGATTTTAGCCCAGCAATTACAACTCAATTACATTGGATTATTCTGTTCAGGCTTTGTTCTCTTTGTTATTTGATGATGTTATGAGCAATCAACTCATCTTCTGGTGATGTTATAATAGAAGAAGGAACGCCTACGCTTCATCATCTGCTGTCACAAAGTAATAGCTGAGACAGCAAGAAAAAATGATCTCAACTAAAAGACTGAGCAGGCTTGACTTGGATCTTCTAAAAGCAGCTACTGGTTTAACCTCTGCTTTTCAAAATAATGGTTTGCAGGGTCTGGAAGCTTTCAAGCAGCATTTCCCCAACATTAATCAATGATCAGCTAAGGTGAAATGTACATTATGCAAATATTATACACCTTCAGGCATCTATAAAAACCACTGTCTACAATAAAGCTTACTGCATCTGTCTGTTCCTGAGTTTAAAACACAAGAAAATCCCCCTTCATTGTGTTATTGCTTTCTTTTGCTTCCCTCTAAAAATGAATGAATATCGTGAATGTGCATAGGTTGAAGGTTTTTGGTTCATTTAGCCTTTTCACAGAACTTCATATTTTTTTGGTTGGTTTCACACATTTGATTTAATAAAAGTTTCTAAATGCATGAAAAATCAACTTAATACGTTAAAATGTTAGTCTATCCAAAATGATTTAAGGCATACTAATGCATGAACATTTCTAACCTAAACCAAGAGCTGTGTATTCTTCATGACAGATTACTGTCACTAAGAGTCAATAGAGCACTTGCTATACATTATAACAACACATAAGATCACCTTGGGAGGCTCCTTTAGGTCTGAAAATTTCTCTGGCTCAAGAGAAGTTAATTCTGGGAGAAAGATGAAATCACCTTGGTATTCTAGTGAACTATTAGAGCCAAGAGGAAATGTTGCAGGTTAGAATGATGCTGGCAGAAACTTAAGAAAGGAGGCAAGGTTTCTTGGAAGGCTAGACGATCATACTATTCACAGTTGGTGGGAATTGAGAAATGCAATCTGAAGAAGTTATTTGGTTTGTTGCAGGAAAATTTATTGTTACCTAATTCTTCTTCTTCAGCCCATCCTTCTGCTGAAGCTCTGGCCAATTACTTTGCTTCTAAACTTACTTTGCTTCTAAACTTTCCACTATTTACAAATTTTACTCTGAATGTGCTGTGTTGGTATTACCATACCACGAGCAGCTAGCACTCCTTTAAAAATAGGGGGGGGGGGGGGGGGAGGGGTCAGTAGGCTTCATAGTAAAAATAATAAAGGTTATGAAACATATCTGAATAACACAGGGGCCCCTTTACTACACTACAGTAAAAAGTGGCCTTAGTGCATCCTTACATGGGTCATTCCTGCACACTAAGGCCATTTTTACCATTGGGGTAAATGACTGATTTTTAGTCCTTACCACAGCTTAGTAAGAGTCCCTTAGAATGCAATATATCATAGTTAGGGAATAATTAGTAATTCTGGTCTGTGCTCTGCTTATGTCTGTGGGACCAGGGGTACACTTTGCTGGGTATCTTTTGGGAGTTGGAGCAGCTTGCATCGTGGAGCACATGATGGGGTACATGTGAGACTGGAGGAAGTTTGCAGGATCCTGGGACAATTCTGAGTCAGGCAGTTGCAGGGAGTATTTCTGGAGATGGCCCATGTGGGGGTAGTATGCAGTGTGGTGGAAGGGCTGTGAGGGGGTTGGATGCAGTTTTGTGGGGTGTGGAGGCTAGTTTTGGGGTTGGAGCAGTTGTGAAGGAAAAGTGTTCGGGGGTGGACCAGTTGGAGGGTTGGAAAGAACAGGGAGAGGCAGTTTGAAACTAGCTATATTTCACTGTAGGTAAGTTTCTCTGCTGCAGAAGGTGGACTTCTTCCATAGAAATGCATTGCACCATTCTGTTCTATTTTATTATTACTAGATTTGATATACTGCCTTTCTTTAGTACAAAGCAATTTAACATATTACATACATGTACTTCCTCTGTGCCTAATAGGCTCACAGTCTAAGCTTTTATACCTGGGGCAATGGAGGGTTAAGTGACTTGCCCAGGGACATGAAGAGCTGCAGTAGAAATTGAACCCAGTTTAACATAACCAATTTCCACCAAACAATGCACAATTCAGATTGTAACATTGCAAGGTCACCCCCCCCACCAAAAAAAAAAAAAAAAAAAAAACCAACCCAAAACAAATCCTTTCAGTTCCTATAAAACTACACAAAAATAGAAAAGGAGGAAAAAGCCTCAGAACCCAATCCAGAACAAAATTGTTAGTTTTTGGACTTCAAAGGGTCAGTTACCTCATTGGCTGAAAATACCTCCTCAAAAGCGATTGATGAATGCAAATAATCACACAAATATATTCAATTGTCCTTCAATGCAAACCAAACGCGAGAAACAGAAACTTATCTGTGTTTAGCAAGGGCCCACTAGTTGCATCAGCTGTTCACAGATTTTTTTTTTTCAGCCAATGAGGTACTTTACCCTTTGAAGTCCAGATATTAACAGTTTGTTCTGGATTAGGTTGAGGTTTCCCCCCCCCCCCCTCCTTTTCTATTTTTGTGTAGATTCATAGGAACTGAAGTTTTTTGACCTTGCAATGTTACAATCTAATTGTGGACTGCTTAGTAGAAATGTTTTTGGTTATTTATGTTGGGTGTTCCACTTTCCTCTTTGCTGTATATAATTGAACCCAGCTCCCCTGGTTATCAGCCCACCGCTCTAAACAATAGGCAATGCCTCCTCCTTTGGAACCCCTAGTCGGATCTGGTTCATTTTTAAACTCAGTGTGTCTTTTTACTGTTTTTTTTTCCACATGCCAGGTTTCATCCCATTCCATTAAACTTTCAGGGAGTTATTTTGTCCCCAGGCACTCATTCTGAATACATTATTTCCAACTTCCACTGCGTTGGAAAGACTAACAATGTTTTAAAATGAAATAATAACCTTTATGAATGTTTAAAGGCATCAGATGCTATCAATCAGATTGCACAAAATCTAAGGGATCGCTCTGGATATCAATATGAAAGTGATTGGTGGTCACTAGATGTTATTGCTACCTGTACTCCCTAAAAAGGAAGCATATTTCATACTGTAATGCAGATCAATGCGGTGGTAAGTGTATCAAGTGAAGCTAAGGAGTCACCTGGCTTACCTCCCCCAGGTCACTGGAAATGGATTGGGATCCCTATTCTCTCCATTTGCTAAGTGATGTGAAGGATGACCTCCATACCACTCGATAACCATTTTGACAACCCAATTGTATCCAGTTTATTTGACAATAAAGCCTAATCCACCTTGTCAAACCACTGGGTAAGGTCTATAAATTAGTCTCTAATCATTTGCTCAGATCAATAGAGTTGGCAGAAGCTGTGGACTCTTTAATCACCTGCATGAATGTGACAGAGGAGCAGCAGTAGAGATACATAACCAGGAACAGAACTACTGAAGCTTCTATTGATCTTTTCAGCCTCCCCCTCTCCCTCGGTCTCCAACTACTTGACATTTGAAACAAACTATTTTGCAACTGTCTCTGCCCCACAGGTTGCAGGGAGATTAGAGAGTACAGAATCTTTTCAGGTTATGCATGTCATGCTAACCGTGAGAAATTGAGAATGAAGAAAGCAATATAAACGCATGAAAATTTGTTCTGTAAAAAAAAAAACCCCGAAGTATTAAACTATCCAATGCACTTCTAGGCCTGGTTCTAACAAAAATGCTCAAAGAAATCAAGGAAATGTGTGAACATTTCGTGATCCTATAATTTAGCACAGAAATGTGCATATGACTATGACTATTAACCAAAGGCAGGGCAATTTCCAAGTAAATGACATTGTGGCACACCCCAACCTTGAAATTTCAATGAACTAACCTATTTCGCTTTAGGAAATTAAAAGAAAGGATTCAAAGTGATAGGGACATGGAGGACATATGAAAAGCACAAGCTGGGATGACTGGAGCAGTCTTCTGGATAAACTGCTCAAGACAGTTATTGGGGGGGGGGGGGGGGGGGGGGGGCGCACAGAGACCTTGTGATCTGATAGTTTTACATAGTAACATAGTAGATGACGGCAGAAAAAGTCCTGCCCGGTCCATCCAGTCTGCCCAACAAGACAAACATATGTGTAAACCTTACCTTGATTTGTACCTGCCTTGTTCAGGGCACAGACCGTACAAGTCTGCGCAGCAGTACTTCCCGCCTCCCAACCACCAGTCCCACCTCCCACCACCGGCCCCGGCACAGACCGTACAAGTCTGCCCTCCACCATCCTCGCCTCCCAACCACCAACCCCTCTTCCCCCCACCTGCTCCGCCACCCAATTTCGGCTAAGCTTCTGAGGATCCATTCCTTCTACACAGGATTCCTTTATGCATATCCCACGCATGTTTGAATTACGTTACCGTTTTCATCTCCACCACCTCCCGCGGGAGGGCATTCCAAGCATCCACCACCCTCTCCGTGAAAAAATACTTCCTGACATCTTTCCTGAGGCTGCCCCCCTTCAACCTCATTTCATGTCCTCTCGTTCTACCGCCTTCCCATCTCCGGAAAAGATTTGTTTGCGGATTAATACCTTTCAAATATTTGAACGTCTGTATCATATCACCCCTGTTCCTCCTTTCCTCCAGGGTATACATGTTCAGGTCAGCAAGTCTCTCATATGTCTTGGAACGCAAATCCCGTACCATTCTCGTAGCTTTTCTTTGCACCGCTTCCATTTTTTTTAAACATCCTTCGCAAGGTACGGCCTCCAAAACTGAACACAATACTCCAGGTGGGGCCTGACCAACGACTTGTACAGGGGCATCAACACTTCCTTTCTTCTGCTGATCACACCTCTCTCTATACAGCCTAGCAACCTTCTCGCTACAGCCACCGCCTTGTCACACTGTTTCGTCGCCTTCAGATCCTCGGATACTATCACCCCAAGATCCCTCTCCCCCTCAGTACCTATCAGACTCTCCCCGCCTAACACATAAGTCTCTCTTGGGTTTCTAATCCCTAAGTGCATCACTTTGCATTTCTTCGCATTGAATTTTAATTGCCAAACCTTAGACCATTCTTCTAGCTTCCTCAGATCCTTTTTCATGCTTTCCACTCCCTCCCGGGTGTCCACTCTGTTGCAAATCTTAGTATCATCCGCAAATAGGCAAGCTTTACCTTCTAACCCTAAGCAATGTCACTCACAAATATATTGAACAGAATCGGCCCCAGCACCGATCCCTGAGGCAGTCCACTACTCACCTTTCCCTCCTCCGAGCCAACTCCATTTACCACCACCCTCTGTCGTCTGTCCGTCAACCAGTTCCTAATCCAGTTCACCACTTCGGGACCTATCTTCAGCCCATCGAGTTTATTTAAGAGCCTCCTGTGGGGAACCGTGTCAAAAGCTTTGCTAAAATCTAAGTAGATTACATCTATAGCATGTCGATGATTTAATTCTCCAGTTACCCAATCAAAGAATTCAATGAGATTCGTTTGGCACGATTTCCCTCTGGTAAAACCATGTTGCCTCGGATCTTGCAACTTATTGGCTTCCAGGAAATTCACTATCCTTTCCTTCAGCATGGCTTCCATTACTTTTCCAATAACCGAAGTGAGGCTTACCGGCCTGTAGTTTCCAGCTTCTTCCCTATCACCACTTTTGTGAAGAGGGACCACATCCACCGTTCTCCAATCCCTCGGAACCTCTCCCGTCTCCAAGGATTTATTAAACAAATCTTTAAGAGGACCCGCCAGAACCTCCCTGAGCTCCCTCAATATTCTGGGGTGGATCCCGTCCGGTCCCATGGCTTTGTCCACCTTTAGCTTTCCAAGTTGTTGATACACACTCTCTTCCGTGAACGGTGCTCTATCCACTCCATTCTCAGGTGTACTTTTGCCAGTCCCTCTCGGTCCTTCTCCAGGATTTTCTTCAGTGAAAACAGAACAAAAGTATGTATTTAGCAAATTGGCTTTTTCTTCACCATTATCTACATAGCGTTTCGCTGTATCTTTTAGTCTCACAATTCCCTTTTTAGTCATTCTCCTTTCACTAATATACCTGAAGAAATTTTTGTCTCCTCTCCTTACATTTCTTGCCATTTGTTCTTCCGCTTGCGCCTTCGCCAGACGTATCTCTCTCTTGGCTTCTTTCAGTTTCACCCGGTATTCCTCCCCGTGTTCCTCTTCTTGAGATTTTCTATATTTCTGGAACGCTAACTCTTTGGTCTTTATTTTCTCAGCCACTTTCTTGGAGAACCACATCGGTTTTCTTTTTCTCTTGCTTATATTTACTCTCCTTACATAAAGGTCTGTGGCCCTATTTATTACTTCCTTCAGCCTGGACCACTGTCCTTCCACTTCTCGTACGTCCTCCCAGCCCATCATCTCCTTCCTCAGGTATTCCCCCATTTTACTAAAGTCAGCACGCTTGAAATCCAGGACTTTGAGTTTAGAGTGACCGCCCTCCACTTCAGCCGTCATATCAAACCAAACCGTTTGATGGTCACTGCTTCCCAGGTGTGCACCCACTCGGACATTTGACACACTATCCCCATTTGTGAGTACCAGATCCAGCGTCGCTCCCTCCCTCGTGGGTTCCGTCACCATTTGTCTGAGCAGAGCACTTTGGAAAGCATCCACAATATCTCTACTTCTTTCCGATTTTGCAGACGGACCCTTCCAATCTACATCCGGCAGATTGAAATCTCCCATCAACAGAACCTCTTTTTTCTTTCCTAATTTTTGAATATCTGCGATCAGATCTTTATCTAGTTCCTCTAATTGTGTCGGGGCTCGGTAGACAACACCCACGTGGACAGAGGTTCTATCCTTTCTTTTTAAGGTGATCCATATTGCTTCTTCTTTTCCCCAGGTCCCTATCATTTCAGTCGCCATGATATCATTCTTTACATACAGAGCTACCCCTCCACCTTTTCGACCCTCTCTATCCTTCCTAAATAGATTATAGTCTGGTATGTTTGCATCCCATTCATGGGAACCATTGAGCTACGTCTCCGTTTTGTTGTGGGCAACTAAATTAATACTATTTAATGACTACTGGATAGTCTTACTGTATGCTCTCTGTACCCTCTAAACAGTTTATTCTTGGATCTTAGGCTTGAAACTTCACATAAAGCATTTAAAACTAACCTAAAGACTTAATATTGTAGTCAGGGGTTCCTCCATTGAGCTTAATCCTGGTCCAATCCCATTGCTGTCTAGAATTCATAGATACGAGTGCCAATACCATGTAATGCCCTCACTCTCTCTCCCCCCCTCTTGTTTACTTGCTATGATTACCTGACAGTAAATTAAGTTCTCCTATTATTATTATTATTACTACTACAGTCTTATAACCCATAAAATACTACAAAGTTCATTGTGGGAAACAGACAAAAACTGAACATCAGGAATTACAATTTTAAACCAAATTATACAATAATTTCTAAAAACAAAACAAACACCAAAACCTCCATTACCACAAATTAATAAGATTCCTACATTTTTTTTCTCTTGCAAATTGTACATTTCATTTAATATTTATTGTAAGACACTTCATGGTGCATGTACTTATTAGAGTAACCCATCAATCAATAATATCCTCCTTATTATCTAAGTCCCTCAATGTGATCTTGCTACTGCTTGTGATTTCCTGGAGGAAAAGCCTCAACAGACTCCTTATTGTGTGGCTCAATTGCCTTCAACTATCTGGAGCACTTGCTGTCATCATTGGTGTAAAAACCTCCATAAAGTCTATATAATGTTCATAATGTTCTAGACAATTTTCAGCACTTCTTTTAATTACACATATGCAAAATGTAATGACTTATCTTGCTGTAGCACAGTCTCCTTCTTTTCCCACTGCCAGCAATGGCCAAGCTTTCGGTTCCTTCCTCAGAAGGAGACTATGCTGCAGCAAGGTAAGTCATTACATTTTGCATATGTGTAATTAAAAGAAGTGCTGAAAATTGTCTAGAACATTATGAACATTATATAGACTTTATGGAGGTTTTTACACCAATGATGACAGCAAGTGCTCCAGATAGTTGAAGGCAATTGAGCCACACAATAAGGAGTCTGTTGAGGCTTTTCCTCCAGGAAATCACAAGCAGTAGCAAGATCACATTGAGGGACTTAGATAATAAGGAGGATATTGTTGATTGATGGGTTACTGAAGTAAGATTATCCTCTATGGCTCTTAGATTTGATTATAGTTGCATCTACATGTGGAGTGGAGGAGTAGCCTAGTGGTTAGTGCAGCGAACTTTGATCCTGGGGAACTGGGTTCAATTCCCACTACAGCTCCTTGTGACTGTGGGCAAGCCACTTAACCCTCCATTGCCCCAGGTACAAAATAAGTACCTGTATATATGTAAACCACTTTGAAAGTAGTTGCAAAATACCACAGAAAGGCGGTATATCAAGTCCTATTTCCCTTTCCCCTACTTATTAGCCCAGTTTTCAGGGCCTTGAATAAAGTGCAGTGGTTGCTTCATTAGCACCTACAAAGTAAGTCTCATTGGTACAAATTTGTCAATGTAAATAGTTTCTTTTGGAGGAGACAACCCTAAAAGATTGTCATGGTTGGAGGAGAACAGGCAGACCCTGACTGTGGACTGCATACAGAGGGAGATGTATATCTCCTAGACATATATATTAGAGAAATGCGAGACACCATTTAATATTTTCTCAGTTCTGCAGCTGAAAAGCTTTCTGCACACTAACAGGAAGTTCTTCCTGAGGTCCTGAATTCTAATAGATACTATTTTGCACAAGGTTCAGGTGGGCCAAAGATGAATATCCAAGTTCTATAAGGGGGTCTTTACTAAAGCTTAGCTTGAGTTATCTGTAGCAGGGCCCTGCTGCAGATAACTCGAGCTAAGCTTTAGTAAAAGACCCCCTAAAATTCTAACTATACATGTGAAGGAAATCACACACCAATAATAGGGGAAATGGATTAGAGACCAATGGAGTGAAGGATGGGAGAACATTCCTAGAATGGCTTAGAGTACCACACATCTAGACATCCAGTACAAGAGTTATCCAACCCCAGTGCAGTGTCATGCTACATTGCCGGAAGTGGGGCAAGGGGATAAAGCATTTTTTGGGACGTTATGGTGGAAGCAAGTTACAGGATTGTGTTAGTATAAACACAATCCTGTGACTTGCTTCCACCATAACTCACAACCATGCTCAGGAATATCTATAGTGCAGTCTATCAACATAAATTGAACTTGATTACATATCAGATCAATATGGATTACGCTTTAAATGGCATTAGGGCAGGGGTGGGCAACCATGGTCCTCAAGGTTCACAACCCAGATGAATATACGCAAGATCAATTTGCATACAATGGAAGTAGTACATGCAAATCAAACTCGTACATACTCATTGCTGAAATCTTGAGAAGCCGACTGGGTTGTGGTCCTCATGGACTATGGTTGCCCAACCTTGTGTTGGGTATGGGAACAATCCATAGTTTATAACTGAAGTGTCCAACTTTGGCCCTTGCTAGGTCAGGTTTTCAAGAATTCCACTATGAATATGCATGAGATCTATTTGCATACAATGGAGGCAGTGCACACAAATAGATCTCATACATATTCATTGGGGCAATCCTGAAAACCCAACTGGATTCCAGCCCTAGCAGACTGAAGTTGGATACTTCTGGTATATAAAGTTGATAAGGAGGAACTATTTACTGCTGGTTGTATAGAGTAATAGCAACTAACTGGAAGGATAGGATCCTAGTAAAGTGACATGTATATCTTCTTTTTTGTATCAAGTGTAATCTATACCTATAATGGCACAAAAAATGACTGTAAGGTTTGTTCATATATAAAAAATCATAATAAAAATTAAAAAAAAAAAAAAAAAAAAAAAGACTTGGTGTGACTGGGCTAAGAGATATAAAATAGGGGGGGAACCCCTGGGGAGCTGGGAATTAAGGTTCATAGCACTATTGCCCAATAAAGATGAAAGTCCAAAGCAGTTGGAGGAAAACGCCAGAGTAAAAACAAAACTAATATTACACATTGTCAGGTATACACTGAAAAATCACTCCACTTGGATATAGTTTATTCAAAATACTGAAAAGAGGTCACCAACTTTTTTTTTTTTTTTAAATAACCAAATGTCAAACTTCATTGACACTTTTTTATTTCTGTAACAGTAGCCGTGAATGCCTGTTATTTATCAAAAGCCCAATAAAGACTGGCATTGTCTGTCCATATATTCACTTCTAAATGATGAATTTTCTATACTGTTCCAGTTCATTCAATCCATTAAGTTAGTGCTTCTATTGCTGGCCTATGATAGCCCCGATAGCCAATAGAAGAGGCTGCCTGCATTTTATTCTAACACTCATCTCTAGGTCTCTATCTCTGATTAGACAGACGGCTTGGAGCTAGTTTCTACTGTGGCTTTTCTGTGAACGTGCTGTTTCCTGGCACCTGCCAGGAAATTAAATGCTCACTAGAAGCTTCCAGAGAGGGAGATATCTAAGGAGAATAGTGTAAAGCCTCTGGACACTGAAGGAAGGGTAGAAGGGTTTATGATAATTTGGAGTTGGGTCTGGGGCCTGCAGTGACCTCCCCCTATATGGTATAAGCTTTGTGGTTGCCCATTTGTCTTGGGTTCCATTTACCACCTTTGACCCATACAGAGAGGGAAGTCCCTCCTATCCAGCCTGACACAGTTATCATGAATACAAAATCAGCCAAGTTATACTCCCATAAGTTGGCACTAAAGGACCAAGGGACAAGTAACAGATCTGAAACCTTGTTGCTGGCTTGTCTTAGTGGGGAGGTATGGGGACCCTTACCACCCGTTTAGTTCAGAAAGAGAAAAAAGAAGAGTTATTCAGGGTACCTCTGGTGTCATTTAGGAAAATCCTAAATTACAAGCTTAGCAAGCAGGAGGAGAAAGAAAGAACTGTCTTAAAATCTCATAACATGATCACTACAGAGTTAAGGGAAGCATATGCCTATGTTTTCAGCTGCAGTCAGTCAGGCATGTGGGAGAGTGCGATGGCAAATATTTAGTGATTCACATTGAAGGCTATGGCTGGCGTGTAGAAGGGGGATCTGCTCAGATATGAAATGAGATGATCACATAGAGTTATGTAAATAATGGGGGGGGGGGGGGGGGGGGGTTCTTATATAAAATACCTGGCACATTGTATAGCCCTATCACCTAGGTATAAACTGATTTTGCACAGAACATATTTTCCTCAAAAGTGTGTGAAGATGTGGGAGTTCAGACACTGCCATCCACTTACTACTTGACTAACTTCTGTTACCCACAAATGTCTCGCTTGTATCATTTTATGCTCCTTCTGCTAAGCCAAGCTTGGCTCCTTTGTCTACCTGCTATCATTTCCTGGTCATTCTTACTATCTCTGTCCTGAGAGGTCAGCCAGGTATGACCTCTCCAATCGAGGGCTGTCCTCTGGGACCACCCTTGCCACCTGGTGGCAGGCTCTGTCCCCATTGGTCTTTACCTCCTCCTCCCTGGGCCTGTGTGAGCCCTTCTTGGCCCCTCCCTCTCTCTCTCCTTGAGGCATTCTCCATCTTGCTTCAGACAGCACTTGTCCTGCTTCACTCCTTGGAACGAACTTGTTTTTTTTTTTTTAACCTTGACTATATCTTCCTAATGAGATATTGCACTCTCCAGTCACCCAGCTCTGAGCTTCTTACTGTTCAACTATTTTCTCACCTCTGCAATAAAGCTGCCTCTCCTCAGATTTCTACCTCCAACCACTGATAGAGCTCTCAGAATTACGGAGTCGCTGTGCCCTGGGGCAACACTTCTGAACATCCGAGTAAATTATCTGTATTTATTCAATAAAGGAAACTTCAGAAAAGAAAGAGACTTCGACTTCAGCTGTGCTCTGCTGTGCCAAGGTTATACTTCAAGATATTGAGACTTTACAGTGGAGGAGTGGCCTAGTGGTTAGAGCAACGGTCTTGAAAGCCAGTTCAAATCCCAATGCTGCTCCTTGTGATCTGGGGCAAGTCACTTAACCCTCCATTGCCTCAGGTACAAACTTAGATTGCGAGCCCTCCTGGAAAGAGAAATATCCAGTGTACCTGAATGTAACTCACCTTGAGCTACTACTAAAAAAAGGTGTGGGCAAAATCTAAATAAATAAGTAGTGCTAAAGGGCATCACTCATTAGCAAGATTAGCAAATGTTATGTTTCTAATCAGCATTATGTTTATATAGAGGCGTTTGCTTAGTACCTAGGAGACTAAGCAATTAGTTTAGATTTAGTTTCTATTTATTTGCTCTTTAGCAATTTTTGATAGCAAGTAGTATACAATGCCATAATTTGAACTATTTGAATATTTTTACTATTAATAGTGTATTGCCCATGTTTGATTTATTCTTATTGTACAGTGCCTTGAATGAATTCCTTCAATAAGGCGGTAAATAAATCCTAAAAAATAAAATGTACTAACAAGCCATGTATGCATTATCCTGGGTTGTACTTATGGAAATCACAATACTATTAACACTATAGAAGGTGTACGCACATTGCTTTGTATTTTAGACAGAGTCCGATTGTTGAGTCTCTGTCTCTCAGCACTGACACAATAAACACTTTCTTATGATATCATGTGAAATGGCTATGCGTTGGTGGATGGGAATCTGGAGGCTCTGAATTGGACTGTTTAGGAATATGCCCAAGGATACCGGTTACCACTTTGGCATCAGGTAAGAGATTTTATTCTTACTGTATGGTGTTATGTATTGCTGAGTTTTTGCTGTGATCCCATCAGTGCCTCTTGCTATCTCGCTTTTGTTTTTTCTTTTAGTACAAAGCCAATGTTAGCATTATACAACTTTGAAGTTGGTTTATTTCACTGAATAGTTTGGCCAAATACTTTTTGCTTGTGTTTTTGTTACTTCTGTCTCAAAGCTGGGAACTTTTCTGTTATCTCTGTTTCACTCTCAGGGTTGGTTTTGGGGCTACCCTTCTTTCCGGTTTGAAGAATCCCCAAGCCCTCTCTGGATGACGACTCTCATTCCTTGTTGAGGGGCTCCTGATTCTGTCCCATCAAGAGCCACAATGTATGCCACCTAGATACTCAGCAGCCTGTGTTTAGCAGACAATTAACATCTACTTAACCTAACCAGCAAAGTGAACTGTGCAAGCCAGGCCCCTCACCACTCTGGTGGATGGGTTTGAGCAAGAAGAATGAGAAGGCACATGCTCTGGATTTGTGTGGGACTTTCGCAAGCCAGTTTTAGATAATCATATTTGTTGGCACACTGTAGAAAGTGCTGTGTGACAATATACAAATACTTACTATTATTTCATAATACACAGCATTTGTTAAATATGCCAAATCTCATTTTGCCACCTGATGTCTATTCATTGGTTATGTATGTGACTGTTTAAAATCGATAAATCTTCAACTGACTACAGAAAAAAAGAGAGAAAACTCTGTCAAGTGTACGGCATTAACTGAACTCAGTACTGATATTTAAGCAGTCCACTGTTCAGCTGTAAAACTGGAGGCAGCTATTTATATGCATGACAAATGCACATAAATAACTATAAAAAAATATTTTTTTTTCACAGAGAGGGTGGTGAATATGTGGAATGCCCTCCCTTGGGAGGTGGTGGAGATGAAGACAGTAATGGAATTTTAACATGCATGGGATAAACACAAAGGAATCCTGTTTAGAAGGAATAGATCCACAGAATCTTAGTGGAGATTGGGTGGCAACGCCAGTAATTGGGAAGCAAAACCAGTGCTGGGCAGACTTCTACGGTCTACGCCCTGATTGTGACTGAATAGATATGGATGAGCTCGAGTATAAATTTTAAGGGGCTTTGACATTAGCTTCAGAACTTTTTGTACAAGAAAGTGCTGGGTAGACTTCTATGGTCTGTGCCTCGAGAATGGCAAGGACAAATCAAACTCAGGTATACATATGAAGTTATCACATACTATGTAAAAATGACTGGATGGACTGTTACTATAAATTGTTATAGTTATGTGCTTGACCCTATGGTTACTTGTGTGACAGTGTGCAAATGCAGTATCTTAGGAAGTTGTTCAAAAATTGTTTAGCAACTTGTTAAGCAAAGTTTAATCAGTAACTATCAGCTGTTTTCTGTCACAGGTTTGGATCATTACTACTTTAATGATCCAAACTGCAGACCCTTTTAAATAGTAGAGTCTCCTGGTTTTACTACCAACTGGTTCAGGTGGATATATGGCATGAAGCACACCCTTTTGTTTTGAAGAACTGCTAATCCGGTATGTCTGGCCAGTGATATTTGCCAGATTTTATCATAACAGACACATCAAATTCTCCGCCTACGATCCGATTGTTTTGCCAGGATACAATGATCCATCACACTGCTCTAGGCACCAGCTTCCAACAGACACATCATCTGAATGACCATTGTTGACACATTCGGGTGCTATTTCAAAGATTGACATATCAAGTTCAGTATGTGACACTGCCAACTCAGCCTGTGGATAAGAAATAACGAGTGGTGATACAGAGCTAGAGTCTGCACATGTGTGAAACAACTTCATAAGCGTGGTCAGCTAAACAACTCTGAACTAAATGCACCTTGTGAGTACCCAGGAGGGCAGGAATTTCATCCCATGCATTGAATGCGGAATAGCATCAATAACCAACCGAGTAATGTACATTACAATTGTGGGTGCCATCTTCTCAGCAGTAACTTTGGCAAAATCAGCAGCATTCTGTACAATAATTCTGCTACTGGCTTTGCTCATCAAACAGGATGGCGTACCAGAGACTTCACGTCCTCTGATACCACTGACCACTCCTTTACCATGGGATGTTGCAAAGTATTTCCACTAAAGGTTTTTGTTGTATTTTGCAGATAGGATGTGAACAACCTTGACCATAAATTTGTTCTTGAATTCTGATGAAGGCATATCACTGTAAATAATTTGTTGGATGTTGCTGTCACTGACGTTATTCAAAAATTTGTCATAGACTGATAAGGACTGCCAGTACAGTGGCCTTGCCTTTGTTTTTGGTATCTGAGCAGACTACTAGAGATTTTGTCTGGCTATTGTGAAACACTGCAATGCTAGACTGACATCGCAAAGTCAATCTGCACAACTCTTGCCATTTGCTTATCTACCTCAAACTGAGTTTCTTGAATCCTCTTCACACACACGTTCTTGGAAAATGGGTAGTGCCTATGTGATCAAGTCAAGCAGATCACTAACAAAGACTTCTTTTTAAACAATCTTCAGGGTGTCTGGCTTATCTTTGGATGCTGATGGAACTTTCTCCCATGCCTTGTAATGAACATTGCTACTTAAATCCACTGTGACAGAAGTTACCACTTGTTGCCTATCTGTGCATCATTCGCATTCTCCTTTCTGGCACATGGACACAATCATTTGTTTCACTGTTGCGCAAGAGATTTCGCCAGAAGGGGCTGACACACAATTTTCAAAACATGTAACTCCAATTTCATATTTTCATGAATACAGCATTTGTACTGAGCAAATTTCTCAGTATGCCAACATTTTCAGGACACAACTTGGCAAACTTAGAAAACCTTATTGTGATATCTGGATGGCACATTCAAAATACTTCGTATGCTTCTCTCCAGTACATCACAAGGAAATGTTTGCACATTCTAGTCTCAATACCATTTTCCCACAGTTACTTCATCTCATTTTGGGCAATGTACACATGATATCCTGGCACAAGTGAAACTACTCAACTGTTTCTACTACCTCCCTTTCCAAACCACTGTGCCTTTCTGCTAAGTTTCTCTCCACCTGGTCATGTGTCTTGAGCCCCACTCTCCTTGCTAGTCCTGCCATGACTAGAATTTTCTTTCTTGGTGAGGATAGCAGAGCACGCATAGTTTTCCCAAACAGTCTTACCATGAGACTGTGGGGGAGGTGGGGCTTTTGTATGGAGGCGGTGTTTGTAGAGCAGAGTTGGATAGCATCTGAGGTGTTATCGGCTGACTGTAAATTTCTGGCTGCTTTATTCGCACATGATTTGGAGTGGAGTAGCAGCCTAGTGGTTAGTGCAGTAGACTTTGATCCTGGGAAACTGAGCTCCTTGTGACTCTGGGCAAGTCACTTAACCCTCCATTGCCCCTGGTACAAAAATAAGTACCTGAATATATGTAAACTGCTTTGAATGTAGTTGCAAAAACCTCAGAAAGGCGGTATATCAAGTCCCATTTTCCCTTCTCGAAGTTTTGCAGCTTCGCTAAACAATTAATTTTCTTTTTCACTTCTTTCTGCACCCCGTCTACACTTTGTGATTTATTCTCTCTTCTGATAATTTGGATCCAGCTACTTCTGTCTTGCTCTCCAACTTCTATCTTCTCTGCATTGGTCAGTAGCATTCTTAATTGCCAATAGAAAACAGCATACAAACAGTGAGGTGTACTTTTACAGCATAAATGTTCAACTGGCACTGCTACTATACGTACACAAGACTTATGTTCAAGTCCCAGAATATGTAGTTACTTAGATTTTCATTGTCTAAGGGTCAACAGGAAGTAAGAAGTGCTGATATACCGCCTCATTTGTATTGTGGCACCATCTGTAGAATGTGAAAAGTTAAATGAAGCAAAAATATTTAAATGCAGGTTGTTTTCTGGAGACTAATTAAGATATTCAAATATTAACAACTGGCAATTTGTGCTGAGAAAATGTTATGTGTGAGACAGTCATGCATGTAACTGAAGTGATATACATGTAATGTATATCACTTCAGTTACATGAAGTGATATACATTACATATACATGAAGTGATATACATGTCATGCATGACTTACATTACATGTATATCACAGCAGTTTCTACAGTGTGACTTACATTACATGTATATCTTACTAAATAACAGAAGCAGCATCAGTGCTAATATGTATAGCAAAGTTTATTACAAACAGCTATTTTAAGATACTAACTCCATTTGTTGGCAGGCCTTTCAAACCAGATAATCACAACCTGTGTCAGTTTGTAGTTATGTGCATGATGGTGATAGATAACCATTGTACTAATCACTTAAGTAAAGAGATTTAAGCATTTCAGTTGTTTTAAAAGGAAAGCATTAGAGTGTGGGGAGCCTACTTAAATATAATCACACCTAGATCCAGAAGCCAGGTATTGAATGACTTGGGATGAATGTAGAGTGAATGAGAATGGAAGGGGAGGGGGGGGGGGGGGGGGGGAGTTTTTTTTTTCTTTTCTTTAACTTGTCCTACAAAATAAGTGCATGGAGACATATGTTAATCTTAGGAGCACAATAGGGATCGCGCATTGAACAATACAGGCATAACAGTAGATGCAGGTCGACCAGAGGATTAAGGGGTCATAAGAAACAAGGCCCCCCCCTCTGGATTTTACTGCGATAAACTCCTATAAGCGGACACATAGTGGGCTGGTATATATATTAGGGCGAAGCGCTCTTATAATAGGATAAGTGTTTACGTAATCTGGTAGTAGGGGTAGGGGGGGTAGGGTGGGGAGGAGACTTAACAATGTGGTGGATGGATGTTACAATGACTGACAGTTATGTTCATAGCCTCTGATACGTTTATCTATGGGGGAGTTAGTATTGTTGTACCATTATTATCTTGTTGGCATATACTAGGGGGGGAGGGGGGACGACAAACTACAAAAGTTTGATGACTAACATTCCTATTGTGTCTTTTGTTGTGTAATTCTTGATGTTTGACTCTCTGTACACTTAAACCGTTAGAGATGTTTAATTGCCTTGTCATCAATAAAAATGTTGGAAACTAAAAGGAAAGCATATGTCCATAGTAATGTCTTATATGCACATTATTCACTCATTTCTTAATGTTGATAAAAATAGATGAAGAAAGCAAGATATTAAGAAGCTTATAAACTGTAATAATTCTATACACTTATTTGTTGAACTGTGCTGTGATCATTATGTTTCTGGAGCTACAAGTGGCATATTTTGGAACCTCAGACTGTCATAGGAATTGGGAAACAAAAATTACAGCAATCTATGCAAATCCATTTTTTATACAACAGGACCATTTTGCGGAGAATATGCCAGAAGCTGTTTGTAATTTTTGTGATTTATTGGAGGAGAGGAGAAAGCTATTGTATACAGTTGGCCATGTGTTTTGAGAGTTTTGAAGCTGTACCCTCATCAACTGAAGGACAGTAGAGGTTCTGGTTTCATTCTTGTCTAACTATCCTGGACAGCTACCTGTCTCTTATCCATCCACCCCCATCCTGTTACTGTCACTGAAATGCTTTGATGTTTCACTTATATATACTGTCATCTACCAACATTTGCTTATTTCCGATCTGATGAAGGGCAACCTTCGAAAGCTAATCAAGAAATGTATTAAGTTATGTCCAATAAAAAAGGTATCATCATATTTTCTTTTCCATGTTTTATTTCTATTGATTACCTTTAAAAGTGGACTAACACAGCTACCACACCTCTAAACTTAGATTTGGAAATCAAGCGTGCTGCTATATTCTGCAACATCTGCAGTTTTTTTTGAAAATTTGATCATTTGCTCCAATAAAAACTGAATTGCAATAATCCAGATGAGCAAGCACTGTGGATTATACAACTAGTCTAAAAGAATGATGATCTAAAGTTGCTCGAATTTGCCTTAATTTCCACAACAATCAGGTTATCAATAGAAATCAAACAAAATAAAACATGGAAAAGAAAATAAGATACCACCTTTTTTATTGGACATAACTTAATACATTTCTTGATTAGCTTTCGAAGGCTGCCCACCCTGTCAGACTGTCATAGTAATGCTTGAATGTTTTCACTTATATACACTGTCAGCTAGCACATTTGCTTATTTCCGATCTGATGAAGAAGGGCAACCTTCGAAAGCTAATCAAGAAATGTATTAAGTTATGTCCAATAAAAAAGGTATCATCTTATTTTCTTTTCCATGTTTTATTTTGTTTGATTTCTATTGATAACCTTAAGAGTGGACTAACACGGCTACCACACTCCTCTACACAACAATCAGAAAACTTTAGTAGTTATTGAAGATATCTGTGGTTCAAAAGTTAGGTAGCTGTCCAAGATTACTCCCAGTATTTTGAGATTACATTCAACATTGAAGGTCTTTACATTCTAACTGTAACATGATTTTCCTAAATAAGATATCCAGATGTTTGTTTTATCCCCATTTAATTGTAATCTAAGGTCCCTAGCCCATATTGCCAATAGATCTAATCCTAACACTATACCTGAGTTCTTGTACATCATCATCAAAAGAAATGAAAATGGTAATCAAAAGGAAAGAAAAAGGTGTCATCAGCATAGATGAAATTTTGAAAGTCCCTTTTACAGAGCTTTAAACCCAATTGTACCATTAGAACATTAAACAGTATAGGTGATATAGGATTGGGATACCCCACAATTGTGGCTCCAATATTATAGCATCCAGTGTATTTTGACCTGGTAGATTCGGTTTTTCAAAAAGCCCCCCCAAACCATTTCTCCCTGCCCAATAAAGGCTAGTAAATCCAATAATAAAGCACAATCAGGTCAAATGCACAGGTCATGTTAAATTGTAGAATACTGTCTTCCTACACTGATATCTCTTGAAATCAGATATTTGAGTAATAATTACTGTCTCCATGCTAAAGCCTCTTCTAAATCTTGATAGCATTCTGGCCATTACACATGGATCATGTAACAGTAAACAAAATCCACAGCAATAAACAGCATGCAGCAACACAACTATACAAATTCAGATGCTTGCTTTCACTATCAGAATTATGTTGCAAGCAACCCCCCCCCCCCCCCCATCCGTACCTTGGGCTCTATTTTGACTTTATATGGACACAGTCAACAGAATCTCAATATGAACCATTACTTTAAAACAATGCTAGCTGTGAAGCCGTTCCAAATTCTCAACATACAGTTAGCAATGTTACCCACGTCAGCTAACCCCCCCCCCCCCCACAATGTTCTTGGTAGATGTTTGACAGAGCTTCTTGGTGATGATTTCTACTCGAACAATGGTAAACAATTCGGGGGGGGGGGGGGTGGAGAACGGTGAAAAGTTTCATAAAATAAGTTACCCCACCTTCTCCTCATAAAGAAGTGAGACATTATCAAAACATTTAATTTCTAAGGAGTAACCCCCCCCCCCTACGGCGTGTACCAAGGATGAGAACGCCTTACCGAGCGATGGGGCCGTACAACACATAAATATGGAGGGGAGGGGTGCAAAAATTGCCTTCCGCACCCCCTCCCCCGACACAGGCAGCAGCAATGAAGGGGCGGTGGGCAAGTCGCACAGGGCACACAGCTCTAGCTCTCTACGATCCTGAAGGATGTACCACTGCACTATGCTCTCTAAATAAACTATTAAACGCCGCCTGTTCCTTGTATTTTTACCGTCAATCTATTCTACACGTACCCTGGTTCTAAGAGAAAAACGTTATGTGTAACTGGAGCTAGGCTACATGCTCTATCAGCGTCCACATATTTACGGGAGGATGGAGGCCGAAGTGCTTAAACGCAAACAGATGGCCTCCCCTCTCCCTCTTTACCTCACTAACACAGCGTTCACGCGCACCTTCCTACCCTCTCCCAGCAACTCTCCCGCACGCTATCCCGGACCATTATTCCGAATCCCCGCGCATACACATTTCAAACCTACCACTCCACTTCCTCCGCCGGTTACGCCCCGACCGTCACGGACGGTGTCGCGCACAGCTTGCGGGCAGAGCATGGAGGTAAGGTTTTTTAACAGACAGGAGACGAAGTGACGTCAACACGTTGAACCCAATTAGGTTAATCTCGGGTTCCGTTCCCAGCGCAGCCGTCATCCAGTACACTAAAAAAACAAAGCAAGCAGACCTATTTTATTTATGCATTCTTATATCTCATTATTATCCAAAAACAAGTTTCGGTTCAAAGTGGCTTACATTTACATTTTGGTGGAGTTACAGTAGTGTTGTTGTGCAATGTGGAGAGGGCTTCTATAGTTGTTCATAATGTTTTTGATGGGTTTGGAGTGGCAAAGGTGGTGGTAGCTTTGTGTTTAGTTGAGGAGTTTTGGTGTTATTTATTCATATATTTTGAAGAGGAAAGTCAATGATAGATTTGGTTAGCTTAGAATTTTTTGCAAAGGTAGCTTTTCATTTCTTTTCTTTAGGTTATCAATAGAAATCAAACAAAATAAAACATGGAAAAGAAAATAAGATGATACCTTTTTTATTGGACATAACGTAATACATTTCTTGATTAGCTTTTGAAGGTTGCCCTTCTTCGTCAGATCAGAAATAAGCAAATGTGGTAGCAGATAGTATATAAGTGAGACATCCAAGCATTACTTTGACAGTCTGACAGGGTGGGAGGGTGGGGTGGGGGTGGGTAGGTGGTATGCATGGGGACATCAAAGCATTTCATTGATATTCTAACAGGATGGGTGTGGATAGGTGAGAGGAGGGTGATAAACAGAGAAATACAATTTTATGCTTTATAATGGGCTAGAAAACCCAGATCCTTGTTAAGTCCTGTCTGTTGGGTGTCAAAATATTCAATCATTCTGACTTCAAAGGGCTTACGTTCCTGTATTGTTTTAAAGTTACCTTTCAGGATTCTAACTATGTAATCACTGGTGCAGTATCCTGGTCTTGTAAAATGCTGGCCCACCGGGGTGGGAACCTGACTGGCACCGGCTATCTTCGTGTGATGTCTGTGCAGATTGAATCTTGTCTTAAGCATCTGGCCTGTTTCTCCAATATAGCATCCTTCGTTACATTTTTTACACTGAATGATATATACCACATTGGAAGGTGAGCATGTGAAAGATTCCTTTATGTTGAATATTTTTCCTTTGTGAATGACTGTGGGGTCCTGTGAAATGTTTTGGCATAGCTTGCAGCTGGATATATTACAGGGAAATGTGCCCTTCTTTTCCTTTTCAGTCTGTGTTGGGAGTTTACTTCTGATTAGCTTGTGTTTTAAGTTGGGTGGCTGTCGGAAGGCAAGCACTGGTGGGGATGGGAATATCTCTTTCAGTAATTCATCTTCCTGGAGTAGAGGCTGTAAGTCTCTTATGATTTTCCTCAGTTTCTCCAGCTCTGGGTTGTATGTCACTACAAGGGGGATTCTGTCTGTGGCTTTTTTTCTTTGTACTGTAGCAGATTTTCCCTGGGTGTTTTGAGGGAGGAGGCAATATTCTTGGAGATTATATTGGGGTTGTAGCCTTTCTGTTTGAAGGATGCAGTCAGGGTTTCAAGGTGTCTGAGCAGATACGGTGGTATCTTGTGGCTTGGCTGTAAATAATGGATCTTTTTGTATGTGAAGGATGGAAGCTGGAGTTGTGGAGGTAGCTGCATCTGTCTGTGGGTTTCTTGTATATAGATGTTTGTATACAACCATCACTGATTGAGACTGTGGTGTCCAAAAAATTGACTTTTTCTGGGGAGTAGTCAATTTTGAATCTGATTGTAGGATGGTATGTATTGAAGGAATAGTAAAATTGTTTCAGAGTTTCTTCCCCTTCTGTCCAAATCATAAAACTGTCATCGATGTACCGGTAGTATTTTAGAGGTTTGGTCTGGCATGTATTCAGAACTACATTCTGAATTGGAGGAGGTTTGTGATGCTTCTTAATGGTTTTTGGTATTGAGTTCCACCATTTGGAACCTATGTAGCTAAATCCTGCTGTGTTGATGGTTTTGTACATGGTTTTTTTTGCAGTTTGGTAGGCGTAGGAGTAGGTAGCATCTGTTTCCTGGGTTTGCATTTATTGAGGATAATGCGATCAAGTCAAGCATACATTCGGATGCCATGCCAAATATTATCTTGAAGATTAGGGTGCTCGCGTTGAAAAGTAGTCTTGCCTTGATTGGTTGCTATCGTAGTACTTCAAGCAGTGGGGTTGCTCTTTCATATTTTGATTTCTTGAAGGTTAGTTAGAAGAATTTATTCATCAAATCTTTTTATTTTTTTTAAATGTATTAACCTTTAAAGTGGATTAACTAGGCTATCATATTATTTTATTTGACATGTGATACAGGCACCAGCTTGGTGTAGGCAAGTTATGAGTTTTTCTCTGATGATGATGAGCATGATAAAACATTCTTTGTCAGATAATAAATGATATGAATACTTAGCAAAAAGAACATTGAAAAATTATTTTACATTTTTTTTGATGCATGCATGATTGTGTTGTGAGCTTCATAGTAAAAAGTGATATATGATTAAAAGTCTTGGGGCTTGATCTATATGATTGACTACAGATATCTTTAAAAAATCTATATAAAACATACCATTCAGGGACTGTTCCGTACATTTTTCTTGATCATGTTAATCTCTCCCCCACCTCCCAATATACACAACTGAGGAATAGTGTTGTTAGTACACCCTAATGTGCAGGGCCGTGCCTAGGGTCTCTGGTGCCCCCCTGCAGACTATCAGTTGCGGTCGTGACCTGAGCCGAGCAGCGGCGGTCCGGCAGCGGAGGTCAGAATCGCGAGGCATGCCGCGCAGGGCCCTATGCGGCCGCCTCGGTCGCCTCTGCCTAAGACCGGCCCTGTGCTGCAAGGTCCGTGAGGGTTGAGTGAAGAGACTCAGAATTTAGTCAAGGAGCACCGTGATCTTCTTTATTTGTGACGGCGGAGGATGTGGCAATGGAGGCTTCAAGGGGCCCGTACTCTAGCCACTTGGCGGGAACTGAGTAACCTCGCTGTTGGACATTATATCCGCCTGATCCGGCTTCTCCCTGCGTGTTCCAGTCCGCCTGATCCGGCTTCTTCCTGCCTGCTCCAGTCCGCCTGATGCAGCTTCCTCCTGCCTGCTCCAGTCCGCCTGGTACAGCTTCTTCCTACCTGCTCCAGTCTGCCTGGTACAACTTCTTCCTGCCTGCTCCAGTCCGCCTGATCCAGCTTCTTTCTGCTTGCTCCAGTCCGCCTGATGCAGCTTCTTCGTGCCTGCTCCAGTCCGCCTGCTCCAGCATCTCCCTGCTTACTCCAGTTCGCCTGATCCAGCTTCTTCCTGCTTGCTCCAGTCCGCCTGATCCAGCTTCCTGCTTGCTCGTTCCAGTTCACCTGATCCAGCTTGTTCCAGTCCGCCCGATCCTGCTCTCCCTGCTTGCTCCAGTCCATCTGCCTCAACCTGTTCCAGTCTACTTGATCCAGCGTGTTCCAGCCTGCCTGCTCCAGCTTCTCCCTGGCTTACTCCAGGCCCTCTGCTCCAGCCAGCTTACTCCAGTCTGCCTGATACAGCCTGTTCCAGTCCGTCTGCTTCAGCTTGTCCCAGCCTGTTCCAGTCTGTCTGCATCAGCTTGTCCTAGTCCGCCAGCTCCTGCTTCAAACCACTCCAGCCTGCCACTCAACCTGCCTACTAGCCAATCACTGACTGACCACCAATCACCTGACTGACTACCACCCACCCTGAAACCTGCCTGCCCTCCAGCCCATCTTCCTACCAGCTCATCACTCTCCTGCCCGACTGCTTACCCACACCTGCCTGTCTCCCAGCCCACCTACCTTCCCTTTGAACACCTCAGTCACTACCCATGGCCCCCAATCACATCCTATTCCTTGCCCTGTCCCTCCCTAATCTTTTCCCCCTCTCACCGCTGTCTTCCACACGATCTCACTACCCATCCCTGTCCTCTTCCGTCCTCTCCACTACTGCAATACCCTACCTACCCCTGTCCCCCACCACCTCACCATCCCTACTGTCTTCCTCCTCCTTCCTAGCTCTCAACCTTCAACACCTCCTTCCTGCCATGAACCCTTCCCCTTTCCTCCTAAGCGCATCCCGTCTTCGTCGCCTTCGTCGCCCTTCCTCACCCACCCTTCTCCGCACTCTCTTGCTCCTTCTCCTGCTATCCGCGGGTGACATCAATCCAAACCCAGGTCCCCCACACCTGTCCTCGTCCTCATCTCATCTATGCAAACGTTCCCGCGATATCTCCAATCTCATCCCTATTCCCCTCCTCCCCCAACTCCTCCCTCCCCTTCTCGTGCGCCCTGTGGAACGCCCACTCAATCTGCAACAAACTTCCCTTCACCCACGATCTCTTCATCTCCTATTCCCTTCATCTGCTCGCCCTAACTGAAACCTGGCTCACCCTGGACAACCCTGGCCTCAATCGCAGCCCTATGCCACGGAGGTTATCTTTTCTCCCATTCGCCCCGCCCAGTCGGCCGCGGTGGCGGCGTCGGACTACTACTTACGCCCTCCTGCAGCTTCCAACCTCTCCACCTACCTCAGTCTCACAGCTTCTCATCCTTTGAAGTTCACTCCATCCGTCTATTCCACCCACTGCCACTCAGAGTTGCAGTCATTTACCGCCCCCCTGATAAATCCCTCCCATCCTTCCTTACCGACTTCGATGCCTGGCTCTCCGTCTTTCTTGAGCCCTCATCCCCATCCCTCATTCTCGGTGACTTCAACATCCACACTGATAACCCTTCCGATTCATATGTTTCTCAGTTCCTCACACTTACCTCCTCCTTCAACCTCCAACTGAGCCCCACCACCCCTACTCACAAATCTGGCCACTGTCTTGATCTCGTCCTCTCTTCTACTTGCTCACCCTCCACTTTCTGCGTTTCACCTCTTCCTCTCTCCGACCACCACCTTATCACATTCACACTTCAGCACCCTCCCCCTCAATCTCGCCCAACACTAACTACTACGTCCAGAAATCTCCAGGCTGTTGACCCCTCCACCTTATCCTCTACTATCTCTGTTCTCCTCCCTTCCATCTTGTCCTCCAAATCTGTTGACAAAGCTGTCTCCACTTACAATGCCACTCTCTCCTCTGCTCTAGACACCCTTGCACCGTCCACCACCCGGCCCACAAGGCGTACCAATCCCCAGCCCTGGCTGACCCCTTGCACCCGATACCTTCGCTCCTGCGCCCGTTCGGCTGAATGCCTCTGGAGGAAATCTCGCACCCTTACTGACTTCATTCACTTCAAATTCATGCTATCCTCCTTCCAATCCTCCCTATTCCTCGCTATGCAGGACTATTACATCCAATTGACTAATTCCCTCAGCTCTAACCCTCGTCGTCTCTTCGCCACCTTCAACTCCCTCCTCAAAGTGCCCTCTGCTCCCACCCCCCCTTCACTCTCTCCTCAATCTCTGGCCCACTACTTCCGTGACAAGGTCCAGAAGATCAACCTCGAATTCACCACTAATCCTTCTCCTCCTCTTCAGCCTATATCTCACTCTCTCATCCAACCTACCCAGGCCTCCTTCTCCTCCTTTCCTGCTATCACCGAAGAGGAAACCGCCCATCTCCTCTCCTCCTTGAAAGCCACCACCTGTTCCTCTGACCCCATCCCCACTAACCTACTTAACACCATCACTCCTACCATCACCCCCACCATCTGTCATATCCTCAACCTCTCTCTCTCCACTGCAACTGTCCCGGACACCTTCAAGCATGCTGTGGTCACTCCACTCCTCAAAAAACCATCACTTGACCCTACCTGTCCCTCCAACTACCGCCCCATTTCCCTCCTACCCTTCCTCTCCAAGATACTTGAACGCGCCGTTCACAGCCGCTGCATTGATTTTCTCTCCTCTCATGCCATCCTCGATCCGCTTCAATCCGGCTTTCGCCCCTACACTCGACAGAAACGGCACTATCTAAAGTCTGCAATGACCTATTCCTCGCCAAATCCAAAGGTCACTACTCCATCCTCATCCTCCTCGACCTCTCCGCCGCTTTTGACACTGTCAATCACAACCTACTTCTTGACACACTGTCCTCCCTTGGGTTCCAGGGCTCTGTCCTCTCCTGGTTCTCCTCTTATCTCTCCCATCATACCTTCAGAGTACACTCTCATGGTTCATCCTCCACCCCTATCCCGCTCTCTGTTGGAGTTCCTCAGGGATCTGTCCTTGGGCCCCTTCTTTTTTCAATCTACACCTCTTCCTTAGGCTCCCTGATCTCTTCTCATGGTTTCCACTATCATCTTTATGCTGACGACACCCAGCTTTATCTCTCCACACCAGAATTCACTGTGGATACCCAGGCCAAAGTCTCGGCCTGCTTATCCGACATTGCTGCCTGGATGTCCAACCGCCACCTGAAACTGAATATGTCTAAGACTGAACTTATTGTTTTCCCACCCAAACCCACTTCCCCTCTCCCTTCACTCTCTATCTCAGTTGATAACACCCTCATCGTCCCCGTCTCATCTGCCCGCAACCTCGGTGTCATCTTCGACTCCTCCCTCTCCTTTTCTGCGCATATCCAGCAGATAGCCAAGACCTGTCGCTTCTTCCTCTATAACATTAGCAAAATTCGCTCCTTCCTCTCCGAGCACACCACCCGACCTCTCATCCACTCTCTCATTACCTCTCGCCTTGACTACTGCAACCTACTCCTGACCCAGGGCCGTGCCTAGGGTCTCTGGTGCCCCCCTGCAGACTATCAGTTGGCGCCCCCCCCCCCCCCCCGTGTGGCACAAGATGGCAAGGCTTACAAGCCTTTCTTGAGAAATACTTGATCACAAATAATTTTTTATGATTTTTAACCGTGAAAATGATCGCTCACCACTTGCCACACTGACAGGAATTGTCAGCAATATTCTTAGAAAACAAATTGCTATACATTGCAAAATAAGATAGCAGATGTAAATTCTCAAAGTGGACATATTCAAAACACTAAAATGAAAATAAAATGATTTTTTCTACCTTTGTTGTCTGGTGACTTTGTTTTTCTATCCATATTGGTCCCAGTCTCTGATTCTGCTGCACTCTATCTGTTCTCTTAATTCCATTTCTAGGGCTTCCTTTCCATTTATTTCTTTACTTTCCTCCTTTCTTCTTCATTTCTTGCCCTACATCCATAAGTAAAAGCTGTGTCCTCCTCTGTGGAATTGACTGGAGGAGGTATAACATGGATCCAGCTTTTGCCTATTTTCTCCATCCATGTGCAGTTTTTCTCCTCTCTTCCCTTTCCCTCATCTCCATCCATGTGCAGTTTTTCTCCTCTCTTCCCTTTCCCTTATCTCCATCCATGTGCATCTTCTTCTTTTTTCTTTCCTCACCTCCATCCATGTCCAGCATTTCTCCTCTCTCCTCTCTCATCCCCTCCATCCATGTTCGGCATTTCTCCTCTCTTGTCCCTCCCCTGTATCCATATAAAGCAATAATTCTCTCTCCCCTCTCCTCCATCCAAGACCAGCATTTCTCCTCTCTCCCCGCCAACTCCTCCATCCATCCATGTCCAGAGAATCTCTCTTCCCTGCCATCCCCTCTCATCCATGTCCAGTGATTCTCCTCTCCCCCTGCCCTCCCCTCTCATCCATGTCCAGCGATTCTCCTCTCTCCCCTGCCCTCTCCTCTCATCCATGTCCAGCAATTCTCCTCTCTCCCCTGCCCTCACCTCCCATCCATGTCCAACGATTCTCTTCTCTCCCCTGCCCTTCATGTCCAGCTAATTTCTCTTCGCTGACCTCCCCTCCCCTCCATGTCCAGTATGTCTCCTCTGCCCCCTGCCCTCCCCTCTCATCCACGTCCAGCAATTCTCTCTTCCCTGCCCTCCTCTCCCCTCCATGTCCAGCAGGGGAGAGAGGCGACATGCTGGACATGGAGGGGAGGGCAGGGGAGGGGAGAGAGAATTGCTGGACATGGAGGGGAGGGCAGGGGAGAGAGGAGAATCGCGACTTCGGGTAAAAGATTTTGGAGCGCGAGAGCAGGAACAGAAGGGAGCGGGCAAGTGAGCCGGACCTCAGGAAAAAGGTGCCGGTACAAAAAAATCACTGTATGTATCCCTCATTGATAATTCTCTGATTCTAAAGTTTAGCAATTTCATTAAAGCAAAATGTATTTTCACATATCACAAACTCTTCCTATCCAAGCAGAATGTTTTTATTTATTTATTTATTGCATTTCTATCCCACATTTTCCCACCTCTTTGCAGGCTCAATGTAACATAGTAAATTACAGCAGATAAAGACCTGTACAGTCCATTCAGTCTGCCCAACAAGATAAACTCATTTTACACGGTATGTGATACTTTATATGTATACCCGAGTTTGATTTGTCCTTGCCATTCTCAGGGCACAGACCATAGAAGTCTGCCCAGCACTGTTCTTGTACTAAGTTCTGATACTAACGATGAAGTCCCTTAAAATATACACTCAAGCCCATCCATATCTATTCAGTCACAATCAGGGCAGAGACCGTAGATGTCTGCCCAGCAATATTCATATACTAAAAGTTTTGAAGATTCTGGTGGCTTACAATACATCATGAATGGTGGAGATATATAAGAAATAAACATTTAGTAATTACACACAAAACATTTAGTAATTACACACAAAAAAAGCAATCAGATTTTCACTTACCAGCTCTAAGCTAAATTTCCTCTTTGAACCTACTGTTTGAACCATCAGCCAATAAAATGGCTTTTAGCTGTAGGTATCTCAGGTTACCTGATAATTATGCACAGATCATTTCAGTCATGCCCTCCTCTCAGTGTACATGCTCAGAAAAAAAAAATCTTTGAACCACTTACAGATTTTAACAAACAATTACACTATTTATTTTTTATTTCTCCCCAGTCTCACTTGCACACCTCCCTCCAAACCTGTTCTCTCTAATTTGAATGTTGTTCAAGCTCACCCTGAATGAGGAGTTCTTCCCACACCAAAGACATATATAGCACTGGTTGTACTCTTTGAAGCAACTTTAGCAGAGCATGTCTGCCTCAGCACTGCTGGGCTGCCTTCACTTCCTGATGTGGAGAGGGAAGGGCAGGGGAGAGAGGAGAATCACAATTTCAGGTAAAAGATTTTGCAAGTGAGCGGACCTGGGTGGCGCCCTCCAGAGGTTGGCGCCCCCCTGTGGTGCTTACCCCGCTTACCGTGTTGGCACGGCCCTGGTCATAGAGGCTGGTATGTACTGTTTATTTCACATCTTTGGGGGGTGGGAGTGTGTCAGTGACCACTGGGGTTTATGCCTTAATCCCTCCAGTGGCAAATTGGTAATTTAGGGCACCTTTTGGTCACTTAGTCATGATTAAAATAAGTTTAGTCAAAAACATTATAATTTTGGCCCTAGGCATTTTTATTTTGTTCCGTTATTGCAGAAAAATGTTTATCTTTTGGTGCTGCTCATGTCCTATCCAAAACACACCCCAACATGCCCCCTTGAAAATTGGACAAACTGAGCAAAATGTCTAAAATCAGGATGTCGAAAATTGTAACTTGGACATTTTTGAGAGAAAAAAACATCCTAATACCATCGTAAGACATTTTTTTTGTTTTGAAAATGAGCCCCATACAAGCAATTTAGAGCTACTTTGAAAACCCATTTTTTCCATCAGACCCTTGAGGATACTGGAGCGCTGGACAGGAAGTGTCAATAGCATTGCTGTGAGCATGGGTTGAATGTTGGCTTTAGCCCTATTTTCTTGAATGATTTGTCCTTTCATTTATTAGAGTTCCTTCTACTTGTTTCTTTATTGTTTAACTTTGTAAATTGCCTCAATTTGGCATTGACCAAGATTGGCGATCCATCAATTTTTTAAATAAACATAAACATTGTAGGCAAATCAATCTTATACATACTCATTGTGGAAATCTTGAAAACCCAATTGGGTTGTGCCCCTTGAGGACTGTGGTTGGCTACCCCTGATCTAGACACAGGTAATTTACACCAGCTATAAGGCTTGTATAAATGGTTGTGTCATAAATATAAGTGCATTTTTTGATATTTGCACTAGTACTCAATAAAGAAATGTAGGTGCCTACTTTTCTTTATGGAATAGGTTTGAAATAGGCACCTGCTTACCCTCTTATCCCAAAATGTGACTCTGGCACTTTATCATCAATCACCTTAGATAGAAAAATAGAACACATTTTGTTAGATTTTTCTTAAAATATGTTACTTAGTTGGTCAGCTTTTCAGGATATATTTCATAATTACCTGATCTCAACTTCCAGCCTTTTCGTATAGGGCAGACATGTAGTACCAAATCAGAACACTGGATGTCAGCCTTAGGCTGTTGTAACTAATGAAGAATATACTATTCCTATTCTGCTGACTCCCACAGGTTGAATTTCAAAAGAAATTTCTTCTTGAACTTGCCACTGTTCCACCAGTATTGTCTTAATAAGTCCAGATCTTCCAAGTTACCCCTTCCAGGAGGGAGACTTTTTGGCCAGTCCCATTTTTTTTGAATATATATTTCTTTATTTCAAATTATTAACAAGAATAATCTTGTTAAAGAAATACAGCCAGGAAATTACTAAATGAAAATTGCATCAACATATAAGAAAAAACATTACGCTTTCTCAGACCACAAAATTGGGAGGGGGGTGAAATGAATAGAGAAGTTTACATACATATAATTATTACTTTAAACAAAACAAGCTGCATTCCTCCCATTAGAGATACAGATGTTATTTCAGTTGTCTCATATCTAGAAACGACTTTAGCTGATCTGGTGAATAAAACACATATTTTGTCATACCCATTTTACAATGCATTTACATGGATATGCTAGAAAAAAGGACCCCCCCTACTCCCAATGTCCTTTTCTTCATGGCTAGAAAAAGTTTCCTTTTCTGTTGGGGTTGCTTTGTAACATCAGGATATATCCATATTTTTCCCCTCCAAAGAGGGTGTTAATGTTCTTAAAGTAAAATCTCATAATGGCATTTAGATCTTGCTCAAATACAAAAGAAACAATGAGAGTAGTTCTTTCTGTGGTGTTGTCCAAAGATTGTTCTAATAAAGCTGAAATATTATCCAAGTCAATATTTGTATTTCCTACATCTCTTGTTTTCCCTTCTTTCGTCTCAGGATTTGGAATGTAGAATATTTTATTTATAGGAGGAATAGCTTCAAGTGGAATTTTTAAATTTTCGTTTAAATATCTTTTAAACAGGTCCAACGGGGAATTTCCTGAGAGTTTAGGAAAATTTAAAAGATGCAGATTCAACTGTCTATTATAATTTCTCTCTGTTCAATTTTGCGACGTAAGTCAGTATTAAATTTTTAAAATTCTTGAAGTAGTTCAACATCCTTTTGTATATTTATTACTTTTGTTGTTAATTCTTACTTAACTGAATCTATCTGCTGTTTTACTTTAAGTTTTTCATTTAAAGCATGTACTTCACCTGATGATTTTTGTAGTGTTACATCCATTTTATTCAGCATCAGCCAAATCGTCTCCAAATTTACCTCTGGAACTTTCTCTGCGAAACTAATCTCAGGACTCGGCGTCTTTCATAGCGTTTCTAGTCCCTCACTCGACGCCTCTCCTGCCACACTTCCAGTGGTGAGCTGGGCCGTCCCTTGAGCAGCTATCGATGCCGGACACAGAGGGAGCAACAATGCTGGTGGTGAAAGGGAAACGTCCTCTTCCCATAGGGTTTCCGCTTCTCCGGTAAGCCCTACTATGGGATCCGTTGCCTTCAAAGTTTGGGAGGTTGCGGTGAGGAAACATTCTAAGCTCGACTGGGTAGGCGTGGAGGTAGAGGAAGGCGAGGGCACTCTTCTTACAACTCCTTTTCGTTTAGTATGCGGCATTTTCTTTGACGAAAAAATAAATTTCTCCCCAGCTTAGCAGGAGCGCTTCTCTCACCATCCAGCTATGCAGTGGCCATCTTGACACGCCCCCCCAGTCCCGGTTTTAAATTTACATCCCAAAGCAGTGTAGTATTTGTAGTCCATGATTCTAGCCATTGCAGTGAGTGCTGCAGGTCCCATAATGCCCCAGGATGAGGTTGGCAGAAATCCAGGACCGGCCAAAAAGTCTCCCTCCTGGAATGGGTAACTTGGCAGCTCTGTAAGTCTCTGATGTGGGAATGCATATGACCATAGTCTTATATTTTATGCTAGTGAGTTTAATGAAGTGGACTGTAAAGATTGCACTTTGGTAGAATCCTTGGTGGTGAATTTCCACAGTTTTTGAAGGATTTATAGAAACATAGAAACATGACAGCAGATAAAGGCCAAATGGCCAATCTAGTCTGCCTATCCACAGCATCTACTATCTTCTCCTTTTCTTAAGCGATCCTACATGCCAGTCCCATGCTTTCTTAAATTCAGAGACAGTCCTTGTCTCCACCATCTCTACCGGGAGGCCATTCTATGCATCCACCAACCTTCCATAAAAAAAGTATTTCCTTAGATTACTCCTGAGCCTATAACCTCTTAACTTCATCTTATGCTCTCTCATTCCAGAGTTTTCCTTCATTTGAAAAAAGCTCATCTCCTGTACATTAATGCCATGGAGATATTTAAACGTCTCTATCATATCCCCTCTCTCCCATCTTTCAACCAGAGTATTCACAGTGAGGTCTATAAGTCTGTCCTGATACGCTTTATGACCAGAGGCGTAGCTAGGTGGGGTCATGGGCCCCCGCAGATTTAGCCCTGGCCCCCTGCTTTCACTCCCCGCCACCGACCCTCCCCTGCCACATTCGACCCTCCCTCCCGCCGCCGTCAGGTACCTTTGTTGGCAGGGGTCCCCAAACCCATCCAGCCGAAGTCCTCTTCAGCGCCGGTCTTCGGCGTGTTGCTGATCTGGATTCTGTTTCTGTGAGTCCTGACGTCCTGCACATAGGAACGTACAGGACGTCAGGACTCACAGAAACAGAATCCAGATCAGCGAACGCGCTGGACTCGGAGACCGGCGCTGAAGGGGACTTCGGCTGGCGGGGGTTGGGGACCCCCACCAGCAAAGGTACCTTGTGGTGGCGGGGAAGGATTGGCGGCATCAGGAGGGGGGGGGGGAATGGGGCGGGGGAGGGGCGGTGGTGCTGGGGGGGGGGGGTCGGCAGCACCGGGAGGGCTAAAATGTGCCCCCTCACCTCGGGCTCTGGACCCCCCTCCCGCCAAAGTCTGGTTACGCCCCAGTTTATGACAGAGACTACTGACCAGTTTTGTAGCCACAACCTGGACTGACTCCATCCTGTTTATATCTTTTTGAAGGTGCAGTCTCCAGAATTGCACATAGTAATTATTCTCTAGTATGTGGTACTATTTGACCCAAGATGCCACAAGTACCCTTATCTTCCTCAATTTTAAATACATATGCAAACGAACTCTGTAATGTTGCTGAATTACTAATAGGTTGAAACGAAGAAGCAGCTTGTGTGGTAATGAAACATATCCTACAACATTTTTTTTTTTGCAGGTCCTTTAAAAAGTTTCACATTCTACAAAAACTCCAGGTTTCTTCAAGCCCAAAGTGGCTACCAGAACACATCCAAAATAAAAAAGGAGTTAGCTCAACTCCTTTTCAGTTATAGTTCAAGGTGAGTTATATTTCCAGATACAGTAGATATTTTCCTGTCCCTAAGGGTCCTGTTTACTAAGCAGCGTTATAGGCACGTTAGCATCTTTAACGCGCCTTAACCATGTGCGCTTGTTAACTGTGTACACGCCTACAATATCCCTATAGGCGCCTACACGGTTAGCGTGCTCACTAATTGTAGGCACGTTAAAAGCGCTAATGCATTTTAGTAAACAGGGCCCTAAATGTGTACCTGACACAATTGAGCATTACTGACTTGCCCAGGATCTCTAGGATCTATAGCGGGATTTGAACTCTTCCTAGTCCTCCACCCACGACTTTAACCATTAGGTTATTCTCTACTGTGATGTTGTCCTAAAAATGAATAAAAATGCAAGAGTAGTTTTGTAGACATATTTAATGATTATTTCCTTTGTTCACACTGCTCTGTGGACCTGACAAATTTATTATTTACATAAACTTCAGTATAATAAAAGAAAATTGAAAATGTGAAAAAAATCATGATAGAGCATTTTACTAACAGTTCTCTTTACAATATTTTTCATGCTACAAAATCCCTTTTTAACAAACACCCCTTTTTAAACTGTCTATCCCTGACTAAGTTAAGAGGTTTAAGATAGAGAGTTGCACAGGACAGAACTCTAACCCATCCACACTAGAATCTTACCCATCCCCACAAAATTTTAACCCATCCTACCCATCCCCACAAGAATTTAATGGTACCTAAAAGAAAAATTCCGGTCATCTCTCTATGGGTTCAAATCGCAGCATTGCAGGCAAGGAAGGACTGGAAGTTGGAACGTGGAACACTCTGGTGCGCACATGTAAGACTTGTCTCTGATTCACTGGCACTGTGTATGGAGAGGCTGCCACATGCATGTGGCAGTAGGTGAGGTGACCTCTTATGCTCATGCCTGTGTCAGAGCTGAGGCCTGCGCATCAGCCCAGGAGCAGAGAGGATTAATGGAAAACTTTCCACATCTGCGCTGTTAAAACAAGGAGGAGGAGAAGGCGGCACTCAAAGGACTTGGTACTTGGTAGGTGAGAGGCTGGCATTGGTGCAGCTCAGGGGCGTAGCCACGGGTGGGCCTGGATGGGCTTAGGCCCACCCAATTTGGGTTCAGGCCCACCCAGCAGCGGAGCGGAGGGAGCAGACAGCGCTGATCCTGCATCTGCCTCCTTCTCTCTGGCGGCAGCGCTTCCCAGACGCTGCCTACAGTCGCCACGATCTACCTCCTCCCTCTGTCTCAACAGCAGCGGTAGCGTTGCGATTCAAACCCGCTGCCTCCTGCTTCTAACCCGGAAGCGTCTCCTCTGCAGAGGAGACGCTTCCGGGTTAGAAGCAGGAGGTAGCGTGTTTGAATCGCTACCGCTGCTGTTGAGAGTGAGACAGAGGGAGGAGGTAGATCGTGGCGGCGGTAGGCAGCGTCTGGCAAGCGCTGCCGTCAGAGAGAGGGCGGGCAGGTGGAATGGGAGGGAAGGATGCATGGGGGTGGAGAATCGCTGGACACATGGATGGAAGTGGGGGTCAGGGGAGAGAGGAGAATTGCTGGGGATGGATGGATGGAGGTGAGGGGCAGGGGAGAGAGGAGAATTGCTGGGGATGATGGATGGATGGAGGTGGGGGGCAGGGGAGAGAGGAGAATTGCTGGGGATGATGGATGGATGGAGGTGGGGGTCAGGGGAGAGAGGAGAATTGCTGGTGATGATGGATGGATGGAGGTGGGGGTCAGGGGAGAGAGAATAATTGCTGGGGATGATGGATGGATGGAGGTGGGGGTCAGGGGAGAGAGGAGAATTGCTGGGGATGATGGATGGATGGAGGTGGGGGTCAGGGGAGAGAGGAGAATTGCTGGGGATGATGGATGGATGGATGGAGGTGGGGGGTCAGGGGAGAGAGGAGAATTGCTGGGGATGGATGGATGGATGGAGGTGGGGCAGGGGAGAGAGGAGAATTGCTGGGGATGGATGGATGGATGGAGGTGGGGGGCAGGGTAGGGTTACCATATGGCTCCAGAAAAAGGAGGACGGATTGAGCCAGCCGGGTTTTACTTCCATTGCTTTCGCAATGGAAGTAAAACCCGGCTGGCTCAATTACTTCCATTAAAAGCAATGGAAGTAAAACCCGGCTGGCTCAATCCGTCCTCCTTTTTCTGGAGGCATATGGTAACCCTAGGGCAGGGGAGAGAGAAGAATTGCTGGGAATGGATGGATGGAGAGGACAGGGGCAAGAACAGAATTGCTGGGGATGGATGGATAGGGGCAGGGGAGAGAAGAGAATTGCTGGGTATGGATGGATGGAGGGGAGAGGAGAGTTGCTGGACATGGGTGGATGGAGGGGAGGGAAGAGGAAAGAGGAGGGTTGCTGGACATGGATGGATGGAGGGAAGGGCAGGAGAGAGGAGGCTGCTGGATATGGATGGAGGAGAGGGAAGGGAGAGAGAAGAAATGCTGGACATGGATGGAGGGGAAGGAAGAGTGAGGAAGGAGATGAGATGAGGGAAAAGGAAGAGAGGAGAAAATTGCACATGGATGAAGAAAATAGGCAGAAGCTGGATCCACTGGACAGTCAAGTCTACGGAGGACCCAGAGCAAGAAATGAAGAAGAAAGGCGGAAAGTAAAGAAATAAATGGATAGGAAGCCCTGGAAACGGAGTAAAGAGGACAGATAGCAGCAGAATAAGATACTGGGCCAGTATGATCAGAAAAACAAAGTCACCAGACAGCAAAGGTAGAAAAAAAATCATTTTATTTTCATTATAATGATTGGAACACGTCCACTTTGAGAATCAGGTGCTCAACATTAAAAGTTTATATTTATTTACTTATTTATGGCATTTTATCCCACATTAAACATGAATTAGATTGGAACCTGGGATCATTTAATGTTTTTTTTCCTGGAGAGAGTAATGCATTGCCTCCCCCACCCCCCAGGCTCTCTCCCCGGCTATAGCCAGCTCTGCAATTTTGAGGGGAGGTGCACAGGTGGACGGGGGGGGGGGGGGGGGGGGGCGCAGAGGTGGACTGGGGAGAGAGCCTGTTGTTAAACATTTACCAGCACACCACTGTCTAGTGCCCACCCATCCAACCTGTTGGCCCACCCAAAAATTGACTTCTGGCTACGCCACTGGTGCAGCTTACACTTCCATGGGAACCTCATAGAAACTGCTTCCGTCCCCACGGGAACCCCTTGGGAAATGCTTCTGTCCCCACTCAAACCCTGCAGCTCTGGAAGGGATTCCCGTAAATTCCGTGGGATTTCCATGATTCCCATTCCCATGCAAGTCTCTAGTTTAAGATGGCTGAGCTCAGAATGAAATCAGACAGAATGCCTCTATGAGCCTGATAAAACTGCTTGAATTATTATGAGGTATGGAAGAGACCCTTGCTGCTCAGATGGTGGTGCGATTTAGTAGATCCTCCTCTGTGAATGTTGCTTCTGTTCTGCCTTCCTGTACATTGACTGTACTCTGCACTGTGTCATCAGAGGCATCAACCTGACCAGAGGGCTGACCTTCAACGTGCACCATGAACGGAGACCAGAGATGTTGTGGCTTATCCCAAAGAGTGAGATTTACCACCACAATAAGTGAGATTGAAGGCTAATGAGTGAGGTTTTTCTTGTGGGTCCTAGCCATGTCTAACACCAGCTCTGGCAGATGTTCATTGTAAAAGCTGATGTATTCTAACAGATAAATAGAAAAAAATACTTTTATCTTTATTGTCTATTCATTTCATTTTTCTCATTGTGTTGGTCACAGTCTTTGCTTCCTACTTTTCTCTGTCTTCTCTTAACTTGCTAGGAACTCCTTGTCTATTTGGCATTTCTTTTTTTTTCATGTCCACCATCCCTTTTCCCTCTGTGTCCCTACCTGTGCTGTCTAGCATCTTCCCTCTGTGTCCCTGCTCCTTCCTCCCACAATGTTGAGCATCTCCCCTCTCTGTGTCACAAATCTTACCCTTTTCAACATCTCCTGTCTGTGTCCATAGCCTCCTCTGTCCAGCATCAGCCTTCTTTCCTATTGCCCTCATGTCTCTAGCATCACCCCTCTGTCTCCATACCTTTTCCATGTCCAGCTTCTCCCTTCACTTTTCTATTCCTCCTACACTGCAGTACAGTACACCCCCCCCCCCCCCCACACGCACAGGGCTGCAACTCTCCATTTCTATTCCTTCCCTTCTGTCACCTGCTCCCCTCCCCGGGTTACCATCTCTCCATCTCTTTTGCCTCCCTCCTGCCCCCATCCCAGGACGTCCAGCATCTTTAACTCTTTATTCCCTCCCTCCCTCTGCCGGGAGGTCCAGTATTTCTCCTTCTCTCTTCCCTGCCTCCTGCCCCTTTCCTTGGGGTCCAATATTTCTCCCTTTCGCTTCCTCTTGTCTACCTTTCCTGGGATTTAGCATGTGCCCCTCTTTCTTCCCTCCCTCCTGCTCACCCCCAGGGGTCCAGCATCTCTTCCTCCTTCTCCCTCAGGTCCTGGCATCTCTTCTCCTCCTCTCCCTGGTCCGAGTGTCTCTTCATAACCACCCCAGCCACCATCAATCTTTTAAATTTATCTTTGCTGCTGGAAGTGGCAGTGCTAAATACATGCTGCCTCCGTCCAGCCCAAGTCCTTCCCTCTGACCCATCATGCTCCACTGGAAATAAGAAATTGCATCAGAAGAGGCAGGATGTGTGTATTTAGTGCTGCTGCTACTGGCTGCAAAGGCAAATTTAAAGGACCACTGGTGTGGAAGAGGAAGAGACACTGGAACTGCCGGGGGGTGATGGTGGGGAAGAGATGCTAGGAAAGCGCCTATGCCTGGGAAAAGAATCCTCTGTACTGAAATGCGAGAGAGGAGGAGGCTTTGGAGTGTGAGCTGGAGAATGGGGCTGAAAGAGTGAGTCAGGTTTGTGAAGTGTGCTATTTGCTTAGTAGTATTGCTGGGAAATTAAGGTGGGATAGGTAGCAACCGATGAAGTTTGTATTTGTTTTTGTATTGCTTAAGTATTATGTATGTATTTTATGTAAGGTGCTTAGGTATAAGTGGGTTAGACATTTTAAAATAAACATTACTCAGAAGAACTCAGGGACTGAATGGCAGCCATTCCTTTAAATAGAATTTGGAGGGTATGTCATTCCAAATGGTGGCATCAGTGTTGAGAATATCATCTATTTATCTACCTAAAACCTTTGTTTGCCTGGTGATCATCATGCAAGTTACTTAAAGTAGTTTTAGGAGTGGTCTTTGAGGTCAGGGTTTGGGCCAGCAAAGCTGAGAGGATGGAAGGCACATTAAATTCACTCATGCAGCACACTCCTTCCATTCAATAAATCAGTTTAGACCAGAAGTTGCAATTCCAACCAAAGGTGCTAACTTGGATGGCAAAATGGGGTTAAACATACAGTTCTTGATATAATTATTTAGAGTATCAAGAGTAATAAAGATATTCTCCAAGCTTGCAGTCTCACCAGTAATAGTAGCAGTGGCGTCTCTAGACAGAAATATTTGGAGTGGCTATGGGGGGGGGGGGGGGGGCAAGTCAAAGCGACATTTCTGCACATTATAATTCCCTTTTCCCACACTTTTAAATTAGCAATAAAACACCACAATCTTCTATGTATAAAAGAAACCCTCCCCCTCCAGCCCGTTTCAACTACCTAGTAAAACTGCCATTATAATTCATAACGTTATTCAGTAAACTCGTCTATGTGACCTTGGAGTTTGAATCCTCTATAGAACTGGTCAGAATTTCAATATAAACCCTAAAGCTCCAGTTCTGTATCACAAACTCCATATTCCCCAACAATGAAGCTACACCGTTACAACTCATCATACAAAAAATATTCAAATTTTTTGATTATCACCTCAGGAACAGCAAATGCTTCTTCCGCTGCCAGACACTTCCTTTAAAGCAGATGGGTTTTTGTTTTTGTAGTGGAGACCAAGAGGCCTGAGCATTTAAAGTTTTCAAACTGGCCAAACTGTTCAAAATAATACAAAACCCTGCAAAAAGACAGTCAACACCTATATACGAAACTTACAAAACCATAATAGCCCTAACCGACCTATGAAAAGACAGTGCTACATATATTACACTGGGGTCTAGAACACCAATATATCTGCTACTGGGAAACTGGAACAATTAGTTTCCTACAGACACTACATGTTAGCAGAATCCTTCACTTTAGTCACACATGCAGAACATGACTCTCATTTGATACAAAATAGGGGACCACAAAAAATAGTATTACCGATGGGAGGGGTTGCAAGCTTTAAATAAACTTGAAACTGACTCTCCGGGGTCCTGACCCCAAAACTGGGTGACATCTCTCCAAACCGTCCACAAAGGCCCCAATATCAAGCTTTGTTTCAAATGTGTAAGAAGGGACCTCTGAGGAACATGAAGAAAGGAAAGGGGACACCAAGGGGCCAAGAAATCCCGCTCGTATCCTATCAGCGTAAAATCATCAGTATCAAAGATCCAATCTCAGAGATGTCGCAAGAGATAGGCCTTATTATACTGACATATTCGTGAGTCCCAACCCCTCTCCGATCACTGACCATAAAGAAGCTGAAATTTCAATTTAGGTTTTTTACCCTGCCAACAATAACAAGATAAGAGCCGTGACAACAATATGAAATCCTTCTTACATAAAGTCATTTTGAGAAAAGAGACATCTTATGCAGGCTGATTCTTCCTAAATGGGATATTGGCAAAAGATGCCATTGGGTGAGTTGAGCTTTCAAAAACTCCAATAGTTTTTGTATGTTAAGGTGATATAACATTGATACATCCCCTGTCAGATAAATATGTAAGTATTTGAATTGTCCTTCCACCCATCTTAAAGGAAATCTCCCCTGCCACATGCATTTCACCGAGTCATCTGTTGGCAAAGCATTTAAGTTTCCCATATTCATGGAAACTGTCTAACAGAGCTGGTAAGGAAGAATGAGGGTTTACAAGATGAACAAAAAGATTGTCCACAATTGTGGCAATCTTAAATTCCGAGGTCCGTAACTGGACTCCTTTGATGTCTGAATTAGATCTCACTTCTCTGAGCAGGAGATCCAGCGACAAAACAAACAGTAGGGGGAACAAAGGGCATTCTTGATGCATCCCTTGAAAAATTAGAAAGGGTTCTGACTGCAGGCCGTTTACACCTTAACACCACCTGCGGGCCTGCATAAAGAGTACCAAACACATCCCTAAACATTCCGAGGAGACCATAGGCTTCCAAAGTATCATATAAAACTCCCACTGGATTTTGTCAAAAAGCTTTCTCAGCATCGAAGTTGATTAGCAAAGAAGGACTTTTATGCCGAGCTACTTCTTCCAATGAAGCTAGAATGCGACACACTTTCTGTACCAAATACCTGCCCTTAATAAAATCAACCTGAGGCTCTGCCAACAATCCGAGCAACACACGGGCTAGCCTATTTGCCATTATTTTAGCTAACAATTAGGTCTCATGGAGGGGCATAATCTAACAGAAACGCCTATCTCCATGGGCGTTTATCTCTGAGAACGGGTCCGTGAAGGGGCGGACCCAAGCGTATTTTCGAAAAAATTAGACGTCCATGTTTTATTCGCCAAGTTGTGAGCTGGGCGTTTTTGCTTTTCAGCGATAATGGACAATGAAATCGCCCAGCTCAAAAACGAATAAATCCAAGGCATTTGTTCGTGGGAGGGGCCAGGAGTCGTAGTGCACTGGTCCCCCTAACATGCCAGGACACCAACCAGGCACCCTAGGGGGCACTTTTACAAAAACAGAACAAAAGGTAAAAGAGCTCCCAGGTGCATAGCACCCTTCCCTTGTGTGTAGAGCCCCCCAAATCCCCCTCAAAACCCACTGCCCACAAGTCTACACCATTACTATAGCCCTAAGGAGTGAAGGGGGGCACCTACATGTGGGTACAGTGGGTTCGGGGGGGGGGTTGGACGACTAAGCATTAAGCAGCACAATTGTAACAGGTAGGGGGGGGATGGGCCTGGGTCCACCTGCCTGAAGTCCACTGCACCCCCTAACAACTGCTCCAGGGACCTACATACTGCTGCCAGGGAGGTGGGTATGACATTTGAGGGTCAAAATAAAAAGTTGTGAAACATCATTTTTTGAGGTGGGAGGGGGTTTATGACCACTGGGGGAGTCAGGGGAGGTCATCCCCGATTCCCTCCAGTGGTCATCTGGTCATTTAGGGCACTTTTTGGGGCCTTATTCGTGAAAAAACAGGGTCCAGGAAAAGTGCCCTAAATTCTAGCTAAAAACGCATACTTTTGTCCCATTATCTGTGAAATGCGCCCATCTCTGTTCGGCAGATAACCACGCCCCAGTTCCGCCTTCGCCACACCTCTGACACGCCCCCATAAACTTTGTCCGCATCCGCGACGGAGTGCAGTTGAAAACGCCCAAAAATCGGCTTTCGATTATACCGCTTTATTCGTTTTTGTGAGATAAACGTCCATCTCCCGATTTAGGTCGGAACTTGGGGCGTTTTTCTCGTTCGATTATAAGCTGGATAGTTGATTAGTGAAATAGGCTGATAGAATTCTACCTTAGTGTGATCTGTGCCTGGTTTGGGAAAGGCCAAGATTTGAAATGTCTTGAGACTATCAGGGAGCTTCCTCTACTGAACTATTGCATTAAACATCGCTGTCAGTGGAGTGAGGATATTGTCCTTCAGCACTTTATAGAATTCAGTGCGGAATCCATCGAGACCCCGAGCTTTACAAAGCTGACCTTGAGAAATTGCCAGTGCCATGACATCCTCCGATATTGGAGCATTTAGAATGGCATGGTCTCGTGATGTCACCTGGGGCAAGTTAATAGCTGCTAAGTAGGTAGCCCTTTCTAATCCTAGATCAGGGGGAGGCTCATAATCTTGCATAATAGTCATGAAAGGCCTGTAAAATCTCAGTATCTTGTTGAAGAATTTGTCCCATATCAGAATGTATGGAAGTCACTCTATGCAAACCCCCCTGTGGTTTAACAAGGCGAGCCAGCAACCTCCCAGGTTTGTTGCCAAATTTATAAACTTGGTATTTAAAGTATTGAGTGGACTTTTTGGCTAGCTGTTGCAGTAGCTCATTTACAATGGCCTGGGAGGCCAACAGCCTAGTCCTGTGGGATGTCATCAGAGACTGACCAAATCATTGTCTATCTGCTCAGACTTGGACCTCTAACTGAAGAATGGCTTTATCTCTCATCTTCTTCAGGCAAGTTTGATAAGCAATTAACTCCACTTTCAAGACCACCGTTGCCGTCTCCCAATAAAGGACAGGGGTGTCTATATGCAAACAATTAAAATGTGCAAAATCAGCCCATTTCTGTTTTTTTTTTAAAAAGATGAAACTAGGGGTCCGTAAATAACTCTGAGGGGGATTTCCATTGCACAGATGTTGCAGGGGGTCTAGATAGTCGCAATTCCACTCACATCATAGTGTGATTGGACACCTCACAGGGCCCTATTTCTGCTGTTGAGATTTGAGTCCAAAGGTCATGAGAGGGTAAGGTATAATCTATATGGGATTGTGTATCATGGGCTCTTGAGAGGTGTGTGTAATCCCTCTCCATCAGGTGGAGAATACGCCAAACATCTAACAGATCAAGTAAGTCACATAGCATAGGAACCCCCTGGTTCTATTAATCTGCTTGACAGCGGAAGCCCCAGATTTATCTAAGCTGGGACCATACATGACATTAAAATCACCACCTAAATTAAGGGGTAAACCCACAAAGTCCTGAAGAGAATGTAAACATTTAGAAAGCAAAGTTTTATAATAAACATTTGGTTTGTAAATGTTGCAGAACACAAACATCTGCACACTAAAATGGCCACCCTCCACCTTTTTACACAGTGCTGGGGATTCAGAGCAGGCCCCCACCCACCATTGTACCAATTTTTGGTGTTCACAAGAGGATAAAGGAGTCTCTTGCAAAAATGCCACAAAGGCATGATGTCTATTAAGCGCTGTCAAAATATTTTGCCTTTTGATGGGAGATCTAGTGCATCCCACATTTCATGAAATGAGTTTCAGATCGTTAAGTGATACTGTCTGGAAGAAAATACCAACCAAAGGATAAATCTTAAAACTTTAGGGGAAATGTCCCAGTCACCATTCCCCCTTGGCCTCTCAAGCACCAAATCTCCTTGAAAACCACACTGCCACCCCAACCTCCTTCCCCCAACACACCTCCTCCCTAAACAAACACCCTCCCATAAATAAAATCAAACCAAAAGACTCAAAACTCCCACCCCCTTCCAATATCTTCCTCCCCACAAAAACCCATATCATTCAGTGCCTCCATAGGGACAGGTCCGTGAAGACAAAGCACTTCTACTCCTCTCCGCAGCAAGTAGTTGGAATTTATAGAAAACTCCCTCCACTTCTTATGTGCATACCCAGTAGAAAATAATAGCAACTCCTTGGATTACCAGAGTAAAAACAAAACAAAGATCTGCAAGGCCAATGTAACTTATCCATAACACAGCCATAACAAGTAAAAGCTGATACAGCCAGGTAAATGTAGCTATTGAGCCATGTATGATATCTTCTCAGTCTGGAATTAGACAGCAAGCCTACAGATCGGAAATATTGTGGGCCTCCTCTCCTCTCCTCTCTGGATAGGAGCTGGATCCTGAAATCCAAGTAGGTCCCAGTTAAATCACCAGGCGTCTTGTTCCTCCTGCCATAGTCTCACATTAAGTCTGATTCCTCCAAATCCAACTCCTGAAAGAAAATGGGGCCCTCCTTTCCAAGAGTCAAGGCGCGGTGTTATCTGCAGATAAATGGGTAAGGAAGTCCTGAGCCTCAGATATTGTACTGTAGTATATAGTAGTGCCTTCATGAAGCACTTTAAGCTTCTCCTGATACAAGAGAGCAAATTTCACATGCTTAGCATGAAGGCCTTTTGCAAGGCTTACACCTGCAGTGAGAAGTCCTGAAAATAGAGAATCTTGGTTTTGTCATATCAGAGAGTGTTCCCCGCTCTGATCGCTTGCATTATTAATAGCTTATGCATAAAATTCAAGATACGGAGAATCACAGGTCTTGGTCTACCTGCTTCAAGCCGTCATCATTTCCAGTCTACGAGCAAACTTCACCTTAAAAAAAGCAGAGTTGTTCTTCAAGGTGTAAAGCTTTTGGGAGCCATGATTCCAAAAAACTCACCAGATCCTTATCAAGTAGGGACTCTGGTAGCCCAATGAGTCTCAAATAATTTCGCCTGGAACAATTCTCCAGATGATTAACTTTCTGCTCCAGGTCTCCTACGCGTTTCAACAATGCTTGTTGCACTTGAGAGGCTTGCAAGGCTTGGTCCTCCAACGTGCCAGTCCTCTGCATGTGCGCATCCAGTTCTATGCTCAAGCTATCAAGCCTTTCGTGAGCCTCCTCGGCTCTATCATAAATCTGCTGTAGCTCTTTATCCAGCATGCCACGGTAACCTCAGCTGCTATTTCCGCAGACCATGCAGAGCAGACAGCAGGGCCTGGCGGGGAGCATGGGTTTGCCATCTTGGAGTCCACTACACGCTGCTTGTCCTGGTCTTTCTTGAGCGATTTTAAAGCCATCAACAATGAGGAGCGAGTCAAGACTAACACAGGAGGTATCCAAAGGAGTCCCAAGACAAATCTGTGTGACAGGGAAATCCGTTCGGTGAGTAGATGCTAATATTTTAGCGGATTAGAGAGAGGCACGGAGCAGCTTCACTATTAAGTATCTACTCCTTCTCATCGTGTCATGTGACCTCCCTCCTATTTGTTTAAAAAGTATTTCCATGTAATTCTCCTGGTCTTTGTACTTTTTAAAGAGTGGAAAATTGATTTTTCAGCTGTTCTATACTACTCAAGATTTTGTAGACCTTAATCATATCCCCCCTCAGATGTCTCTTTTCCAAGCTGAAGAGCCCTAACCTCTTTAGCCTTTCCTCTTTATAATTTAATTTATAAAATTATAAAGGACAAGGATTTCATATCCTTTATAATTTTAGTTGCTCTTCTTTGAACGATTTCTAATTCCACTATATATTTTTTACGTGAAGGGGCATTTTAGAAAGAAACGTCCAAGTTGGGATTTGGACGTCTTTGTAAAACTTCCAAATCCGGGAGCGGGGAACAGCATATTTTCGAAAAAAGATGGACGTCCATCTTTCATTTCAAAAATACCAAGGACGTCCTTGGATTTGGACGTCCTTAGACATGGACGTCATTGACTTTCGGTGATTAATATCTTTCAAATATTTGAACGTCTGTATCATATCACCCCTGTTTCTCCTTTCTTCCAGGGAATACATGTTTAGGTCAGCAAGTCTCTATGTAAACCCCAAACCATTTTTGTCGCGTTTCTGTGAACCACTTCAAGTCTTCACATCCTTAGCAAGATAAGACCTCCAAAACTGAAGACAATACTCCAAGGTAGAGCGACCAGAATTGAATGCAATACTCAAGGTGAGGTCACACCATGGAGTGATACAGAGACATTATAATATTCTTGGTCTTATTTTGCATCCCTTTCCTAATAATTCCTAGCATCCAGTTTGCTTCTTTGACCACTGCTGCACACTGCTTTGACCTCAATGTGTGCTAGTGTGTCTGTCTGTTACAGAGATATGGTTATTGGTCACAAGTTGTTGTGTTTTTTTGTAGTTGGACTGGTACTTTGGAATAAGCTGCCTTCTGAATTATGTCAGGAACATGATTTGTTAACATTTTGAAGGAAGCTGAAGACTCATTTGTATAATATGGTTTTTCCTGGTACATGATGTATTTGCTTGATTTATGATTCTATTTTCATCAATTTGTATATTTTATTTTAATTTATTTTGAACTTGTTTTTAATGTACCCTGTATGTCTTTGTTATATATGCTTATTGTACACTGTGCTAATGTGTAAGGAAGTAGCAGTAAATAAATTAAATGTAAATAAATAAATATGTCACACTTAGGCCCTGGTATAATAAAGCATGTGCCCCTTTTATTTATTTAGCTCAGTTCAAGGACATGCCTCATCAAACAGCTTGAAGCCAGTTATGTCAGAAAAACACAATCAAGTAATATATTGATCAACATCACAAACCACATTAAAGAAAACCACTTCTCTCCCTCTGATACCATGTGGATAGAAATATGTTGACAGTGTCAGAACAGGTTGATGATATCTGGAATGCATGCTTAGCAATGGCATTAGAAAAAAATGGCCCCTCTAAAGAAGGTCCTTTGCTCTACAAACAAATGTTCCCCATGGTTCTCCTCAGAACTATGAGTCCTTAAATATCAAGGACGTCAACTTGAAAGAAAATGACGAAAATCTCATTTAGATGAAGATAGGCTCAACTGTAAGAAACACATGGCAATGTACCGCCAGGCTTTAATGACAGCCAAAAAACAATATTTCTCTCAATATATAGAACAAGCTGCAAATTCAACCAAGCAACTATTTAAAACAGTAAACAGCCTACTGCAAACCCCAAAACAGAACCAGCCTTGCCAGTCACAACTAACCAGCAATGATTTTGCTACATACTTTATCGACAAAAGTAAAGGTCTCCATCAAGACCTACAGATAGTTCCATCAAAGCTCCCACCAGCTAACGAAGAGAACACTTCCTCTTCCTCACCATGCACATCCATCTGGGACTCATTCAACCATGTCACAGAAGTTCTTGAAAAAATCCTGAAAGGCCTATGACCTAGAACCTGCCCTTTTGATTCCTGCCCAGCAAAGATAGTACAACGAGAGAGCATAGGCCTCATTGAAAGGGCCACAAAAATTAACACCTCTCTTGCGGAAGGGCAGCTACCAACAACACTAAAAAGAGCTGTGGTGTGTCCCCTACTGAAAAAAAGTTCACTTGACCAGGACAAGCTCGAAAAGTACCGACCAGTCTCTAACATTCCTTTCCTTGCAAAACTTGTAGAAAAGACAGTCTGCATTCAACTCATTGACTGGCTAGTTGAAAATAACTGGCTAGACCCATGTCAATCTGGCTTCAGAACTGGGTATGGAACAGAGACAGTTCTTGTGTCCCTTCTTGATGATCTGTACAGAAATTGTGACGGGGGATCTGCCTCGATACTAGTGTTGTTGGATTTCTCAGCCACATTCGACACTGTGGATCATAATATCATGCTTATAAGACTAGCAGAAACAGGTATCAGTGGTACAGAACTTACACAGTTCAAATCCTATTTTTCAGACAGACAACATAAGTACATAAGTAATGCCATACTGGGAAAAGACCAAGGGTCCATCGAGCCCAGCATCCTGTCCACGACAGCGGCCAATCCAGGCCAAGTGCACCTGGCAAGCTTCCCAAACGTACAAACATTCTATACATGTTATTCCTGGAATTTTGGATTTTTCCAAGTCCGTTTAGTAGCGGTTTATGGACTTGTCCTTTAGGAAACCGTCCAACCACTTTTTAAACTCTGCTAAGCTAACCGCCTTCACCACTTTCTCCGGCAATGAATTCCAGAGTTTAATTACACGTTGGGTGAAGAAAAATTTTCTCCGATTTGTTTTAAATTTACTACACTGTAGTTTAATCGCATGCCCCCTAGTCCTAGTATTTTTGGAAAGCGTGAACAGACGCTTCACATCCACCTGTTCCACTCCACTCATTATTTTATATACCTCTATCATGTCTCCCCTCAGCCGTCTCTTCTCCAAGCTGAATAGCCCTAGCCTCCTTAGTCTTTCTTCATAGGGAAGTCGTCCCATCCCCGCTATCATTTTAGTCGCCCTTCGCTGCACCTTTTCCAATTCTACTATATCTTTCTTGAGATGCGGCGACCAGAATTGAACACAATACTCAAGGTGCGGTTGCACCATGGAGCGATATAACGGCATTATAACATCCTCACACCTGTTTTCCATACCTTTCCTAATAATACCCAACATTCTATTCACTTTCTTAGCCGCAGCAGCACACTGAGCAGAAGGTTTCAGTGTGTTATCGACGACGAAACCCAGATCCCTTTCTTGGTCCGTAACTCCTAATGTGGAACCTTGCATGACGTAGCTATAATTCGGGTTCTTTTTTCCCCACATGCATCACCTTGCACTTGCTCACATTAAATATCATCTGCCATTTAGCCGCCCAGTCTCCCAGTCTCGTAAGGTCCTCTTGTAATTTTTCACAATCCTGTCGCGATTTAACGACTTTGAATAACTTTGTGTCATCAGCAAATTTAATTACCTCGCTAGTTACTCCCATCTCTAAATCATTTATAAATATATTAAAAAGCAGCGGTCCTAGCACGGACCCCTGAGGAACCCCACTAACTACCCTTCTCCATTGTGAATACTGCCCATTTAACCCCACTCTCTGTTTCCTATCCTTCAACCAGTTTTTAATCCACAATAGGACATTTTCTCCTATCCCATGACCCTCCAATTTCCTCTGTAGCCTTTCATGAGGTACCTTGTCAAACGCCTTTTGAAAATCCAGATACACAATATCAACCGACTCCCCTTTGTCCACATGTTTGTTCACTCCTTCAAAGAATTGAAGTAAATTGGTCAGGCAAGATTTCCTCACACAAAAGCCGTGCTGACTTGGTCTCAGTAATCCATGTCCTCGGATGTGCTCTGTAATTTTGTTTTTAATAATAGCCTCTACCATTTTCCCCGGCACCGACGTCAGACTCACCGGTCTATAATTTCCCGATCTCCCCTGGAGCCTTTTTTAAAAATGGGCGTTACATTGGCCACCCTCCAATCTTCTGGTACCACGCTCGATTTTAAGGATAAGTTGCATATCACTAGCAGTAGCTCCACAAGCTCATTTTTCAGTTCTATCAGTACTCTAGGATGAATACCATCCGGTCCAGGAGATTTGCTACTCTTCATTTTGCCGAACTGCCCCATTACGTCCTCCAGGTTTACCGTGAAGTCAGTAAGTTTCTCCGACTCGTCCGCTTGAAATACCATTTCCGACACCGGTATCCCACCCAAATCTTCCTCGGTGAAGACCGAAGCAAAGAATTCATTCAGTCTCTCCGCTACGTCTTTGTCTTCCTTGATCGCCCCTTTTACCCCTCGGTCATCCAGCGGCCCAACCGATTCTTTTGCCAGCTTCCTGCTTTTAATATACCGAAAAAAAGTTTTTTTGCCTCTAATGCTATCTTTTTTTCGTACTCCCTCTTGGCCTTCTTAATCTGCGCCTTGCATTTGCTTTGACACTCCTTATGCTGTTTCTTGTTATTTTCAGACGGTTCCTTCTTCCATTTTCTGAAGGCGTTTCTTTTAGTCCTAATAGCTTCCTTCACCTCACTTTTCAACCAGGCCGGGTGTCTTTTGGACTTCCGTCTTTCTTTTCTAATTCACGGAATATGTATGGCCTGGGCCTCCAGGATGGTATTTTTGAACAGCGTCCACGCCTGTTGTACAGTTTTTACTCTCTCAGTTGCCCCCCTAAGTTTTTTTTTTACCGTTCTTCTCATTTTATCATAGTCTCCTTTTTTAAAGTTAAACGCTAACGTATTTGACTTTCTGTGTACAGTTACTTCAAGGTCGATGTCAAAACTGATCATATTATGGTCACTGTTATCAAGCGGCCCCAGTACCATAACGTCCCTCACCAGATCATGCGCTCCACTAAGGACCAAGTCTAGAATTTTTCCTTCTCTCGTTGGCTCCTGCACCAGTTGCTCCATAAAGCTGTCCTTGATTTCATCAAGGAATTGTATCTCTGTAGCGTGTCCCGATGTTACATTTACCCAGTCTATATTTGGATAATTGAAGTCACCCATTATTATCACATTGCCCATTTTGTTCGCGTCTCTGATTTCTTTTATCATTTCTGTGTCTACCTGCTCATCCTGGCGAGGCGGACGGTAGTACACTCCTATCACCATTTTTTTTCCTTTTATACATGGAATTTCAATCCACAATGATTCGAAGGTGTGATTTGTGTCCTGCTGAATTTGTAATCTATCTGAGTCAAGGATCTCGTTAATATACAATGCTACCCCTCCACCAGTCCGGTCCACCCTATCATTACGATATACTTTGTACCCCGGTATGACAGTGTCCCACTGGTTATCCTCCTTCCACCAGGTCTCAGTAATGCCTATTATATCCAATTTTTCATTTAGCGCAATATATTCCAACTCTCCCATCTTATTTCTTAGACTCCTAGCATTTGCATATAGACATTTCAGAGTATGTTTGTTGTTCTTATTTGCATGATGCTTAGTACCTGACACTATTGATTTGACATCTTTTGTCTGATCTTTAGTTGTATTTAAGGGCACCTGGCCTACCACGGTCTGTTGTGCAACCTCACTATCCAGAAACCCTATCTTCCCTGTTTGTGAGGTATCTTTGCAAGATACCTTTTCCCGAACCATGCGCTTTTGAGCGACTGTCGGCCTTCCCCCCATTTCTAGTTTAAAAGCTCCTCTATCTCCTTTTTAAATGCCGACGCCAGCAGCCTGGTCCCACCCTGGTTAAGGTGGAGCCCATCCTTTCGGAAGAGGCTCCCCCTTCCCCAGAATGTTGCCCAGTTCCTAACAAATCTAAAACCCTCCTCCCTGCACCATCGTCTCATCCACGCATTGAGACTCTGGAGCTCTGCCTGTCTCTTGCGCCCTGCACGTGGAACAGGTAGCATTTCAGAAAATGCTACCCTAGAGGATCTGGATTTGAGCTTTCTACCTAAGAGCCTAAATTTGGCTTCCAGAACCTCTCTCCCACATTTTCCTATGTCATTGGTACCCACATGTACCAAGACAGCGGACTCCTCCCCAGCACTATCTAAAATCCTATCTAGGTGACGCGTGAGGTCCGCCACCTTCGCACCAGGCAGGCAAGTCACCAGGCGATCGTCACGTCCACCAGCCACCCAGCTATCTATATGCCTAATGATCGAATCACCAACTACAACAGCTGTCCTAACCTTTCCCTCCCGGGCAGCACTTGGAGACATATCCTCAGTGCGAGAGGATAGTACATCCCCTGGTGGGCAGGTCCTGGCTACAGGAGTACTTCCTACTTCACCAGGGTGATGCTCTCCTTCTAGGAGACCTCCCTCCTCCAAGGTAGCACAAGGGCTACTAGACTGGAGGTGGGAGCTCTCTACAACATCCCTGTAGGTCTCCTCTATGTACCTCTCTGTCTCCCTCAGCTCCACCAAGTCTGCTACTCTAGCCTCAAGAGAATGGACATGTTCTCTAAGAGCTAGGAGCTCTTTGCATCGGGCGCAAACATATGACATCTCACCAACTGGGAGATAATCATACATGTGACACTCAATGCAAAAGACTGGATAGCACCCCTCTCGCTGCTGGACTGCTGACTCCATCTTAGTGTTTTTGAGTTTTCCAATATTTTAAAACTTGCTACAGTATTAAGGATATTAGCCTAATATAAAAGTGTCTTTTACTTTATATAGTGTATTGTATGATTTATTTAGTATTTCCTTCTTAGATGGTAATGAAATGTATTTAAAACTCTATAAGAGCACTCCTTGCTTGTTACCCTAATTACAATAACTGACTATAAATGAGGAGTTGTCCTAGGGGTGGGGGGGGGGGGGGAATACTAAATTAGATCCAATCAGTTCTGTTCAGCAACAGCACATCATTGCCTTGGGACACTAAACTGTGGAGTGCCACAGGGATCCATACTGTCTCCCATTTTATTTAATATCTACCTCAAGCCTCTGGCTGATCTGCTTTGGACAATGGAAACAATTTTCTGCATCTATGTTGATGATGTCAAACTACTCATGCCCATTGAAACAGATCTACCCACAGCTCTGAGTAAACTGTCTGCCAGCCTAACCACAACATAGGAATGGTCAAACAACAACAAACTCTGCCTGAACCCAAGCAAAACAGAGATTCTTTGGGTACCTAACACAAGTGGACAAATACCGGACTTCAAAATACCATTTGGGAAGTATGAACTCCCCCTAAAATCACAGGTCAGGAATCTTGGGATACTGCTAGACTCATCACTCTGATTCCGCAAATTCAAATTATCCTTTAAAAATTGTCTCTCACCTATGGCAGCTATGAAATCTCTCTCCATATACTGAAAAGACCAGTCTGACGACAGTGGTCCATTGCATGATAACATCACGACTGGACTATTGTAATGCCCTGTACATTGGTAAAACCAAAAAGAGTTTGTATCAGCTCCAACTAATTCAGAATGCTGCAGCATGACTGATAGAAGGCTGCAAACAGAGTGAAATTTAAAACAAATCGGAGAAACATTTTCTTCACCCAACGCATAATTAAACTCTGGAATTTGTTGCCGGACAAAGTGGTGAAGGCGGTTAGCTTAGCAGAGTTTAAAAAGGGGTTGGACGGTTTCCTAAAGGACAAGTCCATAAACCGCTACTAAATGGACTTGGGAAAAATCCACAATTCCAGGAATAACATGTATAGAATGTTTGTACGTTTGGGAAGCTTGCCAGGTGCCCTTGGCCTGGATTGGCGGCTGTCGTGGACAGGATGCTGGGCTCGATGGTCTTTTCCCAGTGTGGCATTATTTATGTACTTATGTGTATATTTTTGATCCTGTTTCATGGTAGTCCTATTATTAGGTCTCAATTTTCTGCTTTCAAGTTTTCCTCTTTCATTCTGTCTATGTGTTTATTGGTCATTTTGCTATTGTTATGCTGTTAACAAAATTACAATAGTTTCCACTATTTTGCCCAGCACCGACATCAGGCTTACCAGTCTACAATTTCCCGGATCACCCCTAGAACCCTTTTAAAAAATCGGCATCACATTGGCCACCCTCCAATCTTTAGGTACTACAGACGATTTTAACAACAGGTTACATATTACTAACAGCAGATCAGCAATTTCATGCTTGAGTTCTTTGAGTACCCTTGGATGAATGCTATCCGGTCCAGATGATTTATTACTCTTTAATTTGTCAATTTGGCTCAGTACATCTTCCAGGTTCACCGGGATTTCTTTCAGTTCCTCTGTATCATCACCCTTGAAAACCAATTCCGGTACAGGCAGATCTCTTACATCTTCCTCCATAAAGACAGAAGCAAAGAATTCATTCAGTTTCGCCACTATGGCCTTGTCCTCCCTGAGCGCCCCTTTTGCTCCTTCATGATCTAACGGCCCATGGATTCCCTCACAGGCTTTCTGTTTCTGATGTACCTGAAAAAGTTGTTACTGTGAGTTTTAGCCTCTGTGGCAAGATTCTCTTCATATTCTCTTTTAGCCTTCTTTATTAATGCTTTGCATCTGACTTGCCAATGCTTGTGTTGCTTCTTATTTTCTTCATTTGGGTCCTTTTTCCATTCTTTGAAGGACAATCTTTTGGCTTTAATGGCCTCTTTTACTTCACCTTTTAACCATGCTGGCTGACATTTTCTCTTCTTTCCACCTTTGCAAATACGTGGAATGCATCTGGACTGTGCTTCCAAGATGGTATTTTTGAATAACGTCCACACCTGATTTTGTGTCCTAAACTTTGCAGCCGATCTTTTTAGTTTTTTGAACCATTTTCCTCATTTTATTATAGTCGCCCTTTCGAAAATTAAATGCAGCTACAGTAGATTTCCTTTGTGGGTTCATCCCAGATAGTAGCTCAAACTTGATCTTGATCAAACTTGAACTTGATCAAACTCCAAATTAGGTCTTACACGAGACATATACAGAAGCACTCTCATCTCTTTTTTCCTACTGGCCTTTCCTCTGCCTATGCTCCCAAGCATCTTTCTAACTTTTGGCATGACCTTTTCTACTTCTTTGGCTTTGTTAAAATCACTAGGCCCATTAAGCCATCAGGAATGCAAAGGCTCGCTACATGGTTCCTCTGTGTCAGAACCATTGGCTCTCAACTTTTTTTTTCTAAAGTAGTAAAAATATTCAGTTTACATATAGTTTTTACCACTTGGCCCCATGTAAAAATATTTGTCAAGTTCAGGGCATATTTTTACTCAGGTTTTAGGTGCTTGTTTTGTTAGTATAGATTATATTTTGTAATACCTGATACATTGGCAAATCATTAACTTAACACCCAAAGAGGAGTGAAGTTCCAACTAATAACCAAAACAATAAATATTTTGTGGCGAAAGTTGAACTCTCTATATCATTTTACAAGGAAGGAAAATTCCTCAGAACATGCAGGTTTAAATTTTGTCATCCTGCTTTCATCGATTATTGGCTCAAAAAAACTTTCATTTTTAATTTATATATTACAAAAACTTTTTTCATGTAAATATTTTTCTTTCCGTTTTTAAATTTTTCACTTGATAACATCCAGCTACTTAGCTTAACAACTGCAGAGGCCAACCCTTGGCCATTTATGTGCAGTTTTTAAAAGTGTGAGTAACAAAAATCTGTGCTAAAAATAATTGCAGATTTTTACATATTTTTTATTATGTCAGGGCCTGAGTAAGGTATAGAGAAGAAAACAAAAATGATACAGGGGATGTGATGACTTCCTTACGAGGAATGGCTAAGTCAGCTAGGGCTTTTCAGCTTGGAGAAGAGAATGCTGAGGGGAGATATGATAGAGGTCTATAAAATACTGAGTGGAGTGGAACAGGTAGAAGTGAGTTGCTTGTTTACTCTTTCCAAAAATACTAGGACTAGGGGGCATGCAATGATGCTAATAAGTAGTAAATTTAAAACAAAATGGAGAACATATTTCTTCATTCAACGTGTAATTAAACTCTGGAATTCATTGCCAGAGAATGTGGTAAAAGCAGTTAGCTTAGCAGGTTTTAAAAATGGTTTGGATAATTTCCTAAAAGAAAAGTCCATAAGCCATTATTAAGATAGACTTGGGAAAAATCCACTGCTTATTTCTAGAATAAGCAGCACAAAATATGTTTTACTGATCTGGGATCTTGTCAGGTACTTGTGACCTGGATTGGGCACTGTTAGAAACAGGATACTGGACTTGATAAGTACATAAGTAATGCCACACTGGGAAAAGACCAAGGGTTCATTGAGCCCAGCATCCTGTCCACGACAGTGGCTAATCCAGTCTATCCCAGTATGGCAACGCTTATGTTCTAAGATCATCTCTTTCTTTGACATTGCCTCAATGTTTTTATACTGTAGCTGCGCAAAGAGGTGCTTTACCAAAAGTAATCTACATTAATCTAATAATGGGTAGCCATAAATCTCCATTTCGAAAAGTATAAACTGATTCAATCTTGGTTGTAAGCATGGACATATAGATCTGCTTTTCTTAAGGAAATGAAAACTAAATTTCCATATGCACTCTGAGGCAACATCAAGATTGACTTAGTTTACCCTTACATAGCAACACAGTTTATGATGGCAGATAAAGACCAGTTGGCCAATCCAATCTGCCCAGTTACTCTAGTCCAGTGGTTCCCAAACCTGGTCCAGGAGGCAGCCCAGCCAGTCAGAATTTCAGGATATCCACAATAAATATTCATGACAGTGATTTGCATGCACTGCTTCCACTGAATGCAAATCTATCTCATGAGTATAGACTGTGGATATAATGAAAACCTGGCTGGCTAAAAATATAGCCTATTGTATCCAGTGGTCTTCAGTGTCACATGGCAAGTTCTCAGGAGTGACTTCCTTCTCTGTCTCAGACCTCCTTACCCTTTAGGATGTCTGAGTGACCTTTCATTTGTCTTCTGTCAAAGAGCACCACAGACTGCACTGAAGTAATTTGTCAATTGCTGTCTATATTAGCGTCCAGTACCATCCAACAGAGAGCAAGATGACATTATCACGTTTCAGAAGACATCTCTTTTATTTTCCTCCCATTAATGTTCCAGTTTTCTCCTTTTTTCTGTATTCCTGTCTTATCGTTCCTTTCCTGTATATATTGCTGTTTCTTTTTTTCTCTCTACAAAGACAGCAGCTGCCAGTACTGACTGTATAGCTGTTCTGAAGTTCTGCGATTTTGCAATGAGATTAGCTGTGTATCATTGTTTTTGCTGTAAAAGCTCGATCACTTGTAGGACATTGCTTTTCTATGCTATATTTTGTTGCCTTCTCCATTGATTTGTTTTTATCATCTTGCTCCCTACTATATCTTACAATCAAACTTTCTAATCTAAATACAAGCTGTTGCCCTAACATCTAGGAAAAAGGAAAGGGAATGGGATTTGAAATACCGCCTTTCTGTGGTTACAATTTTTGTATATTATATACAGGTACTTATTTTATACCTGGGGCAATGGCGGGTTAAATGACTTGCCTAGTTACCTATGACCCAATGGTCTGGCTTGATGCCATCCAGCCATCATCAATCTGCTGACATTTATTTATTGGGATTTACTAACCACCTTTATGAAGAGATTCATCCAATGCTGTGTACAGTAGATACAATTTAAGATAAAACTTATAATTTTGTTAACAGCATAACAATAGCAAAATAACCAAGAATAAACAAATACAATAAATGAGGTAAACTTAAAAACAGTAAATTCAAACCTAATAATAGAACTACCATGAAACATATCAAAAATATACACATTTAACAGCACTGGAATTCAAATACCAGAGATATAATACAATGTTAGCATAATACTAATGATACACCTAATAAGTATGAATTAAAACATTCAACTAACATAGATTTGATGCTAAAGATTTTCTACAATACGGCTTACCATATAGCTGAGGGACCAAGAGCAGATATAGGATGGGAACAAGTGGAGGAGTAACCTAGTAGTTAATGCAGTGGACTTTGATCATGAGGAGCTGGGTTCAATTCTCACTGCAGCTCCTTGTGACTCTGGGCAAGTCACTTAACCCTCAATTGCCCCAGGTACCAAACTTAGATTGTGAGCCCTCTAGGGACAGAGAAAGTACCTGCATATAATGTGTACAGTGCTATGTATATCTAGTAGTGCTATAGAAATGATTAGTAGTAGTAAGATGCATAGTACAGAGTCAGTTGGGATAATTTGATGGTTAGTTAAACTCAAGCCTAATAAGAGGAGTTTGTATTATATACCAGATTAGTTTGAGGGTGTCCCGTTCCACTAAGAGGAGAAAACTTCCCCCTGTACTGTATATAGTAACTATACCAAATGGAACCTCAAACCTCCAAACAAGGGACCATTCCAACGGAATTTTAACACACCTTGTATAGTACGGAGTGAGTTAATATCATAGGTTCCTCCCAAGAAGGAAAAAGAGAAAAAACACCCAGATGAAAAAACTCAAATTAACTGAGGTAAAAAACGAATGGGATAAAAAAACTCTCTTTCCTTCTTATAACTATAAATAGAATGAGCACCTAACCCAAACTAACCCGCCCAGACTACCCCCAGCCTAAAAAAAAGACTACCTAAAGAACACTGAAGATTTGTTGTAAGGCTCCGGAGACCTTATCGGGGGAATATTTTTTATGAAGCAGCCTTGCCTGAACCAAGCTAAGTAATCTTTAGGTTTATCCTTCTGCTGCTTTGGGAATTTATTTGTGTAGGTAGGTAGGTAGGTGGATCCTTGCCCGATAGTTTCCCTTGAGTGTTTCTATTTTTCCCCTGGGGTGTTCTTTAGGTAGTCTTTTTTTAGGCTGGGGTTAGTCTGGGCGGGTTAGTAGAACGGGACACCCTCAAACTAACCTGGTATATAATACAAACTCCTCTTATTAGGTTGGAATTATTTCTGTAGAGTTTGCATTCTCCAATAGTTGTTAGAGTTTAGTTAAACTCAAGGCAAGTTCATTGTATAGTTAAGCAAGAGATAAGGAACTGATCTATGTTACAGTGTGTGTAGCAATCTTGTCCAGGTGCAGAATGAGTCTATAGAGATAAAGATAAAGATCAGGGTGCTGACGATTCTGCAAACCCCAAGTCCTTGAAAATAGGAGACCTAGCCCATAGAAAGTATACCCATTTAAAGTTGAAGCTGTGACCTCTACTACAGCCAAGTTTGAGAACCATACATCTTGGGTTCACCGAAAAGATATTAAAGTCTTCAGTAAAGTACAGGACTCAGAATCACAACTGGAGACATCTCAGAACCAGAACCTCCAGCACAATAGAGCCAAGCAAATCAGGAGATAAATAATTTGAGATTCACAATTGCCATTTATGGACGTTATGGACTCATATTTTGTCTTATTTTTAGTTTAGGATTAATTCTGTTTACATTGGAAAGGTTCTATTTTATTTTCCTCTCACTCCCTTTTACCTAATTCATGTTCCTAATGACACAGTTTCCATTGTAGATGGACGCTCGTAACTGAACCTATATTGTATTTAGACTTGTTTTTCTATGTACTTTCATTTTAGCATTGATTTTGATGCTTCTTGAAAACTTTTGTATTATTTCTGCTTATGGAATTCGAACTGATACTGCTTATACAAGGATAACACCAAACCCTAATACTAACCAAGATATTACAATGTATGCGCAAATGCAAGATGTTTTACATGCTATAGACATTGAAACCCCTGTTTAAATGTCATTTAGCTATGCAATTGTTTAGCTATAGTGTAACCTATCTTAGTATATTCAACCATAGTTTGACCCTTCTTAGTATAATTTTTTTTTCTTAGGTTCTCTTCCTTTGGAGTTTCATAATTATAAAGGTATATGGGAATTACCCATAGAAATTGTTGCTACCATTTTGCTCTATGATGGAAACCCTAATGGTTGCTTCAGCCTATTTTTAATTACACCATTGGCAATCTTAAACACAAAAATTCCCCTTACTAGTGCCTCTCCTATTTACTTATCTGCTTCTTAGTGCTCATGATTGGGTGGCCATGATGGGTAAAGTAAGGCCCTGGAATCCCAACCTGCTTAGGGATTCTGGATACCTGCAACCCAAGACAGCCTGCAATCAGAGTACTAATCATATGTTTGTTGAGCTCATGACAATAAAGAGTTAGCTCAAGATTTTGAGGTGAGAGCAAACACCTAGGTGCAGGACTAGGTCGCTAGCAAGGAGCACTAGCCTTAACCATATTTAGTGAAGGTCGTGTTTACACAGACCTTCAAGTGGGGATATGAATATTATTATTATTTGGTCCCAGGCCTGACTTTGGTTCAGGATCCAAAATGAGAGAAAAACTTATAGGCCTGTGACTCTGACTTGAACTCCAGTGTTGCTCAAAGGCTCATGAGTTATTGAGACACCGCAGAGCAAGCAGACATCTGCAAGAATAAGGAAGGGCGGGGGTCTAACTTGCAAAGTTGCATGAATGTGGCAATATGGTGGTAACAGATGTTCAGAAAGACAGGAAGATGACCAGGTGCCACAGAAAGTGTTCTGAGGAAGATAAAAAAAGGCAGGCCTAAGCTCAGGAAATCCATAGACTTGTATGTTAACTGAAGTGTATATAAGTGATTGAAATAGATCATTACGTTGGAGAGTCAGATTCTGATAATACCAATGGTTGTATTGCTTGCTGTCCTCCTGATGAGAACTGCTGATTTGACTTGTACCTGGTAAATAAAATTGAGTTGTACTTCTCATCACAAATGGTGTTCTGTAAACTACACTTACTGAGCAATGGCTAATTGTAATTATACTTGGTGGCTAAGAAATGAAAGTATCTAAGTGCTTTCCCAGTTGCAGCCTTGGGTGATTTGTTCCATTCCTATGTATTGGTAGCAGAACTGCCATATTGGGAGGGATAAATACACCTTAAATCAAAACAGAAGGGGTGGGGAATCCCGTATTATTGAAATAAGATGGGCGTCTATCTTTCGTTTCGATAATATGGTTGGGGACGCCCAAATCTCAACATTTAGGTCGACCTTAGAGATGGTTGTCCTTAGAGATGGTCGTCCCCGGTTTTCAGCGATAATGGAAACCGAGGACGGCCATCTCAGAAACGACCAAATCCAAGCCATTTGGTCGTGGGAGGAGCCAGCATTTGTAGTGCACTGCTCCCCCTCACATGCCAGGACACCAACTGGGCACCCTAGGGGGCACTGCAGTGGACTTCACAAATTGCTCCCAGGTGCATAGCTCCCTTATGTTAGGTGCTGATCCCCCCCCCAAAACCCCAAACCCATTCCCCACAACTGTACAACACTATCATAGCCCTAAGGGGTGAAGGGGGGCACCTACATGTGGGTACAGTGGATTTCTGGTGGGTTTTGAAGGGCTCACATTTACCACCACAAGTGTAACAGAAAGGGGGGTATGGGCCTGGGTCCGGGCACCCTAGGGGGCACTGCAGTGGACTTCAGAAATTGCTCCCAGGTGCATAGCTCCCTTACCTTAGGTGCTGAGCCACCCAACCCCCCCCCCAAAACCCACTCCCCACAACTGTACACCACTACCATAGCCCTAAGGGGTGAAGGGGGCACCTACATGTAGGTCAGTGGGTTTTGAAGGGCTCACATTTACCACCACAAGTGTAACATGTAGGGAGGGGATGGGCATGGGTCCGCCTGCCTGAAATGCACTGCACCCACTAAAACTGCTCCAGGGACCTGCATACTGCTGTCATGGAGCTGGGTATGACATTTGATGCTGGCATAGAGGCTGACAAAAATTTTTTTTTTAAATTTTTTTAGGGTGGGAGGGGGTTGGTGACCACTGGGGGAGTAAGGGGAGGTCATCCCCGATTCCCTCCGGTGGTCATCTGGTCAGTTCCAGCACCTTTTTGAGGCTTGGTCGTGAAAAAAATGGACCAAGTAAAGTCAACCAAATGCTCGTCAGGGACGCCCTTCTTTTTTCCATTATCGGCCGAGGACATCCATCTCTTAAGCACGCCCCAGTCCCGCCTTCACTAAGCCTCCAACACGCTCCCGTGAACTTTGGTCGTCCCCGCGATGGACTGCAGTTGAGGATGCCCAAAATCGGCTTTTGATTATGCCGATTTGGGCAACCCTGAGAGAAGGACACCCATCTCCTGATTTGTGTCGGAAGATGGGCGCCCTTCTCTTTCGAAAATGCCCCTGACTGTGTCTCTGCAGTATTCCCCTTATGCCTTATGCAAACCTCCTTCCAAACTCCTTTAACCCTCCTGCTCAACAGAAAAAATAAAAGGGCAAGATAAATCCACTTCTCTTTATCTGGATCATAATGTCCATGAAGACGATCAGTGAGCATTTCCATTTCACACAGATAAGCCACTCTCACCAACCAATCTTACTCTGCAGGTCCTAAAATCTTTAATTTCAGCCTCGGATTTGAATTTTCTCCTTACTCTCCAAGGATAAAGCACTTGCCAAAGCTGGATATCTGAGATAGAAAGATAGAAAACTGCAACTTACTCCTCACCGGCCTCCCACTTAGCCACCTATCCCCCCTTCAATCTGTTCAGAACTCTGTTGCACATCTTATATTCCGCCAGAACCGATATACTCATATCACTCCTCTCCTCAGGTCACTTCACTGGCTTCCAATCAGATACCGCATTCAGTTCAAGCTTCTCCTTCTTACCTACAAATGCACTCAGTCTGCTGCCCCTCACTACCTCTCTACCCTCATCTCCCCTTACGTTCCCGCCCGAAACCTCCGTTCACAGGACAAATCCCTCCACTCATTACCCTTCTCCACCACCGCTAACTCCAGGCTCCGCTCATTCTGCCTCGCCTCACCCTATGCTTGGAAACCTTCCCGAGCCCTTACGCCAAGTCCCCTCCCTGCCCATCTTCAAGTCTTTGCTTAAAGCCCACCTCTTCAATGCTGCGTTCGGCACCTAACTCTTACCTTTCAGGAAATCCTGACTGCCCCAATTTGACTGCCCCTATCAGACTGACTGTTCACATGACCTTTAGATTGTAAGCTCTTTGAGCAGGGACTGTCCTTCTATGTTAAATTGTACAGCGCTGCGTAACCCTAGTAGCGCTTTAGAAATGTTAAGTAGTAGTAAGTAGTAGTAGTCCACATGGCCTATCCAGTCTGTCTATCTACAAACAAACTACTAAATTCTATAAATCTTTCCTTCCCCCTCAGATGTCCTCTGTACTTGTTCCATGCCTTCTTGAATTCAGATAGAGTCCTCATCTCTATCACTTCCACTGGGAGGCTGTTTCATGCATCAATCTCCCTTTCTGTTAAGAAATATTTTCTTAGATTACGCCTGACTCTATCAGTTCCATGCATCGATTTCCCTTACTGTTAAGAAATATTTTCTTACATTACTGCTGAATCTGTCAGCTTTTTACCCATATCCATAAACAATTCAGTCAAGTTGAGAACTTCCCCAATCATGTAGAATTGGGGAGCACTGCCACACACCCACATCCAATCTCTTTCCTTCAATCTGTCCCTAAAATCGAGTGTAGTACCGGAAGACTGGAGGGTAGCCAATGTTACTCCAATTTTTAAGAAGGGTTCCAGAGGAGATCCGGGAAATTATAGACCGGTGAGTCTGACGTCGGTGCCGGGCAAGATGGTGGAGGCTATTATTAAGAATAAAATTGCAGAGCATATACAAAAACATGGACTGATGAGACAAAGTCAGCACGGATTTAGTGAAGGGAAGTCTTGCCTCACCAATCTAATGCATTTTTTTGAGGGGGTAAGCAAACATGTGGACAATGGGGAGCCGGTTGATATTGTATATCTGGATTTTCAGAAGGCGTTTGACAAAGTGCCGCACGAAAGACTCCTGAAGAAATTGCAGAGTCATGGAATCGGAGGTAGGGTATTATTATGGATTAAGAACTGGTTGAAAGATAGGAAGCAGAGAGTAGGATTGCGTGGCCAGTATTCTCAGTGGAGGAGGGTAGTTAGTGGGGTCCCGCAGGGGTCTGTGCTGGGTCCGTTGCTTTTTAATGTATTTATAAATGACCTAGAGATGGGAATAACTAGTGAGGTAATTAAATTCGCCGATGACACAAAATTATTCAGGGTCGTCAAGTCGCAGGAGGAATGTGAACGATTACAGGAGGACCTTGCGAGACTGGGAGAATGGGCGTGCAAGTGGCAGATGAAGTTCAATGTTGACAAGTGCAAAGTGATGCATGTGGGTAAGAGGAACCCGAATTATAGCTATGTCTTGCAAGGTTCTGCGTTAGGAGTTACGGATCAAGAAAGGGATCTGGGTGTCGTCGTCGATGATACACTGAAACCTTCTGCTCAGTGTGCTGCTGCGGCTAGGAAAGCGAATAGAATGTTGGGTGTTATTAGGAAGGGTATGGAGTCCAGGTGTGCGGATGTTATAATGCCGTTGTATCGCTCCATGGTGCGACCGCACCTGGAGTATTGTGTTCAGTACTGGTCTCCGTATCTCAAAAAAGATATAGTAGAATTGGAAAAGGTACAGCGAAGGGCGACGAAAATGATAGTGGGGATGGGACGACTTTCCTATGAAGAGAGGCTGAGAAGGCTAGGACTTTTCAGCTTGGAGAAGAGACGGCTGAGGGGAGATATGATAGAAGTGTATAAAATAATGAGTGGAATGGATCGGGTGGATGTGAAGCGACTGTTCACGCTATCCAAAAATACTAGGACTAGAGGGCATGAGTTGAAGCTACAGTGTGGTAAATTTAAAACGAATCGGAGAAAATTTTTCTTCACCCAACGTGTAATTAGACTCTGGAATTCGTTGCCGGAGAACGTGGTACGGGCGGTTAGCTTGACGGAGTTTAAAAAGGGGTTAGATAGATTCCTAAAGGACAAGTCCATAGACCGCTATTAAATGGACTTGGAAAAATTCCGCATTTTTAGGTATAACTTGTCTGGAATGTTTTTACGTTTGGGGAGCGTGCCAGGTGCCCTTGACCTGGATTGGCCACTGTCGGTGACAGGATGCTGGGCTAGATGGACCTTTGGTCTTTCCCAGTATGGCACTACTTATGTACTTATGTAAGTAAGATGATCTTGAGTCCTTCAACAAGGTGTTTCAAGTCCTTTTTGTTTCTGTAAGAGAGTATACCAGGATGTTTGATTATTTTAAATAGAGGATTGCTATCTGGTGTGAGGGCAAACCCCTAGATCTCATATTTATTTATTTATTAGGATTATTTACCGCCTTTTTGAAAGAATTCATTCAAAGTGGTTCTTGTCCCACATAAAATCTGATTACATACTGTCTACATTTTAAAAAATCAACTCTGTTAGAGTTTAATTCAGTGTAAGTAGTGATTATCACCAACATGTAAAAACCCTATTTCTGCACAGCTTTTATTTATCAGGTTCATGAAGGCTTGCTTTATTTAAAGCTTCTCACCAAGCCTTTCAGTATCATGGGGTATCTGAAGATCTAGTCCTAGAGATCAGCAGTGTGGTTCTTAGTCAGCTGAAGGACTCCTTGACTCTTTTGAACTCAAGTACCTGATCTACTAGTGGTCACTTCACCTTGCAGAGTCAGTGAACTCCAGGCTCCAATGACCTAGCCATCCTATATTAGATTTCACCATAATAGGGTGGAATTTCGCACATATCTTAAATTCCTGTTCAAGGTTGTGTTAGACTTGCATCTTAATTAAACTCTGGAATTCGTTGCCGGAGAACGTGGTGAAGGCGGTTAGCTTGTCAGAGTTTAAAAAGGGGTTAGACGGTTTCCTAAAGGACAAGTCCATAAACTGCTACTAAATGGACTCGGGAAAAATCCACAATTCCAGGAATAACATGTATAGAATGTTTGTACGTTTGGGAAGCTTGCCAGGTGCCCTTGGCCTGGATTGGCCGTTGTCGTGGACAGGATGCTGGGCTCGATGGACCCTTGGTATTACTTATATAATAATCCTGCCAACATTTTATCCCAGGCTTCATGTCTGTAAAAGGTGAAAAAGCCCTTGGCTGCAAGAGAACTCTCATATTTTACTAGGCATAAACTCAAACCTATAGAAAACTCATCCAGGATTTTGTTTCCTCTGACCCCAGTAGACCTGAGAGTGAAGTGTCAATGCATACCAATTCTAATTGGGAAGCTGATTGCACTTCCTCCTCTTATGTCTAGGTAGGACTGAACTTAGAAGGGCATATAAACCCCAACAATGATAGAGCCATGGCAGCATGGGTTACTCATCCAAAATCGACTTTTGTTTTGCGATTTGCAAGACTATGATGTTGAGTTTAATCCTCATATTCACATCTCATTATTGTCTAGATATTTTTAACGTATAGGATAACAGGTGTGACTATCCATTCTTCATGGTCTCCTTGAAGGGTAAAGCCCATTATTATTTTGGGTTGACTTATCTGCTGTTAAATACATAAATTAGGGATGTACAAGGAAAAACATTTTGGTTCATTTCTGGAATTCTTTTCCTGAGTATTTTTTTTTTACTTTTCCTAAAAAAGCAATTTTTAAATGTACAACAGAGCTTTTTAACTTATACAAACCAACTTTGTGTACATCGATTTCTTAGGCTAGCGTTCATTAAATTGTCCCCAATAAAAAGACTATTTGCTTATTGGTAATCTTTGTTGTGTGACTAAGGAGTACTGTGTGTCTTACCTGTTCTATATCCATCATTGAAGAGAGAGTGATGTACCCCTACCTTTTCCGTGGGATCCTTTACTTGATATATTGGATTTAAGGTCAATACATTTATCATGGCATGAAATAAAAATATATTTTGCTTTTGAAATCTTTCAACAAATGTAATTGCTTCCCCCTGTGATTGGTGAGTGAGTGCACATGCCACAAGGAACTCTAGTTAACCTTATAATGGAGGCATTCTACTTACATACGTTATATATAAATCTCCAGTAGAAAAAGGGCAAAAGTTCATTGCTAAATGCTTAATAATAATTTGGAGTTGTAGAGCAAATTTCATCTTTAAAAGATGTCAATGTGCTATTCAGTTTTTTTGTTCTACAGAAATATATATGTAGCCACCTCTGGGTTTGGTTTTTTGGTAGCACATTTAAAATTGTAAAAATGAATGGGGAAAAGGAACAGGGTTCCTAATAGTACCAAACCATGGTAAAATCATCCAGTGTAATAAATGGTATTAAACCCAATGTTTTATGAAAGGTAACATGTTACTAGTGGTGTTACCAATTGTGGTAATATGTAACTTGACAGAATTTTCCTCCTGCCAGCCCCAAGTGTTTGTCTTTTTCCAATCAGATTAAGTCCCTCCCACCATGCATCATCCCAGCAGAGCAAATCCCCACCCCTATTAGGAATCACCCCCCCCACCTGCCAGTATACTCTGTCTGGCCTACCCCATGTCAGATGGTAAAGTTCAAGAGGGCAAGGGAGTCATGGGCTGATGTCAAAATTCAAAATGGTGCTGGCCAACCTTGTGGCATTTTTTTTAGCTTCATATATACAAGTTCATGTTACTGATAGCACCTAATTTTTTCAGGTTTCATAAATTTTTGCACTGACATTTAAATGAGCTGATTAATATGTAGTTATGCTGACAGACTAATTTACATGTAACATATTTTAGATTAATATGTTTTGTAAATGTGGCCATGAATGCAAACATTTAACTATAACTGTATAGATATAGCAAAGTATGTTGAATATACATATTAACTCATAATTTAAGAACATAAGAATAGCTGTACTGGGTCAGACCAACGGTCCATCTATCCCAGTATCCTGCTTCCAACAGTGGCCAATCCAGGTCACGAGTACCTGGCAGAAACCCAAATAGTAGCAACATTCCATGTTACCAATCCTGGGGCAAGCACTGGCTTCCCCCATGTCCATCTCAATAACAGACTATAGACCTTTCCTCTAGGAACTTGTCCAAACCTTTTTTAAACCCAGATATGCTAACCACCATTATCACATCCTCTGGCAGTGAGTTCTAGAGATTAACTATTCTTTGAGTGAAAAAAATATTTCCTCCTATTTGTTTTAATGTAATTTCATTGCGTATCCCCTGGTCTTTGTACTTTTTGAAAAACTGAAAAATGGATTCACTTCTACCTGTTCTACACCACTCAGGATTTTATAGACCACAATCATATTCCCCCTCAGCCATCTCTTTTCCAAGCTGAAGAGCCCTAACCTCTTTAGCTTTTCCTCATATTGGAGAAGTTCCACCCCCTTTATCATTTTAGTCACTCTTCTTTGAACTTTTTCTAATTCCACTATATCTTTTTTGAGATACGGCAACCAGAATCGAACACAATACTGAAGGTGAGGTTGCACCATGGAACGACACAGAGGCATTATAATATTCTTGGACTTATTTTGCATCCCTTTCCTAATAATTTCTAGAATCCTGTTTGCTTCTTTGGCCGCCGCTGCACACTGGGCAGAAAATTTCAGCGTATTGTCTACAATGACCCCTAGATCTTTTTCTTGAGTGCATCTTCACAGTGCCTTTACTTCACAATTCCCTTTAAGTTTTATGCCCTTCAGTGAATCATGCATCAACTGCACTGCCAGTACACATATGGCACTGGCTGAATCACTGTACCAATACCTCTGAGGCATGCAAATAGATTTGTAAAAGTTTTTCCATACTATTGTAGTAGGATTATTTCACTCAGGAATATGAAATAAGGCATTTGAGGCTTAATGTAATCCATTCTGATTGCCTCATTAGAGAAGAGAGGTAAAACCCACCACCTATTGGATAGAAGTAATAACAGGACAGCATCCAGTCCAGAAGACCGATTGGACAATGTTTCATCTTTGCATTTATTATCCTCACCAACTCAACCTGTTGGGAAGAATTATACATAAAGGGTTCAGAATGTCTGTCTGTCTGTGGCAAAATAAGACTCCAAAAATTTAATGGAAAAGGACCAAATTTGGCATGGGTGAAAAACCACATGAAGACACATCAAGTTCAAACATTGGCCAGACAAAGTTGATGGTTCCAATTGAAAAGAAGCTCTGGAATAAGGGGGTGTAAAATGAAGGTAAAAGGGGACAGATTCAGGAGTAACCTGAGGAAATACTTCTTCACAGAAAGGGTGGTGAATTTGTGGAATGGCCTCCCAGTGGAGGTGGTGGAGACAAAGACAGTATCTAAATTCAAGCAAGCTTGGATCAAGTACAAATGATCTCTAAGGGTGAGGAAGGGATAGTAGAGGGCATGAATGGGTAGACTGGATAGCCATATGATCTTTATCTGCCTTCATTTTTCTATGTTCCAGTGCCTGGATAGGGCCCAGGACTGAATTTCCTTGTATAACTTAGTCAGCGAAGGTCAGCATTTAAAGAAATGCTGACCACCACAGGGTGAATATTGATTGGCAGTTGGCACAAAAATAAGATATAGAATTGTTAAGAGCACCATAGCTATAGAGCACCAGTGCTTCAGCAGCTGTTTAGTTCACACATGTTATTGAAAGTTTCACCAAAACAACACAATAAAAAATGAACACACAAGAACAGTAACCATCAAACTACCAAATTGAAGAATTCCTGAAACAAACCAAGGAGAGGCAAAATATTGTAAAGGATCCACCAGCATTTACAAAAATATACTCCAGTTCAAAAGAATAACAATAAAATTAAGAAAAAACTGATAAATTTTCCCCAATGAGAGAATGAGTGGTGATAATCATGGAATGTCAATGGTTAAAATTACACTGTCTGATAGGAAACCAAATCCAATACACAGTGAATTGTCTATGTTCAGCAGCTATTTAGATTCTTACAAAGCATGGTTAGCTGTTGAATTATAGGAACTTACAGGCTCATCTGCCCAGGATGGCAGAGAGACAAATAGGAAGACTGGAAAAGGAACAATATCCTACAAGTGGTCAGGCTTGCATGGCTGCTAGAGACATATAGGTGAATTCTAAGTTTCAAGTTTCCAAGCTTATTCATAGATTTGATATACTGCGTAAGAGAAATACCATCAAGGCGGTTTCCAATACAATCAATAATTATCAAAGAAGTCATAAAACTGCAAGGTCATTAATATCAATTTGTTGTCTTTGTATAAAGTACGAGAGAGACAGAGTGGCAGAGAGGATGCGCACAACAAGACAGAAACGAAAATGCCAATAAAGGTAAAGGAAACCTTGAAAAGTGATGGGTGGGACAGAAATGAATAAAAAGAGAAGCATCTCCTTATTGGTATGTCTTGTAAAGTGAAAATGACATCTTGCTGCCTTCTGGAGTGGACACTAATGTGGACAGCAGTTGAAGAATTACTTCGGTGCAGTCAGCGGTGCTCTTTGACAGAAGACAAATGAAAGGTCATCTAGAGATCCCAGGGGGTGAGGAGGCTCCAGGAGACAAAGCAAAATTGCTGCTGAGGACCAGTCAAGAGTTGCTGAACACCAGAAGAAGCACTAGCAAAAACCTTGCAACTGAATCTTAGACAAATTCAGTCTTTACATTTATCTTGACTTTTCTCTGAGCTTGTTTTTCAGTAAAACCTATGAAAGTTTTCTTGTCTTATGACTCACGGGGTGAATTCTTCATCGGCTTTGAAAAAAACCTCCAAAATTTACGTTTACTTTTAAATCTGGAAACTTGGACCGGGGATACAGAGGCTTTTTCCTCCTTTACATATAAAGGTTTATTACCACATTATTCACAAACTACTTTGGTATATTTAATAGCTTTTCTATTCAATATTGTGGTTTAGTCCTTAGTTGGTTACACGTTAATTTCCCCATTAGTGCAAGGCCATTACCACGTGACCCCTTACCCCTATCTATTTAGGAGGCAGTAAGAGCTCCTGCACTACTCCCATGCTAATCAGGCAGCGCACGGTAATGTGCCCGCACTACCTGATTAGTGCAAGCATGCCTACTCTCTGCCCATGGGCACACCTCCCGTGCTGGAAAGTAAAAAATATATTTTCTAGTGTGGTATTACCGTGCGGAGTGGGAAACTATCGCGGGATGCCTCAGCATGTCCCATGGTAGGCCCATGTTAGGCCTACTGCACCATAGCAAACGGGTGCCCTAGTGTCAGTGCAGAGAGATGGCATGGAGTCAAAAATGGATCTCCAGTATTATAGGTGTAATCCTCCAATATATTGGGGATTACTAGACCTGATGAGAGACCCCTCCTTCAGAGTTACTGGGGGGAGGGAGTGGGGTTGGAAAGGGAGAGTGAGAGGTCCAGCCCAAGGGGAGCTGTTGAGGGAAATGTTTGTAGGTTTAGATGGATAGGAGATGTCATAAAGAGATGGAGTTAGGAATTAATAAAAGCTGTTGTGCAGAGCACATGGTCTTTGGTGGCCTTCAACCCCACCAGGACCAGTGAGAAGAGGGGGGTATCCTGGATAGGCGCAATAAACTAAGAATTAAGAGGAGGTTTTTGCCAAATAAAGCATTTATCTGTGGAGTGTGAGGAGTACTCTGGGTAGATAGAAGGGTTAACCCAGCCTGGGAGCAGAACAGGAGCGTACTGTTGAGTACTGAAGGCAGCAGCTCAAAGAAATGCACCTTTGGGGATAAGGACAGACAGGGAGCAGAAGCGTAGCTAGGTTGTGACATGGGGGGGGGGGGGGGGGAAGCAGACAGCAAGCTGCATAGTAGCACGCGGATTGATGTTCCACTACTCTCCTGGCAACCCACCTAACTACGCCACTGACAGAGAGGTCTGGTCCTAAGTGCAAAAGTACTGCAAGCTCAGCATTGGATTATTCTGCCCAAAAGTATGGGTATTGGACTGGAGGAGCAGTAAATATATAAGTACTTTAGGATTAATAAGTGGACTATTTTAACTTGCATCAAGAGTCTTGAACTGGCACTTAAACCTCTTTCAGCTACAAACCATTTGGATACAAGTTGAACTGTTTGACATTGAGAGAACTGTTTGTTACTAGAGAATATGAAGTTTGGATAAACTGCCTGTTACAGCATTCAAGTAAAGTTTTTGTCTCATGAAACCTGATGTGGAGGAATTTCTTTGGCAGGAGAGTGAAGCTCATTTGCTCCCAGACTAATAAACCCAAATAAAATGTGGCTTAAAACCATACGGCCTACTGGAGTTATTCCAGCTCCGGCCTGCACCCAACTCAGAAAGAAACTAAAACTTTTGCAGTGACCCTGGTTCGGGTGCTGACCCGAAGAATTAGCATGTGCTCTGAACTGTGTGGTGAGACCAGGGTTACACAGGCATTGAAGGTTGAGTGACGATAAAATATAGTCTGATGCACAAGCCCAGGGGGGATATTGGGGATAGGGGCTTGAGGGGGGGAGGGGAGGATGGGTGGATGATTTGCAAATATTGATGGGAAGGTAGTCTGAATTTGATCTTGCAAGAAGCCTGGAAGATAATAAAAAGAGGCAGGTTGGGAATAAAAACTAAAAGATTGGTGCCGGTATGACACATAATTGTGCAGTGTACTTTAATATAAGGAAAATATTTTTCTTGTGTATTCTCAGACTGTGAACTTTGTAATTTCAGTATGACACTAATAAAAATGTTGAAACATAAAATATAGTCTGATGTGCCACATGTTGGCAGTCACAGGCTGAATTAGGGCATGGGCTTTTTCAAATGAGCTCTACTTTTTATAGAATTAAATATTCTTTATACTTAATAAATGTCTATAATTTATATGGGAATCATTTCTAAGGGAGATGATAAGTTTGGAGAATTTGGGGGAATTTAATATGCATATAAGTAAAATAAAAATATATAGAAATAATAGGGATAGTTGAGTGATGTTGAAATTATTGGGAGAATAAGATTTTTTGATGACATTTTGAGACGTATCATAGTAACATAGTAGATGATGGCAGATAACTTGTACGGACGATCCAGTTTGCCCAACAAGGTAAACTAGTAGCATAAGGTATGATGTGATACTACATATGCATACTTGATCTTGATTTGTCCTTGCCATTTTTGGGGCACAGACCATAGACGTCTGCCAGGCATTAGCCTTATTCTCCCACCACTGAGGTTGTTGTCGAAGTCCACTCCAGCCCATCCAAATCTCTCCAGCCACGATTAGGGCACAGACTGTAGAAGTCTGCATGGCACTGGCCTTGTTCTCCAACTACTGAAACTGAATCTGTCCAGCCATGATCAGAGCACAGATCATAGAAGTCTGCCCAGCACTGGCTTTGCTTCTCAATTACCAGTGTTGCCATCTAGTCACCGCTAAGCTTGTTTGGTTCCATGCTTTCCATATAGGATTCCTTTGTGTTTACCCCACATATTTTTGAATTCTGTTACTGTTTTAGACTAATAGTTTTAGACTACAACCCTTTTGTTTGACCTTTGGATATCTGTGGGGATGATGAATAAGATTTATTTATGTAGATTTTTGGATGTTCTCCATATGTAATGATTCTCATTTGTTTTCTTTTTTTTTACCTCTTATATTAATTGTTTTTATTAAATTTTACAACTTAAACAGACATAACTACTACTACTACTACTACTACTTAACATTTCTAGAGCGCTACTAGGGTTATGCAGCGCTGTACAAATTAATAACTAAGGATGGTCCCTGCTCAGAAGAGCTTACAATCTAAAGGACGAAATGTCAAGTTGGGTAGTCTAGATTTCCTGAGTAGAGGTGTTGTGATTAGGTGCCGAAAGTGACATTGAAGAGGTGGGTTTTGAGCAATGATTTGAAGATGGGTAGGGAGGGGGCCTGGCGTATGGGCTCAGGGAGTTTGTTCCAAGCATGGGGTGAGACGAGGCAGAAAGGGCGGTGGAGAAGGGTACTGAAAGGAGGGATTTGTCTTGAGAGCGGAGGTTACGGGTAGGGACGTAAGGGGAGATGAGGGTAGAGAGGTAAGGAGGGGCTGCAGATCAAGTGCATTTGTAGGTTAGTAGGAGAAGCTTGAACTGTATGCGGTATCTGATCGGAAGCCAGTGAAGTGACTTGAGGAGAGGGGTGATATGAGTATATCAGTCAAGGTGGAAGATAAGACGTGCGGCAGAGTTCTGGATGGACTGACGGGGGGATAGGTGGCTAAGTGGGAGGCCGGTGAGGAGTAGGTTGCACTAGTCAAGGTGAGAGGTAATGAGAGAGTTAAGTGAAATACAGCAGTGGAAACAAGGTGAACAGACAGGAATTTACGTTCCTCAAAAGTAACATAACATTTAACTTCATTAGACCCCAATAGAAAGGGGGGGGGGGGTAGGAATTTGTGAAGATTACATTTTATTATCACAAAACTATAAAGAAATTAGTGCCGCCGACATTCTCGTTTTACTCCTAAAAAGTCTCTATCGTTGTTTTGAGTCTAGGAAAGATTTAAGCTGATCAGGAAAAAAGAACACATATTTTGTTTGTTTTAACCTTACAACACATTTGCATGGGTATGCGAGAAGGAAGGATCCTCCTAATTCTATTGTTTTAGACCTCATAGAAAGAAACAATTTTCTTTATTGTTGAGTGGTCTTAGTCACATCTGGATAAATCCAGATTTTTTGTCCTCCAAATATATGATTTGTAGTTTTAAAGTAAAGTCTCATTACTGAATTCAAATCTTACTGGAAGACAAAAGAGACAATCAACGTCGCTCTTTCCGTTACTTCATCAAGAGTTTGTTCCAAAATGGCTGTAATATTGTTTAAATCCATAGATTTCTCTCCTTCTACTTTTTTAATTGTGTTAGGTATAAAATATATTTTATTTAGTGGCGGGATTGCCTCATGTGGAAAATTTAAATTTTCTCTCAAAAATCTTGTGAAAATTTCTGATGGAGGAATCCCTACTAGTTTAGGAAAATTAAGTAGACGAAGATTTAATCTTCTGTTAAAGTTCTCCATTTGTTCTAATTTTCTTCTTAATTCCATATTATCTTTTATTGCAGCCATTTTAAATTCTGTAATTTGAGTCATCTCTTTTAGTAAAGTCTCTATTTTAGAGGAAAAATCTTGTTTGACAACGTCTATGGAATCCTTCAATTCTTGTATGGTGGTATTCAGAGTTTTAACCTCTGCTGAAGACTGTCGCAAGGTTGTTTCCATATCCAACAGTTTCAGCCATATCTGACCTAGGCTTACCTTCGGTTCTTTCCCCACAGCTGTTGTTACTATCACAGGGCCGGTTACCCCACAGGGTCCTCCAGCGTCTGCCTTTTCGGCTTGCGATGGGTTCCCCTCTCGGCTCACTGTGTGCGCAGGACACGGAGGAATCATAGACTTTGGCGGGGGAGATAGTGATGTTTCCGCTTCCAGTGAGGTGGCTGCTTCATCGGCTCCTCCCGCTATGGAATCCAACCCGCTGACTTCACGAGAAAGAGCAGGGAAGAAGCGCTCCAAACCTGGCCTCGTCGACGTGGACGTACCGGTAGGTGTGGGAATTATCCGAACGACCCCTTTCCGTTTCGAATGAGGCATTGTTCAGCAAGAAGAAAAAGGTTTTATCGAAGCTTAGCTGGAGCAGCTTATAAAACCTCTGCTCTCGGTGCCATCTTGACACGCCCCCCTCATTTGTTTTCTATATATTGTCTAGCCAACTGATATTTAAACTCATTTAACCGGCCAGGAACAGCTCATGGCCAGTTAAATGACACTTAACTGGCCATCCAGCGATATTCAGTGGGAGATAGCTGGCTATCTCCCTCTGAATATTGTCGGTTAGCACTTAGCGGATAGCCAGTTATATCATGCGATATAGCTGGCTAGCTGCCGATATTCAGTGCATTGCTGGCAAAGGGGTCCTTTTACAAAACTGCAGGAAAAAGGGCCCTGTGGTAGCAGCGGGAGACATTTTCCCTGCACATCAGAGCCCTTTTTGCCACAGTGGGTAAAATGCCCCCCCCCCCCCGAAAAAATGGCAACAAGGTAAGATAACACTTACCACATGGCCATGCGGTGGGGAACACTTACCGCCACCCACTCCCGGCAGTAACCCAGCAGCATGCAGTGATGCCCGAATACTGCTGGGTTAGTGCTGTGATACAGAAAAGAATAATGCACTGCAGCTTGAACAACCGCTGGCGGCCGCTGCGTTGGGCTAGCAGTAGTTCTGGATTAGCGAGTTGTAAGCCTTCATTGGGCTTACTGCCACTTTGTAAAAGACCCTCTAAGTTTGGCAGCCAAATTAGGCTGCTGAAATTGCAGGCTTATTTTTGGCTGGTTTCAACTTAACTGGCCAGCGCAGAATATTGACTTGGCCGGTTAAGTTGAAACCGGTCAAAAAACACCCAGATATTCAATGCCAGTCACTGGAAATGGCCCAGCATTGAATATCCAGGCTCAGCACCAACCATGGGAGGCACCTGGCTACCTTCCATGGTTTGAATATCAGCCCCTAGCTATCTTAACTCGCAGTAATAGGGTTAATAGCAATGTGTTTCAGTTTCTTATATATACATAGGCAGGGGTTCTTTCACTTTGAAAATATACTCTCAGACTGGTCCATTCGCTCACTGGTGCTGGAGATGCTGTGGAGGCAGTCGTCACAGTCTCTAGGAGGAGGGAATCATGGTCATTACATACGAGCGGTCAGAATCAAGGCCTAGGGTTGCAAAGTTCCAGAAGGAGATCCTGTACAAGGACCCTGGCCCAAGACTATCACTGCAATGACCAGACCTAATATATTGGGGGCATGGATATAAACTAAAGGCAAAATCCATAGGTTGTTAAGAGTGAAGTTTCATACGAAAAAAGATCCAAGATGGCCGCGATCTGCTAGGACGCCCCATACCTCGTTCCTACGATGCCGAAGCGAAGAGGAAAAGTAGCGGGCAGAGCTTCCCCGCTCCCGTCTCCTTTCCCGGGTCCTATTGACCGTTTCATGAGGCCGCGGACAATTGTGCAACAAAGCAGCACTCCGCCGATTGGGAACGCTGGCGAACAGGAGAATACGGCTTCCCTCGGCTTTGAAACAACGCTGAGTCCTGCAGCGCGGACTCCACCTCCCCAACCGCTTGGCGCGAGTTCTTTCCTCTTTGACCCTACAGGGTCCCCCTTGGAACAAGGCACGGGCCCAGAAGAACGCTGGGGTGAAGCTTCACTTCTAGCTGAGGGAGGAATGGAGGGCATTTTGCCCAAAGAACCGCAGCAAAACGAGGGGAGAGAAACTGAGAGCCGGAGTGTGGAAGTTGAGCAGACTTCAATAAGGTTTGAATTACCTAAGGAACTAGTGGCCAAGCCAAAAGAAGTAACCTTAGAAGTATTGTGGGATTTGATGTCTAATCTGGGACAAATTTTCCTTAAACAAACTAACGAACTTTTACCTAGGGTAAAACATGTAGAAACTGACTTACAAAAAGAGGGAGAAGAGATTAAAGCTTTGAATGAAAAAGTTGAAAAAATTGATCAAAGGATTATGAAACTTGAAACATTGCACACTACTATTATAAAAGATGTTACAAATCTCAGACAAAAGATGGAGGTTTTTGATAATTTCACTAAGAACTATAATCTGAGATTTGTCAATTTCCCAAGGATACAAACAGTTCTCCCTCTGGATATGTTGAAACGCTATTTCTGTGAAGTTTTGAACATTATGGAAAAGGACTTTCCACCCTTTTCCTATGTATATTATGTCCCAGAAAGGAACATTAACCTAGATAATGAAAAACCGTTGGATATTTCCCTTTTGCTTGAGACCTCTGATTCCCAATTGGCGACTGCTGCTACATTAGTGGCATCAGTCGCATTGATTCCTGATAAGAATTGGATCTTTCGCCTTTTTTTCCGTAATAAAGATAAACCCTTTTTGGGTTTTAAAATTATGTTATTTCCTGACGTCTCGAAAGAGACCAGAAGACGAAGGAAACAATTCTTGCTTCTTAAGCCTGAGGTTTTGCACTTGGGGGGTACCTTTTTTCTTAGATACCCCTGCAAGTGCATAATAAGGCTGGGAGGCAAGAAGTACATGTTTACTGAACCTGCTCATGTATCCTCCCTTTTGGCCTCAGTTAGACTGGAGAGCCAACATTAGAAAGTGCACAATCTCTTAGCAGAAACTAATTTCCAATACTTTTTTCCTTGTTTATATTTCTCCCTTAGATTTCCTAAATCTTGGATCTCTTTTTATGGACTTGAGTGTCTTTGAATTTTGAAAGTGTAATGATTTAATTGCTCTTTCCTTTTTTTTTTATTTTCCTGTGTAATTTTCTATTTTGAACGACACTTTCCTAAACAAGATGTTTCTTGTAAATTTTGATTAAAATGAATAAATAATAATAAAAAAAAAAAGAGTGAAGTTTCATAAAGGCAATTCTATACCTAGGTGCATGTGATTACACGGACCTTCTGTGCATAAGTTGTGAGAAAATTGGCACTTATACACATGAGAGCAATAGGTATTATTCTATAAGGGGCAAGTAAATGGTATAGGACTAGATTCTATACAAGTGGGGGAAATAAGTATTTGATCCCTTGCTGATTTTGTAAGTTTGCCCACTGACAAAGACATGAGCAGCCCATAATTGAAGGGTAGGTTATTGGTAACAGTGAGAGATAGCACATCACAAATTAAATCCGGAAAATCACATTGTGGAAAGTATATGAATTTATTTGCATTCTGCAGAGGGAAATAAGTATTTGATCCCTCTGGCAAACAAGACCTAATACTTGGTGGCAAAACCCTTGTTGGCAAGCACAGCGGTCAGACGTCTTCTGTAGTTGATGATGAGGTTTGCACACATGTCAGGAGGAATTTTGGTCCACTCCTCTTTGCAGATCATCTCTAAATCATTAAGAGTTCTGGGCTGTCGCTTGGCAACTCGCAGCTTCAGCTCCCTCCATAAGTTTTCAATGGGATTAAGGTCTGGTGACTGGCTAGGCCACTCCATGACCCTAATGTGCTTCTTCCTGAGCCACTCCTTTGTTGCCTTGGCTGTATGTTTTGGGTCATTGTCGTGCTGGAAGACCCAGCCACGACCCATTTTTAAGGCCCTGGCGGAGGGAAGGAGGTTGTCACTCAGAATTGTACGGTACATGGCCCCATCCATTCTCCCATTGATGCGGTGAAGTAGTCCTGTGCCCTTAGCAGAGAAACACCCCCAAAACATAACATTTCCACCTCCATGCTTGACAGTGGGGACGGTGTTCTTTGGGTCATAGGCAGCATTTCTCTTCCTCCAAACACGGCGAGTTGAGTTCATGCCAAAGAGCTCAATTTTTGTCTCATCTGACCACAGCACCTTCTCCCAATCACTCTCGGCATCATCCAGGTGTTCACTGGCAAACTTCAGACGGGCCGTCACATGTGCCTTCCGGAGCAGGGGGACCTTGCGGGCACTGCAGGATTGCAATCCGTTATGTCGTAATGTGTTACCAATGGTTTTCGTGGTGACAGTGGTCCCAGCTGCCTTGAGATCATTGACAAGTTCCCCCCTTGTAGTTGTAGGCTGATTTCTAACCTTCCTCATGATCAAGGATACCCCACGAGGTGAGATTTTGCGTGGAGCCCCAGATCTTTGTCGATTGACAGTCATTTTGTACTTCTTCCATTTTCTTACTATGGCACCAACAGTTGTCTCCTTCTCGCCCAGCGTCTTACTGATGGTTTTGTAGCCCATTCCAGCCTTGTGCAGGTGTATGATCTTGTCCCTGACATCCTTAGACAGCTCCTTGCTCTTGGCCATTTTGTAGAGGTTAGAGTCTGACTGATTCACTGAGTCTGTGGACAGGTGTCTTTCATACAGGTGACCATTGCCGACAGCTGTCTGTCATGCAGGTAACGAGTTGATTTGGAGCATCTACCTGGTCTGTAGGGGCCAGATCTCTTACTGGTTGGTGGGGGATCAAATACTTATTTCCCTCTGCAGAATGCAAATAAATTCATATACTTTCCACAATGTGATTTTCCGGATTTAATTTGTGATGTGCTATCTCTCACTGTTACCAATAACCTACCCTTCAATTATGGGCTGCTCATGTCTTTGTCAGTGGGCAAACTTACAAAATCAGCAAGGGATCAAATACTTATTTCCCCCACTGTATATGGTGCCTGAAAAATCAGTGCCAAAAGAAATATGCCTAGGCGTATTCTATAATTATGCCTAAATTTAGGGGTACTTTTATAGAATAAGCCTAAATTTCCATGCAGATTATAGAATACGCCAAGCAGCTATCTGCATGACTAAATTTAGTCGCGGGCAGTTACGCTAAGTAAAACTTGGTGTAAATGCTGATGCCTAAATTAAGTGCAGACCGGGTGTATTCTATAACACTACGTATAGATTTGAGAAACGCCCACAACCCGTCCATTCTATGCCCATGGCCACGCCCCCTTTTCAACTATGCGACTTAGAGTTTACTTGCATCACGTTACAGAATGCGATTAGCAAGTTGTGCGTGTAAATTCTACTTAAACCAATGAGTGTCAATAATTGCTTGTGGCCATTATCAGCGCTGATGGGCTTGTTAACTAATTAAATTGCGCACACAAATCCAGAATATGATCGGACTTGCTCACGCAATTCAAGTCACAGTATATAGAGTCCAGGGTGTAGCGTGTAATTTCAAGGGGGCACACTGCAAGACGAAGAGTGGGAACAGGATCAGGCTCTTCAAAACAGACCAAAGACACTCAATATAAATTCTAAACTTCTGTCTCGCTGCACCCTACGCCTGGAATAAACTTCCTGAGCCCCTACGTCTTGCCCCATCCTTGGCCACCTTTAAATCTAGACTGAAAACCCACCTCTTTGACATTGCTTTTGACTCGTAACCACTTGTAACCACTCGCCTCCACCTACCCCCTCCTCTCTTCCTTCCCGTTCACATTAATTGATTTGATTTGCTTACTTTATTTATTTTTTGTCTATTAGATTGTAAGCTCTTTGAGCAGGGACTGTCTTTCTTCTATGTTTGTACAGCGCTGCGTATGCCTTGTAGCGCTATAGAAATGCTAAATAGTAGTAGTAGTAGTAGTATTGAGGATGACTCGACACGGTACCATGTTTTGGCACAAACGTGCCTGCTTCAGGAGTCTGCACAAATATAGTCAATAAATATTAACATGAAAAATGCTATGCATAAGTACATAAGTAATGCCATACTGGGAAAAGACCAAGGGTCCATCGAGCCCAGCATCCTGTCCACGACAGCGGCCAATCCAGGCCAAGGGCACCTGGCAAGCTTCCCAAACGTACAAACATTCTATACATGTTATTCCTGGAATTGTGGATTTTTCCCGAGTCCATTTAATAGCGGTTTATGGACTTGTCCTTTAGGAAACTGTCCAACCCCTTTTTAAACTCTGCTAAGCTAACCGCCTTCACCACTTTCTCCGGCAACGAATTCCAGAGTTTAATTACACGTAACACTAAAAAGCTATGTAGTATTAAGAACCATTTAGAAATTATACAAATAGAAACATGAAAAATGAATATGAAATGAAAAGATTGGTAATATACAATGTAAAGTATATTGTGGAGGACAAGCAAAACGTACAACATTCTTTTAACAAGTAAAACAATTAACGTGGTCTGAAAAGGACTGTCTATTTTAAAAAAATAACTGAAGTAAAACATCTTACAAACAAATGCCAATGTAAGAGAGTGATCCAAGAGTCTAGCAGCAATGTATGTATTTGTAAAAAAGAGTGCTAAAAGGGAACCAACCTTGATAAATGTGTTTGACAATCGCTAGCATTTTTGTCTTCAGTGATGAATCTTTCGAGTGTAAGCAATAATGGTCTAAAAAAGTGAAACAGCAAGAGTTGAACTTGCATATAAACAGTCTGATGCTGGACTGGTTCAATTACAATATAACTTGGATGAAAAGGATACAAATATGTAGAATAATCCTTGATGGACCAAAGGAGAAACATCAGCCGAAAAAAGAAATACAACGAATAATAATGTAAAAATCGCCTTGGCAAATATATGCCACGTAGTATATGTGCTTAACAAGGCATGAGAATGAGTGCAATCTGCTGTTGCTAAAGAGATATTAAAGTCCAACAAATGGAAACCATTAATTTAGAAATGTAAACTTTTGAATTGCATAATGATGGAGATATAGTGGTGGTGTTGTGGAAGAATTAAAAAAAAATCAAAGAAGTGTGTACCATATTAAAAATATGTGTGCTGTAGGACACTTACAAATCTCTTGTGAGACAACGTAATATAGAGAAAAAGGTCAGTTTAGTGCTATGTTAAGAAATTGGAAGTGGAATATACCTGACAGCATTCTAGATGGCACGCTATCAAACCTTCTCGGACAAAGCAGTATAATGCAAGAAAGCTGTGCACTCTGTTTAAAAGAAAAGTGAATCTCGTGCTACATGCACAAAAAAGGATTATGCACACTCACTTGCTAATGTGCATACAAGACTATCAAATCTGCTATGACAAACTGAGTAGTGTAATGTAAAATTAAGTGCGCTTAATTTAAAAGTAGAGTGAATCTCGTGCTAGGTACACAAAAGACTATACTTACTCGCTAATGTGCAAGTAAGGGCCATAAGTGGAGGAGGAGTGGCCTAGTGGTTAGGGTGGTAGACTCTGGTCCTGGGGAACTGAGGAACTGAGTTCAATTCCCACTTCAGGCACAGCTCCTTGTGACTCTGGGCAAGTCACTTAACCCTCCATTGCCCCAGGTACAAATAAGTACCTGTATATGTAAGCCGCATTGAGCCTGCCATGAGTGGGAAAGCACGGGGTACAAATGTAACTAAAATAAAAATAAAATAAGTAAAAACCATAATCCTAATAAATAAATAAATATGCAAAAAAATATGAGTGATAGTAACTCAATGAGATGTGGAGGGGCATAATCAAACATAAACGCCTATCTCCATGGGCATTTATCTCCGAGAACAGGTCCGTGAAGGGGCAGGCCAAACCATATTTTTGAAAAAATGGACGTTTTTCAGATGGGCGTTTGTTTTTTTTAGCGATAATGGAAACTAAAAACGCCCAGCTCAAAAACGTCCTAATCCGAGCCATTTGGTCATGGGAGGGGCCAGGATTCGTAGTACACTGGCCCCCCTGACATGCCAGGACACCAACTGGGCACCCTAGGTCAGTGCGGTGGACTTCAGAAAAAGCTCCCACATGCATAGCTCCCAACCCCCCTCCCCCTCCCCCAAAACCCACTACCCACAAATGTACAACACTACCATAGCTCTTAGGGGTGAAGGGGGCACCTACATGTGGGTACAGTGGGTTTTGGAGGCCTCCCATTTACCAGCACAGGTGGGGGGGGGGGGGGTGGGTGGGCCTGGGGCCACCTGGCTGAAGTGCACTGCGGTACCCACTAAAAGTGCTCCAGGGACCTGCATACACGCAGGCCTCTAGGACTTGTTGCTGCTGTATAACATTGGCACACCAGTTGACACTTGAAGACTAATCTCTCCGAAAACGTCCTTTATTGGAATAACCGTGTTTACTCACAGTTAACTGCAGATCAGAGGTTGTGCCCCACTGGCAACGAGTCTCCCTGGTACTGAGATTAGCAGTAGGTCAGAGCTGGCAGAATGCTGTACAATGCCCTCTTTCAGCCACATTCAAGGTAAGAACTAAGTTCTCAAACGTGGCTAACACAGGAAAGGGAACTAAAACTGGCTTACAAAAATGGCCACTACCGCATGGACTACAACAGGAAACACAACAGGGCACACTCTGACCCAGTAGGCAGGGGGAAAAGCACCATGGGAGAAGAGCCTACCAACATCGTGAGACTGTAACACAAGATAATGAAATCATGGAGCCCAATATCCTACACCCACCACAATGCAATGCTGATGTGACCCTGTACTGCACCCGAGAGCCACATCTGACCCAAGGAAAGGCTGTGACAGGATCGAACACATTCTGCTGTCATGGAGGTGGGTATGGCATTTGAGGCTGGCATACAGGCTGGAAAAAAAGTTTTTAAAGTGGGGTTTTTTTTGGTGGGAGGGGGTTAGTGACCACTGGGGAAGTCCGGGGAGGTCATCCCTGATTCCCTCCAGTGGTCATCTGGGCAGTTGGGGCACTTTTTTGGGACTTGTTTGTGAGAAAAAAGGGTAAAAATAAAGTGACCCAAAATCACGGTCAAAACGCTTTTTTTTTTTTTCGATTATCAGCTAAAGACGCCCATCTCTCCTCAGCTGATAACCACGCCCCAGTCCCGCCTCCACCATGCCTCCGACACGCCCCCATCAACTTTATTCGTTTCCGCAACGGAGTGCAGTTGGAAACGCCCAAAATCGGCCTTCGATTATACCGATTTGGGCGCCTTTGCGAGAAAAACGCCCATCTCCCGATTTGGGTCGAAATATAGGTGTTTTTCTTTTTCGATTATAAGCTGGATACTGTGTGAACCTAAGGTATAAAATAGTATGGACATAAAAAAAAAAGATCAGCAGCAAGAAAAAACATATGATAGAAAACTCATAAATTAATGCTATATAAACCTACATGAGAAAACAGTTTAAAAAACGTGAAATAATGATGGGAGAATATTCTTTACCTTTAAAAAGACCGTTAGTGAGTGTCAGGAGTAGTATCGCTTGTAGACGCCACTGAAAGGCTAGGAAAAAACATACTAGAAGATCCAGCACTGGCTAATGTTTGTGCCCCCTGAGGTCCCTGTTTACTAAGGTGCGCTAGCATTTTTAGTGTGTGCTAAAAATTAGCGAATGCTAACTCTAGAGACATCCATATATTCCTATCGGTGTCCTAATTTTGGGCCTTTTCGAACTCTGTCTCCAGGTCGCTGCGTCAATCGTCTAGGGAGCTGGTGTGGCGGTTGAAGAGCAGCATTCAACGCCATTTGTATCTTGTTGTCCGGCAACTTCACATCTCTTCTGCCTCAAGCAGTTTTCTACCATGCAGTGCTTACCCAGCGGTAATTGGCAGTTTACGTGCATTGAACACTTACTGCCCAGTTAGCGCTTGAGAATTTACCGCAAAGTCAATGCGTGGCGATAAGGTCTCAGGCCAAAAATGGATGAACGCTAGTTTTAATTTTGCCGCATGTCCATTTTCCGGCACAAAAAATGCCTTTTTTCCAGGCGCACTGAGGAAATGGACCAGCGTGTATACAAAACACTTGCCTACACCAGCGCAGGCCACTTTTAGGCGCACCTTAGTAAAAGGGCCCCTAACTGCTTCACTGAATATACTTATGAACAAAGCCAGCTAATACTTCTTTGAACATTTTAAGCATCAGCGCTCCCATTAAAGATAAATGCTGTTAAGCATTTTGAAATATAAGCACTACATATACTATAATTGGAAGTTTCATTTAGTGGACCATTCAAATGAGGTAGGAAGGGAGGGTTTGGTACAATGATATCTGGCTATGGTGTTTTGATTCATTTAAGAAAGTGAATGTTTTAGTGTGAGTCACTATTTGCACTATCACCCTGAGCAGCATAAAAATATTTAAAATATAAAAGAAGGAAAAGATATTAAATATTTAAGATAGGAAATTTATAGATATGGAACTTGGTGAGATTTATACCCCAGAGGAAACATATTGCTTAAATTTTAACTGCCAGACCCTTGACTATTCTTCTGACGTTTGGAGATCCCATCTCATGGTTTCTGCTCCCTCCGAGGTATCCACTCTATTGACTATCTTTGTGTCATCCGCAAAAAGGCAAACTTTTCCTTCAGCAATATCTCTCACAAATATATTAAACAGAATCAGCCCCAGCACTGACCCCTGAGGGACTCCACTACTCACTTTCCTTTCCTCTGAGCGGATTCCATTTACTACCACCCTCTGTCGCCTGTTGGTCAACCAGTTTCCTATCCAGTTCACCACTTTGGATCCTGTTCTGCCCTCTCAGTTTATTCACGAGTCTTCTGTGAGGGACTGTATCAAAGGCTTTGCTGAAATCCAAGTAGATTACATCTAGTGCATGTCCTTCATCCAGTTCTTTGGTCACCCAGTTCTTTTTCAGTACTATATTGGCCAATGCTACAAGAAAATCAATTTTTTGAGATGACAGAAAGGTTTGCAATAAATATTGATGTACCAATTGCATAGCACTATCTTGTGGTATATTAGTAAATAGTGCTTGCACATCCATAGTTACTAAAGTAAGGGGTCCTTTTACTAAGGTGCACTAACAGATTTAGTGGATGATAAATGATAAGATGCCCATTATATTCCTATGGGTGTCTTATCATTTAGAGTGTGCTAATCATTAGCGTGTGCTAAATCTGTTAGCGTGCCTTAGTAAAAGGATCCCTAATTTTACTCTTTATTCTATATTGCATCTTATATTCTGCTTTTTTTTACTCTCCTCTGAAAATGACAATTCCTCCAATTGTTTCAATATGTTCATAGAGTCCCTTACAAATACATAGGCTGTAACAATGATCCCACCCCAGTAACAATAGGGCATCCAGGAGGATGATTCAATGATTTATGAATTTTATATAAAAAATAAATGCATGGGACTACTGGAAATTGACAACATAGGAATTTAAATTCCTTATATGAAATAATACCATTCATGGTGGCTTTACCAATCAAATCTCATATTGAATGCAGGGTGGGAGTGTGAAGATGAGAGTGGGGCAGATGTTGGATGGAAGTGGGGTAGAAAGAAAGAGGCAGACACTGGATGGGAGGATAGAGAAGGGCAGGTGCTGAATGGGAATGGGGAGGAGAGAGGGTGGGACGCTGGATGGAAGTGGGGAGACAGAGGTAGACACTGTCTAATTTCCTGGAAGCCAATAAGTTGCAAGATCCGAGACAACATGGTTTCACCAAAGGGAAATCGTGCCAAACGAATCTCATTGAATTCTTTGACTGGGTGACAGGAGAATTAAATCAAGGACGTGCTATGGACGTCATCTACTTAGATTTCAGCAAGGCTTTTGACACGGTTCCCCACAGGAGGCTCTTGAATAAATTAGAAGGGCTGAAGATAGGACCCGAAGTGGTGAACTGGATTAGGAACTGGTTGACGGGCAGACGCCAGAGGGTGGTGGTAAATGGAGTTCGCTCGGAGGAGGGAAAGGTGAGTAGTGGAGTGCCTCAGGGATCGGTGCTGGGGCCCATTCTGTTCAATATATTTGTGAGTGACATTGCCGAAGGGTTACAAGGTAAAGTTTGCCTTTTTGCGGATGACACCAAGATTTGCAACAGAGTGGAAAACATGAAAAAAGATCTGAAGAAGCTGGAAGAATGGTCTAACATTTGGCAATTAAAATTCAATGCGAAGAAATGCAAAGTGATGCACTTAGGGAGTAGAAATCCAAGGGAGGCGTATGTGTTAGGTGGGGAGAGCCTGATAGACACGGACGGGGAGAGGGATCTTGGGGTGATAGTATCTGAGGACCTGAAGGCGATGAAACAGTGCGACAAGGCGGTGGCTGTAGCGAGAAGGTTGCTAGGCTATATAGAGAGAGGTGTGACCAGCAGAAGAAAGGAGGTTTTAATGCCCCTGTATAAGACGTTGGTGAGGCCCCACCTGGAGTATTGTGTTCAGTTTTGGAGGCCGTACCTTGCGAAGGATGTTAAAAAAATGGAAGCGGTACAAAGAAAAGCTACGAGGATGGTATGGGAGTTGCGTTCCAAGACATATGAAGAGAGACTTGCTGACCTGTATACTCTGGAGGAAAGGAGGAGCAGGGGTGATATGATACAGACGTTCAAATATTTGAAAGGTATTAATCCGCAAACGAATCTTTTCCGGAGATGGGAAGGCGGTAGAACGAGAGGACATGAAATGAGATTGAAGGGGGGCAGACTCAGGAAAGGTGTCAGGAAGTATTTCTTCACGGAGAGGGTGGTGAACGCTTGGAATGCCCTCTCGTGGGAGGTGGTGGACATGAAAACGGTAACGGAATTCAAACATGCGTGGGATAGGCATAAAGGAATCCTGTGCAGAAGGAATGGATCCACAGAAGCTTAGCTGAAATTGGGTGGCGGGGGGAAGAGGGGTTGGTGGTTGAGAGGCTAGGATAGGGGAGGGCAGACTTATACTGGGTCTGTGCCAGAGCCGGTGATGGGAGGTGGGCCTGGTGGTTGGGAGGCGGGAAATACTGCTGGACAGACTTATACGGTCTGTGCCCTGAAAAAGACAAGTACAAATCAAGGTAAGGTATACACATATGAGTTTATCGTGGGCAGACTAGATGGACCGTGCAGGTCTTTTTCTGCCGTCATCTACTATGTTACTATGACGCTGGATGGAAGTGGGGAGACAGAGGTAGACACTGAATGGAAGTGGGGAGGTGAGAGGGGCAGGCACTGGATGTAAGTAGTGAGAGAAAGGAAGGCAGACAATGGATGGGAGGAGAGAGAGAGAGACAGACACAGGATTGAAGTGAGGAGGAGAGAGAGGCCAAATGCTGGATGGGAGAAGGGGGTAGACATTGGATGGAAGTGGGGAGAGAGAGGGGCAGACATTGGATGGAAGGGGCAGATGCTGGATGGAAATGGGGAGAGAGATGAGCAGATGCTGGATGGAAAGGGGAAATGGGGAAGGGGTTTGATATGCTACTTTTCTGTATTACAATCAAAGCAGTTTATATATTATATATATATACAGGTATTTTTTCCTGTTCCTATTGGGCTCAGAAACAATTTTTTTTGTACCTGGGGCAATGGAGGGTTAAGCAAAGAGGGCACATGCTGGATGGAAGGGGTCAGAGAGAAAGAGGGCACATGCTGGATGAAAGGGGGGATTTCTGCTGTCTTTATTTTATTTATTTATTTATTTTATTTGTTACATTTGTATCCCACATTTTCCCACCTATTTGCAGGCTCAATGTGGCTTACATAGTACCGTAAAGGCGTTTGCCAATTCTGGTATGAACAAATACAGTAATGTTGTGGTAGAATAAGTTTCTTGTGTACCGACATGTTAGGGAATCATAGAGAGGAAGAGAATTGTAGAGATGAAGAGTTATTATATGTCCATTATGAGCTTTGGTTTCATTGTGTTGCAGGGTACAGGCATTTAAGTTGGGTCGGTAGGGTATGCTTTTTTGAACAGGTTAGTTTTTAATGATTTCTGGAAGTTTAGTTGATCATAAGTTGTTTTCATGGCTTTTAGTAATGCGTTCCATAGTTGTGTGCTTATGTAGGAAAAGCTGGATGCATAGGTTGATTTGTATTTGAGTTCTTTGCAGTTTGGGTGGTGGAGATTTAGGTATGTTAGTGTTGATCCTGTTGTGTTTCTGGTTGGTAGGTCTATGAGGTCTGTCATGTATCCCGGGGCTTCGCCGTAGATAATTTTATGAACCAGGGTGCAGATTTTGAAAGCAATACGTTCTTTGATTGGGAGCCAGTGCAGTTTTTTTCGGCGGGGTTTGGCGGTTTTGAATCGCATTTTTCCAAATATAAGCCTGGCTGCCGTGTTTTGAGCGGTCTGAAGTTTCTTTATAATTTGTTCTTTGCATCCCGCATAAATTCCGTTGCAGTAGTCTACATGGCTTAGTACCATTGAATGTATCAAGTTGCAAAATGTTTCCCTTGGGAAGAATGGTTTTACGTGTTTGAGTTTCCACATTGAGTGGAACATTTTCTTTGTTGTAGATTTCACTTGGTTCTCTAGTGTGAGGTTACGGTCGATTGTAACACTGAGAATATTCAGGCTGTTTGAGATAGGGAGGGTATAATCTGAGGTGTTTATGTTTGTGGGTTTGTTCGTGTTGTATTGGGATGAGAGGATGAGACAGTGTGTTTTTTCTGTGTTGAGTTTTAGTTGAAATGCGTTTGCCAGTGAGTCCATGATATTCAAGCTGAGCTTGATTTCGTTGGTGATTTCTGTCAGATCACGTTTGTAAGGAATGTATATTGTGACATCATCTGCATAGATGAAAGGGTTAAGGCCTTGGTTGGATAAGGATTTGGCTAGTGGGGTCATCATTAGGTTGAAAAGTATCGGTGATATTGGTGATCCTTGAGGAACTCCGCATTCTGCTTTCCATGGTGGTGATATGTTTGAGCTATTTTGAACAGTACAGGGATACGTGCATCACAGTTAGTTTCTCTTTCCCTAGTGTTGCACTCTGTGCAGAGTCTGGTTTCTTGGGGGTTCAGTTTCATTTTTATTTTAGTTTCATTGTCAGTTATTCAGAGTAGCTAAAAACTACAGATGAACAAGTAGAGAAAGCATGCAGAGTATGGCTCGTGGAATTCTTTCCAACCTCCCTGCAAGTATTTATGTATGTGTATGTATCTGCAAGAAGTACTTATAAGGTAATGTAATGGAAAATTTTCACTCATGCCAACTCAGTCCTTTGCTCGTGAAGAAAAATTTTGTTAATGTCAATTTAATCCTTAGAGGGAACATTGGTTGTTACACTCACTTTTTAAAACAGAAGAACACTTTTCATGTTTGAATTTAAAGAATACTTGTTTTCTTTATTTTTCAATTTCCTTTTGCCCTCCATATCCCCAGAATGAATGCTTGGCTAAGTCAAATCCCCATGTTGGCTGAGAAATGTGGTCCTAGATTGATTTCTTCAATGTAGTAAACATATTTTCCTTCCCTTGGGACTGAAAGGGATTGACTCCACACAATATTTATGTAATCCACCTGCCAGGGGAAACCCAACATGGACCACCATATGCAACAGAAATCCTACACTGAAGGTAGGGTGAGAGGGATTCCCTCACCCCTTTTTAATTATAACAAAAATTTCATAAGTGCTCTCCCCCAGGCTCTTCATTTCCATTCTAAAAGTTCTCAGTTAAAATGTTGCCTAGAACTACATCACATCTCCAGTAACAGAAAGCCAACTTCATTAGAGTTTAACATAAAAAAGATCAGTCAGTATTGATCCATAATTTGAATAAGTGCCACAATATTGACAGGAAGACAAAATAAGTTAGAATAATCATGTTTCAAAAACCCTGTATGTACACTTAATCACTGGGACAGAGCTTGCAGCCGGGTATGTAAAAAGACTGCCGAGTTCTTTATTTCCCCCGTAGATCAATGCTAATCTGAGGAGGATCCAGGAAGATTGATATGGCTGACATAAGAATCCCAGCACAGAGACATGGTGGCTAAGTGGAGAAACTATTTCATCACTGGCATTGTGGCATCAGTTCAACAAGAAATGCCCAGCATAAAATGCCTAGCTGGCAATTAAAGCAGCAATTTCATCAAAATTGGAAAATGTTTTTATTCTCAGTGTACAAAACTCTGGTTATTGGTCTGAAGTTTGAAGGGTTGAGTGTGCATCTATGGGAGAGAACTGAAAAGAGCCCCAATATTTTTTTGTTGTTGCTTTTTGTTTTTTCTTTTTTTTTCCCAGTTTGTAAAAAAAAATACCTCCAGACACATATACACAGACTACATAATACCTGTTGAAAATTCAGTAGAGAACTTGAACTAAATACAGTACTCTCTTTCATCGCCTATCCAGCTTATTTTTGAAAGAGATCGCTGGCCATCTTCTGACACAAATCGGGAGATGGCCGGCCATCTCCTGAAGCCGGCCAAATCGGTATAATGGAAAGCCGATTTTGGCTGGCACCAACTGCTTTCCGTCGCAGAGCTGGCCAAAGTTAAAGAGGGCGTTTCGGAAGGGTATGGGAGGCGGGACGGGGGTGTTGTAAGACATGGCTGGCTTCAGCTGATAATGGAAAAAAGAAGGGCGGCTCTGAGGAGCATTTCGCCGGCTTCACTTGGTCCATTTAGTTTTAGGACCAAGTGTCAAAAAAGTGCCCCAATTGACCAGATGACCACCGGAGGGAATCGGGGATCACCTCCCCTTACTCCCCCAGTGGTCACGAACCCCCTCCCATCCAAAAAAAAACAAAAAAAAAACCTTTTTTGCCAGCCTTTATGCCAGCCTCAAATGTCATACCCAGCTCCCTGAGAGCAGTATGCAGGTCCCTGGAGCAGTTTTTAGTGGGTGCAGTGCACTTCAGGCAGGTGGACCCAGGCCCATCCCCCCCACCTGTTACACTTGTAGTGATAAATGGAAGCCCTCCAACCCCCCCCCCAAAACCCACTGTACCCACATGTAGGTGCTCCCCTTCACCCATAAGGACTATGGTAATGGTGTAGAGTTGTGGGGAGTGGGTTTTGGGGGGGGCTCAGCACCCAAGGTAAGGGAGCTATGCACCTGGGAGCTATTTTTATTTTTAATTTTTAGAAGTGCCCCCTAGGGTGCCCAGTTGGTGTCCTGGCATGTGAGGGGGACCAGTGCACTACAAATGCTGGCTCCTCCCACGACCAAATGTCTTGGATATGGCCGGGTTTGAGATCGCCGGCATTAATTTCCATTATGGGCGAAAACCAATGCCGGCCATCTCAAACCCGGCCATCTTTGACATTTGGCTGGCCCCAACCATATTATCGAAATGAAAGATGGCTGGCCATCTTTTTTGATAATACAGTGCCCCTCCACACCACCATGAACCTAGTTGAGTAGTCTCATCAGCCTGACTGCAATATTCTTTGGGGAAATCTGCACAAATGCAGAATTTGCATAGCATGCATTTCCTGACAAAATTCTGCATTTACCTTGCAGAAATTTGCACAGAGGGCAGAAAGCAGTTGCAATGGAATTGGTGTGCCTGCTCTAGCATACCAAGGGTGGGGCAGTGGGGGCAGTCAACAAGGGGGTACGCGGAGCAAGTGCACAGCTAGCGGCTGACATCAGACAGGGCAGGGGACTGGCAGAGCCGACAGCTGTGTGCGTGCTCCGTGCACCTCCTTGCTCAGAGGAGGGGATGCTCCATTCATGGGAGATGTATGTGTATGTGCTGTGCCCCGGCTGGCATTTGAGGTAGGTACGTCACTGTCTGCTTGTTCAAGGCTGTGGTAACTGCAGGTGCAGCCTTTTTGCTGTCTTAACTCCATCTGCTTAAATAGCTGGTTAGTGGACTGAATATCACAGCTAATCAGTTAGCTCTGGCACTGTCCCTGGACCACCCTGGCACCCCTAACATAGTAACATAGTAAATGATGGAAGATAAAGACCTGTAAGGTCCATCCAGTCTGCCCAACAAGATAAACTCATTTTACATGGTATGTGATACTTTATATGTATACCTGAGTTTGATTTTCCTTGCCTTTCTCAGGGCACAGACCGTAGAAGTCTGCCCAGTACTGTTTTTGTACTAAGTTCTGAAGCTGTTGAAGAGAAGGCTGTTTTCTTTTTCAGTTTAGGCCCTGTGGGAAGGCAACCTGCAGTGCCATTGGACAGACACTTTCAAAGTTGGTGCTCTGGGTTCTGATTGGCCCTGGAGTTCAAATCCAGCCAGCAAATACTGGATTTTCCCCACCCCCAGTCTCAGCTAGGGAGTGCAGAAGGTGAACATCTCTGCCCTGAGACCCTGTTCAGAACTGTGAGCAGTTATTTTCCTAAACTCCCCAGGTGCTACCCAGGTAGTGACAAATTGTTTAGATATTTTTAATATTGATCTTTATTCAGTTACCTGTTACTACTTGTTGTTTTTCCACCTGTTTTATATCATCCACTGTTCTATTTCTGTGATAATAAACCCATTAGTTTATTAGCTCTGATGTCTTGAGAATCCTGGTGGTTTGTGTTTATGAGTGCTCCTGTGTCTGTCATACTTTACTTTACTTAGTAGTGCGTGCTCCGGTGTATGCTACGATAGATATTTGGTCACTCATTTTCGGACACTAGAGAACGAGAGAAATTTGACAGGTACTCTATACAGGGACTCCTGAGGCAGGCCCTTGTGTCTGAAACACGATTCGTGTCGAGTCCATCACATATTTTTGAATAAAACTCCTGTTGTGAACTCTTATTGGATGTTTTCCCACATCATTCTTTGTGTCACCTTCTCTGTGTTTCCTTGCCTGTATTGACCTGTGCGGAGGACTTTTGTTCTTCTGTGCTAGTCGTTAGCACAGCCAATGCACAGGGTAAGAGAAGGAGCGACGAAAAAGTTACAGAGCACATCCAGCTGTTGCACTATTTCCTGGTAGAATCTGGAATGGGGACCAGACCACCACCAGTGCCTTCACAGGAGAAGGAAGAGAGAAACAGTTTAAAGATCAAGCCTGAAGGAGCAAGAAGGAACTGAGGAAAGTCCCAGAAACACCTACAAGGATAAAGGAACCCACAGCAGAGTCCTAGGGGAAATGTACACCTAGCAAGGACTGTGACTGAAGGCTCAGAAAACCCTTTTTACTACAATTAAATACTTGCCATCTGGGGAGAAAGGCCCCCAGAGAGTATAAAGCTCAAAATTATTTTATTTGGAACCTCCTTCCATGAGAGAGTCCATAACATAGTAACATAGTAGATGACGGCAGAAAAAGACCTGCACGATCCATCTAGTCTGCCCAACAAGATAAACTCATATGTGCTACTTCTTGTGTATACCTTACCTTGATTTGTATCTGTCATTTTCAGGACACAGACCGTAGAAGTCTTGCCCAGAACTAGCCCCATTTTCAGGACACAGACCGTAGAAGTCTTGCCCAGAACTAGCCCCACCACCCAAACACCAGCCCCGCCTCCCAATCTCGGCTAAGCTTCTGAGGATCCATTCCTTCTGCACAGGATTCCTTTATGTTTATCTCACGCATGCTTGAATTCCGCTACCGTTTTCATCTCCACCACCTCCCGCAGGAGGGCATTCCAAGTATCTACCACTCTCTCCGTGAAAAAATACTTCTTGACATTTTTCTTGAGTCTGCCCCCCTTCACTCTCATATCATGTCCTCTCGTTCTACTGCCCTCCCATCTCCGGAAAAGGTTCGTTTGCGAATTAATACCTTTCAAATATTTGAATGTCTGTATCATATCACCCCTGTTTCTCCTTTCCTCCAGGGTATACATGTTCAGGTCCACAAGTCTCTCCTCATACGTCTTGTAACGCAAATCCCATACCATTCTCTTAGCTTTTCTTTGCACCGCTTCCATTTTTTTTACATCCTTAGCAAGGTACGGCCTCCAGAACTGAACACAATACTCCAGGTGGGGCCTCACCAACGACTTATACAGGGGCATCAACACCTCTTTTCTTCTGCTGGTCACACCTCTCTCTATACAGCCTAGCAACCTTCTGGCTACGGCCACCGCCTTGTCACACTGTTTCGTCACCTTCAGATCCTCTGATACTATCACCCCAAGATCCCTCTCCCCATCCGTAACTATCAGACTCTCCCCGCCTAACACATACTTCTCCCATGGATTTCTACTCCCTAAGTGCATCACTTTGCATTTCTTCGCATTGAATTTTAATTGCCAAACCTTAGATCATTCTTCTAGTTTCCGCAGATCCTTTTTCATGTTTTCCACTCCCTCTCCGTTGCCACTCTGTTACAAATCTTAGTATCGTCCGCAAAAAGGCAAACTTTACCTTCTAACCCTTTGACAATGGGTCCATAAAGAAGCCTACTAGAGACTGTAAGTGTTAACAACATTTTTACTACTGTATTACTGTTTTTATATAGTTGCTAGTAGGCATTGTTCTAAATTTTGCCTGAACAATCCAAGTGACAGTAAATCTTTTGGTTCAGAACTTACATTCTGGCCTGGATTGATTTACTGGATGACAAGAGGATGCTGAGCGAGTGGATTACTGTGGACTTGGCCTCCCAGGTCCCTGCCTACAGCCTTCAATTTTTTTAAATCGCTCACCTGATGCTTACACATGCAAGTAAAGGTTACTCTCTGTTGTTCCAAAGCTTCCCTTTAAAGGTTAAAGGGTCATGGATTTAATATACCACCTTTCTGTGGTACAACCAAAGTAGTTTACATTTATTATATGCAGCTACTTTCTCTGTCCCTAATGGGCTCACTGTTTAAGTTTTGTAGCTGGGGCAATGGGGGATTAAGTGACTTGCCCAGAGTCCCAAAGACTACAGTGTGAATTGAACCCAGTTCTGCAGGTTCTCAGCTTACTGTACTAACCATTAGGCTACTCCTCCACTCCAATTGATAAAGGCCTACCTCCTGTGCATTTATGCCACTGAGATATTCATATCTCCCCTCTTCCTAATTTCTTACAAAATATACATATTGAGATTTTTAAGTCCATATCCATATATTTTATGATGAAGACCACTGACCATTTTAATAGCTGTCCTCTAAACTGATCCCATTCTACTTATAACTTCTTGAAGATGCATACTTCAGAATTGTGCACAGTATCTCAAACAAGGTCTCACAGAAGCACTATGACCTTTTCCCTGCTGGCCGTTCCTCTCTCTCTTTATCTGAAGATCCTTCTGGCCTTTGCCATCATTTTTTGTACCTGTTTGGACACCTTATGATCATTAGAAATGATCACCCCCTACACCCACTCTTCTTTTATGCACAAAAATACTTCATCCCCATACTGTACTACTTCCTTGGGTTTTGCAGCCCAAATGCAGGACCCTGCATTATTTAGCATTAAATCTTAGCTGTCAAATTCTTGATCATTTTTTAAGTTTTGCTAGATCCTTCTTAATGTTGTCCATACCTTCTAGGTTAATTACCCTACTGCAGATTTTGGTATCATCAGCAAAGAGGCAAATCTTACTTGACAGCCCTTCTCAATATCACTTATAATATTTTTAAAAAGAAACAGACCAAGGACTGATCCCTGCAGCAGACTAAACTTAGTTTACCATTACCCTTTGTTGCTTCCCACTTAACCAGTTTCTAACCCAGTCAGTTATATTGGAGTCCAAAGCAAGGATGCCTTTGCAGAGAGATGCCAAAGGCTTTGCCGAATTCTAAATACACCACATCCAGCATTGTCTCTCAATCCAATGCTCTGGGTACCTAGTCGAATAAATTAATTACATTTGTCTGACTGGACCTACCTATAGTAAAACCATGCTGCCTGGGATCCTGCAATCCATTGGATTCCAGAATTGCAGTAGCCTTTGTTTTAAGAGTGATTCTATTAATTTACTCACCACAGGGGTCACACTAATTGGTCTGTAGTTCCCATCTTGTTTCTTTCTTCTGCTTTTGTAAAGTGGTCCATATCCACCTTTCTCCAGTCTTTTGGACTCCCTGACTCTAAAGAAGCATTGAAAAGATCAGACAGTGGAGTTAATAGAACTTCCCTAAGTTCCCTCAGTACTCTCAGATGTATCCCATCCAGCTTCATCACTTTGTCTACATTTTTTCTAAATAGTATATTTTATTGGTTTTTATAAACAGCATAATATAAAAACATATCCAGAGAATTGTACTAAAACAATAGTATTGACTAGTAAAACAGTCAGCTGAGAACAATAAATTCAAATGAGAACATAATTAAACAAACCCACTTTATCTACTTTTAATATAGATAGCCCCTCATGAACATGGTCTTTCGAAAATTGTTTGAGGTCCATTTCCCTTCCATTCCTGTATATGTTTGTTAAGCCAGTGCTTCTCAATTCTAATCCAGTCCTTGGGGCACATCCAGCCACAATGAATATGCATGAGAGATTTGCATACCAAGGAGGCAATTCTGTGTTAAGCAATTCTGCTTTATCCTTTAGTCTGACAAAGTCACTTTTGTACTTCCTCCTATCACTAAAATACTGTAAAATGTCTCATCCCCCATTTTAGTGAATTGGCAATTTTTTGTCTTTTTGTTTCTTTGCTCTCCTGATTACCAGCTTCTCTTAGCATTTTCAGATATTGTTGCCTGTGTCACACCCCTAACCTGCTCCCAGAAGTCCTCTAGGGTCCAGCAGCCTCCTGTGCCTGAAGAATATTTTCTGCTTCCTGGAACTCTGCAATTCCTTTTTATAGTCCTACAAGAGGGTGCGGACTGATGACATCCCAATCCAGACATTAGGGAAACTTTAAAAAGAAAGTGATACCTGCTGCCAGAACCTTAGGCTTTAGCTGCAAGAAGGCTTTATGCCTTAGTTGCATTGCTCTGGCCATATCTGGAAACATAGGTATTTCTATCCACAAAAATGCAAATCCTTTTCAGAAAAATAAGACTTCAAAATCTGCATCTTCAGCTCAAATGAACCCACTGAAACTAACAGGGTAGCTGTTTTTTTGCCACATTGTCCTGAGAGGTTTCTAGAAGTTTAGTCAGATCTAAACTATCGGGGGAATTCAACTTATTAAATTCCCCTTCTGGTATAGCCGACTTAACACTTCTTGGCAAAGAATAGAGATGATTAATTACAAAAAATAGAAAGTTTTAAAACATCCTTGATGTACATCTTAAAGAACTCTATTGCTGATAAATAGTGAGTTGCTTGGAAATTCAGGGGGTCTTTTACTAAAGCTTAGCTTGAGTTATCTGCAGCAGGGCCCATTTTATTCCTATAGGCCCTGCAGCAGATAACTCAAGCTAAGCTTTAATAAAAGACCCCCTAAATAATCTCAGATTGCACATCCTGGAATAATTTTCAATCATCTCCATTTATAAATGTAAGGATAAACTATCTTTAGTAAATGTTTCATGTTTTCCACTCCCTCCTGGGTGTCCACTCTGTTACAAATCTTAGTAACATAGGCAGGCTGCACACCCTCTCACTCCAGCCCTCGCCTTCACCCCTCACGCACTCACAGACCAAGCATGAAACAGGTTTTGGGAATAAATGGCCACAGCTTTATTTAAACACATTAAACAATTCCTAGGAAGCACCCAAGCCTTGGGATCGACATTGCAGATGTTCTGACCCTCCTCTATGCTTATCCAGCTAGAGCGCCAGCATCACCGCTCATGCTGCGACCAGCCCTCCAGCATGCATGCTCCGCCTCCAGCGTGGCCGAGCTTCCGACTGCTTGGGGCAGCCCACTCCCCAGACCAGCGTCCCACCTGCCCTGTGTAACCAGCGAGGTGACTAGTCTGCCAGCAGTGCATGCTCCTGTCCCTTGCCTGGAGCGGGCGATCTTCCTTTCGGCTGTTGCTCCAGCACATCCCAGAGTTCCCCGGCTCGGGTGCCTCCACCACTGTGACAGTATAAGCGTATCTATTCTGCCTAGGGAGAAAACAGTAGAGTCGAACAGGCCCCCCGCTCCCTCCCACAGTCCTATCTGCTATGATATCCCTGAGTGCAGCTAGGTACATAGCTGTCAATTGAAACAAAACTCTGTACACTATTTAAGCAATCCCTACAGTACTACAGTGACATGAAGAACTAACAATGAAACTTAACATTATAAAGCAACCTGAACAAACCGCCATGGCAGCGCAGTGCCTTGGCTAATTAATAATTCGACTGACAGTAAGTAGCTGAACATAACAGTAAAGTCGGGCTGCGGTGAGGACGCAGCCCGACAAGAACATTGCATGCTGTTGGAGCCTCTATCCCGTTTAACCGTCACTGGTGAAACCACCACCCGTGCAGCGAAGCGTGAAAGGGGAGGGAGGGCGGGAAAAATCCTGCGCCGTTTGCTGCCGGCAAAGAAACCTCCCCGCCCCGTTGGCAGCCGTTTAAGCAGCGCATGGAGACCCTGAAGCTCCTCTCCCCCGGCTCCCCCAACCAGCGGCGGGCAGGGTCCTGCCACGTCAAGGGGAAGCCGGAAGGGGGAGGGGGCTCGTGCTGGGGAACTGCCATGTGGCAGCCGCCATGTTACCTGCGGCTGCTCGGCATGCTCCTTGCCGGCCTTCTTTATCATCCGCAAAAAGGCAAACTTTACCTTCTAACCCTTCGGCAATGTCACTCACAAATATATTGAACAGAATCGGCCCCAGCACCGATCCCTGAGGCATTCCACTACTCACCTTTCCCTCATCCGAGCGAATTCCATTAACCAGTGGCGTAGCCACAGGTGGGCCTGGGTGGGCCGGGGCCCACCTACTTAGGGCTCAGGCCCATCCAACAGTAGCACATGGTAATGAAAATGCTGCTTTCCACAATACTGGCACCTTTGCATGCTCAGTTTTTACCGCATGCCTGCTGCAGACTACCAAGGTGGAGACTGGAGAAGCATTTTCTCACCAGCTGAGATATTTTTTTGGTGTGGGGGTTGGGGAGAGAACATTTGGTGCCCACCCACTTCTTGCCTAGGCCCACCCAAAATCTGCTGTCTGGCTACGCCCCTGCCATTAACTACCACCCTCTGGCGTCTGTCCGTCAACCAGCTCCTAATCCAGTTCACCATGTCTGGTCCTATCTTCAGCCTGTCAAGTTTATTCAAGAGCCTCCTTTGGGGAGCTGTGTCAAAAGCTTTGCTGAAATCTAAGTAGATTATGTCTATAGCATGTCCATGATTCAATTCTCCGGTCACCCAGTCAAAGAATTCAATGAGATTCGTTTGGCACGATTTACCTTTGGTAAAACCATGTTGTCTCGGATCTTGCAACTTATTGGCTTCCAGGAAATTCACTATCCTTTCCTTCAGCATCGCTTCCATTACTTTTCCAATAACCAAAGTAAGGCTTACTGGCCTGTAATTTCCAGCTTCTTCCCTATCACCACTTTTATGAAGAGGGACCACATCCGTTGTTCTCCAATCCCATGAAACCTCTCCAGTCTCCAAGGATTTATTAAACAAATCTTTAAGAGGACCCGCCAGAACCTCTCTGAGCTCCCTCAATATCCTGGGGTGGATCCTGTCCGGTCCCATGGCTTTGTCCACCTTTAGATTTTCAAGTTGTTCATACACACTCTCTTCCGTGAATGGTGCTATATCCACTCCATTCTCATATGAACTTTTGCCAGTCAATCGTGGTCCTTCTCCAGGATTTTCATCTGTGAAAATAGAACAAAAGTATCTATTTAGCAAATTTGCTTTTTCTTCACCTTTATCTACATAGCGGTTCGCAGCATTTTTTGGTCTCACAATTCCCTTTTTAGTCTTTCTCCTTTCACTAATATACCTGAAGAAATTTTTGTCACCCCTCCTTACATTTCTAGCCATTTGTTCTTCTGCTTGCGCTTTCGCCAGACGAATCTCTCTCTTGGCTTCTTTCAGTTTCACCCGGTATTCCTCTCCTTGAGTTTTTCTGTATTTCAGGAACACCAACTCTTTAGCCTTTATTTTCTCAGCCACTTGCTTGGAGAACCATATCGGTTTCCTTTTTCTCTTGCTTTTTAAATTTTTTTTTGTTACATTTGTACCCTGCGCTTTCCCACTCATGGCAGGCTCAATGCAGCTTACATATTGTATACAGGTACTTATTTGTACCTGGGGCAATGGAGGGTTAAGTGACTTGCCCAGAGTCACAAGGAGCTGCCTGTGTCTGAAGTGGGAATTGAACTCAGTTCCTCAGGACCAAAGTCCACCACCCTAACCACTAGGCCACTCCTCCACTCTTTTATTTACTCTCCTTACATAAAGGTACTGTATGTGTCTTAACAAAATGATTCATTGGTCTCAAAGAACCTCCTTTCATTTTTCCCACTGTTTTTCTACTTTCCCCAGATGTTCCCATCCAGCTAATATCTTCTTGAGGTATTCACCCATCTTGACAGAGTTAATTTGCCTGAAGTCTAGGATCCTCACTTTTGAATGAACTATGCTTGTCCTAATATTAATGCCAAAATTTTTTGCAAGCTAAATATATCCTTTATAGTCCACTCTTAACAGATTATAATTTATTCATTTCATTTCCCCATTAGTAATACTGGGAATTCACCAGTCATAGCATGTATCACTTCATGGTGTGACCACACCCCAAATACTGTGTGCAATTCTGGTCACTGCATCTCAAAAAAGATACAGTGGAATTAGAAAAGGGCAACAAAAGTGATAAAAGAGATGGGATGACTTTCCTATGAGGAAAGGCTAAAGTGGCTAGGGCTCTTCAGCTTGGAGAAAAGATGGCTGAGGAGAGATATGATAGAGTTCTGTAAAATAATGAATGGAGTGTAACGGGTAGATGTGAATCACTTGTTTACTCTTTCCAAACATACTAGGACTAGGGGGTCACACAATGAAGCTACAAAGGAGTAAATCAGAGAAAATATTTCTTCACTCAACGTGTAATTAAACTATGGAATTTGTTGCCAGAGAATGTGGTAAAAGCAGTTAGCTTAGCAGGGTTTAAAAAAGGTTTGGATAACTTCCTAAAAGAAAAGTCCATAAGCCATTATTAAGATGGCCTTGGGGAAAATCCACTGCTTATTTCTAGGATAAGCAGTATAAAATGTATTGTACTGTTTTGGGATCTTGCCAGGTACTTCTAACCTGGATTGGCCACTGTTCAAAACAGGATGCTGGGCTTGATAGACTTCGGTCTGTCCCAGTATGACAACACTTATGTTCTTATGTAATCTTGTGGTGAAGTGTTCAAGACCTGTGGGTATAGGTGTATTTTGTATCGGGACTACTGCAGGGCTATCGCAGGAGCCCAGTGAGAGATCCCACCCCCAGTGCATGCCATTACTGACATGACAAAAATATATTTTTTATTTTTGTAGCACCAGGGCTTACCTGTCAGTAATCAGCACTGCCTGGTGGCGGTAAGGGCTCCCCCCAGGAATGGCTGTGCGCCAATCCCTGTGATTAGCACAGGGCCATTTCTGTTTTGGGCCAAAAACCTTTTATCTGCTGTGGTAGAAGGGGGCCTTATTGCGCAGCAAATCCATGCACTGACGCCACCACAGGCCTCCTTTTACTGCAGATTGGTAAAAGGGGTCCTTAATGCACAAACATACTTTAGCAGAGGATAGGCATTCAATCTATTGACGTGCTCAACTTATAGAATACTAAGAGTTGTGCACACTGCACGGTGTATTTAAGTACGGTGACTTAGGCCTCCCTTTTATTTATTTAAAAAATTTATACCCTGCATTATCTAGACATTCTAAGGGGGTTACAAATGAACACACATAAAATTAAAACAAAACATACAAAAAATCATACATGATAGCTAAATTAGTCATCAAAGAAGATGTTTCCAAATTTCATACACTTCAGTGCTGTAACTAGAACACAATTGTTTTGAGGGGGATGCATAGGGTTAACATAGGGAGCATGCTAATAGTTGTGAAAGCCTGTCACACTACTCCTCACTGCTCTACCTTGCTTCTCCAGTGTGCAGCAATACATGCACACTGAAACCTTGCAGGTGCACACCCCATACATCATTTTGCAAGATCATGAGAATGAGACATGCTGCCTATGAGGTTTTAATACGTGTACCATGCTGACTGAACATCAGAGAAGGCCATGGCCCATGAATCTTTTGTTCTGGTGAGCCACTGGGATCCCTGCCAGTCATGGTAATTTGTGCTGACCATGACTGGGCCAGGGGAATTAGAGATGCAAAAGTATGTGTGTGTGTGCATGTGGAGGGGTGGGGTCTAGGCTCCTCCAGGCCCAGCTGTAGCTATACCTCTGATATACATACTTTTCCATAGGATAATAATCAGACCAAATCTTAATAATTTTTCTCATTTTTTCCCTCTGAGTTGTATAAAAAACAGTTTTGCTGTTTTCACTGCTTTGTAGTATCTTGAAGGGATAAAGCAGAGGGTCAGTAGGTGAAAATAATCATAGAGGCATTCAGGGGTCCTTTTACAAAGAAGCACTGAAAAATGACTTGCAATAATGTAGGCACGGGTTTTGGGCGTGCGCCGATCCATTTTTTTAGCACACCTGTAAAAAAGGCTTTATTTTTTTTTTTTGCCGAAAATGGACATGCGGCAAAATCAAAATAGCTGCGCCTCCATTTTGGGTCTGAGATCTTACCGCCAGCCATTGACCTAGCGGTAAAGAATCTGGGCGGTAATGACCTACACACATCAAATGCCACTTGGTTCACGTCCGTTACGCGCGCCCTAAAATAAAAAATATTTTTCAGATGCGTGTATCGGACGCCCACCAAAAATAAAATTACCGCAAGAGCCACGTGGCAGCTGGGCGGTAACTCCATTTTGGCGTGCGTTGGGCGCGCGTAGACGCTTACGTGGCTTAGTAAAACGGTCCCTCAGTGTTTGCTCCATATATGGATGGTTTTCTTCTAGATTTGGGGTCCTTACTCTCTAGGGTTACCATATGTCGTCTTTAAAGAGGACATGTCCTCCTTTTGGACTTCTTCAGATATGTCCTCCAGGTTTTTAAATTTTTAGGAAAATATCCTCTTTTTCTTTTTTGTGCTTAGGATCAACACACCTACCCACATAATGAGAGAAACCATCTCTGGCCTATTAGTTAGTCTAGACACATGGGGGCTTTAAAGAGAGAGAAAGGCATTGCTGATCTCCTCTCTGTTTCCCTGATGGTTTAACCTGTCTAAGAATTTTTTTTTTTTTGTACAGCACAACTTTAAGTATATGTCATGCCAGTGGCGTAGCCATGGGTGGGCCTGGGTGGGCCAGGGCCCACCTTATTTGGACTCTGGCCCACCCAAAATTGTGCACTCTTGCTATGGCTTGCAGAGGTCCTCAAACCCCGTCAGCTGAAGATTTCCTGCTTCTCAGGCAGCCAGTGCTCTTTCAAACGGCAGCTGGCAGCACTTGCCTCGAGCTGAAACCAACACCAGCCCCTCTTCATATGCTTAGTTTTCATGCATGCACAGCCTGCTGGCCATGGCATCAGCTCAAGGAAATTGCTGCTGGCTTGTTTGGAAGAGCACTGACTGTCTGAGCAGGAGGAAATCTTCAGCTGACGGGGTTTGTAGATCCCCTCCTGCTCAGGTATTTAATATTGTGGGCTTGCAGGTGGAGGGAGGGATGAAGAGCAGAGGGGGGCTAGGGACAGGGGGAGGGCATGAATTCCATGCCCACCCACCTTGGACTCAGGCCCACCCAAAATTGGCTGTCTGGCTAAGCCCCGTCATGCAAAGACTCTCACATATATTGTTACCACCCCTCTCGGCTGGACTGTAGTGATGTGCTCCCAGATACCTGATGGTTGTAGACGTGGCGAATATTCAGGGAACACACACTCACAGCTGAGGGAGTGGAACAAATAAACTAAACTCGTCCTTTACTCTCAAAGAATAAAGGAGGAAAAGAAGCTAAATTTAGGATTGGTTCCTGAAATGGAAGGACCAAACTTTCAGATTTGCAAATTATCCTTTGCTTTATTGAATACAAATGCAAGCAAATTTTCATTCAAATAAACTCAAATCCACAATTAGTGTGTGGCTTAATAGAACTGCAATAACATATTCAATATTCAAATGTAGTTTTACATGTATACCCTTAACTTTTTCTGTTTCTTTCAACAAAATCACCTAAAAAGGCAGAAAAGAACCTTTTTAGATAAATATTTAAATTGTCTTTATATCAAAATCAGATAGTTGTTTTAATACTCTTTCCTTGCTATTGATGTCAGAATTTGAGTCTTTATAGGTATTATGTATGTTTGTGCAAGGATCTCACTTGAACCCAGAACACTTAGGCAAGTCCGGAAAACATGGATTTTTTTTTATATTTGATGTTGTTCTGTTCTTTAGTTTTCCCTTAAAATGTTGTAAACAAAAAAAACTATATGTCTTTCCACACTCTTTGCCAATGTCACTTAGCTGTGGTTGAATTTATTTAGGTGAAGTCTTTCTTGCGTTGGAGCTCAGCTGGAAATCCTGAAGAGGATAATTCACCGAACTCTTCGTTCTAAATCTCACTTATAAAGAAAATAACCAGGGAAGCAAACTCCCTGCGTGTCCAGGAACTGACTCCAGTCTGATGACAATTAATCAGTTCTCAATACTGTGGCCACACTCTCTAATTGAAATAAAATAAGTTAAAGGAGTACTCACTTCACAGCCTATTTCTCACTGTTAATTCCCTATTATAAACTGTTGCAGAAGAAGGCTTTTGCACTGCATTCAGGGATCTCACACAGTAACCCATTCCATATTCAAATGGTGATTCAACATTCCATCTCACAGACTTCACATAAAAACATAACATTTCCCTGCACAGCTATCAGATCAATCTGGAGAATACAGCACTCATACAAAAGCAGGGCTTAATCTGCCACCTGACAAACCTTGCACTGAACTCAGAGCACTCACAAACAACACACCTTTTCCACAGACACAGCCTAAAGGTTTCTTTCTCCAAATAACAGATTCACCTTCAATTTCCCCTTAATTAACCTTTAAAACCCTTTCACACTATTCTGACTCCCTTATAGGCTTTCTCATTTAGTATAACTACCAGCAGAAATCACAGTCTCCCACACTTCTACCAGTCTCTCTCAACATGAGTCTCAACTGTTTTTCCTTATTCTAAAAAGAGTAGGCAGCCATGTGTCCACTTAATACCTTAGCATACAGACTCTCATTCCACAAAATTGTAACTCACTTTTTATCTCTTGGAACCCAGTTCTATCTCTGAAATACCCTTCACACTCCCCTCACCTCACTTTCAATATCAAAGTACCCTTTTTCAATGTCACATTTCACTTTAAACTCATAAAATATACTTTTATTCCTTAGGTTTCACACACCCAGCAAATGTTTTATTCTTTCTCACTCTCCATGTTCACAGCCTTCGTCTTCAGCTCACCCAGTCTCCCTAGCAACTCACCCTCCCTAGAGGAACATCCGACATCACTCAACCAATCAGCTTGTCAGGAAAAGACAGATTATTTTTCTCTGATCTGTTTAGAATCTTGGCTGCTCTCCCTCCCCCATAGAAGTTACTGCAAAACTTCCTATATAGAGAGTTTCAAAGTCAATTTTAACCTGACTTGTACCCAAAACAGCAAGGAACATCTCACACTTTCTCCTAACTCCCTTAATAATTTCCAAACTAACTTTAAACCTTTTCCAGCCAGCAGCATCCACCAAAACCCTGGAACAGCCCCCCCAGAGCCCCAGGAAAAAACATTTAATATATGTTACCATATATTACAATATCTCAGAAGCCAGCTAAAGTTGTTGAGGGAAATCTGTTCTTCTGAGACTCAGTCAAACTCAAATCTAGAAGTTTTTGAAAAGGGGGTGGGGGGGGGGTGGGGGGATGAGATACAACCTTTCTATGGTTACAATCAACATGATTTACATGTTATATACAGATACTTATTTTGTACCTGGGGCAATGGAGGATTAAGTGCCTTGCCCAGATTCACAAGGAGCTGCAGTGGGAATTGAACCCAGTTCTCCTGGTTCGCAGGCCACTGCACTAACCACTGGTTATTATCTACTGCTATACTCTAATTCAGTCACTGTTTGATGTGTGTTCATTAACTAAGAGCCATTTACACATTTGCTAAGATTAAATATTTAGTTAGCAAAGGTAGCAACTATTTTTATTTTTTGCGCTCCTCTTTTTTGTCTCCACAAATATAGTAACCCTATTACTGTCCCACTGTACCCGTGACACCTCAGTAAAATACCTGTCTCCCTCCTTTATGTTCCCCTCTGCCTCTTCTGTCTCCTTGTCTTGTAGATCAGGTTTCCTTCCCTTTCAAGCATACACCTGGACCATAAAATGCTGGTTTTGTCTTGAACAGCAAACCAGGGAGCTTTAATTAACAGACATAGTGCCCTGTTTTATTAGCTTGCTCAGATTGGGTTTCACAGCTATTGTCACGTCCAGCTCACATATCACAGTGCGATGGCAGTACAATGATCCATCTTACATGTTCTTCCTAAGGCTCTTTTCTGTTTTAGGCTTCTTGACTAAAAATCTGGTTGTTTGTGTATCAACTTTAGGGGTAAATTGTTGATCAGCTTAGGAGCCCATGGCCAGGCCCCTCTGGTATGAATATTGTTATACAGTCTTCTTTCTCCTCCTTGATAATGCAAATCTCATTCTAATACACAGAAGAGATCTCCACCTTGAAGTTGTACACCTAGAAATTACTTAGAATGGTAAAACTGGCATTTTGGGTTCGAACATACATTGATCCCACAGAGTAAAGTCATTATATATTACTTAATAATAAAAATCCCTAAAGAATGAAACCACATTAAAAATGGTGAATGTTTGCTCATCAAAACTTGGAAGGACTGCCACTGGCCACAAAGGTCTTCTCACTGTCCAGTCAAGATATAATCATCGCACACTTTGAAAATACTTCACCAGTAAATTCCCAATTCCTTTTGTGCAATATATGTTGATGATAAATCAAAAATCAAACAATAACTAAACAAAATCACTTATCTTGAAAAGTCTCTTGGAATTGGGAATTCACTGATGGAGTATTTTCACAGTGTGCGATGATTATATCTTGACTGGACAGTGAGAAGACCTTTGTGATCAGTGGCAGTCCTTCCAAGTTTTGATGAGCAAACGTTCACCATTTTTAATGTGGTTTCATTCTTTAGGAATTTTTATTATTAAGTAATTTATAATGACTTTACTCTGTGGGATCTATGTATATTTAAACCCAAAATGCCAGTTTTCAGGGAGAATTACTAGTTTTACCATTCTAAGTAACTTCTAGGTTAGGGGCGGGCACCTATGACCCTAAAGGGCCACAACCCAGTCAGATTTTCAAGATATTAAAATAGAAGAAATACCGCAGATAGTGAATGAAGACTCACTTCAATGCTGGGCCATACCAAGGCACTGACATTGAATATCCAGGCATACAGATCTAAATAACACTTTTGCAGTTCAGCACAATTTTCAGCACTTAACTGCATAAGGTGAACCACATAAAGGTAAGACTCTGTTTTATGCTGTCCCATTTCTGCAGTTACATTATACTAGAGAATGACACAGGGGCAAAGTTTGTCCCTGTCCATGCACCTTCCCCACGAACTCTGTCTCCGTCCCCATCACCGCACAGGGTGGCATGGACCTTGTTTTTTTTTTTTTTTGTGAATGTGAACAGCTAAGGTGAATATTATTTTTCTCCTCTCTTTTGAAGGACACCCTAGCCCTCCTCCATGTACTTTGAGGAAACACAAAAACAACAGGAAGCCCAGAAACTTACATTTTCCTGCAGCGATTCACAGGCTGACTCCATGACCTTCCTTCTGCCGCACCCTGCTCTCTCTAATGTAACTTCCTGTTTTGACCCTAAACCAGTGGCGTAGCCACAGGAGGGCCTGGGTGGGCCAAGGCCCACCCAGTTAGGGCTCAGGCCCACCCAACAGTAGCACACATTTAGCTCCACCAGCTGAAGACTTCCCCCTGAAGGTAACAGAAGCACTGCTCTCCACGATACTGGCACCTGCGCATGCTCAGTTTTCAGCGCGTGCCTGCTGCAGCCTGCCAAGGTGGAGAGAAGCATTTTCCCCGCCACTGAGATATTTTTTTTGGTGTTGGGGGGGGGAGGGGGGAGAACACTTACTGCCCACCCACTTTTTGCCTAGGCCCATCCAAAATCTGCTCTCTGGCTACACCCCTGCCCTAAACAGGAAGTTGCAGTAGAGAGGGCGGGATGCAGCAGGAGGAACACGGAGCTGGCTTGTGACTGTGAATCACTGCAGGAAAATGTAAGTGACACCTGCGGGGAAGAGGATGGGACTGGAGGAAAGGATTTGTTACCGCAGGAACAAGGCTTTTTACTGTTCCTATGGGGTGGTAAAAAGCTTTGTTCCTGCATCCGTGGTGATTTTAGTCAGGGTGTGGCCCTTACCGCGGATTTACCGGTATATCCGTGGTAATGGTAACCATGTCATCCTCTACCTTATACCTCTCTTTGCTGTTTAAATTGCTCTGAATATCGACCCTGTATTTATAAAAGCAGGATTATGGCTCTATGAACGCAGTGGCGTACAAACATAGTAAACATAGTAGATGACGGCAGAAAAAGACCTGCACGGTCCATCCAGTCTGCCCAAGAAGATAAATTCATATGTGCTACTTTTTTATGTGTACTGTCCTCTTCAGTGCACAGACCGTATAAGTCTGGCCAGCCCTATCCCCGCCTCCCAACCACCAACCCTGCCTCCCAACCACCAGCTCTGGCACAGACCCTATAAGTCTGCCCAGTACTATCCCCGCCTCCCAACCACCAGTCCCGCCTCCCACCACTGGCTCTGGGAGACCGTATAAGTCTGCCCAGCACTATCCCTGCCTCCCACCACCGGCTCTGGCACAGACCGTATAAGTCTGCCCAGCACTAGTTCCGCCTCCCAACCACCAGTCCCAGCACAGACCGTATAAGTCTGCCCAGCACTAGCCCCGCCTCCCAACCACCAGCTCTGCCACCCATTCTAGGCTAAGCTCCTGAGGAACAGGATTGACATGTCATGAAACAATGAAGCCATTTGGCAATCCTAAATTGAGAATGGCGTTTTAGCCATTATCTCCATGTAGAACTTAAAGAATTTGCGAAATAAAAATGTTTTTGAATGAATAAATAAAAGCTGTAACATGACTGGCTGCAATGTGCTCATTTTTCTACAGTTCAATACTTAATTTACAAAGTTTTCCAAAAAGTGTGCAGATGTGTTTACCACCAGATTCTGTATAGGTCACCCACAGTTGGCATGGATCACAAATCACTTTTGTAAACTAGTTAGCCAATTAGGCAATAACGATCAATTATTAGCATTAACAAGAACTGAGAGGACATTTTACAAAGCAGCGGTAGAGCTAACATGTGTGTAGCATGCGCCAAATTGGCACTACTACTGGGGTAGCGCAGACGCCCGGCAGTAATTGCGAAGTTAGCGCACGTTAGTTCCCGCAGTAGAAAATATTTTTCTATTTTCTACCATGGGGGAGTTCCTGGTGGTAATAGGCAGCACTGTCACATTGCTGCGCGCTGCATGATTACTGCATGAGTAGCGCATGAGCCATTACTGATAGGCCAATAGCTGGCAGTAAGGGCTCAGGCAGTAAATAGCCATGCAACCTTTAATTTTAACGTATGGCCATTTACTGCCCCATTGAAAAATGCCTTATTTTCCCAGCTGCGGTAAATGGCCCAGCACGCACCAAAAACATGCACCCACTGTACTGCAGGCCACTTTTTACTGCAGCTTTGTAAAAGGACCCCTTAATTTAGCAGCCATTAGGAGTTATGTGTGGATCTGCCCTAGGTCCTATTTTATAACATGTGTGCCTAAATTTCATAGTGTGGAACTCCAAAGGGGGCGTGAGCATGGGAGGGGCATGGCCCGGTCAGGGGCGTTCCCAGAGATTAGGCATGCTATTATAGAATAGCTGCATTTGCACACCTAACTTCCATCAGTTGGGTGCAAGCATTTACACCACCCTTTGATTGGCGTAAATGCTTACACCCAAAGTTGGGAATGAAATACATGCTAAGCTTGTATTTAAAGGTTGTTCCACACAGAGCTCCGTTTACAGAATACTAGTTTAGCACAGATCATCTGGACGCCTAACTGTGGGCACCATTTATTGAGTCTAGCCTGCAAGGACGGTCTGGGTCCCTGGGCACTAAGGGTGCTCTGGGCCCCCCGTCTGGCTGCTGCCCAACAACCCCCTGCCACCCATGTTGCTGCAGCTGATGCCCCCACTGCGCTGGTCCTACCTGAGGGGTCCTGGTAGTCTGGTGGTCTCTGCGGGGGGCATGTTCTAGGAGGCATTCCTAGCCGGTTAAATATTGAATATTGGGCCCTAAGATTATATAGAATTGGGACAATAGGGCTGGATTAAGTAAATGGTGCCCAAAGTTTGGCACTGAAAAGATTTGTGCTACACAGGAACGGACTGACCCCCCCTGGTCGCTGCCTGTCACCCCCCTCCCACACACTAAAGCCCCAACTGCTGCAGTTGCAACCCCCTTCCTGCACACTAGAGTCCCCCGAGCCTCAGTGAGCCCTTCCTGGTCCTACCTTGAAGAGCCCTAGTGGACTAGTGGTTTCTTCTGGGCAGGAAGCCCCCCCACTTTTCCTGCCCACTATTGCACTGTCCACTACCAGTGCTGCCAAGTTTTCAAGTTGGGTGCAGAGACTTCCAGCAGTAGTCTCGCAGGACTCGACAGTCTCGCGAGACTGCTGCAGGGAGTCTTGGCAGCCATTTGTAAACACATGGAGGCGCTAGGCAGAATAGTGGCAGGAGGCAGAAAAGAGTGTTTTTCTTTCCTGCCCCTGCAGAGGCCACAAAACACCAGGGCCCTTCAAGGTGAGACCAGGGAGGGGCTGTAGAGTGCGGCGGCCCCCTAGAGCCTCTGGTCTCTCTGGCACTGCCCGGTTGCCCAAATGGTCAGTCTGCCTTGGCGTTAAACTAATATTCTTCACAAAGTGCCCTTTGTAGAGTACTAGCTTAGCGCAGATCTTGCTATTAAGTTTGGGTGCTGGATTTACGCCTGCTGAAACCTGGTGCAATGCCCGGTGCCCAACTTAGATGCAGATATAACATTATTCTATAACATTACTCATAAAGTCTGGGAACACCCCCTGATCTGTCCATGCTCTTCCCACAGCTATGCTCCTTTTGAGTTGTGCATTATGAAATTTACGTATGGCTGTTATAGAGTAGCGACTAGGGCAGATGAGCGTGCAAATCCAAATTGTTGCCAATTCTCCAATTACTGATTGTTGACACATCATTAACTAATTTACAGGCACATCTTCTCTGGATGCCCAAATTTGAATGCCCAACTTTGGTTGAACCATATAAAATCAGGAGGATAATGTCAAAGCATGGGGCATCCCCCAGACTTACACTCAACGTTGGACCAGGGTGTACTACAGAGCTCAGCTGCCCATAGGCATGTGCCTATGGTACCAGATAGGAAATCCAATTCTGTTCATCTGTGCTATGAAAATAAAAATTACTGTACTACTAAAGTATTTTACTCCTGCAAAATTATTCTGCAGGAGGGAAAGTGCTGAAATCCTAACATGTAATTTAAGCCTGTGAATACTGTAGTCACAGATTTTCCTAGGTTAGAAAGTTCTTTGCATTAAAAACAAACCTTTTGCTCAGCTAATAAACAGCTGTAGAATGGGCTATGCTATTTATCTAGTTATAAAATAAACTATATCTGCGTGCTTTTATTGTGCAGTTGAAAGAACGTGCACAGTTTGAGATTTTTTTTGAGGAGGGGGGAATTTCATGCACCCACCCTTTGTGTTACTTAGTTTCAGGGGCATTCCTTGCCATAATGATGTGGCTTTGCGTCGGCTGTCACATGAATCTGTTACCCACTGCTGTCTTTCTTTGTCCTTTAGCTTAGTACAGTGTTCCTAATATTGTGGCATTTCATGGTCCACTTGCAAGTCTTCCATGCTTCATTAGTCATAGGTCCTGACATATTGTCCCCCCCTACTGTTTTCAAAGAATTGGGTGTTTTCCAATAAAACTAGTCAAAATGGTGAAGAAATAGTTGAGGGAGGGGGGAGGTTTCATCTCTCCTGATGCCTCCAGAGGATTTAGGTTAGATTCCATGAAGTGAAAGTGACTTTTATTTTGGGTCTTTCCTATGTGCTTCCTGGCCATGTTTTCACTTGCGAGATAACTGCTGCCTACTACAACCATGAAACTTGTGTTATTTGGGCTTGTGGTATGTGGTGGATGAAGTCAGGTAGAAACAGTTTGTACTTCACAGAAACCATGTTTACCCTGTAACAAAGAAAAGTTATTTTAGTGAGTAAGTGACCCCCCCCCTTGAAAATCATAACTCGGAAATCATGGCAGACAACCCCACCTGAAACTCAAGTTTTATTATTTTTTTTTCACGAATTAATTCTGTCATCCCTAGAGAGCCCTTTATACACACTCCTTTGTGCTTGGGAGTCCAGCATTAGTTGATGGTCTGCACTGGTATTTGCTGAACTTTTGTTTTCAGAATTTACTGGGGATGGATTATTGCCATTAAATAAACCCCTCCTCTGTCTGCCTCCCTTCTCAGTCGGGAGGCCCCCATCTAATAAAATCCGGGATGAGTCCATTATTTGCCTTGAATATTGGTCAGGGCTCATTAGGTGAAGGGTTTATCCATCCCCAGCCACCTGCATATGTGTACACACAGAGAAACACACACACTGAGTACACGTGCTTGCTCCAAATTTGACTCCGTCAGGCCTCTAAAGGAGACATGGTGGAGGAGGGAAGGAGGGTCATAACCTTGTCCATTCTTCTCTTGAGGGGGTTTGGATAATGAAAGCAAAAGAAACAAGGCTCAAGGCTAATTTGTAGTGGCATTTTCTGGCCTCTCCTCTGTCAATGAATCTCTGTTTCATCTTTAGCCTTATCAATTCTGCAGTCATGCGGCTTTCCGCCTGGACGCCTCTGTCTCAAATCCCCCCCCTCCAATCTCCGATGCTAATGGAAACTTTGTTAATGCCATTAATCTACCAAGCAGGACAAGCTGAAAACATATCCACACACACTCAGTGAAAAGGCCTCTGCCCCCCCTCCCCCAGGGGCTGGCAGGCAGAGGTGCGTTCTCCAGCCACTACATTCCTTACACAATTTCATCTTGATAGATTTGTTTAACTTCCTTTTTTTTTTTTTTTAATCCGTTTGTCTGTTTATTTAGGGGATATCTATCCTTACATACGATAACAGAGATCTGATGCCCTTCTTGAGTCCTCACAGCTCACATTTCTCAGATGATGGGGTAACAAGTGCCATAAAAATGGACAGATGTATTCTCTTTCCTCTCCCTCCTACACATACTTACACCCTTATACAAACCTAATGCCTGTTATGCTTCCTGATTCATTTCACTTTATGTGTTTTGTGTTGCCTCCCCAGGGTCCCTTTGGGAAAACATGCTCAAAATTTTCAAATCCATCTCCTGGGGCAGGTTTACCTGTAGCTGCCTTGATGCTGCCACACTTCAAGAGCTGCTGCCATCTGTCTTGTATTAAGAAAAAAAAGCATATCACTCATGTTTTGCTCAGATTAAAATCCTCAAATCTAAGGTAGTTCTGTTGGAGATTAAACAACTGCTCCCTCTAAAGATCCTTCACCAGAGCATTCAACAGACAGTAAACTCTGTATACCGTTTCATGTCCACATACGAATCCGTAGGAGCCAGTCTATGAGTGCTGAGCACCCCCAATATCGAGCAAGTTCCTTCACTGCGTCCAGGGAGGGGTACTTTATATTGTGTTTGGCACCTCAAATCATTTCGAAATGATGCCTATGACCACAACATCTTTATTTAGCACAGTCTTTCATTTTGAAATGATGCCTATGACCACAACATCTTTATTTAGCACAGTCTTGTCTGTTTCTTATCTATGTGACCTGTGATTAGCCATTAACCTTCTGGGCCAGATGCACTAAACTAACAACCCTCTAACAACCCTTTAAGGAAGTAAATTCCCAACCGTTGCATGCATTAAAGGCCTTTTCCCCACGAAGCAAGCAGCTAACGAAAACGGAATACAAAAGAGTAACTACCATTGTAATGTGGGCGATTCAGGATGCACTAACAATACCGATGATTACACCGAATCATTTACCGCGACATATTAAACATATGGTCAGAGCAGTCATAAAGGCCTGAGCAGGTCCGGCCCTAGGGTTTCTAGCGCCCTCCTGCAGTCTATTAGTCGGTGCCCCTACCCAACCAGAGGCGGGATCACTATGGCTCCGCCCCCACAGTAGATACACCCCTTTTACCAGCCATGGCATCATTGAAAATATTACACCAGTATAGAAGAAAAATAACTTAGCACACAGACCAGGAATTAGGAGAACAGACAGTCTTGCCAACGCTGAAAAACAATGTGTTATCAAAATTTCAGAATCTAACAAACAGATCCCTATTCAGACACTTGGCCTTGCAGTCACACTTGTAGAACAGAGATAGCCCCTCTTTAAATTCTTCAAAAATTAACCTGAAATCCTAAGAAGTTAGACTCTGCATGCAGCACAATAGCCTTCCCATCGAGCACAGCTTAGGATCTAGCTAGGACAGACTTAATCAGCATAAACTAACATATTCTACAATCTGAGTTGGACAGACTAACAGGAGTTACTGAAGTGGGAATGAGAGATAGGTGATGGTTAGGAATTGAAAGCAGGCATCTAGCCCTCCTGTCCTGTGAGTTGCTGTGTTGGGGGTGGGGGGGGGGGGGTGGAAAAGGGTGGGTCAGGTGCAGCACTAAACAGCAGTCTCTGACAAAACAAGGGTCCAGGCTCTGCTGTGCTGTCTCTGTCTGAGCCCTCTCTGAGCAGAGGACAGAGGTTAGCTGAGCTCCCACAAGTTATTTCAGAGCCAGATTCAGTTGGAGCAGTGACTTCCTCTGACAAACACAAGGAGGATATTTCTCTGCTTGGGAGGGGGGAGGGGACGGGACAGAGAGCTGACAGCTTTGGAGCCAGACTGAGATGAGCAGCAGAGATTAGATACTCAGCAGAGCTTGATTGCTTGCAAAGTGACGCCCTTGAAGGCAAGCGCCCTCCTGCAGTGCTTACCCTGCTTACTGGGTTTGACCGGCCCTGGGCCTGAGCTGTCATCTCCCTGCTTCCCCCTGCACCTTAAAATTCCAAGCTGGCATGTTGAAAAACAAAATAAACAACACAAACATGTGGCTCCCCGCTTCCCTCTGCATACAATACAAATGAAACGAAAACAAAATCAAAAAAGGACTGGGAGGGGGCAAGGGCGCTCGCCAGGAGCGTCCTGTATGGATGGCCTTGCCCCCGCCCCCCCCCCCCGAGGTCGCTGCTGCTCCCCGCTTCTGCATGTATTAAATAAAAAACAAAAAACCAAAGTTTAGCAGCCCCGGTCCCCCTCCCTTCCTCTCTCTGTTTTTCTCCTTCACCCACAGCTCCGTCTCCGGCCATCCTCCGCCCCGTGCCCCGCCCTCCTGAGCTCATCGCCGCCGCTCCCCCCCTCTACCGGACCCCCCCTCCGCTTTACCGGCCTGCGCAGCGCCTCTCACCTCTGTGTGAAGGCGCTGCACGGGCAAGAATAGCTGATTAGCGATCAGTGCTGCCTTCTCCGATGTCCTTCTGTTCTTCCTGGGTCCTCTGACGTGGGTAACTTAACCGGTTAAGCACTAATATTCAGTGCGAGATAGCCAGTTATCTCTGCTGAATATTATCGCTTAGCGCATACTCCCGGAAATCGAAGCATATTCTATAACAATGCGCATAACTTAATTGGTTAGGTAGCTAATCAGCACTGTTAATTGGATGTTAACAAGCAATTAGCAACAATGATTGGCATTGAGATTTACACGCACAATTTGCTAAGCGTATTTTATAACGTGGTATGCCTAAATTCTAAGTTGCATAATTGAAAGGGGGTGTGACCACGGGCGGGGCATAGGTATTTCTAAAATCTATATGCATTATTATAGAATACACCCGATCTGTGCCTAATTTAGGTGTCGGGATTTATACCATGTGAAACAAGGCATAAATGGCCGTGGCTAAATTTGTTCGCGTAGAGAGGTGCTTGGTGTGTTCTATATACTGTGTAGAATTTAAGCCTATTCTGTAAAATATAGGCGTGCTTTAGAGAATATGCTTAGGTGGAATTTTTTTCCGTGTGGATTTTTTAGGCAACATATATAGAATCTAGCCCATAGCGGCTAATCAGCTATATTGTGCAATATAACTGGCTAGCCACGAATGCTCAGTGCATCAAAATTGATCCTCTCAAATAACAGGCCTAAATTTGGCTGCTATAAACTTAACCAGCCAGCACTGAATATTGACTTGGCTGATTAAATTTAAATCGGCCCATAAAACCTGGATATTCAATGCAAGTCACTGAAAACAGCCTGGCATTGAATATCCAGGCTTAGCTGGCCTGCCTCCTGCGGGCTGAATATTGGCCGGAAACTATCATAGGAAGTGAAGAAAGGACTTACAAGACAAATAAAACGAAAGATGGGGGAAAAGAGGTAATGACAGTGCCATCCCCAAGACACAAGGTAATAGAAAAATATACAAGGTAGGACCAGGAACAGTCTTTTTTCTGTAGCCCAGAAAATGTAAAATAAAATACCATTAGGATAATGATCAAAAACAGGCACTGACTGTAATCAGAGTAAATTATACAATTCTAGAATAACCAAGTTTTTTTTAACGTTCCAACAGTTTCATTGCTTTTATCCAATCAACAGTCATTCAAAACAAACAAACCAAACAGGTTCCATTAAGCCAGTGTTTCCCAATCTTTAGTGGCTATGACCCTATGAATGCAGCCAAATAAAACTGTGTGACCCCCCCCCCCTTCCGGAGGTGCATTATAGTCAGTGGTGTGCTGGAGTGGATTCTCACGGGCTTGCGAGAGCTGTTTGTTAAGAATTTTGGGAGCCCATGGCTACTTTAACAACTGGCTCCCAAAACGTGAGCTTGGGCCCCCTCATGAATTCTCTTTTACTTTGCTGGCGGGGATGCTGAGCCCTGCCAGCCAAGTAAATAGACTTCTGCTGCTCCCCGATCCTTGTTTCCAGCTCTGAGCAACAGGCTGGGACTTCTCATGCATGTGAGAGAAATCCCAGCATGCTACTCAGAGCAAGAAACAGGTAGTGGGGAGTGGTGGCAATCCATTTATTGGCTGACAGCAAAGGTATATCTAAAGTGACCGCATGAGGGGGGGGGGGAACAGAGGCATGCGTTGTCCTCGCCAGTCCACTCCTGCCCCACAAAATGCAGGACTAGCTACGCCCAGAGAGCCTCTTGTTAAAAATTTACCAGCACACCCCTGATTATAATGATGCACCTATGGGGAGGGCTGTTTTCAGTGACTTGCATTGAATATCCAGGTTTTATGGGCCGATTTACATTTAATCAGCCAAGTCAATATTCAGTGCTGGCTGGTTAAGTATATAGCAGCCAAATTTAGGCCTGTTATTTTGGAGGCTCAATTTTGATTCCGTTTTGGGTCCCAACCCACAGTTTGGAAAGCCTTGCATTAAGCACTAATAAACAGAGATATCCAACTATTGGAAAGAGAGGGAAGGTGAAATGGAAAAACATGGGTGGTGGGGATGGGAGGATAGTATGTGCTCAATCATTCTGGTTCATACTTTCTAAGTATTGTTCTGTAGGTTCTCAAAGATTTTGGGATGGCCTGATTCTCAGACGGCCCTCTTGTGCCGTCTGTTTATACCTTACCACTTCATAAACGGTGGCCTGCCATGTGTGAATATTCAATTGAGTTGTACATTTCCAGTTGGATAATACTGTCTGGCAGATCAGAGATAACAACAAATCAAACAGTTTGTTATGCTTAGGGGGAAGTGACAGATTTTTATATGCAGATTTAAAAATTACAATTGGATATGATGGGTCAATTGAGAGATGGAAAATTCTAGCAATAATATTCCACACTTCTTTCTGAACGGGCTGAACTACAGAACACTAGTACAGAATATGGTTCAAATGCCCACCTCCAAACCACATGCCCAGCATAGAACTGATTCTGTTTGCTTTAAGAGGGGTCCTTATGTTTCTGTTGAACACAATACATGTACTGAGAAGCAGAAGCTGAGAGGGAACATCTAATTATTTTCTTCCAAAATTCAGTCCAATTAATGATATTCAATTTCATGTTTTAAAACCCACTTTACTTTTCTTACAAGAGCATTCCAGCTACCAGCCTTTCTCCCCATGCTCTTTATATTCCCTTATTCCTGCACCGCGTAGCCAGCATCTTTCGACTGCACCAACCCCCTCTTTTTCTCTCCCCCTCTCTGGTCTCTCAATCTTCCTAGCTTTCTGTTTCTCTCTCCCAGCCCCCCCCCCCCCCCCCCCCCCGTGAGTCCTGCATCTGAACCTCCCCTTTCCCCGCAGTCCTCAGTACATTTTTTCCTTCATCAGCAGTGATTAAGACAGGCTGCCAACATCGGGCCTTCCCTCTGCGCATCCTACCTACACAGAAGCAGGAAGTTGAATCAGAGTAGGTGGGACACACAGAGGAAAGGGCCCAATGTCAGCAGCTTGTTTGAATCACTTGCTGCTACTGAGTTGCTGATGATAGTAAAAAAAAAAAAGTACAGAGGACTGTGGGGAAGGGGGGAGCAGAAAGAAGGGGAAGGAACAGATGCAGGACTCACTGGGGAGTCAGGGAATGAAAGAGAAAGAGAATTTACCAATGGGCAATTGTATGGCTGGGCCCCCATTTTTTTGCAGGGTCCCGGCGCAGCTGCCCCTTTTGCCTACTGGTAAAAACAGCCCTGGACCCCCCCAGAAGACGAAAACATTAGCAGACCTTCACTCCTCTCCGCTGCCTACTTTCTCCTTCTTCCACTTATCCCAAGCATGAAGTCATCAGTAGCTCTCAGCCCAGGGCAATGTTTGTCAGTCTGTACCCACAGACCCTACTACTCCTCTTCTTCCACCTCAGTCTCACTGCTTTTCTTCCTTCGAAGACCACTCCATCTGTCTAGTCACTCCTTTACCTCTCCGAGTAGCAGTCATTTATCGACCCCCTGATGTCCTTTTCTTTCTTTCTCACTGACTTTGACTCCTGGCTTTCCTTCTTTCTTGAACCTTCATCTCCTTCCCTCATTCTTGGGGATTTTAACATTCATGCTAATGATCCCTCTGACTCTTATGCTTTTCAGTTTCTCGCTTCAACATCCTCTTTCAGTCTTCAACTCAGCTCCACTCAACTCAGCTCACCAGAATGGCCACTGTCTTGATCTTGTCTTCTCCAACTACTCACTCCAGTTTCTGCGCCTCAGTTCTTCCCCTCTCTGACCATCATCTGATAACTTTCACACTTAAACACCCTCCCCCCCAGTCCCGTCCAATCTCCATTAGACCGTTCAAAACACGGTAGCCAGACTTATATTTGGCAAAATGCGATTTGAAAGCACCAATCCCCTCCGAGAAAAACTGCACTGGCTCCCAATCAAAGAACGTATTGCTTTCAAAAGCTGACCCTAGTTCACAAAATCATCTACGGTCAAGCCCCGGGATATATGGTAGACCTCATAGACCTACCAATCAGAAACACAACAAGATCAACACGAACATACCTAAATCTCCACTACCCAAGCAACAAAGGACTTAAATACAAATCAACTTATGCATCCAGCTTCTCCTACATAAACACACAACTATGGAACGCACTACCAACAGCCATGAAAACAACGTATGACCACCTAAACTTCCTGAAATCATTAAAAACTAATCTGTTCAAAAAGGCATATCCTACCGACCCAACTTAAATGCCTGAACCCCGCACCACAACAAAATCAAATCTCGTAATGGACACAAACTCACTCTTTCTCTCTACGATTCCATAATGCGTCTTTCATACTAGAACCTTACTCTTCCATAACACCACTTTGTATTTGTTCTTACTGGAATTGGCGAATGCCTTTATGGTAATATGTAAGCCTGCAAATAGGTGGGAAAATGTGGGATACAAATGTAACAAATAAATAAATAAATAAAAAATACATTTAGGAATCCTCAGGCTATTGACTCTTGCACTCTCTCCACCAGTGTTTCAATCCTCAACCACTATCCAGCTCATTTTCGAAAGTGATCGCCATAAATCGGGAGATGGCCGGCGATCTTGGAAAAGCGGCCAAATCGGTATAATCGAAAGCTGCTTTTTTGCCAACATCGCCGCTTTCCCGTCGCGTCGCCGGCCAAAGTTCAAAGGAGCGTGACGGCGGTGAAGCGAAGGCGAGACATGGGCGGGCATGGGCATGGCTACCAGATGGCCGGCTTTCGGCGATAATGGAAAAAAAAACCTGGCGATAAGCAGTATATCACTGGGTTTACTTGGTCCTTTTATGTTCATGACCAAGCCTCAAAAAGGTGCCCCAAATGACCAGATGACCACTGGAGGGAATGGGGGATGACCTCCCCATACTCCCCTAGTGGTCACCAACCCCCTCCCATACTAAAAAAATAAAACTAAAAACCTTTTTTGCTAGCCTGTATGCCAGCCTCAAATGCCATACCCACCTTCATGACAGCAGAATGTGTTGTATCCTCCGACAGCCCTTCCCTGGCTGAGATGTGGCTCTCGGGTGAGTGTGACACCTTTTCTGTTAGGTGCCCTGCAGAGTCACATCAGCAATGCATTGTGGTGGGTGTAGGGTACTGGGCTGTACTCCCATGGTGCTTTTCCCCCCTGCTAACTGGGTTCAGAGTGTGCCTTGTTTTGTTTCCGGTAGTCCATGAGGTAGTGGCCATTTTTGTAAGCCAGTTTAGATCCCTTTCATGTGTCACCCATGTTAGAGAATGTTATTACCTTGAATGTGGCTGAAAGAGGGCATTAGTACATAAGTACATAAGTAGTGCCATACTGGGAAAGACCAAAGGTCCATCTAGCCCAGCATCCTGTCACCGACAGTGGCCAATCCAGGTCAAGGGCACCTGGCACGCTCCACAAACGTAAAAACATTCCAGACAAGTTATACCTAAAAATGAGGAATTTTTCCAGTCCATTTAATAGCGGTCTATGGACTTGTCCTTTAGGAATCTATCTAACCCCTTTTTAAACTCCGTCAAGCTAACCGCCCGTACCACGTTCTCCGGCAATGAATTCCAGAGTCTAATTACACGTTGGGTGAAGAAAAATTTTCTCCGATTCGTTTTAAATTTACCACACTGTAGCTTCAACTCATGCCCTCTAGTCCTAGTATTTTTGGATAGCGTGAACAGTCGCTTCACATCCACCCGATCCATTCCACTCATTATTTTATACACTTCTATCATATCTCCCCTCAGCCGTCTCTTCTCCAAGCTGAAAAGCCCTAGCCTTCTCAGCCTCTCTTCATAGGAAAGTCGTCCCATCCCCACTATCATTTTCGTCGCCCTTCGCTGTACCTTTTCCAATTCTACTATATCTTTTTTGAGATACGGAGACCAGTACTGAACACAATACTCCAGGTGCGGTCGCACCATGGAGCGATACAACGGCATTATAACATCCGCACACCTGGACTCCATACCCTTCCTAATAACACCCAACATTCTATTCGCTTTCCTAGCCGCAGCAGCACACTGAGCAGAAGGTTTCAGCGTATCATCGACGACGACACCCAGATCCCTTTCTTGATCCGTAACTCCTAACGCGGAACCTTGCAAGACGTAGCTATAATTCGGGTTCCTCTTACCCACATGCATCACTTTGCACTTGTCAACATTGAACTTCATCTGCCACTTGCACGCCCATTCTCCCAGTCTCGCAAGGTCCTCCTGTAATCGTTCACATTCCTCCTGCGACTTGACGACCCTGAATAATTTTGTGTCATCGGCGAATTTAATTACCTCACTAGTTATTCCCATCTCTAGGTCATTTATAAATACATTAAAAAGCAACGGACCCAGCACAGACCCCTGCGGGACCCCACTAACTACCCTCCTCCACTGAGAATACTGGCCACGCAATCCTACTCTCTGCTTCCTATCTTTCAACCAGTTCTTAATCCATAATAATACCCTACCTCCGATTCCATGACTCTGCAATTTCTTCAGGAGTCTTTCGTGCGGCACTTTGTCAAACGCCTTCTGAAAATCCAGATATACAATATCAACCGGCTCCCCATTGTCCACATGTTTGCTTACCCCCTCAAAAAAATGCATTAGATTGGTGAGGCAAGACTTCCCTTCACTAAATCCGTGCTGACTTTGTCTCATCAGTCCATGTTTTTGTATATGCTCTGCAATTTTATTCTTAATAATAGCCTCCACCATCTTGCCCGGCACCGACGTCAGACTCACCGGTCTATAATTTCCCGGATCTCCTCTGGAACCTTTCTTAAAAATCGGAGTAACATTGGCTACCCTCCAGTCTTCCGGTATTACACTCGATTTTAGGGACAGATTGCATATTTCTAACAGTAGCTCCGCAAGTTCATTTTTTAGTTCTATTAATACTCTGGGATGAATACCATCAGGTCCCGGTGATTTACTACTCTTCAGCTTGCTGAACTGACCCATTACATCCTCCAAGGTTACAGAGAATTTGTTTAGTTTCTCCGACTCCCCCGCTTCAAATATTCTTTCCGGCACCGGTGTCCCCCCCAAATCCTCCTCGGTGAAGACCGAAGCAAAGAATTCATTTAATTTCTCCGCTACGGCTTTGTCCTCCTTGATCGCCCCTTTAACACCATTTTCGTCCAGCGGCCCCAACCGACTCTTTGGCCGGTTTCCTGCTTTTAATGTATCTAAAAAAGTTTTTACTATGTATTTTTGCTTCCAACGCTAATTTCTTCTCAAAGTCCTTTTTTGCCCTCCTTATCTCCGCTTTGCATTTGGCTTGGCATTCCTTATGATCTATCCTGTTACTTTCAGTTGGTTCTCTTCTCCACTTTCTGAAGGATTGTTTTTTGGCTCTAATGATTTCCTTTATCTTACTGTTTAGCCACGCCGGCTGACGTTTAGTCTTTTTTCCCTTTTTTCTAATACGTGGAATATATTTGTCCTGAACCTCCAGGATGGTGTTTTTAAACAGCATCCACGCCTGATGCAAGTTTTTTACTCTGCGAGCTGCTCCTTTCAGTCTTTTTTTTCACCATTTTTCTCATTTTGTCGTAATCACCTTTTCTATAGTTAAACGCTAGCGTACTTGATTTCCTAGTTTCACTTCCTTCAATGCCAATATCAAAACCGATCATATTATGATCACTGTTATCAAGCGGCCCTCGTATCGTTACCCCCCTGCACTAGATCATGAGCACCACTAAGGACTAAGTCTAGTATTTTTCCTTCTCTTGTCGGCTCCTGAACTAGCTGTTCCATGAAGCTGTCCTTGATTTCATCAAGAAATCTTATGTCCCTTGCGTGTACAGATGTTACATTAACCCAGTCTATATGCGGGTAATTGAAATCCCCCATTATTATTGTGTTGCCCAGTTTGTTTGCGTCCCTGATTTCCTTTAACATTTCCGCATCCGTCTGTTCGTCCTGGCCAGGCGGACGGTAGTACACTCCTATCACTATCCTTTTCCCCTTTGCACATGGAATTTCAATCCACAGTGATTCCAAGGAGTGTTTTGCTTCCTGCAGAATTGTACAGCATTCTGCCAGCTCTGACCTACTGCTAATCTCAGTACCAGGGAGACTCTTTGCCAGTGGGGCACAACCTCTGATCTGCAGTTAACTGTGAGTAAACATGCTTATTCCAGTAAAGGACTTTTTCAAAGAGATTAGTTTTCAGGTGTCAACTGGTGTGCCAAGGTTATACAGCAGCAACAAGTCCTAGAGGCCTGCGTGTATGCAGGTCCCTGGAGCACTTTTAGTGTGTACCGCAGTGCACTTAAGGCAGGCAGACCCAGGCCCATCCCCCCTACCTGTAACACTTGTGCTGGTAATGGAAGCCCTCCGAAACCCACTGTACCCACATGTAGTTGCCCCCTTCACCCCTAAGAGCTTTGGTAGTGTTGTACATTTGTGGGTAGTGGGTTTTGGGGGGGGGTTGGGGGGGCTCAGCACCCAAAGTAAGGGAGCTATGCATGTGGGAGGTTTTTCTGAAGTCCACCGCACTGATCCCTAGGGTGCCCAGCTGGTGTCCTGGCATGTCAGGGGGGACAAGTGCGCTACAAATGCTGGCTCCTCCCACGACCAAATGCCTTGGATTTCGTCGGGTTGGAGATGGCCGGCATTTTTTTCCTTTATCGCTGAAAAACAAACCCAGCCATCTCAAACCCGGCGAACTCCAAGGCATTTGGCCGGGCTAAACCGTATTATTAAAAAAAAAAAGATGGCCGGCCATCTTTTTCGATAATACGGTTCCAGCCAGTTGTAGCGCCACTGCCAACATAGATCGCCAGCGGGGCTGGTGTTTGGGTGGTGGGGCTAGTTCTGGGCAAGACTTCTACGGTCTGTGTCCTGAAAATGGGGCTAGTTCTGGGCAACACTTCTACGGTCTGTGTCCTGAAAATGGCAGATACAAATCAAGGTAAGGTATACACAAGAAGTAGCACATATGAGTTTATCTTGTTAGGCAGACTAGTTGGACCATGCAGGTCTTTTTCTGCCGTCATCTACTATGTTACTATGTATATTTGGCCGGCGACGTTCGATTATGCCCCTCCACGTTATCCAAGTCTGTCAATGAGGCTGTCTCTTCCTATAATATTATTCTGTCCTCTGCTCTGGATACTTTTGCTCCTCCCATTTCCCATTCTGTAAGGCATACCAAACCCCAACCTTGGCTGACCTCTAGAATCCACTACCTACATTCCTGTGCCCAATCTGCTGAATGCCTTTGGCTAAAATCCCATGCCCATGGCTGTCATCCTAGTTGTGGATTCTATTGACTCTAGGTCCGGGACCAAATCACGTTCACACAATTTGTATTTAACATGACACCGGACATAGAGTCAATAGAATCCATAACTATGTTCCATATGAGTTTGATTTGAGTCACGTTCACACAATTTGTATTTAACATTACACCGGACCTAGAGTCAATAGAATACACAACTATGACGACAGCTATCAAAGCATCTACATCCCTAAGATAAGTAACACTTTATATGTTTGCAAGTCAAGGAAGGTAGGGAGGGCTTTTAGTACGATGAAGTATGGTGGGTGTTATTACCAAGAGGTAATCATGGCCGGTGTAATGCATTGAGACTGAGCACTATACACAATTATATACAAGTAATAGCAAATGAAAAAATAAAAAATAAAATGAAGACAGTGCATAAAACATTAGGTTTCTTGAATTTGTATGTACTAAATTTTAACTGCCAGTCCTTTGACCATTCTTCTAATTTTTGAGATCTCTTCTCACAGTTTCTACTCCCTCTGCGGTATCTACTCTATTGACTATCTTTGTGTCATCCTCAAAAAGGCAAACATTTCCTTCTAACCCTTCAGCAATATCTCTCACAAATATATTAAACAGAATCGGCCCCAGTACCGACCCCTGAGGTGCTCAAAAACTCACCTTCCTTTCCTTTAAGCGGAATCCATTTACTACCACCTTCTGTCGCCTGTCAGTCAACCAGTTTCCAATCCAGTTCACAACTTTGGGTCCTAAGTTCATCCCTCTCAGCAAGTCTTCTGTGAGGGACCATATCAAAGGCTTTACTGAAATCCAAGTAGATTATTATGTCTAACATATGTCTTTTATCCAATTTTATGGTCATCCAGTCAAAGAAATCAATCAGATTTGTTTTGCAGGATTTTCCTTTGGTAAAGCCATGTTGCCTCAGATCCTGTGAACTGTTGGATTCTAGAATGTTAACTACCTTTTCCTTCAGCAGTGACTTCATTATTTTGCCTACCACAGATGTGAGGTATACCAGCCTCCCAATTCGTCCCTGTCCCTGCTTTTGTGAAGAGAGACCATATCCACTTGTCTCCAATCCCAGGGAACTACTCCTGTCTCTCAAGATCTATTAAATAATCCTTAAAAGGTCCCACCAGGATTTCTCAGAGCTCCATCAGTATCCTGGGATGTATCCCATCCGGCTCCAAAGCTTTGTCCACTTTAAGATTTTTGAGATGTTTATAAACATTCTTCCATAAAGGGTGCAATATCCACTCCATTCCCAGATATTTATTTATTTATTTACTTGTTGCATTTGTATCCAACATTTTCCCACCTATTTGCAGGCTCAATGTGGCTTACATTGTTCCGTCATGGCAATCGCCATTCCAGAGTGCGAGATGCAAGTGGTATTACATAGAGAACATGAATGACAAAATAAAATTAAGCAAACAGGTATAAAGAGAACACATTCAGAATAATAGATAAAGTGGTAATGCGTTAAAGTTCATATGAAGGATCATTGCGGTATGCCTTGTTGAAGAGGTTTTCAGTGATTTCCGAAAGTTGGTTAGGTCGCGTTGTTTTTTCAGGTCAAGTGGTAATGCATTCCATAGCTGCGTGCCTATGTAGGAAAAGCTGGATGCATGTGTTAATTTGTATTGTAGTCCTTTGCAGCAGGGGAAATGAAGATTTAGGAATGTGCGTGCTGATTTTAGTATTCCTGGGTGGCAAGTCTATGAGGTCTGACATGTAAACCGGGGCATCACCGTACATGATTTTATGAATCAAGGTGCAGACCTTGAATGTAATACGTTCTTTGAGTGGAAGCCAATGCAGATATACCCTCAGCAGCCAACCACAGTCCTTCTCCAGGATTTTCTTCCATGAACATTGAAGAGAAGTATTTGTTTAGAACATTCTCTTTATCCTCATCACTCTCAACATAGCTATTCACAGCATCTTTCAGTCTTACAATTCCATTCCTAGCTTTTCTCCTTTTCTCAATATATCTGAAAAAGGTCTTGTCACCTTTTTTTTTACATCTTTAGCCAGTTTTCTTCTGATTGCACTTTTGCTAGCTGTATTTCCCTCTTTGCTTCTTTGAGTTTAATCTGGTAATCTTTTCCGTGATCCTCTTGTTGCATTCTTCTGTATTTCTTGAATGCAGCCTCTTTTGCCCTTAGTTTTTTGGTCAGTTGTTTGGAGAACCATATAGGCTAACTGTTTCTCTTGCTTTTGTTTAATTTCTTTGTATAAAAATCTGTTCCCACATTTATAGCGGCTTTCAGCTTGAACCACTGCACTTCCACTTATTCTATGCCTACCCATGCCATCAGCTCCTTTTTCAGGTATTCCCCCATTTTACCAAAATCAGCACATCTGAAATCCAGTACTTTGACTTTTGTGCATCTGTACTCCACTTTTGCTCTTATATCAAACCATAATGTGTGATGATCACTATTGCCTAAGTGGCACCCACCCGGATGCTAGAAACATTTCCTCCATTTGTGAGCACTAGATCCAGCGTCAACCCTTCCCTCGTAGGTTCTGTCACCATTTGTCTGAGCAAAGCACTTTGACAAGCATCCACAGTCTCTCTGCTTCTTTCCGATTCTACCCACAAACATTCCAATCCACATCAGGCATGTTGAAATCTCCCAGCAACAGCGCCTCCCCTTTCATTCTAAGCTTATGGATATCTTTGATCAGATCCTTGTCCAGCATCTCCATTTGTGCCGGAGGTCTGTAGATAATACCCATGTGGATACAGGTTCCGTCTTGTCTTTCTAGGATGATCCATATAGCTTCTTCCTTTCCCATTCTGATATTATTTTGCACACACAGTGCCACTCCACCTCTTCGGCCCTCCCTATCCTTCCTAAAAAAGATTATAGCCCAGTATGGTCATATCCCATTCATGGGAATCATTGAATCATATCTCTGTAATAGCAACAATATCCAAGTCTTCCTTAAACATCAGAACTTGCAAATCTTCAACCTTTTTACTTGGACTACGAGCATTTGTGCTCATTGCTTTCTATGTGTTAAGTGAGTTTAGATGGTTTTCAGTGTTAACATTACTTTCTCCACTGCCATCATGTTTTTGCTGGGGATGACTATCTGACTTCCCTTGCTTCCTTTTGTCACCTGTATGTCAGAGAGGTGATATGATCCTTCTTCCAGATAACGATCTAAAACTCTACTCAAAATACAGGTATTATCAGATAGGCGGTGGTTGTAGATCACGATTTGACATCCCTTAGGCTGCTGTAATTAAACTAAGGATTCTGTTTATTTTCTTGCAGGCTATACTGGAACATTTCTATACAGTCTCAAATCACAAACAAGAAAACACTGCTGCTTGTTAATTGTCTGAAGTGCAGAAGAAGGTTTATATTGTGAAAAAGAAATACAATCAAATTAACCACTTTCAGTATTTATTATGTTTGTGATACAAAATCAGGACATAGGCTATTAGAGATAGCATTGGATTACTGCAGACAATGTGGATCAACAGTGGAAAAGAAACATTGTCAGTTGTGGCAGATGGCATGGTCCTGTGGGCGATAATACACATACAAGAAGCACAAAAGTTATCAATTGTATGTTCGGTGAAATATTATACCTTGTTTATTCACGTAGGGGGTCTTCTACTAAACTTTTATCTGCAGCAGGGCCCATAGGAATAAAATAGGCCTTGCTGCAGTTAACTTTAGCTAAGCTTTAGTAAAAGACCCCTTTAGATCTGTAAAGCTAAAACAACTTCACCAGAATCAGTTATTGCATTTTTTTAGCCTGCTTGCCAAAAGAAAAGAGAACTTTTGAGATCATCGTGTCTGTGGTTCTGTTTCCCTGTCCACACCATGCATGCGTAGGCCTGGACTGGCTCAATCTGTCCTCTTTTTTTTGCAGCAGTATGGTAACCCTATGCTTGCGTGACCTAGAAAGTATACTCCTAGCCCATTTGTTCAGGCTGGAAGTTATTATCTATAAAAGTTGATCTATGAAACGTATACTATGTCCATGGGTCATCATGAGCATCTATGAATTTGAGCCTGCTGTTCATAAATTTTCTTTCTTTTTTAATGTAAGGATCCTTTCAGCATTCTCACTAGTCTAGTATGCAGTAGAGAGAAGGTGTGTACCATCTGGTTACAGCATCCCTCTTCTGGGATGGCTGCAATGGTTCTGCCTGCCCTCACATAAACTAGGAACCCCTAGAGAAGGGGTGGGCAACTTTTATACGCAGAGGGCCACATGTACTACCCTAAGTGGGCTGCAACATTACACAATGTTGGAACTGGAAATGCCCAGAGATCCATAGATCACCTACTACTATTTATCATTTCTATAGCGTTACTAGACATATGCAGCGCTGTATGCTGGACATAAATGGACAGTCCCTGCTCGAAAGAGCTTACAATCTAACTAAGACAGTCCCTGTTAACTAAAAATGTTGGAAACAAACTGCTAGTGTTGCTATTCTGAAACTATTTGTGAAATACAGTATTTAATTTACCAAAACTCTGATTAATAATGTTTTCTGTGTATATTTTCTATGGTCTCGAGGGCTCCACAAAATTCAATGGTGGGCCATAGGTTGCCCACCCTTGCCCTAGAGCATTGTGGATTGTTGTGATGGATTTGCTAACAGAAACAGTGTGTGCTTAAGGCTCAGCTCTTGGGTCTATTTAGTTTGTTTCTTGTGTGAAACCTCCCTTGAGTTTGTTAGTGTCAAATGTGAAGTGTATGTGATAGAGGTTTGTGTATCTGGCTAAAGAGTGCAGCAGCAGCTTGACCTCGAAAGAAACAAGGAGAGAGAAACCTCACTTAGGAGCTGGACTACTGGAGGTGGTATTGTGTAGCAAATAATTTTCCCTTGGAGAGATCTGTGTGGAAAAGGATCCTAGAGACGAGAGACTGACACTTTAAGTTATAAGGGACTAGGTTCGCCTCATAGTTTATAGTTTCTTAATACTTGCTGTGGAGGGGCATAATCGAACGTCGCCGGCCAAATAGATCGCTGGCAATCTATGTTGGCGGTGGCGCTACAGCTGGCCAGAACCGTATTATCGAAAAAGATGGCCGGCCATCTTTTTTTTCGATAATACAGTTTAGCCTGGCCAAATGCCTTGGAGTTCGCCGGGTTTGAAATGGTCGGGTTTGTTTTTCAGCGATAATGGAAAAAAATGCCGGCCATCTCCAACCCGGCGAAATCCAAGGCATTTGGTCGTGGGAGGAGCCAGCATTTGTAGCGCACTGGTCCCCCCTGACATGCCAGGACACCAGCTGGGCACCCTAGGGGTCAGTGTGGTGGACTTCAGAAAAACCTCCCACATGCATAGCTCCCTTACTTTGGGTGCTGAGCCCCCCAAACCCCCCCAAAACCCACTACACACAAATGTAGAAAACTACCAAAGCTCTTAGGGGTGAAGGGGGCAACTACATGTGGGTACAGTGGGTTTTGGAGGGCTTCCATTACCAACACAAGTGTTACAGGTAGGGGGGGATGGGCCTGGGTCCATCTGCCTTAAGTGCACTGCGGTACCCATTAAAAGTTCTCCAGGGACCTGCATACACACAGGCCTCTAGGACTTGTTGCTGCTGTATAACCTTGGCAAACCAGTTGACACCTGAAGACCAATCTCTTTGAAAAAGACCTTTATTGGAATAAGCACGTTTACTCACAGTTAACTGCAGATCAGAGATTGTGCCCCACTGGCAAAGAGTCTCCCTGGTACTGAGATTAGCAGTAGGTCTGACCTACTGCTACTGAGATTAGCAGTAGGTCAGAGCTGGCAGAATGGTATACAATGCCCTCTTTCAGCCACAATCAAGGTAATAACGTTCTCCAATGCCCTCTGGAGAGCGCTAAAAGAAAGTGAACTCAATGGAATGCTGAGAGTTGTAGTCCCTGGGAGTCCTGAACTGACAGAAGATTTGTCTTAATTTGAGTGAACCTTTGGAAGAATATCTATATATGCCAATCCATAGACCCCTGAAGAAGGTCTCTTTGGCCGAAACATGGACCGTGTAGGGTCTCAATAAAGGAATTTGGCTTTTTTACACCTGTGATTTTAGTTTGGTCTTTCTGTACATCTTCCGTTCTTGTTGTTTTTTGGTGTTTTTTACGGGAGATTTGGACTCTCTTTGTCGTTGTCAGTCTATGACCCAGCAGCAGGGTCAGACAAAATCTCAGCATGCTCACCGTCTTTTAAAGTAAAGGTTTATTTAGTGGGCTGTGTTACCTTCTCCTTAATACAGCCTTAGTCTTGGTTTAGTTCCATAATCAACAAAGAAAGTTACAGTCCTAGTTTCCAGCATTCACCTCTTTAACACAGTTCAGTCTTAAATCCAAATAGGCAAAAAAAACCCCCACAGTGAATCTCTCCTTGTTCTCAATGATAGCAAAAGATAGCACTATCTTCTGTCTTCAGAGAGTTAATTGGTTAGCTTCCCCCACCAGTTCCTTCCCCAGTTTACCATTTTCTCCTCTCTAGCCTTCAACAGTCTGGGTAAAACTGAGGCCACAAAGCCCTTTATCTGTTCAACTGGAGTCCAGGCTAAACCTGAGACTTCCATACACTTCTCTCCCTCTCCTTCCCCTACTTCCTCTTTATTCCATTCCATGGCTTCCTCCACTCAGGGTTCCCCCAGCTGCTGCTCATTCCCCTGATCTGAACTCATTTCCCAATCATTCACCCCTCCCTCTATTTCCTGGGAGTCCTGTATGTGTACGAATGGTTTCTGGGAATGGTAGTTCCTTCTCTTATCTAGTACTACTACTATTTAGCATTTCTATAGCGCTACAAGGCATACGCAGCGCTGCACAAACATAGAAGAAAGACAGTCCCTGCTCAAAGAGCTTACAATCTAGTAGTCTTACTGGCGCCTTGGCCACTAGAGGGCAAACCTTTCCTCTAGAAGAACTTGGAGAGTGAGATTCATTACGTCTAAATGGAAAACTCCCCTGTCCCAGTTTTGGCGCTACCGGACTGGGTCTCTTACCCAACCCCTCACAATCATCATGGTAAAGACAAGATATAACGGAAACAAACGAGGAGACTTCACCTGATGGTAGACATAGTAACATAATAGATGACGGCAGAAAAAGACCTGCATGGTCCATCCAGTCTGCCCAAGACAAACTCATATGTGTATACCTTACCTTGAATTTGTACCTGTCCTTTTCAGGGCACAGACCATATAAGTCTGCCCAGCAGTATTTCCCGCCTCCCAACCACCAGGCCCGCCTCCCATCACCGGCTCTGGTACAGACCGTATAAGTCTGCCCTCCCCTATCCTCGCCTCCCAACCACCACCCCCTCTTCCCCCCAACTGCTCTGCCACCCAATTTCAGCTAAGCTTCTGAGGATCCATTCCTTCTGCACAGGATTCCTCTATGCATATCCCACGCATGTTTGAACTCCGTTACCGTTTTCATCTCCACCACCTCCCGCGGGAGGGCATTCCAAGCGTCCACCACCCTCTCCGTGAAAAAATACTTCCTGACATGTTTCCTGAGTCTGCCCCCCTTCAATCTCATTTCATGTCCTCTCGTTCTACCGCCTTCCCATCTCCGGAAAAGATTCGTTTGCGGATTAATACCTTTCAAATATTTGAACGTCTGTATCATATCACCCCTGTTCCTCCTTTCCTCCAGGGTGTACATGTTCAGGTCAGCAAGCCTCTCTTCATACGTCTTGGAACGTAAATCCCATACCATCCTCGTAGCTTTTCTTTGCACCGCTTCCATTTTTTTAACATCCTTCGCAAGATACGGCCTCCAAAACTGAACACAATACTCCAGGTGGGGCCTCACCAACGTCTTATACAGGGGCATTAAAACCTCCTTTCTTCTGCTGGTCACTCCTTTCTCTATTCAGCCTAGCAATCTTCTAGCTACTGCCACCGCCTTGTCGCACTGTTTCGTCGCCTTCAGGTCCTCAGATACTATCACCCCAAGATCCCTCTCCCCGTCCGTGCCTATCAGACTCTCCCCGCCTAACACATACGTCTCCCTTGGATTTCTACTCCCTATGTGCATCACTTTGCATTTCTTCACATTGAATTTTAATTGCCAAACGTTAGACCATTCTTCTAGCTTCTTCAGATCTTTTTTCATGTTTTCCACTCCCTCCGGGGTGTCCACTCTGTTGCAAATCTTGGTGTCATCCGCAAAAAGGCAAACTTTACCTTGTAACCCTTCGGCAATGTCACTCACAAATATATTGAACAGAATCGGCCCCAGCACCGATCCCTGAGGCACTCCACTACTCACCTTTCCTTCCTCCGAGTGAACTCCATTCACCACCACCCTCTGGCGTCTGTCCGTCAACCAGTTCCTAATCCAGTTCACCACTTCGGGTCCTATCTTCAGGCCGTCTAGTTTATTTAAGAGTCTCCTGTGGGGAACCGTGTCGAAAGCCTTGCTGAAATCTAAGTAGATGACGTCCATAGCACGTCCTTGATTTAATTCTCCCGTCACCCAGTCAAAGAATTCAATGAGATTCATTTGGCACGATTTCCCTTTGGTGAAACCATGTTGTCTCGGATCTTGCAACTTATTGGCTTCCAGGAAATTCACTATCCTTTCCTTCAGCATGGCTTCCATTACTTTTCCAATAACCGAAGTGAGGCTTACCGGCCTGTAGTTTCCAGCTTCTTCCCTATCCCCACTTTTGTGAAGAGGGACCACCTCCGCCGTTCTCCAATACCTCGGAACCTCTCCCGTCTCCAAGGATTTATTAAACAAGTCTTTAAGAGGACCCGCCAGAACCTCTTTGAGCTCCCTCAGTATTCTGGGGTGGATCCCGTCCGGCCCCATGGCTTTGTCCACCTTTAGCTTTCCAAGTTGTTGATACACACTCTCTTCCATGAATGGCGCTCTATCCACCTCATTTTCAGGTGTACTTTTGCCAGTCCCTCTCGGTCCTTCCCCAGGGTTTTCTTCAGTGAAAACAGAACAAAAGTATCTATTTAGCAAATTGGCTTTTTCTTCATCATTTTCTACATAGCGTTTCGTTGTATCTTTTAGTCTCACAATTCCCTTTATAGTCTTTCTCCTTTCACTAATATACCTGAAGAAGTTTTTGTCTCCTCTCCTTACATTTCTAGCCATTTGTTCTTCCGCTTGCGCCTTCGCCAGACGTACCTCTCTCTTGGCTTCTTTCAGTTTCATCCGGTATTCCTCCCCGTGTTCCTCCTCTTGAGATTTTCTATATTTCTGGAACGCTAACTCTTTAATCTTTATTTTCTCAGCCACTTGCTTTGAGAACCATATCGGTTTCCTTTTTCTCTTGCTTTTATTTATTCTCCTTACATAAAGGTCTGTGGCCCTGTTTATTACTTCTTTTAGCCTGGACCACTGTCCTTCCACTTCTCTTATGTCCTCCCAGCCCATCAGCTCCTTCCTCAGGTATTCTCCCATTTTGTTAAAGTCAGCTCGCTTGAAATCCAGGACTTTGAGTTTAGAGTGGCCGCCATCCACATGAGCCGTTACATCAAAACAAACCGTTTGATGGTCACTGTTTCCCAGGTGTGCAGCCACTCGGACATTTTTGGTTCAGTTCCAGCACCTGCAAAGTTAGAAATAAGTGGTATTCTTTATGTTTGAGGCCAACCCTGCCTCCAGCTGTGGGGGTGCTTATCTCCCAAAGTGTCAGCTAAATGCTGTTGTTATCAAGGGAATGCTCTAGTTGAATGGACCCAAATGGTCCAGTCTGAGCAAGAATTTTCACTTGATTTAACTTTTAAAACTGCCCTAGATATTGCTAACTTTCCTTTTCACTAAGTCTAAATATTCCCAATAATTATAGCAGTTCCTCTCTATCAGAGTTTGGCAGGAACAGAAAGAAAGCCAGAAAGAAAGAGAGAGAGGTTTCACAGTGCTAATTAAAATTATTAAGCAATAAGCATTAAAATTTAAAGAGTTTATTGGTGAAGACTTGACACACTACCGTGTTTCGGCTGCTTGCCTGCTTCAGGAATCTTTATATAAAATACGTAAAAACATCAAATGGTCAATAAACGTTGATGCAAGAAGATGGAGAAATATGGTTTAGCACGCGCTAAACCTAAGTCACCCATAGGAACATATGGGCTACTTTAGCATTTAGCAAGCGCTAATTTTAGTGTGCTCTAAAAACGCTAATGCATTGTAGTAAACAAGGTCCTAAGTGTTGCTGAAAATTGGTGATAGCCCTGAACGAGCGATTTAACCGGTCAGCGGCTGTTTCTGGCTGGTTAAATAGTTTTGAATATCAATCAGGATGTTTGTAATAGTAAAATGAAGCATCCTCACGCCTGAATTCTAGAACTCAGTAACATAGTAACATAGTAAATGATGGCAGATAAAGACCTGTACGGTCCATCCAGTCTGCCTAACAAGATAAACTCATTTTACATGGTATGTGTTACTTTATATGTATACCCGAGTTTGATTTGTCCTTGCCTTTCTCAGGGCACAGACCGTAGAAGTCTGCCTAGTACTGTTCTTGTACTAAGTTCTGAAGCTAACGTCAAAGCCCCTTAAAATTTACACTCCAGCCCATCCCTATCTATTCAGTCACGATCAGGGCGCAGACCGTAGAAGTCTGCCCAGCTCCTGTTTTGTTTCCCCAATTACTGGCGTCGCCACCCAATCTCCGCTAAGATTCCATGGAACCATTCCTTTTAAACCGGACTCCTTTGTGTTTATCCCACGCATAAACTGGATGAGTGTCCATTTCTTCTTCTCAATGCTGAGCTGATAAAGATAAAAGCGTGTTTAAAAAACAAACAATGTTTCCCATCTCACAGCAGGGTGTAAATTTAATAAACCTCAGTAGTTTAAGACCTTTTACTGTGCAGTCAGCACATCAGAAGATGCTAACCAATCACAAATTAGCTTCAACAGTGTTTAGTAATATCACATAGAGCTCAGTTTTCAGTGGAGTCAGCAGAACACAAAATACAAAGGGATTAAAAAGTTAACATTTTTATCTTGAAGGCAGAATCTACAATATTTTTGTCACGGGACTTGTTTTTAAACTTTAATTTTTACTGTAGCAAATTACTATGATATGCAGGATAGGATTGTGACTCAGAACTTGTGCCTTACAATGCTGTTACTCGGTAACATTCTTTATTGTGTAAGATTTAATGGCATAGTTTTTCAATCAATCCAAAGCTGGTGCAATAAAAAAATGTAAAACAAATAAACATAGAGCCAATAAAATCATAGCAGGCAACAGCAAAAATTAAATAAGACCAACAGGCTCATTTTCGAAAAAGATGGACGTCCATCTTCCGACATAAATCAGAATATAGACGTCCATCTCCCAGAGACGTCCAAATCCGTGAGCTAAGAAGCTGATGGCACAATAGAGTGGAGGAGTGGTTAGAGTACCAGTCGTGCAATCCAGAGGTGGCCGGTTCAAATCCTGCTGCTGCTCCTTGTGATCTTGGGCAAGTCACTTAACTCTCCATTGCCTCAAGTACAAACCTAGATTGTGAGCCCTCCTGGGACAGAGAAATATCCAGTGAACCTAAATGTAACTCACCTTAAGCTACTACTGAAAAAGGTGTGAGCAAAATCTAAATAAATATTCTACTTAACACTCTCCTTTCATTCAGAAAGTCAGTCTAGGCCAAGTTCTGAAATAAAAAGTTTATTTAAACTTGGATTCTTCAGGTAAAAACATGGGACAGCTTCCATCCTAAACTGTATTGGTAAAGTAGAAAAATAGGTTTCAATCACTTACAGTAGATCTCCTTATAAACTGTAATAGAGGTAGCTGTAAAAAGTCTTTTTATAGTTTATTAAAACTTACTATACTTCCCAAGCTAACTTGCCGATCTGGGTGGTTTACAGACTAAAAATAAATAAATAAAAGTGGAAAACAACTACAATATTTAACAGGAAAGAGGACAGCCAATCACAGTACAACAATTGACCTTGACAAAGTAACGGGGGGGGGGGGGGGGGGGGCCTTACTAGCGAGTAGGGCTCACTAAGCCTTTAAATACAAAATCCTTAGTAGGTGGTCCCTTCCCCAATGGGAACTCAGCTACTGGGATTTTTTAAATCCCTGTAGATGCTCAGGAACTCTCCTCTGTCCCTTTCTATTCCTCTAGGCTTGATCTTTCAGCACTTCATCCATCTCCCTTCAGAAAGCAGTGGTATTGGGCTGGTCCTGCATTCCATCTCTCATCTGTGATCAGTACAGCAGCTTTATAGGCTCTGTTACTGCTTCCATTCCTTCTCTCTTCAGGGATAATGTTAACCAGAGATCTTCTTACTTTTATAGTAGTGGGGAAATAGCCAGAGAAGCAGGAGCCAAGGACCTTTCCCCTCACTGTGTGGTATGATGGCCAGGGAACCAGGAGCCAAAGATACGGAATTTGAAACTGGGCTGGAGTTTTATACCAGCACAGTTTCCCTCCAAAAGGTGTCTCCTCTTACCATTGTCAATAACTGGTAGGCAATCCAGCCCCTTGTTCCAGAAGCTGTGGGAGTATTTACAAGTGAAATTCCATTATATTAGTAGAGCTAATAGAGATCTCTGCAATTTCTTAAGGGAGCAGAACCCATGGTCTAAACAGGAAGAAAAACGTTTTGGAATTAAAGGAAAACTGGGATCCTCCAAAATAAAATGGAAAACAGCCAGTATATACACCCCTAATCTCTTTGCTCCGACTGTCTGTTACCTGCTTAGAGAACCATAAAGTTCTCCTTGTTATTTATTTAAAAATGTCTTACATGCAAAATATGCCAAAAAAGAAAAAAAAACAACTAAGGTGATGTACAATTGAAGCATTAAAACACATATAAAGCAACAAATCATCATCAACCGTCATCTTATATCTCATAGCCCAAGCACCATCCCACTCCACTGCTTATTTTACCTATCTCTAGAATAACCCAGGAACCTCGGCCTAAATAATCAAGTCTTAAACAGTTTTCTAAACATTAAATAGTTCTGTACTAGTTGCATCTCTTTTGGAACTCCTTAGCTGTGGAGCCATGGCTAAAAAAGCACACTTCCATGTCTGCATATTTTATTTTAGCTGGCAAGTGAAGAACTCGCTAGAGTTACTGAGAAGAACTTAAAAAACTTAAGTTTCTCTCTGAAACTTAAGTTTTAAGTCTATCTTGAAATAACCCGGGCCACCTTCATGAATGATTCTAACTACCAGAGTTGGGATTTTAAAGATCACTCTATAAAAGCACAGGTAACCAATGCAATTCCTTTAACACTAGGGTTACACGATCTGAAAAGCATTAGGATCTTCAAAACACAAGCAGCTGTATTTTGCAACAACTGAAATCTGGAAAGCTGTTTTTTTGTGAACCCACATATAACACATTGCAATAATCAGTGTGCCACATGGTTGCTGCTGGATAATTGTGGCAAGATTTTTTTCTGTCAAGTATGGACATAAATTATGAATCCATTATAATTGCCAAATGTCATTAGTGCAGCAATCTGGGCATGCATTGTCAGTTCTGAATGTAAAATAATTCCTGAAACTCTGACTTTTGACCTCACTGGAAGAGCACATCCATCTAAAACCACCAAAGGATGCTAAAATTAAAATTTAGACCTAGTAACCTACAGCAGTTCTTATTTATTCCAATTCAAATGTAGCCAATTACCAATCAACCATTTCTGTACTAGGTGAAGACACTCATCAGATTCTCATCATGCCTCTCCTCTTACAAAAAAATCTGTCTTATCAGCTTATATCATGCATGTCGGCCATAAATCAGTAATCAGATCAGCCAAGGATTTAATATATGTTTAATAATAAGAGAGAGAGGGAAAGTCATGAGGGACATTGCTCTTGAGCTCCCATGATTGGGATGCACCCTTATTTGTAAAGATATATTGCAAACCTATTCTTCCCCAACAGACTAAACAGAATATCATGGCCAGCAGTGTCAAAAGTAAGGATAAGTCAAGCAGTATGACCAAGGAATAATTATCAAGATTCCTTCTAAGTTCATCTATTGCTGCCAATAAAGTTTTTTCAGTCCCATATTTTGGGGGCAAGCTATTATGATCTTCTACTCAGTGCAACTAGGAACAACAAGTTAGAAATAGGCCTATAGTTGTCCAGAACATAGGAGGTTTAAATTCCCCTTCTTCATAACAGGCCACATTAGTTTCTTAGAAGGAAACAACCCTATAGATAAGAACATATTACAAATACTTTTAATGTTTGCAAAATCATGTCCCCACATCCCTTTACAAACGACTTGTGAATGGGGTCAAGACAACATCCAGTAGACTTCAACTCTTTCACTGCAGACATATCGCCTTCAGACTTAGCATCCAAAACTGTTGAAAAAAAATTATTATCCATCTCTGTTGAGTGTGACTTCATAACCCTATGTCGAATAAGATCTCTCTATAATTGATGACATAACATAAGTTACAGTCCAATCCATCACGCAGGAACCTATATGCAATACCATAATGTATACTTTTACCATGTATATACGCACTTGAATGCAATATCATTTATAATTCTGTTAATCGGAAATGGCAATCACCACTACGGCAAATGTAAGCCACATTGAGCCTGCAAATTGGTGGGAAAATGTGGGATATGCTACAAATAAATAAATAAAATTTATCTGATCCCTAGAATCTATAACCCACTTCCTAGTCATTACTTCATTAGCTGGGAATTTTGCTGTTGGTTATTATGAAGTAGATCAGTTTTAAATTCCAAAATAGGTCACAAATTCATTCATAGTTATCAAGCGATCCCCCATACTCAGGTATTTATTTTCCCTACCTTCCCTTACAATTGTTATGTTACTTGAAACCAGACCCTGACTAATCAATCTCCTATCCACCTTTTCTTATGTCTTCAACTTACGAAGTTGAAAGTGACCCAAAGTGCTCTTTTATTCTGACCCCTCTTCTTCCTTATCTTCCGCGGGAAAGAAAATCTACCATCTATCCTCCAGGAGCTGTGCATGTATCCACCAACTCTGACACAGAAAAGAAGTCGCCAAATGTGATTATATTGTCAACAGTAGAGAAAAACATATAAACAAATTTTAGCTCTAGAGGGGAAGGGGGTGGCTTTTCAATGTAGCCTTGATGCAGCTCAGCCAAAGATATCTGATGCCCTAGATGAATTTTCATCCATGTACCACTTTTCTGGGGTGGCTCAAGACCCTATCCACTGTAAACTCTTCCCACACCGCTTGGCTATGCTTCGACTTTCCTAGATCTGGGCCCAACTCCACACCAGGTTTACTAGGTAACTCTGGATACCTGGCAGTTCAAACAATATCAAACCATTCAGAAATTTCCTGTATTTAATTAGGAATAGTTTCTTCCCTGGGGCTACATGCCTCCCCGGGCTTAGTACATAGCTCCAGTACTTTTATAGCTTCAACTCAACAACAAAAAGGAAAACAAAAAAACAAGCTCTTTTCCAACAGGTATTAACCCAGCCCTGAGTCCCACAGTCCAAATTCTTCCCTCCCCGAGTTCATCAAGTCCACTAATCCTTGGGCAAAAGTTCCAGTACTTTCCCCAGCAAAAAGGTTCCCCAAGGTCCATTCAGCAAAAAGCCCCAAAGTTCTTTCACCAAAAGGTTTCACAAAGTTCATTCAGCAAGAAGGTTCTGCTTCGCGCTTCCCACTCAAACCCAGCAAACCCTCCCCTGAGAGCAACCTGAGGAAAGGGGACCCCCTCCCATTCATACCAGCCATTAACTCCTGGTATCCTCCCCTAAGGTCATGCTTGAGCCCAGGGCCAGGTGGAAGCTACTTCCCCAGGGAACCCGCTCAGATACTTCTCTGGGCTTTTCTCTCAATGAATTGAATTAACCAGTTCATCAAGGTTGCTAGCAGGCCCTGAGATTGCCCCTTTCCACCCAGGCTAAGGCAGAAATATCCATGGGCTCTACCTGCATTCCTTCACCAACCTCTTTGGCCTCAGTAATCACCTCCTCGGGTATCCATTCCATAGGCTCTATTTGGCTCTCCCTTCTCCCCAGCTGCTCCCAATCTTTATCATGAGCAGGCTCCTAAGGGAGTCTAGTGGGCTCCTCTGGGAATCAGGGGCCTTGCAGCGCTGGTTAGCCTTTCTAGAGGGCTCAGGTGATCCTTCCCGAGGATGCTGGGATTGGTAGTCCCTCCATTGTTCCCACCCATGCTGACCTTTCCAGTGCCCCAGTCTGGAGTTCCGGCTCCTGGATCTACCTAACCCTTCACAAGTGTCACACCACCTAGGGTGAGTCAAAGACCCACAACGGTGGCTCAAGGTCCTACACAGTATCTAGAATTTTACCTTCCCTTGTCTACTATGTGCATACTTCAGCATCTCTCCTTTCCTTCCTGATCCTTCCCCCCAGTTGGTCAGCATTTCCCCTTTCCTCCCCTATCCATTTCAGGTGCCAGCATCTCCTCCTCAACTCCATAACCTACCCTGGTGGCCAACATTTCCACTTCCCCTTGCTGACTCCCCTGGGTGGCCAACATCTCCCCTTCTTCTCCCTAACTCCCAAGTGGCCAGTATTTCCCTTTCTCTTGCCTATCCCCCCCCCCCCCCACACAGTTGTTCAACATCTGCCTTACCTTGCATACACCCTATAGTTCAGGATATCCCTTTTTCTTGCCTACTCCCAAGCTGTCCAGGATCTTGTCTTCCCCTCCCTAACCCATTCAGGTGGCTAGTATTTCCTCTTTCCTTAACCCCCCCCCCCCAAGATGTCTAGAATCTCACCCCTCACTTTTCATCAACTTCTAGGAACATCCCCTGATCCACCCAGCAGCAATGTAGAAGCAATGTAAACCCTCTACAGTACCAAAGCATATTGTGAAGTAATAGAAAACCCTCCAAAGGTCACTCAGAATCACAGAGCAAATCTACCATTCTGTAACAGCACTAACTCCCAAAACTCACAAAAATATCTTACCTAGGAAAGGCTGCAATGTAAATATTGCAGTGGGCACTAGAACATTAATACACATAAGAATATAAGAATAACCATACTGGGTCTGACCGATGGTTCATCTAGCCCAGTATCTTGCTTCCAATAGTGGCCAATCCAGGATCTCAAAGAGTAGCAAGATTCCATGCTCCTGACCTCAGTGATAACTAGTGGCTTTCCCCATGTCTCTGTAAATAGCAGATTATGAACGTTTCCTCCAGGAACTTGTCCAAACCTTTTAAACTCAGATATGCTAACTACTGTTATCACATCCTCCATCAATGATTTCTGGAGCTTAACTATTTGTTGAGTGAAAATATATTTTCTTTTACTTGTTTTAAAAGTATCACCATGTAACTTCATGGAATATCCCCCGTATTTTTTTGAAAGCGTGAACAATCAATTTATATTTATGGTTCTAACACATTTGATATGGTGCCTCTCATGAAGACACAGCGAGGCGGTTGCACAAACTAAAAACACATCCAGATCAGAGAGAAATTTTAAATAGAAAAGAGAAAAATAGACAAGACCAAACATACAGAAGATAAAACAGGTAAGGTTAAAACCAGAATCTCATCTACTTATACAGAACAGAATGGTGGTTAGTGCTCTCCAACAATTTCAACCCAATCTATCCCCAAAGGCCTTTTTGAAGAGGTAGGTTTTCAGTGTGGCCTTAAATTTGGGAAAGGAGAGTTTGAGGTGAGGGAAGGGGGAATGGCAAGGCATTTCATAGCAAAGGTGCAGTGCAATAGAATGCACATTGCCTTGGAGAATTGAATCTTGCGTTGTGCACTGATGGAATATGCAAATGATGGTCAGATAATGAGCGCAACAGCCTAGGTGGGGCATATGGTATAATAGATGATGAGATAGAGAGGAATGCCAGAATGTAAGACCTTATGAATCAGAGTGAGAATTTGGTGCTGAATACAATAGAGTACTGGAAACCAAAGATGCTGGAGGAGGAGAGGAGTAATATGATCAAATTTGCTAGCCTGGGAAAATACTGTAATAGTAGTGTTCTGTGCTGATTATAAATGTGGGAGAAGCATCTGAGTGAGACTGGAGTACAGTATATTGCAACAATCAAGGCAAGATACAAATATGACATATAATTTAGAGTATCATCTGAGTAGATTTGTCTAGGAGAGCCCTCAGAGAATGAAACTGCCGTATGGAGAAAAAATAGCATTTAAAGAGTGTATGCATTTTCAGAGGGTTTTTGTAGGTAATATTGACTTGGCTGATTTTTTGGTGTTAAAAATGATGAGTTGTCTGTTTGTTTAACTTATTGCCCACCAATGATATTACTGCATGACTGTTGTTCTTTATTAAATTTGTTTGTTACTCTTTCTGTTGATTTATCTTGGCTAATACATTTAGGCAATATTAATTTACCTTTAATGCAGGGTGCTGGTTTTGTTCATGTGATGTTTGATGCCCTTTCTGTATTGGATTTATATCAGATTGTGAGTCAGTCTGAGAAAGAACCAGTCCACTCCATAAGAATAGCCATACTGGGTCAGACTAATGGTCCATCTAGTTCAGTATCCTGCTTCCAGCAGTGGTGCTGCTCAAATGAGGACCCCTCAAGGGGTCCTCAAATGAGCAACAGCAATTTGAATATAGCCAATAGTAATTGCCAACAGTAATCGGCTCTGGAGAGACCTCATTTTTGTTTCATCTTGGTTTTCAATGTTAAACAAACATGGATCAACTTAGAACTGCTCATCCATTGATTTATTCATTTTGTCTAGTGACAGAAGGATACAACATCCCTCTTTGTGGAGTTTTTCCCAGCCCAGTGTGCATGAGACATGTCTCTCCTGCTGCTGCGCTGGCCAAAATGAATAACATTGCTCATTTGAGGACCCCTGAGGAAGACCTAATCATCAAAACATGGCCCGTGTTGGGTCTATTATACTTGCCTATTCTTCACCATTTTGAATAAAAGCTCTGTTTTTTCATCCTGGTTCAGCCTTTTTGTGGTCATTCCCACCTAAGATGAGACTGCCACTGAAATGCAGCTGGAAAATGATGATCACAGTCTAAGCAACAAAGTTCAAGATCTGCAAACCCTGATGTTAGAGGCAGACTTAGACATTGTTGCTATCACTGAGACATGGTTCAATGATTCCCATGAATGGGATGCAAACATACCAGGCTACAATCTATTAAAGGAGGATAGAGATGATCATAAAGGTGGAGGAACAGCTCTATATGTGAGAAATGATATCACAGTGACTGAAATGCCAGGGGCTTGGGGAAAGGAAGAAGTGATATGGATCACCTTGAAAAGAAATGATGGAACCTCTGTCCACATGGGTGTTGTCTACAGACTTCCAGCACAATCAGAAGAACTAAATAAAGATCTGGTTACAGATATCCAAAAGTTGGGAAGAAAAAAAGAGGTGATTTTGCTGGGAGATTTCAAGCTGACAAATGCGAATTAGAAAGTTCCATCTGCGGAATCGGAAAGAAGTAGAAAGATCGTGGACACCTTACAAGTGCTCTGCTCAGACAAATGGTGACAGAACCCATGAAGGAAGGAGCAACGTTGGATCTGGAGCTCACAAATGGGGAAAGTGTGTCTAAGGTCTGAATGGGTGCTCACCTGAGCAGCAGTGATCATCAAACAGTTTAGTATGATATAACAGCTAAAGTGGAGAGCAGCCACTCAAAACTCAAATCCCTGGATTTAGCAAAATGGGGGAATACCTGAAGAAAGAGCTGATGAGCTGGGAGGATATACAAGAAGTGAAAAGGCAGTGGTCCAGGCTGAAAGGAGCTATAAAATGGCTACTAACCTTTATGTAAGGAGAGTAAATTTAAAAGCAAGAGAAAAAGGAAACCAATATGGTTCTCAAAGCAAGTGGCTGAGAAAATAAAGGCTAAAGAGTTGGCATTCGTGAAATACAAAAAACTCAAGAGGAGAACACAGAGAGGAATACCGGATGAAACTGAAAGAAGCCAAGAAAGAGATACATCTGGCAAAAGCACAAATGGAAGAACAAATGGCTAGAAATGTAAGGTGGGGTGACAAAACATTTTTTAGTTATATTAGTGAAAGGAGGAACACTAAAAATGGAATTGTGAGACTGAAAGATCCTGTGAACTGCTATGTGGAGAATGATGAGGAAAAAGCAAAAGTGCTAAACAAATACTTCTGTTCTGTGTACATGGAAGAAAATTTTGGAGAAGGACCATGATTGACTGGCAAAGGTACATATGAGAATGGAGTGGATATGGCACCATTCATGGAAGAAAGTGTTTATGAACAACTTGAAAAACTGAAGGTGGACAAAGCCATGGGACCACATCCCAGGATATCGAGGGAGCTCAGAGAGGTTCTGGCAGGTCCTCTTAAAGATTTAATAAATCCTTGGAGACGGGAGAGGTTCCTTGGGATTGGAGAAGAGAGGATGTGGTCCCTCTTTACAAAAGTGGTGACATAGAAGAAGGTGAAAACTACAGGCCGGTAAACCTCACTTCGGTTATTGGAAAAGTATTGGAAGCGATGCTGAAGGAAAGGATAGTGAATTTCCTGGAATCCAATAGGTTACAAGATCCAAGACAACATGCCAAATGATTCTGATTGAATTCTTTGGGTGACCAAAGAATTGGCCCTAAGATCACCTGCGCTAGCTATAATCTACTTAGATTTCAGCAAAGCCTTTGACACAGTTCTTCATAGAAGGCTCTTGAATAAACTTAACAGGCTGAAGTTAGGACCCAAAGTAGTGAACTGGATTAGTAATTGGTTGACAAACAGATGCCAGAGGGTGGTAGTTAATGGAATTCACTCAGAGGAAGGAAAGGTGGGTAGTGGAGTGTTTCAAGGATCAGTGCTGGGGCTGATTCTGTTCAATATATTTGTAAGCGATATTGCTGAAGGTTTAGAAGGTAAGGTCTGCCTTTTTGCAGATGAAACCAAGATTTGTAAGAGTGGACACTCCGGAGGGAGTGGAAAACATGAAAAAGGATCTTCTGAAGTTAGAAGAATGGTCTAATGTTTGGCAATTAAAATTCAGTGCTAAGAAGTGCAACATGATGCACTTAGGGAGTAGAAATCCAAGGAAGGCATATGTGCTAGGCTGATATGCGCAGACAGGGAGCGAGATCTTGGGGTGATAGTATCTGAGGATCTGAAGGTGACAAAACAATGTGACAAGGCGGTGGCCATAGCCAGAAGAATGCTAGGCTGTATAGAGAGAGGCATAACCAGCAGAAGAAAGGAGGTGTTGATGCCCCTGTACAAGTCATTCGTGAGGCCCAACCTGGAGTATTGTGTTCAGTTTTAGAGGCCGTATCTTGCTAAAGATGTAAGAAGACTTGAAGTGGTCCAGAGGAAGGCAACAAGAATGATATGGGGCTTGCGCTGAAGGACATATGAGAAGAGACTGGACGACCTGAATTTGTATACCATAGATGAAAGCAGGGACAGGGGAGATAAGATACAGCCATATAAATACTTGAAAGGTATTAATATAGAAACAAATATTTTCCAGGGTGTCTCAAGATGGCGGCATGCTGAAAGTTGCTTCGGGAGTTCTCTCACAGTTTGTCTGAATTTTCCTATTCCCCGTACAAGATGCCTCATACAAAATGTAAGGGGATAGTCAGGGTGCTTTCCTCGACCTCTGGGACATCCTCCCCGGTACAGCAAACGATGAAGAGGTACACCACGAAGCCACCTACCTTAGCAACCGAGAGGGGCCCCGCTGTCTCCGATGGTGAAGACTCCATTGAAAACTTGGGGCTAGAAATTTCACTCTCCCCTCCGGATTATCATCCGCCGCCGATCCCTGAAGGCCATCCCTCCCGGCGCGACCAGCCCGACCCGGAAGTGGTTGTGGGTGAGGAAACGATTCGAGGAACCGGAGAGACTGAGCCTGAGGGAGGTCCGACACTGAAAGAAGTGCGGGCAGAGCGTAGGGCTCCAACACAAACAGCAGCGGCAGCTACTCTGGAGAGCATTTGGGAAGCTCTCCAGAGAGTGGACACGACGGTTGCCAACTCGGCAAAAGAGATAAAAGACTTAGTGAGTACGGTGGAACTGTTATCATTATCATTTAATACTACTAAGCAAGAAACTAGTGAACAAATGGCCGTTCTTAAGCAGGATGTTATTAAAATAAATGATGTTACAGCCTCAATAATTAAAGATAACTCTGCTACTCAGCGTAGGCTGGAAATGATAGAAAACTATAATAGGAGGCTAAATCTAAGACTCTTGAATTTTCCGATGGAATTTGGAATTAATCCTTCTGAAGCTTTTAAAATATACCTCCAAGAGGTCTTAAACTTTTCCCCAGAAACTATTCCACCATTGAACAAAGTGTACTATATTCCTATTAAAAAGTCTTCTGAAATTTCTCTTCAAGCAATTTCGGACGAAAAACAAGAGCAAAGTTTGAATGTTTCTGATCTACTAGAGACAACTTTAAATATTAACTCTGAAAGAACGACATTAATTGCTTCATTCATTTTTCAGCAAGACTTAGATGCGGTAATGCGAATCTACTTTAAAAAAATGCAGACTCTGTTCAGGGGTAAAAAAGTCTGGATTTATCCAGATATTACAAAGCAGACTCAAGAAAGGAGGAAATTATTTTTAGTAATGAGATCAGAAGTTATATCATTAGGGGCCTCCTTCTACCTTAATTACCCCTGTAAATGTGTTGTCAAATACATGGGGTTAAAATATAATTTTTATCAGCCTGAACAGTTGAAGGCATTTATAACTATGAAGAAAGTTGGTTAACCTTTGGTCCAGATGATAATAATATGTGAATATAGGGTAGGTTGCATGCTAAGCATATTTCTTAAAATAATTCTTTTTTCTTTTTATTAACTTGGTCTTCTATATTTTGTAGACTAACCCCCATTAGTAGTGGTCTGAAGAAGATTAACATTTTTCCTTTATATTTAAAATCTCTTTCCCATGTGGGAAATGAAGTTTATTAATATTATTTCATGTCTGTATTTCCTGTTCAAATGTAACAGTTTTGTTTATTTTGAATTAAAATGAATAAAGAAATATTAAATAGAAACAAATATTTTCCAGATGAAATTGGTAAAACTAGAGGACATGAATTGAGGTTGCAGGGTAATGTCAGAAAACTGTTTTTCATAGAGAGGGTGGTGGATGTCTTGAATGACCTCCCGAGGGAGGTGGTAGAAAAAAAAATTGTGGCGGAATTAAAAAAGGTGTGGGATGAACACAGAGAATCTCTAATTAGAAAATTAATGATATAAAAAACAAAGTGTTGCATAGATGGCAACTGTGGCTGCATCAACTAAGGCCGGTGCTGGGTTGGCTTCTACGGTCTGAGACCCACATATGGTGATCCAGTTTAGAATGGGCTAGAGAGAGCATTGACGGAAATTCCAGTGGTTTGGAACATGAAGACAGTGCCGGGCAGACTTTTACAGTCATTGTCCAGCAAATGATATGACATTGCAGTGGAGGAGTGGCCTAGTGGTTAGGGTGGTGGACTTTGGTCCTGAGGAACTGCGTTCGATTCCCAGCACAGGCAGCTCCTTGTGACTCTGGGCAAGTCACTTAACCCTCCATTGCCTGCCGCATTGAGCCTGCCATGAGTGGGAAAGCGTGGGATACAAATGTAACAAAAATAAAATAAAAAAATAAGATGAATTTGGATAGGCTGGAGTGGGCTTTGATCACAAGTCCAATAGTTGGAACATGGTCTATGTCCCAGAAACACCAAATAAAGTCTATGATCAAGTATATAATATCACGTTCATTGTTGGGTTAAATCTTGAATTGATAATGAATGTGACTGTTGAGCAGGCTGGATGGACCATTCAGGTATTTATCTGCTGTCACTTACTATGTTACGTTTGTGTTTTGTAGATTGTGAATCAGGCCACACACTTGGTGGGCCATGTGTTGGATTTAATCTTTATTTTCTTTGGTTGGGTGCCAATATCTACTGTGACTATCCTGCCAATGGTGTGGTCAGATCATTCCCTTCTGTTTAACATTTTCAGAGTGTTATTGGGAGTTCACTTTAGGGTCTTCTCTCATTCTAGAGTAATTAGACTGTATGTGGAAGCTTCACAATTGATGGATGTTTGGGCACCATTACTTGGCAATATTGGCACCATTGGGGTTACTGATGCTGTGATTCATTGGAACGACCCATTGTGTGTTGCTCTGGATCAAGTGGCCCCCTTGAAGGTGGTCTAGAATGGTGGCTTTCACAAAATATTTTGTCTTGGTTTTCCTCTGCCCTGAGAACCCTTAGCTGTGAGCTTTACCAGGCAGAGAGATAGTGTAGGCGTAAGGGGGATATAGACACAAAGGATTCTTACTTAATTAAGTTGAATGAGTACAAATTGACTGAAAGAAATTGTTATTACAGAACAAAGGTTCAGCAGTCTCTCAGTCATCCTAAGGAACTTTATACTGTTGTCCATTCTTTGACACAAGTAAAGAGGGGTCTGGAGTCTTGCACTCCTTTTCAGCCTGAAGATTTTAGCATGTTTTTTGAGTCCAAAATACAATGAATAACTTTCTCTTTACTGATTGGTGAGTCACCAATTTCGGATTTGGAAGTATTAGTGGGTACGTGGGATGAGTTTGATGTTGTGAGTTTGAAGGAAGTTAGAGCAAACTTATAGTTGTGTTGTAAGATTGCTTCCTCTTGTGATGTTTGTCATCCTTGTTTGTTGCGTGCGATGGATGGTCTTGTTGTACCTGCTGTGACTGTGTTTGTTAATCAATCTTTGCAAGCAGGGCTCCTTCCAGATAGATTGAAAATGGCTACTGTCAGGTGAATTTTCGAAAGAGAAGGACGCCCATCTTTCGACACAAATCGGGAGATGGGCATCCTTCTCTCAGGGTCGCCCAAATCGGCATAATAGAAAGCCGATTTTGGGCGTCCTCAACTGCTTTCCATCGCGGGGATGACCAAAATTCACAGGTTCGTGTCGGCACCGTACTGAAGGCGGGACTGGGGCATAATTTAAAGATGGGTCGTCCTCGGCCGATAACGGAAAAAAGAAGGGCGTCCCTGATGAGCATTTGGCCGACTTTACTTGGTCCATTTTTTTTCATGACCAAGCCTCAAAAAGGTGCGCGAACTGACCAGATGACCACTGGAGGGAATCGGGGATGACCTCCCCTTACTCCCCCAGTGGTCACCAACCCCCTCCCACCCCCAAAAAATTAAAAAACATTTCTTTCCAGCCTCTATGCCAGCCTCAAATGTCATACCCAGCTCCATCACAGCAGTATGCAGGTCCCTGGAGCAGTTTTTAGTGGGTGCAGTGCACTTCAGGCAGACGGACCCAGGCCCATCCCTCCCTACCTGTTACACTTGTGGTGGTAGATGTTGAGTCCTCCAACCCCCCCAAAACCCACTGTACACACATGTAGGTGCCCCCCTTCACCCCTTAGGGCTATGGTAGTAGTGTACAGTTGTGGGGAGTGGGTTTTGGAGGGGGTGTTTGGAGGGCTCAGCACCGAAGGTAAGGGAGCAATGCACCTGGGAGCAATTTGTGAAATTCACTGCAATGCCCCCTAGGGTGCCCAGTTGGTGCCCTGGCATGTGAGCGGGACCAGTGCACTATGAATGCTGGCTCCTCCCATGACCAAATAGCTTGGATTTGGTCATTTTTGAGATGGCCGTCCTCGGTTTCAATTATCGCCAAAAACCGGGGATGACCATCTCAAAAACCACCTAAGGACGACCATCTCTAAGGTCAACCTAAATTTCATGATTTGGGCGTGTCCGACCGTATTATAGAAACAAAAGATGGACACCCATCTTGTTTCAATAATAAGGGTTGTCCTGCCTCTTTACGGGGCTGTCCTGCGAGGACGCCCTCATGACAACTTGGGCGCCCCGTTCGATTATGCCCCTTTGTGTGTCCTATCTTAGTCTCCATTGTTGGGATTTGGTGATTTTTCGAATTTTCACCCTATTTCTACATTGCCTGAGTTGGCAAAAGAGATTGAGCATTCAGTTTATTGCCAATTGAGCAAGTGTTTGGATCAGACCTACCTTCTGGACCGTTTTCAGTATGGTTTCCACAGGGTGTACAATACTGAAGCACTTGTAGCGGCTACTTTGGATGAGCTACGTCATGGCATGGATCAACATGTCAGTAAATTTTTGGTCTTTTTAGACATTTGGATGATGGAACTGATGTCTGCCATTTTCTTACCAGGCTCATGGTGGACATCAGTTAAAGCACGATGTCCCTGATGAAGCCTGAGGGTGAAATGGGTCCCGTTGGTACAGATAAGTGTGCTGCATGTCATATGAGATTTTAGATACGAAAGAAATATAAAAACATTTTTTGGTTAAATAAATAATATATAATAGGTAGATATCAGTGAAAGGGTTTTTGCCAATGAAAGATTGAGGTCTAGTGTAGACGGCCCCGAGAGAGCTTTAATTGAGTGCTAAAGGAGCGTTCCACAGACCGGTCTGCTAGGGTGCTGTATTACCACAGACCTCTGAGGCTTTTAACTTTCTTTTCACATAAGTTGTTTGTGAATTCAGTTTGGTATCAGCTGTATTATCCACTTAGGGCTATTACTCAGATGACATGAAAATCAGAATATTTTTTTATGTATGGTAACTTCCGTGGAGAAAATGTGCTAGTTATGATCTGCACGTGTTGTTGGGGGGAGATTAGGTTTTTGTGGATACAGAGCATGTTTACATTTAATTCACAAGACCTGCCATACTATATCAGACCAAAGGTCCATGAGGGTCATATATGAAGTGTATACATATACATATCTCCCAGCTGGATCCTCCATTCACTGTCATGTAAAGGATACAGCTAGCTCAGTGTTGGACAATAATAATTTCCATCCAATATTTAGCCTATCATTCTTCAGTAAACTTCTTTTGTGGATAGCCATAAATTATTAGATGTTTGGCAATATGGCTTCTGTAAGCACCGTAGTCCTGAGACTTTGTTTGCTGCCATGATGGACTTAGTAGTCAAAGGATTAGAGAATCAGCAGGTTGCTTATTTATTTTTATTTTGGGATTTAACTGTGGCATTTGACACTATTCAATCATAAATCCTGATTAGAAGACTGGCTGAGTTTGGCCAGAGTGGCGTAATATATTACAATGGTTTCAGATATTCTTAATAGAATGGGTACAAATAGTTCAGACTGGCATAGAATTGTCTGACTGATCCTGCTTAGAATGGGATGCCATAAGGATCTGCGTTGTCTTCCACTCTTTGCAATTTAAGTATGATTCTGTTGTATAACAAAATTCATTCATTGGATGGTAACTTTTGTCTGTATGCAGAAAATCTTTATTTTGTCCTATTTAAGGTTCATGCCAGTGTACAGGCTTCAAATTTGACATCTAAATTTTATCATGTGTTAGATTGGTATAGAAAAAAATGGCTTGATAGTTCATTTTAAAAAGACTGAGGTCTTGGTGCTCTCTAAGAGATAAATGTGTGTTCTGCCTGGTACAATCATATTAGAAAAGCATATAATTCCAATTTGACAGGAGATACAAAACATAGGAATTATGTTAGATGCTACATTGTCATTTTGGTTGCAAGAGATAAAGGTCATTCATATAGTATTCTACAAATGGCATCTAGTGTATAAATTGTACTCACGGGGGGCAATTCTGTAACTTAACACCAAGATGTAGGTGCCACAATGGGGCACGCTTGGTGCCAAATCTATAACGGCACTTAGGCGCTCCTAAGCCATTATAGACTACTAGCTCAAAGCCTCATCAGTATGCCAAAATTCTACATGTTGTACGCATCATTTGGCAACATGCGTAAATGCCAATTACTGGCACCTGCTATATTTTGTGGTAGTGAGCCCTTGGACCACAGTCACAGACCCGACTGCAGCAGACAGATCACTTCCAAGGCCCATAAAGAGAGGCAAAAGCAGGGAACTAGCACGACCAGACCCCAGGAGCTTAGACAAGGCTGGAAATCTGGAGCTTGCTAAGGCAGGAATACAGAAGCTTGGCAAGGCAGGAACTCAGGAATAAGACTTTGGCAGGAACCAGAAACAAGGCTCGGCAGGAACCAGGAACAAGGCTTTGGCAGGAACGGAACAAGGGTTTGGCAGGAACAAGGCTTGGCAGGAACCAGGAACAAGGCTCTGGCAGGCACCAGGAACAAGGCTTTAGCTGGAACCAGGAGCAAGGTCCAGCAGGAACCAGAGCAAGGCTTGGCAGGAACCAGGAACAAGGCTTTGGCTGGAACCAGGAGCAAGGCTTGGCAGGAACCAGGAACAAGGCTAGGCAGGAACCAGGCTTGTTGCGAAGGCACTGTAAGTGGAGCTGAGCTTACTTAAGAGCGCTAAACCCAGACGACCCGCTCCCAGCCTTGATCTGGTGAGCCGCTGTGTGTGCGCCCCAGGAAGAAGGTGTGCATAGGTGCATTAGTATGTCACTACTGGATTCCACTGGGGTCAGGGAGATGAAGTCACGGTGAGACCATGACAGTGCCTTGGACATGCATAAGTGTTACTGTTCTATAAACTATTTATTCACCTGGTGCCTAATAGTAGACATCAGTTTAGAGAATGAGGGGGATTATTAGGTCCTGCTGATTTTTGCTCAATAGTTCAGGCCTTGGTTTTACCATATCTAGACTATTGTAATATGACATACATAGATTACATAATTCAGTGTTAAAGGTCTCTTCAATGGGCGCAAAACACAGCAGCAAGAATTACAGGCTTCAAGAGATGGACCACGTGATTCCTGTGTTGGTAGAGTTGCATTGGTTTTCAGTCAAGTGTAGAAATCAATTTAAGTGCTTGCTTATGCCTTGTCTTTCAATATCTTTGTATGTTTCAGGACCAGCCAGGGTTTTGAACTCTAGTCAAAAAGATTTCTTTGCAAATTCCATCCCTTGGTGAAAACAAAAGAAAATGTATATAAGACTGTACATTTTCAATAGCTGGTCTGAGAATATAGAATCAAGTACCTCTGTCATTAAAGCAGGAGATTAATTTTGCTGTGTTTTAAAGGGAGCTAAAGACACATTTGTTCAGAATTTCTTATGTGTAAAGTTTGGATGACATGAGTTATAGATTTCTGCTTGTTAAGTAACCTGCATCTCTCATTTTATATCTAGTGTGGTTTTAGATATCATATATTTGTATCTGAACTGTAAACTGCCAAGAGTTTTGGGGATAGGTAGGTTATGAATAAATGAACCTGTATATGAAAGCATGTTGGTTGTGCCCTGCTGCAGGTACCCAAAGAAATTTGGTAGGATTCACCTGTATAATCATAGGCATTCATGACACTTTTTTTTTTAATGCTTTCATTAAAACTCTGAAAGTTTTCATCTAGGAACCTGATAGAAACATCCTCCTTGACGTGAAGACACTGTAGCTTCCGAGAACAAGCTTGCAGGCCTCTGTCATAACATACTGTTGAGATCAGCCAAAGAGTTGTGTATAAAATAAGTTACTTTTTCTTGGAAGACTTTGAGAATTAGCATTTGATCTGTACCCGTTGAAGGATAGAATTTCCATAGCATTCCAGTTTCTGAATGGGGTGAGGAGAAGCACTCTACGAGGTACGTCATGTTTGTATATTTACCAAGTAAAATAATGGTAATTTTGATAGTTTTTGATATTTTTAGGTCTTTAATAGTTCTTTTCTGTAATATGTGCTTTCTGAATTTGATATTTCAGTATTATGCCTTTTATATTAGTAGATATATTTTCTGTTTTGTGTATACAGTATGCTGATGCTATTGGTTGGATATGTATCTATTTTGTGTTTTGTATATTTTTTCACTGTATTTTATTGTTGATTTTAGTATTATACCTCTCCTAGAATTGTGTTGGTATTAAGGCAAATAGGAAAAGATAGCAAATAGATAAACAAATAAATAAATTATATTACCCCTCCGACAGTCTGTTGTCAGCCATAAGCATTTGTCAGGTATCTGATTAGGAGGTAGAAGAATCTACTGAAATATAAACTATTATAGAGTAACAGAATGGAAGAGTTTTCTTAATTCTATGGAGGCAGTCAGATAAAAATGTTTATTCAAAAGGGCTAATCCCCTTAATTGTAGAAAGGGTGCTTTCAGATGTGCTCACAAATTTGGAAGTGCACACAAATTGCTTCTGCATCTAATTGAATAGTCAATTAGTGCCAACAATTGGCTTTTTAACAAGCTTTTATTGATGCTAATTGGAATCAATTAAGATGTATGAGTGTAAAATTAGGCGCATAATCTGCACCTAAATTTTACGCATGTCCCAAAAAAGGGGGCTTGGAAATGGGAGGGTCATGGGCAGTTTGGGGCAGATTGTGGGCATGGTTTATATAGAACAAGGGGGTTCCTTGCCTATATTTAGGTGCAAGTATTTGCCCCACATTTTTGTTGGTGAAAATGGACACACCTAAATTTATGCACTACCCCTGGGACTTAAGCACTAGTCTATAAACCGTGCCTAACTTTAGGCGCAGCTGATAGAATAGCGATTAGCTTTTTATTTTGGTGTCAATTTATTTTTGGCGTCGTTTATAGGATCTACCCCAATGAGTGCAAGTGGGTGCTAATCTCACCTGCTCTTAATATCTATTTCAAGAGTTAGCAAGCTTTCCATATCACACATGGTTTATTCTATAGAAATGTCTCTTGATCAGATCCACATACAAACATTCACACAGAGACACATGCCAACACATATGCAGATGCTCACATGCACACATTTAGTACCTGGAGGGCGTGTGGTAGGAACCTACTTTCCATTATAGTATACTAGAGTAACCATAGAGCTGGTGTAAGTGTTTACCTAAGTGCAGTAGAGATATGTGTAGCTTTTATAGGGGTCCTTTTTTACCAAGCTGTGATAAAAGGGGACCTGTGTTATTGTCAGCATGTGTTTTTGATGTGTGCTGAGGCCCCCTTTTACCGCAGGAGGTAAAAGGCTGGCCTTTTTCCTGGAAAAGAAATGGCCGCGCGGTAAGTGAACCACTTGCCGCATTGCCATTTTGGGGGGGGAGCTCTGGCTATATCCCAACCATGTTCTGCCCCTGTGTAAGTGGATATTTTCAGAATAGCACTTAGATACCTGCTAGCATTTATTTATTTATTTGTTGCATTTGTATCCCACATTTTCCCACCTATTTGCAGGCTCAATGTGGCTTACAATTTTCCGCCATGACTTATGCCATTTCAGAATACAGATACAATTGGTAATACATATAGAACATGGATGATATAATGAACAGTCAGGTAACACATGCATTTATGCTCATTGGTGCACACTAATGTATGTAAATGCTAGTATTCTAAACATTTAAGCTTGTAATGTGCATGTAAAGGTGACTGCTTCATTTAAGGAATTGTCCCAATTATACAAATTACACTGACACACTATAATCACATGCAGTAGACAGTATAGACACACCCATTGGCATATACTATATAGAATACAGACACATATAGAAAAAGATTCAAATAGCACAAAAACAAATATACATGGGGGGGGGGGGGGCTAATATTTTGCCAACAGTGGTCATGCATTGAACCGATCATGTGTGGAAGTGCCGGCGTAGGTTGCTGGAGCACCCTGCAGACTTTCTTGCTGCTTAGGCAGCATGGGCAGGGGTTTGGATGGCAAATCTCTTTGGCTGGTGGGGCTTGGGCATTCTCAAAGGCAAATGTATGATGCAGTGGGGGGGGGGGGGGCGGTGGGGCAGGATGAAGGGGAAGAACTGAGAGGAAATCCATGGCTCCCCCACCTCTGAGCCCCCCAAAAATGGAGCTCTGGCTACGCCGCTGATGGACACACCCCTTGCTGGTCCAATTGGCTTCCTCTGGGGAATAGGGGACTTTATGCTACCACTTCCATTCAAAGGCTCTGGGGCAGGGCTAAAACTGTGTTGAAAGTGTGGCTGACCACAGAATCCTGGGTTCAAACCCCAGCATGCCTAACCCAGGAGAAGATTAACCTCACCTGAAAACTCAGAGCCAGTTGGTAACCCTATTAATATATCAGAAGAACACACATATACAGGAGAAAGCACACTAGTAATATTGTAGTAAACCTGTGTGGAACTAAAGAAGAAATTCCTCCCTGAGAAAGATTGGGAATAACATGCTCTTTTTTGGTGAATAGCCATGCTAAGAAAAAGGAAACCTTTGCAAACTTGACCTTGAAGGTAAAGTTAGATTAGAGTAGAGGCAGCCATGGGGAAAACAGACCCTGGCCACCAGAGAACCCAAGGTGCTGCACAGGAAACTTGAGTAGACAGAAGTAATGGACTGCAGAAGATGTCACATGAGGTGGTCAATAAGGAACAGGGACTGTATTGGTGCCTATGGTGCAGCCAATAAGAGAACTAGGCTACCAAAGGGTCTCAGGAGAAGAGGGCTCCAGGAAGGGCAGAAGAGACATAGGTACTGGCTAGTAGTTTATGAGAGGAGAAAGCATGCTGTACCAGGAGCAAGAAGTTCCAGAGGTCCCTACCTTTAATGCTATACTTAGCAAGCCTACCTGGTGGGAACTGTGTAATGACTGGGGAGCATTGGGTAAGGTTGGTCAGTCTGGGACATTTGTTCCTATGGAGATAGATTTCCAAAGTGATCTGGCCACCTGACTACAGAGTTAGATGGCTAGATCAGCCCCTTGGAAGTTTTACTGCTGTTCAAATTTTAGGCAGTCATGGGATATGGTCATGTTGGGGGAAGTAACTTAGCCATGTGTAAATTTATAGCAGTTGCATGGCTATTCCTGTGTAAAGTGATAGATTGTGACTGAGTATATGTTTAAATTTAGATGGCTAAAATCTATCTGGTTAAATCATCTCCTGGTATCTTCCTGAAAACTAGACCCATGGTACTAACAGTCAGTTAGCAGATAGCCTATTTTCAGAGTTGGGGGTGGGGAGTGTAAGTAGAATCTTCTGCAGAAAACTCAGGGCCCATTTTACTAAGCTGCGTAAGCGTCTAAGCGTGCCCAATGTGCGCCAAAATGGACTTACTACCCAATTACCGTGGGGCTTTTGCAGTAATTTCATTTTTGGTGCACGTCCGAAAAATATTTTTTATTTTCTGGCATGCGTAGCGGATGCACGCCAAGTGGCATCTGACGCCCGTAGATCATGACCGTCCAAATTCTTTACTTCTAGGTTTATGGCTGGTGGTAAGGTCTGAGACCCAAAATGGACGCGCGGCAATTTTGATTTTGCCGCATGTCCATTTTCAGGGGGGGGGGAAGGCCTTTTTTACAGGCACGCTGAAAAACAATTCTGCACGCATCCAAAACCCGTGCCTACACTACCACAGGCCACATTTTACTGCAGTTTAGTAAAAGGACCCCATAGGGAGGCTATTGCCAGCACTGCTCCTTATCTTGTTACCCTTGGAACTGCACTTGGATTCTGAAAGGAACACTCCCCTTGATTTTTCTTTTTTTTAAATATTTTATTTATCGTTTTTATACATAGTAAACAAGTATAAACTTGTAAAGAAAAATCCACTATTACAATTAAATCTAAAGATATTATTCATAACACAAATTAAATATTATAGCTTCATTTAAAGTCCACAACAGGAGTCCAAGATTCCTAAATAGGAGAAAACAGGTAATAAACTTTATAAATCAAATTTTGAGATATAGACGAGTTTCTATTCAACTTTACTTAACTAGGAGCTCTCTTAGATGTTAAAAAAGATGACAATTGGTCAGGATCAAAATAAACATATTTCACGGCTTGATAGGAGATTAAACATTTGCAAGGATATTTAAGGTAAAAAGTTGCGCCAAATTGAAGTGTCTCCTGTCTCATCTGTAAAAACGTTTGTCATCGCCTTTGCGTTTCCCTCGCTAGATCTGGATAAACACGAGTTTGCAAACCACGAAATGTTTTTTCTTTATTCTGAAAAAACTTCTTTAAGATCCAGATCTTGTCCGAAGGTAACGCTACTGTGGCCAACATAGTAGTTGGTGTTATCTGTTCTGAATCCGACATTTCAAGAAGGGCAGAAACATCCAATGGTTGCGCATTCTGAATATTATTCCTTTGTAAAGGATCCAAACCCTTCACAGGTATATAAAAAACCTGTGAAAAGGGTGGCATATCTTTATCTTCTATCTCTAGAATTTCTCTGAGGTAATTTTTTAGCATCTCCCGAGGGGAGATAAGTGGTTGTCGCGGAAAATTTATAAAACGCAGATTATTAGATTTTGAAGTATTTTCCAGCGTTTCTGATTTTCTCCTTAAATTAACCAAGTCTTTAAGCATTGTTGTTTGCTGTGATTTCAACTCTAAAACATCCTTTTCCTATTTAGCCAAATCTGCTTTAACTATTTTCACCTCATTCTTAATTTTTCTCACTAAAATGTGGTGGCTGGCTAGTACTGTGGGAAAGCATTTTGCCCACACTGTGAAGGGGAAAGGCTATTTGAGAAGTTTTTATAGTAAGGATTATGATGAATTAAGCTTCTCGCTTGAATTGAGTTACTAGATGTTCTTAATTGTACTCTCCCAGTTATGCCTGATTTCTCTTCTATGTACACAGAACTTTACAAGATGTTTGTGGAATAGAAATATATTTTTTAGATTAGATTATGTAGGGGAAAAGCAGGAAGAAGTAGCCATGGGCATTTCACAATGTGTTTTTATGCCAGCTTGCCCTGCCTCTGCCTCTTTCTCCCCAGAGGGCAAGAGAAAATTGTCAAAAGGGGCGTTTTCGTGGTTAAACACCCTGTAAAAATTGATATGATTATTTTTTAAGCAGAAAACATTAGTTGCCCAATTCAAACTCTCAAGCATATTGCCTTCCCAGAAGAGATACAAATGCTAGAAAAGTCAAACTCTAATCTCTCCCCCCACTCAGTCCCCTCATACGGGACAGGCACTTTTTTTGTAAGAAAGGTCAAAGGGGATTTCCCCCCCCCCCCAAGTGGTTAGCACAGTGGACCTTGATCCTGGGGAACTAGGTTGCATTCCTACTACAGCTCCTTGTGACCCTGGGCAAGTCACTTAACCCTCCATTGCCCCAGGTACAACTAAGTACTTGTATATAATACGTAAACCGCTTTGAATGTAGTTGCAAAAACCACAGAAAGGCAGTATATCAAGTCCCATTTCTCCCTATGCAAAGCAACCTCTTCTTGCCCAAATCAGTCCTAGTAGAGTTGCTTTACTTAGAATATATTAATTTAGATTGGTGAGTCCAGGTCAGGATCAACATCACTGGAGAGACATTGGAAAATCAATCCACACTCTCCACTAGCACTCAATAATGCACTCCAAGCCAGAATTTGGGTTTTGAACCAAAGGGTTTACTTAAAAATATTCTTTAAGCCAAAAAAGACAAAAATCACAAAGACATCAAATTAGGCAGAGAGCAAAGTAATTATTTATTTATTTATTTATTTATTGCATTTGTATCCCACATTATCCCACCTATTTGCAGGCTCAATGTGGCTTACAGAGACCTGTTATGGCATCGCCATTCCAGGATGTCAAATACAATTGGTAATGCAAAAAGATACTGGATGGGAAAGAGAGTTAAGCAGATAGTTATAGAAAGATGACTTTCAGAGCTGGGTCGGTTGGCGAAGTGGTATAGTTAAGCTATGGGTTCTCTTTGTAGGCCTTGTTGAAGAGATACATCTTCAGAGATTTACGGAAGTTAGATATTTCGTTGATTGTTTTCAAGTCCGTTGGTAGTGCATTCCACAACTGCGTGCTCATGTAGGAGAAGGTAGTTGGATGTATTAGCTTGTATTTTAGTCCTTTACAGCTGGGGAAGTGTAGATTGAGAAATTTGTGAGGTGATCTTTTGGCATTTCTGGGGGGCCGGTCCACGAGGTCTAACATGTAGGTCGGGGCGTCTCCGTGGATGATTTTGTGTACAATCGTGCAAATCTTGAACGTGATACATTCCTTAAGTGGGAGCCAGTGGAGTTTCTCTCTTAGGGGTTTTGTGCTTTAACATAGTAACATAGTAGATGACGGCAGAAAAAGACCTGCACGGTCCATCCAGTCTGCCCAACAAGACAACTCATATGTGCTACTTTTTGTGTATACCCTACTTTGATTTGTACCTGTGCTCTTCAGGGCACAGACCGTATAAATCTGCCCAGCACTATCCCCGCCTTCCACCACCGGCTCTGGCACAGACCGTATAAGTCTGTCCAGCACTATCCCTGCCTCCCAACCACCAGTCCGACCTCCCACCACCGGCTCTGGCACAGACCGTATAAGTCTGTCCAGCACTATCCCCGCCTCCCAACCACCAGCCCCGCCTCCCGATCTCGACTAAGCTCCTGAGGATCCATTCCTTCTGCACAGGATTCCTTTATGCTTATCCCACGCATGTTTGAATTCCGTTACCGTTTTCATTTCCACCACCTCCCGCGGGAGGGCATTCCAAGCATCCACTACTCTCTCCATGAAAAAATACTTCCTGACATTTTTCTTGAGTCTGCCCCCCTTCAATCTCATTTCATGTCCTCTCGTTCTACCGCCTTCCCATCTCCTGAAAAGGTTCGTTTGCGGATTAATACCTTTCAAATATTTGAACGTCTGTATCATATCACCCCTGTTTCTCCTATCCTCCAGAGTATATATGTTTAGTTCAGCAAGTCTCTCCTCATACGTCTTGTAATGCAAATCCCATACCATTCTCGTAGCTTTTCTTTGCACCGCTTCAATTCTTTTTACATCCTTAGCAAGATACGGCCTCCAAAACTGAACTCAATACTCCAGGTGGGGCCTCACCAACGAATTATACAGGGGCATCAACACCCCCTTTCTTCTGCTGGTCACACCTCTCTCTATACAGCCTAACAACCATCTAGCTACGGCCACCGCCTTGTCACACTGTTTTGTCGCCTTCAAATCCTCAAATACTATCACCCCAAGATCCCTCTCCCCGTCCGTACCTATCAGACTCTCCCCGCCTAACACATACGTCTCCCATGGATTTCTATTCCCTAAGTGCATCACTTTGCATTTCTTCACATTGAATTTTAATTGCCAAACCTTAGACCATTCTTCTAGCTTCATATTTTGTTTTATCAAATATGAGTCTGGTGGCAGTATTTTGGGCTGTTTGGAGTTTCTTAATAGTCTGTTCTTTGCAGCCAGCATACAGTGCATTGCAATAATCCAGGTGACTTAGTACCATTGACTGTACCAGGTTACGGAAGATGGATCTCGGGAAGAAAGGTTTTACTCTTTTGAGTTTCCACATGGAGTGGAACATCTTTTTCGTTGTGTTCGTCATGTGGGTTTCGAGTGTGAGGTTTCGATCAATGGTGACTCCAAGAATTTTCAGATTATCTGAGACGGGAAGAGAAAAGTTTGGTGTGGTTATGGTGGAGAAGTTGCTTGTGTTATGTTGTGAGGTGAGTACCAGACATTGTGTTTTTTCAGCATTCAGTTTTAACTGGAATGCATCCGCCCAGGAGTGCATGATTTGGAGGCTTTGGTTGATCTTGTTGGTGATTTCCTTGAGATCATGTTTAAACGGGATGTAAATCATGACATCATTTGCATATATGTAGCGGTTGAGGTTTTGGTTGGCTAGTAGCTTGGCTAAGGGTATCATATTTAGGTTGAAGAGGGTTGGTGAGAGGGGGGATCCTTGAGGAACTCCACATTCAGGTGTCCATAGGGCTGATATGTCTTTGTTCGTTGTTACTTGGTATGATCTTGTGGTTAGGAATCCTCTGAACCAGTTAAGAACTTTACCTCCAACTCCGAAGTATTCTAGTATGTGTAGTAGTATTCCATGGTTGACCATGTCGAAAGCACTGGACATGTCAAATTGTAGGAGGAGTATGTTATTGCCGGTTGCGATTTCTCGTTTAAATGAGTTCATTACAGACACTAGTACAGTTTCAGTGCTGTGATTCGCCCGGAATCCTGATTGAGATTCGTGCAGAATTGAGTGTTTGTTAAGGTAGTCAGTGAATTGCTTAGTTACTATACCCTCCACGAGTTTGGTTATGAGCAGGATAGATGCTACTGGGCGATAATTGGTTAGGTCCAAGTGCAAACAGTTACAGTCACTTATTTCAGGACTCTCCCCTAAGACTCCTTTTTAATTCTTTTCCTCCTGTATATCTTCAGAGTTGCTTTAAGTGACATCACTGTTGTTCTCTGCTCTTTATAGATCCCAGCGATGATCTCTGCAAATTCCAGGTTACAGCTCCAACCAAGTGCAGAGGTTTCAACTGCCACTGTCACTTCTCACTATTTCTCTTGGCACTGTTAGAACATAAGAATAGCCCTACTGGGTCAGACCAGTGGTCGACTTGCCCAGTATCCTGTTTCCAACAGTGGCCAATCTAGGTCACAAGTACCTGGCAGAAACCCAAATAGTAGCAACATTCCATGCTACCAATCCCAGGGCAAGCAGTGGCTTCCCCATGTCTGTCTCAATAGACGACTATGGACTTTTCCTACAGGAATTTGTCCAAACCTTTTTAAAACCCAGATATGCTATCTACTGTTACTACATCTTTCGGTAACAAGTTCCAGAGCTTATCTATTCATTGAGTGAAAAAAATATTTCCTCCTATTTGTTTTAAAAGTATTTCCATGCAACTTCCTTGAGTGTCCCATAGTCTTTGTACTTTTTGAAAGAGCAAAAAATCGATTCACCTCTACTCCACTCAGGATTTTGTAGACCTCAATCATATCTCCCCTTAGCCATCTCTTTTCCAAGCTGAAGAGCCCTAACCTCTTTAGCCTTTCCTCAAATGAGAGGAATTCCATCCCCTTTTTCATTTTGGTCGCTCTTCTTGGAACCTTTTTTAATTCCGCTATATCTTTTTTGAGATACGGTGACCAGAACTGAACGCAATACTCAAGGCGAAGTTGCACCATGGACCGATACAGAGTTCTTTATCCTCTTTAGAGTCTGGTACAAAGGTCAGGGTATTAAAGCCAAAGATCCTTCCCTTCACTCTGCTGTATGATGGCTAGGGAAGCAGAAGTCAAAGACAAAGAATTCAGACAGGGCTGCGGTTTTATACCAGTCACAGTTTTCCTCAAAAGGGATCTCCTCTTACCATTACCTCACTGCTTAAGAGACCCCACACATCTTTCTGGAAACTGTGGAGGTAATCACAAGTCAAAGTTCATTATTTGGTGGATACATTCCTTATTTTCTCTTGACATGTACAAGCAACAGGGATCTAGTTAACATAGGGACCTGAATTTCTGTGGCTAGGGGTAACATCCCAAGATATTTGCAGCTGCTTCTCTTCCTTTTGCTTTACTCCTTGCTAGAGAGGGCTCTTGAACTAATTAATGCTAATGAAGAACCACTAATGGAATGGTATGGTAATAGTGCTATAAAATAACAACAGAGCATAAGAATTTTGGATTCTTTAATAATCAACTGCTATTTGTATCACAGAAAGGCTCAGAGTATGTAGAATGTCACAGGTACTCCAAGAAACCATTTGTTGTGTGGATTGCTCAAAGAGGCAAGAAAGCGACAGCCTTACTGCCCATAAATATTTCTGGGAATGAAAAAATGTAACATTTATCAAGAAAGAAGTTTAAATCTGATATTTTATTTTTTTTTAGCATATGGGACCTGAGTGGAAACACTGGTTTTAAATCTGGGCCAGGAAGGCTCCCTTGAACTCTGTCACCAGTACTGCCTCATTCTGAAATATAATACATTGAGATTTTAGACCAAAATTTCTGGAGAATTGGAAAAATGATTTTAATGAACCTAAAGATACATATGTGTTAAAAAAAAAGTTACTTATCTGAGCAAAGTTGTGTGGTTATGTGTTAGTTCACTTGGGTATATAACAGTTAATATTATTTATTTATTTGGATTTTGCTCACACTTCATTCAGTAGTAGCTCAAGGTGAGTTATATTCAGGTACACTGGATATTTCTCTGTCCCAGGAGGGCTCATAATCTAAGTTTGTACCTGAGGCAATGGAGGGTTAAGTGACTTGACCAATATCACAAGAAGCAGCAGCAGGATTTGAACTGGCCACCTCTGGATTGCAAAACCAGTGCTCTAACCACTAGGCCACTTTTTAGTGATGTATATAGTTCTTTGCAAGCAGTCAGTTCATTAGCACAACTTAAAAAATGTAGTGCATGCAAAATTGATGTAGCATGAATTAACCTACAAATTAATGCATGTATATTTGATTTGTGTGTGTTAAAAAAATTCAAATGTAAGTTATTAAAATGCATTTGTGAAATGAACCCCCAAAAAAGAATGAAAATCAGGGGAACAAACTAAGGGCCCCTTTTACCACGCAGCAGTAAGGACTAGTGTGTACGTACTGCATACTAAAAAGACACTTCCTCAGGACATGCTCAGGCATCTCGCGGTAGTTCTGGGATCGACGTGTGCCAATCCCGTGTTAAAAACTATAAAATATATTTTAGCGTGGGGGGTGTGTTTTGGAGGTGGAGAATAGGCATGCCCTGCGTTAATCAGGTATCGTGGATAAATTGACACGTGCTGCATTAGCACAGGATTAGCATGGGAGCCCCTACCTCCTAGGAAATAGGTGGTGGTAAGGGCTCCCACCCTAATGACCACGCGCTAATTTCCCAATGGGAAAAAAATTACGGACATTTTACGGTTGTCCTAAAAGTGGCCTCAGTGCACGGGGCACCCATGTGCTAAAAATAGTGCAGACCACTTTTTAGCGAGGCTTAGTAAAAGGGCCCCTAACTTTTCCAAAAGTGAACTGATTTTTTTTGCCTTTGCCTATCTAACTTTGTTGAGAGCTGTACATCATGGCAGTGCAGGGGGCCCTTTTACTATACTTAGGGGTCCTTTTATGAAGCTGTGGCAAAAGAGGGCCTGGGCTGGAAAGTGTTTTTGATGCATGCCGAGGCCCCCTTTTACCGCAGCGAGTAAAATACAGATCTTTGTTTTTTTCAAGAAACGGCCATGCGGCAAGTGAAGCACTTGCTACGTGGCCATTTCGGGGTGAAGCACTTACCGCCACCCATTGAGCACTGCCCGACTACTGCCGGGTACACACTGGCGCTACAAAAATTGAAATATTTTTGCAGCACCGGAAATGGCACGCACTGGGGGAAGGAACTAACGCCGGACTGTTGCGGTAGCCTGGTGGTACTTCCCTTTTAGCGAGCGGTAAGCCAGCATTGGGCTTACCAGTGCTTCGTAAAAGGGCCCCATAGTGAACTAATAGAATTAGCACACACTAAATGGTGCATGTTCTATTTTATACCTATGGGCCACATGACACTTAGTGCATGCTAATGTCCATTAGCATGTTATAGTTTAGTAAAAGGACCCCTAAGTTAGTATAGTAAATATCAAGGAGGTTTAATTGACAGGAAATGGCGGGAGCGTGCTTGGCCTATTATCTGGCCTGAAGCCAGTAGGCAGAACTTGCCACCATACAAAGTAATGTATTTTGAGTGTATCAAGATGGTGGCTGTGTAGGGAACAAAAAAAGTGAGGACAACTGAAGGAGGATGTCAAGAAGTTGGTGACGACATAGATACGTTCTACCGTCACGGTGTACAGCAGTACTGGATTTTCTTAGCTAAGGAAGCCTAACAGCTACTTTTCTCTTGATTAAACCATCAGCCAAACACAAGAGATTTAATAGACCCCTGATGCAGGCCTTGGAGCTGAAACACGGCCGTATCGGGTCGTTTTGTTTTAGCTGTTATATTAAAGACTTCTTGACATCCTCCTTCAGCTGTCCTCACTTTTTTTGTTCTATTGTCTTCGTAGCACGTGAGGGTTTTCCTCCTCCTTTTTGTTTTCTTTTGGCTGTGTAGGGAAGCAATTAAGCCTCCATGGATATAGACGGCTTCAGCCTTGTCACGTGACGCCATCTCCTGTCAACCAAACCTCCTTGGTAAATATGTTTCACCTTTACCTATTACCTGTCAACCTTTATTTTTATATATTTAGACTGAATCATGACCATGATATAAATCAACTGTGCTACAGTAAGAAGTCTGATGTACATTTTTATCAGGTACTGAGTAAAACTAACAACAAACCAAAGAGGCATACCCCATCATACAGAGAGTGAACAAATAAAGGAAAACAGCAACGGGGAGAAACCAAGGGGCCCTTTTACTAAGCCATGTTAAGTACTTAAACACACAGTTTACTGCATGATAACTGCTATTCCAAATCTGCGTCAATGGGTTTTACAGTATTTTTGCAGTTAACGTTTGGTAAAAGACATATTAAGGGGTCCTTTTACAAAGGAGTGCTAGCGTTTTTAGCACACGTTAAAAATAAGCATGCACTACATACTAGAGATGCCATGGGCATCTCTGGCATTTAGCGTGAGCTAATCATTAGCACGCCTTTATAAAAGACCCCCTAAGTGCTTCTTGTGTTAGGGGATGTGTCATGGATGGAGAATGGGTGTGGAAGGTGTTTTGTTATTAGAGCACTACAAATAATGTATGCTAATTGCCATTTTTGCAGTTAGCGCTGGACAACTTTCTACCTTCTAAACAGGAGGCATTACGTACATCTGTGCTAGCTCTAAGCACAGTACAGGATGCTATTTGCAAATTTAATATGGCATCTATAATGGCGAATGCTGGGAGTACCCTCGGTGCCTGCTGTGTTAAATTTGCAGCTACCGCATGGTAAAGTCCCATGTCAAGCTGTAATAACTATAAATGTTACCACGGCTTAGTAAAAGGGCCCCAAAGAGACCTGGAGTGATGTAGACGAAGGAAAGCATTTATTCACACAGCAAATAATTGAAGGTACCTGATATATTTGTGCAGAAAATGAAAATCGCAATATTGGAATCAATTACAGAGTTTATATTCCCAGAAATATACAATCCCCAACATGTTTCGGCAAATGCCTGCGTCAGGGGCCTTTCGTTGCAACTGTACTGTTGTAAAGCTATAGACCAACAGTATCATTGAAGGGAGGTGATGAAACAGACCTAGGAAAACGGAAAAGGAAGCAATAGTAAAAAGTAATAAAGAATTAATGTAACAAGAACCCAAGAGACAAGGAGGAGGGAAAGTGGCACTTAACCCATACAAATGAGTAAACTTTAGCTATCATTGTTATCACAGTCTTGTTTGTGCACAGATATATTCATTCACTGAATTTTATTTTTACATCCAACGCAGACGTGGGTTTTCTCATAAGTCACTTCATGTGCAGCAGACTGCTTAACGTCTCCCAGTTGAGGCAGCTTTCTTTTCAGGCAATTAACGCCAGAAAAATTCTCTCGACAGCTACGGTTGAATGCGCCAAGGGATAATAGTTCAAGCATGAATATAGATACGTTGAGAAAATTTGCATGTTGTCACCTTTTTTAGCATTGTGAACTTTCACCCAGAACATAACTGGATCATTTTCATCAAGCTCCATGAATTTGTCTCTGTTTCTAAACAATTTCCACTCACTGTCAACATTTCGCAGGCATCTCTCAGGCACCAAATCTAGAAAAGCTGCAATCAGAGTTGCTGAGGAAAGAAAAGAACACATTTTTGTTTAGCCGCAGCTAGATTCAGCACTTTGGGCAATCCCAGTGCCCCATTCCTTTATGGTAAGTGACTGTAATGAAAGATTTCGGGTCAGGCAGCTGAAAGACTTTACCTTACATTTAGTTCATTGCCATGAATATTCTAAGTGAAGATGCAGTTAGAAAAGAAGTAGAAAGGGCCAAAATGCTAGGAAGCATCACATGATGATATGCTCTTCTTCACACTCCTTCCTCACCCTTCCCCCATCCTCCTTCCCTGCTCAGCATGCAGCTATAATATGAGTCCATACCAGGATCAAAATCCTGTCTGGGATTGGGAGGCCAGGAGAGATGATGAGAGAGGGTCTGGGATTGGGAGGGATGTCATAGAGTTGTCTGCGACATAGGCATGAACATTTCAAAATGATTGGGGGTGCCAAGAGGGCTGGGCCAAGGGTATCTGATGCCCTAGACCAGCGTTTCTCAACCTTGTACTCAGGGGCACACCCAGCCAGTTAGCTATTCAGGATATCCACAATGAATATGCATGAGAGAGATTTCCATTGCCTCCTTGATATGCAAATCTGTTTCATGCATATTCATTGTGGATATCCTGAAAACCAGATTGGATGAATGTACCCCAAGGACTGAGTTGAGAACCCCAGCCCCAGCAGACAGCTTACAGCTCATGGCCTCCCTCCTCACAGTGCTCAGGAAAATGTATCATGGCCATCGTGGGGCCTTGAGCATCTCCACGTGCTCAAGGCCTGCTAGTTCCCGCCCTCTCCAACCCAGAATTTTTCATTCCAATCTCTTGCCTTACAGGAATGGGGCACTGAGATTGCGCAAAGTGCTGGTCGTTATTTCTTGGTAGCGGACTACAGTCAACATGGCTATGTGCGATCATGCATGTCAGCATGAGTCATTCACACTGAAGAGAGTGACGCCAAAGACATGTGTCTTGCTATTTTGGTGTAGCAGCCAGAAACCAGAAGGTAACCGAACAAAAAGGTCCCACAGAACAAGCAATAGTATACAAGGCAGTGGGAACAGAGGAAGGCTAGACAACACTCAGGAACAATACAGTTAAAATTTAATTGCTTAAAATAAATGCAAAAGTAACATAAAATAATTGTTCAAAATACACTAAAAGTACAGTGATGTACACTAAAAGTAATGTCAATGTTCAAAACTCACTAAAAGTTCAGTAATATACACAAACAGTAATATCAGTGCTCAAGACTCGACACGGCACCGTGTTTCGGGGTGTAACGGGCCTGCCTCAGGAGTCTTGACAATAGATGTGTCAAAAAATGTACTGCTTATAAAAAATAATAAAGAGGGTCTTTAAAAAGACCATTCATGTGTGTGCTCAAAAGAACAAAAAATGTTCTGAAAGTGCAAGGTGACAGCGTTTGAAGCTGAATCGCTTGGTTCAGAAAAGTCTTTTTAAAGACCCCCTTTATTATTTTTTATAAGCAGTACATTTTTTGACACATCTATTGTCAAGACTCCTGAGGCAGGCACGAAACATGGTGCTGTGTCGAGTCTTGAGCACTGATATTACTGTTTGTGTACATAACTGAATTTTTAGTGAGTTTTGAACACTGACATTACTCTTAGTGTACATCACTGTACTTTACATGTATTTTGAACAATTATTTTGTTACTTTTGCATATATTTTAAGCAATTCAATTTTAACTGTATTGTTCCTATTGTCTAGCCTTGCTATTTTGGTGTGCCAGTGCTCCTCTCTTGTCTGCCATCATTCCCACTGACACTCGCCTGTTCATCTCTACAGTGCAGCGAGCCCTTGACTCATCACTTCCCTTTACCCTGCTCCTTGTTTTAATGTGCTGCTTCTGCTCATCTTCCTCCTCTTTACAGCAATCTAGACTCAAGGCATCATTTACATGTAACCCTCCCCTCCCCCAGTTCCAGTGATGCCTAGGTGGCAGCTTAGGTGGCTTTGGTCCCACCAACATATATATTGGTTGGTAGGACCACCAAATCCAGGACTGGAATTATCCAGGAGGTCAAACAAGCAGTTCAGATTTGTAGCAAACCTTACTTAACAACTCAGGCCACTCCAAAGGTGCTGTTCTGAACCAAGAATTTACTAAAGTATTTCCAAGTCATTTATAAAGGCATATATCAATATCCAATGTGGGAGAGGCAACAAACAGAATAAGTGCAGCAAAAATATTTACAATATCTCTCAAGCACTTCACTCCTGCTTAGCTGTAGTGCTTCACTCTCCTTAACTACACATCCTACCACAGGAATTAGCAGGGGTTAAACTCAGTTCTCTGTATCTCTATTCCAGCTGCAGGAGTAGACAAGAGGATAAGTATATGATTAGATTAATTTACAATTCTGCAGAAAGTAAAGTAAGCTCCAGGATGACTCAGTGCTGATATTGTGTCACTGATTATTTTATTTTAAAAGGCTTTCAGCCTTATTTTCAAAAGAGAAAGACGCCCATATTTCGACCCAAATCGGGAGATGGGCGCCTTTCTCCTGTGGGCGCCCAAATCGGTATAATCGAAAGCTGATTTTGGGCATCTGCAACTGCAATCTGTCGCGGAAACGGGCAAAGTTGACGGGGGCGTCGGAGGCGTGGTGAAGGCGGGACTGGGGCGTGTTTATTGGCCGAGGAGAGATGGGCACCCTCGACCGATAATCGAAAAAAGAAAGGCGTTTTTAGCGTGAATTTGGGTCACTTTTTTTGGACCCTTTTTTATCACGAACAAGTCCCAAAAAAGTGCCCTAAATGACCAGATGACCACTGGAGGGAATCGGGGATCACCATCCCTGACTCCCCCAGTGGTCACTAACCCCCTCCCACCAAAAAAAAACAACTTTATCAACTTTTTTTACAAGCCTCAAATGCCATACCCTGCTCCATCACAGCAGTATGCAGGTCCCTGGAGCAGTTGTTAGTGGGTGCAATGGATGTCAGCCAGGTGGACCCAGGCCCATCCCCCCCTACCTGTTACACTTGTGGTGATAAATGAGAGCCCTCCAAACTGCCCCCAAAACCCACTGTACCCACATCTAGGTGCCCCCCTTGAGCCATAAGGGCTATGGTAATGTTGTAGAGTTGTGGGCAGTGGGTTTTGGGGGGGATTTGAGGGGCTCAGCACCCAAAGGAAGGGAGCTATGGACTTGAGAGGTATTTTACTTTTTTTTTGTTACAAGTGCCCCCTAGGGTGCCCCGTTGGTGTCCTGGCATTTGAGGGGGACCAGTGCACTACGGATCCTGGCCCCTCCCATGACCAAATGCCTCGGATTTGTTCGTTTTTGAGCTGGGCGTCTTCGGTTTCCATTATTGCAGAAAAATGAACCCACCCAGCTGAAATCCGCACAAATCCGATGCATTTGCCCGGCACAAACCGTATTATCGAAAAAAAAGATGGCCACCCATTTTTTTCAATAATACGGTCTGTCCCGCTCCTTCACGTACCCGTTCTCGGAGATAGACGCCCATGGAGATGGGCATTCGCGTTCGATTATGCCCCTCTTTATATCCTATGTATCAATAATATCTACGTGGGTTACAGCTTCATAAACATATTTTAAAACATGCAGACTAAACTTATCAATAAAACACCAAATAAACAAGCAAAATTAGGATCCTAGTAGTGGTGATAGGAACCTTCAAAATCCTGCAAAATTAGTAGTGATGGTAGGAACCTTCAAAATCCTTCAGATGTGACTAATTATATTGTTCTTCAGCCTTAAGATGTTCTTGAACCACAGAGGCTGTGGCCAAGGTGCCTCAATTAAATTCACAAGTATAGGCCAGATTTCCCCTTCTCCTCTGGGGGAAAAAAGGGATGCAGAGGAGCATCCAACATTATGCATCCATTACAGGTCTGAAACTTTCTAGGTTCTGGGTCCTGTATCTTCAGCCTCACTGCTTATACCTAATAGTACACTGGTCTGGGTGACACAGCAAAAAGGCCTAGTATTTCTGGGATCTATATTGGTAAGGCTTGGCTTGATGGTTCTCCCTAGCAGGTACAGGTCAGAGGCCAGGAGGAGGAAAACGTAAGACATAGTTTCAAGGTGGAGTCTCTGTTTTATAGTCAGAGGAGGATTCTGCTGCTACTAGAGCCTCCCACTTATTATACTGGATACTTCTTTTGTTCCACCTGTTTCCTGCAAATTCTAGCCCTCTCTAGGAAGAGTAAGAAAGTTTACCTGCCAGGAACCAGTCTACCTGCCTACAAATTAAGTCAGAAGGTTTTATTCTATTGGTGGCTCAAGCCTAAGGTAGGGACAGTGTGAACCTGATCAAGTTTAATAAATGCCAGATTCTCAGGGGTCCTGTATACATGATAAATCCTGTTTCTGAAGAGTTTCACCCAGTCAAGGTTTTGTTACTAACTTCATCACCTCCCAATGGAGGCTGTAAACACATGGCAGCGATGTCTAAGGAAGGTAGGCTGGGATGTGGGACTCACAACCTGGAGGCGGCCATGATGGTGGGAGATGTCATCAGTAAAAACATCAGGTGGCAGAAGCTGCATTTCTTGTTGGTGGAAGAAGAAGTCAGGTGAACATGGGCAGGTGCCACCTGGCCCTCTTGCAGTCACACTTTTGAAACATTAATGAACCACAGGGCTCTGTATCTAGGGAGCCCTACCTGTTTCAAACATCATTTAGTTGAACCACACAGGGCTCCATAGATACAGAAACCCATGGTCCAAACAGTAAATGTTTCAGTTTTGTGGTTTAGCAGCTGCCAGAAGAACAGAAGTTAGAACGAGCAACCAAACTAGGTTACAGGAGCTAGACTAGCAATAGTAATGATGCCCAGGAAGTTAAGGAATATCATTTGGTGTTGGCCACTGGCATCTGTATGAAAACTGGTCAGTCTTGCTAGTAAAGCACTATTTTACCTGCAGAAATTGATTTAAATATAACCCTCCCTAAGGGCAACATTTAAAACACTTTTGTCAAGTAAAAACTTTAAATCTGGGCTTTAACAATTGCCCACACATTTTTCAGTTTGCATACTTTTCCTCTTTGACAAGTGGTATAGACTGATGGCTAATTAGAGGTGGGCACAAAATTTTCTCTCCATCCTTGCCCTCTGTCCACTCTCTGCCCCTTCCCTGCACTTCTGTCGCCTCCCTCCAAATGCAAAATGTAAATATCTGAGTTGGCAGGGTTCTCTAAGTCCCACCAGCTGAAGATCTTCTCCTCCAGTGACCAGAACTCTTTCAAAGGTCAGTGGCCAGAGACAATGTCTTTGAGCTGCCACCTCCAGTTCCTTATACATGCATGCGAGAAAACTGGGATAAACATGATTACAGTATGGTTCCCTCTCTTGGGGAATCCGCTGTATTCCATCACACCTGTGAAATATACCTCCAGGGGCCCACAGAGCTTCAGTTGTAAGAGTTTATAGAATTTTTCATTGGACCCATCAGGCCACAGAACTTTATGTAATGACATACAGAAGGCTATCAAAAGTATATCCCTTGCTGTTATAAGGGAAATTAGATGTTGTAGGTAGCTAAAACCTACTTAGATAGTCTGCTATTTTTTTGACTGGAAAGGGAATATCTGCCCTGTACAGCTGCTAGATTCTCCCAGGCCTATAACCAAACTGATAAGTTTCCAATAAAGTAACATTTATTTTAGTTCTCTTATGGATCCCAGATTTCAGAGCAATAAGCATGCTTACTAATGTGTTCTTATTAGCTCACGTGGGATAATGCTCATAGTGTAGCCTACCTGCAACTTAGCTTCCAGCCTTACTATAGCATTCGCTATGTTTTTCTTTGCCTACTTACAATCGGTTTAGCAGATTCCCAAAATAGAACAGGCTAATCAACATGCTGCATATTCAAATCATAAAAATCATTTCAACATTTCATTAAATGCACCTGGAGCCCCTTATCCATATATAAATATGTAGGGAACCTCCAATGGCAGCTCTATTGGACCCCTGAGGGGCCCTCAAACTCCAACCACATCAGGGCATGGTGGGAGATCTCAACAGGCCCTATCTCAACACTAGTTGCTTGCGTGAAGAAGGGCCTAGTAATTAAATCAATGGGAGACATAATGCCATGAACCCTGGATAAGTGGATGTAATCTAGCTATGCCCTGAGTTTTTATACTTCCTAGTCCCTGTTTTGCTGGCTCCACCCCTCCAGTGTCACTTCCCCCTTGGGTGGGACTATGGTTCTTAAGGTGATCCTGGCACTGTGAGGGAGTATCCTTAAGGGGAAGTGGTGTACAGCGCTGCGTATGCCTTGTAGCGCTATATAAATGATAAGTAGTAGTAGTAGTAGTAGTAGTAGTAGTAGTAGTAGTAGAGGGGTATTTTCGAAAGAAACGTCCAAATCCGAGGGCGGGGAAAACTGTATTTTCGAAAAAAGATGGACGTCCATCTTTCGTTTCGAAAATACCAAGGGAGTCATTGGATTTGGAAGTCCCTAGACATGGACATCTTTGACTTTCGGCGATTTTCGAAACAAAAGATGTCCATGTCAAAAACGTCCAAATGCAAGCCATTTGGACATGGGAGGAGCCAGAATTTGTAGTGCACTGGTCCCCTTGACATGCCAGGACACCAACCGGGCACCCTAGGGGGCACTGCAGTGGACTTCATAAATTGCTCCCAGGTACATAGCACCCTTACCGTGTGTGCTGAGCCCCCCAAACCTCCCCCAAATCCCACTACCCCCAACTGTACACCACTACCATAGCCCTTACAAGTGAAGGGGGCACCTAGATGTTGGTACAGTGGGTTTGCGGTGGGTTTTGGAGGACTCGCTGTCTCCTCCACAAACGTAACAGGTAGGGGGGTATGGGCCTGGGTCCGCTTGTCTGAAGTGCACTGCACCCACTAAAACTGCTCCAGGGACCTGTATGCACTGTCATGGACCTGAGTATGACATCTGAGGCTGGCATAGAGACTAGTACGTCATATTTTTAAAGATGTTTTTTGAGGGTGGGAGGGGGTTAGTGACCACTGGGGGAGTAACGGGAGGTCATCCCTGATTCCCTCCAGTAGTCATCTGGCCATTTTGGGCACCTTTTTGTTCCTTATTCGTAAAAACACCACATCCGGGTGAAAACATCCAAGTGTTCGTCATGGACGTCTCTGCTTTTTTCAATTATGGGTCAAAGACGTCCAAGTCTTAGGCACGCCCAAGTCCTGCCTTAACCATGCCTCTGACACTGCAGTTGGAGATGTCCAAAATCGGGTTTCTATTATACTGATTTGGACGTCCCTGGGAGATGGATGTCCATGTTCCGATTTATGTCGAAAGATGGACATCCATCTCTTTCAAAAATGAGCCTGATAGACTGTCTCCCAATCTTATACCTTTTTATGGGTGATGTTATCCCAGAAACATTCCAGAATACTATCTGTGTTGAGATACTGATCTAAGAAATGAACAAAGTTCAAACAAAGTATATCCAAAATGTCCTAGGCAATGGTTCCCAGCCCTTTTCCGCCACCACCCAGGTCCAGTATTCAGTGCTAGCACCCACATGCCAAACTGGGCAAAGATAGGACTGCTTTTATGTAATCCTATCTGCCCAGTTGAATACACGACCACTGGCACTGAATATCGCCAATAGTTGCACAGCTCGCAACTCTGCCCCCAGATCGCCCCAGCATTAAATGGACAGTGTCATAGTGATCCCACCAGATTTTCAGCAGCACTGTGTGGTTAAGTGCCACTAACAATCTAATGATGTCCCACTTAGTGTGGTTTAAACAAGCAGGAGCTTCCTGGCCAATTAAACCAGTGGCTCCTACTTGGTCCCACCTATCATTGTAGATCTATTAATAAATAATAATAGTCTGGATTAATATGGTACTATTCAGCCAACTCCCTGTTCAAAGCAGCACGCCTCCGGAGTGGAATAGGACCTGGATGGTTGCGGCGAAGGACTGGGCACCACAACCTAGGACTGAAGTGGTGGAGTTGAAAACGGTAACAGAATTCAAAAATGCATGGGACAAACACAAAGGAATCCTGATTAGAAGAATAAGATCTAAAGAAGCTTAGCGAAGATTAAATAGGAAAGCTGATGCTGGACAGACTTCTCCGATCTGTGCCCTGATTGAGGCAAGTAGATTTGAATGGGCTGGAGTGGAACTATTCATGGGTTTCGATAACAAGTTCAGAAATTTTAGAACCAGGCAGACCTCTACAATTTATGCTCTAAAAATGGCAAGGATAAATCAAGATCAGGTATAAATATGATGCATAGGCGTAGTTTGACTGTTTCATTTGGGGGGGGGAAGGGGGCAAAGAATGGGCGGAGCATATTAGCATATCATTTGCATATATACATATGCAAATGAATATGCTAATATGGAGGAAGGAATTGAAATTTACAGGCAAAATATCACAGATGCATATTTCAAAAAGCTGACATATTTCAATTAATAAATTATGAATAAAATACTTTTATCTACCTTTGTTGTCTGATCATTAGTTTTTCTATTCGCTTTGGTCCCAGTGTCTTCTGTTTTATGCAGTGTCTTCTTTCCAGTAGGCTTCCCTCTGCTCCCCACCCTCCCAGTCCCATCCATCTCTTGCTCCTTCCCTCTGCTCCCTACCCCTCCCAGTCCCATCCATCTTCTGTTCCTTCCCTCTGCTCACCATCCCTCCGTCCCATCCATCTTCTGCTCCTTCCCTCTGCTGTGCCTGACCTCTCCCAATCCCATCCATCTCCTGGTCCATCCCTCTGCTCCCCACCCCTCCCAGTCCCATCCATCTCTTGCTCCTTCCCTCTGCTCCCCCCCCCTCCCAGTTCCATCCATCTTCCTTCTACTGCCCCCCCCCCCCCGCGAGGTCCAAGATCATGACTCCGTTTACCCCCTCTCTTCCTCCCTCCCTCCCTCCGGCGCAGGCAACAGTCTTCAGCTTTTTCAGCGTTCCTGGCAGCGGTAGCGATGTACACGCTGCCTTCGGTCTGCCCCGGAAGCCTTCTCTTCAAGTTCCTGTTCCCACCTATGCGGGAACAGGAACTTGAAGAGAAGGCTTTGGGGCAGAGCCGAAGGCAGCGTGTATATCGCTACCGCTGCCAGGAACGCTGAAAAAGACTGCTGCCTGCGCCGGAGGGAGGGAGGAAGAGAGAGGGGTAGACGGACACACTCCTCTCCGTCCGCTTGGCTTCCCTGCTCTCTCTGTCTGCGTCCCGCCTTCCTCTGACGTCAGAGGAAGGCGGGACGCAGACAGAGAGGGCAGGGAAGCCAAGCGGATGGAGAGGATCGCGTGCCTGCATGTGTTTTTTTTTTTAACTAATGGCGCGGCGGCGCCTCGTCGTCGTTTGGGGGGGCATTGCCCCCCCTCGCCCCCCCAGTCTACGCCTATGATATGATGTATCGCTTCATACCATATACAAGGAGTTTATCTTATTGGGCAGACTGGATGGACCATACAGGTCTTTATCTGCCGTCATCTACTCTCACGTTACTTTGTTTGAGTTTTGCTCATTTCTTAGATCAGTGTCGATACCCACTCATTTTGTATTGATACTCACACAACTTCTGGCTCTGTCGATGACCCCAATATTCAATGCTGGTGCCTGGATATAGCTCCACAGTGAATATCTGGGTATAATTTAGCTGGTGGTGGTCAGTATTCAAATAAATTCTGACCACCACTGGTTCAATATGCAATAAGATGGAGGGCCGCAGTGCAGGAAGCTGCTTTTAACATGGCATCGGGCACTAGTACGCCCACACCCCGGCTGGGGGGAGGATAAGCTGGAAACAGTCAAGGAGCCCTGGTGGACGGAAAAGAGTTTTGCACCCAGGGCCGGCCTGGCAAGATGCCACCTGAGGTAGAGCTAACATGTTTACCTCATCATGTTCCAAACCTGACAGCGGTAGCGATTCCCATACGCAGCCCTGCTGCCGGCATCCGCCTCTTCCCTTTACTGCGGCTGCCTGAGCCTCTAACAAAACAGGAAGTTACTTCAGAGAGGCGACTGCAGTAAAGGGAAGAGGTGGGTGAAGGCGGCAGGGCAGTATATGGAAATTGTTGCCGCTGCCGGGTTTAGAACGTGACAAGGTAAAATGCTGTGAAGAGGGAGATGCCGCTCCTGAAGACCTCAGGTGGCCTAATGGTCGGGCTGCCCATGTTTGTGCCTAAGCAGGGCTCCCTGATGAGAAGGCAGGTGTCAGAGGCATGGGCTTAAAAGCCCATAGCTTACCAGAAGAGCCCTCTTTGTCTCCATGGACTCAAATGAGAGCAGCATATCCTGGATGGATGCTGCGCTTCCAGGCTTCAGCTGTCTGTCTTCTGGGGGTAAGCCTCTCATCCCGGTAGCAAATAGACAGCTCCTCGCCACCTCTGTGACATGGTGCTTGCTGCAGTGAAGAAGAGCAGAAAGTCGAGGGATGGACAAGAAACTTCCCAGCATCGGGCCCTCAGGAAGCTGCATTGGATAGGCAAGGCAGCGTGGGTAAGCCTGTAAAGGGGGGTATCGAGGGGGCAGCCAGCTCGTCTCGGTCCATTCGCCCCCTTGTTGATGGGCATGGTGTGTGCAAGCTGTTCCTGTAGCCAGGAGGAGCTGCTCATTGCAGCCGAGAGCTGCTGCCTGTCTTCCAGAGGCCTGATCCCTGCCATGTTGGGGCAGGTGCCGCTGTAGCCCCAAAACATACCCCGCCTCGGAGTTTCGGAGTTTATGGATCATCAGTTGATTGCCTCGGCCCTACCACAATCCCGGGGAGGTCTGCTCACATGCAGTTGTGGGCATTATGAAGTCCTGCTCTTTGCTTAGGGCTCCCATACAAAAATAAAAGTCTTGATTTGGAGCCCTATGTGTCAAATCCACATCCAGTCGATAATCTTTGGGTCCGTGGGGGTAGGGCAACCTAATATGTGCTGGTAGTCGTGGAATCTCAGCACATTTCAGATTTTCGCACCTTGCATGATGGCCATCGCTTCCCAACTCGGCCCATTTAGACAGCATAGATAGTTGCAGGCGATGATAGCAGAATGGGGAAAGCCTCGGCTTACCAGCGGGCATGCAAGAATAAGCATGGTATCTAGTGAGGAAAAAGGGGGGTCAGGGGAGCTGTCTCTCGGAGATTACACCTGTTCCCTGCTATCAGCTCAAAGCTAGCAACTAGTGTCATCATTCAAAGAACAAAGTGGTAGAGCGCCTTTAGCACAATCACTACATCAGCACAACAGTAACAATAGTTTTTTTTTATTGGGCCTGTTGCATTTCTATTTTTAGAGGGCATTTATGTAAACAAGACAATTTTTGCTTCTTCTACAGATTTACATACAAAGGCAAAAGAAAAAAAAACCAAACCCACTGTTAATTTTAGTTAGATACCAACATAAAAACAATGCACAATTTGACAACTTTCTGGAAATTACTAAAGACTAACCTGTTCAAAGAGACTTATCATAAAGATCCTTCATAAATGAACTGACACCAAAACATTTTTACCAGAACAAGTCATTATTGATTTCTTTTATTTGTTTACTATAATCACAATGTCATTATTGAACGTTACACAGTACCCTTGTCCTCTTATACCTGAAATGATCTGTATATTTATTTACTTCTAATTTATTTTATATCTTCTGTACTTTAAATGCAATAATATTCTGTAATTCTCCTTCCGGAAATGGCGATTGCCATTATGGTATAATGTAAGACACATTGAGCCTGCAAAGAGGTGGGAAAATATGGGATACAAATGTGGTAAAATAAATAAATAAATAAATAAACATTTCAGACATTTGAGGGGGTCATCCCAGGTGCTCTGGGGTCAGCCTATGAGTTTGACCCTGAACACAATACATGGTTGTTGGTGGTTGTGCCTGGGTAGGCCCCTAGGTCCATTTCTCTTGGACACCTGTCGCAGTTTTTCCTCCACAAACTTTGCCACTAAAAGGCAAAGGGCAGGGGTTTACCACATGGCAATGCAGGGGGAATTCCTGCGCTTCTTGTTGCAGAATTTGCCTTTTTATGGTATCTATTTCGGAGTATTGCTGTTCTTCCTGCTTCAAAATCTGCACTTATGCCTATTACGATATTAATCAGCACACTTCATGACACCTTGGCGCACAACACAGGAATCTCTCTCTGTCACTAGGAGTGCTTCGGGAGTTTATCCTCTTGGCAACTGATTCACCTCAGACATAGCAAGAGAGCATTCCTGCTGCATTCCTTCACTGGATGACGGAGTGCATACCACGGCAAGTAAGGGTATGTTCTGTGGTTCCAATGAAGATACCACTGTGCTGTACGTTGACATGTAGAAGGTAAAGTGTGAATTCACTGGGGATCGTTATGCCCCTCAGGGGAACAAATTCCTTAAGGCCAAGCAGTGGGACTAAGCTTTTATTGCATGACCTTGCCCCCCCCCCTCTTTATGGATGGTTCTAAGGTAAGGACATTTGGCCTAGTTGGGAAACAAGGGGTTGCATGAGTTCCAAAGAAAAGTTCATAAGCCATTGGTAAGATGGATGTGGGAGACAATCCACTGCTCATTCAAGGGATAAGCAGCTTCTCTTGCTGAATCTTGCCAGATGCTTGTTTCCTGGATTGGTCACTGTTGGAAAATGAGTACTGGGTTTGATGGCCTGTGGCTTGATTTCTGTATGGCAAGGATTATGTTTTGCTTTTTGGTAGATTCTATACTAGGCCCAATATGATTATTGCAGGAATCTCAGCTTACTTCACACAGGTGAGGTAATCATTGCAGGATTGTAAGTGCCTCAAAGGTAAGTGGGTATTTCTTTGTCACTATAAGGTGCAACCTGCAGGGGTCATAACTCTCCAAAATGGGTACTGAGGTGCTTTTGCTTTCTTGGCCTCTCCAGTTAGTTTCCATGGAATTAGTTATGGAAACTTTGAGGCTTGATCTGTGGACCTAACAAGCAGCCAACATTCTGTTTTTGGAAGGTTTACCTTGACGGCAACATATTCCTGGTGTTCTCTTTATTACAAGCTGGATGTAGGCGGGTTCGAAGAGTCCTTGACCTGAACTCCCAGCACCTTAGGCCGCAGACATCGGTCTATGACTTTGTGCCATTGCTTCTGAATTTTGGACATCAAACAACATATCTAGATTGCATGATGCAGATACCTTCCTTGCTCTTATTTCCTCTACTTAAATTTCTGGTTGCTCTGCTATTTTGCCTGGGACTTGGTATCTTGATTTCATTAGATGCTTGTCTTTCCTATTATGGGATGACAAGAGCAGTGCATTGGTATGTCATCATGGAGTTTCGCTTAAGTGATGCACATTCCTTCTAGGGTGTTATTACCTTGTTATTATTGCCTGAATTATGAATGCACAAATTCCACCTGATCTGAACATCGCAAATATGTAGCTGACAAGGAATTGGAACAGCCCTCATCGCAATTACCTGAGCAGTCAGGTTTGAGGGAACGCAGCACATCATTCTGCCTGCCTTGATCATTCTGCCTGCTGTGATTTGGGGCATTAGTTAGCTCGACTGCTCTTCATATCGATTCTGCCTTCTACCTCCTGGAGTGGTTGGGGAGGGGAGGGGAGGTGGTGCCTTATTTAGATTCACCTTGCTACTTTCTCCACCCCTTTTTTTTCCTTTTGGAGCATGTGTTCCCTGGCTAGGAAAGAATTCACCAGCCAGCTTGGTCTCTGGGTATATGCTTCCTTAGTCTGTAAATGAGCTTCAGCAATTATGGTTCCTTTACTCCCACCAAAAAAAAAAAAAAAAAAATCTCTTTTCACCCTCTACCTGGAATGGTTGCCTTTTGGAATACAGAGGCAGGTGGTATGTGTAGCATGAAGCAGTTCAGTGGCTCTTAGTGTGCCCCATGTTTTATGACCCATCTTTACAGGAGACGAGGTAAGAAGGCCAGGGATGGCCCAAGGCTATCTGTCACCAGAGTCAGGGATGAAATGCCACCCCCACCCATACCCCTCATGCCCCCCTTCCCTCCTCAATCCTTTACCTTATTTTTTGTTCCCAAAAGGTGGCAGTGTTAGCAGCTCCCATATGCTGCCTTGCCACGGTGCCACTGGCACTGGCCTCTTTGCTACTGCATCTCGCCTCTGAGGAAACAGGAAGTTATGTCAGAGGCAGGTTGCAGTGGATGAAAAGGCCAGTGCTGGTGGCACCGTGGCAGGGTAGCCTATGGGAATCGTTGCCGTTTTTTGGAAAAAAAAAATAAGGTAAAGTGTTGAGGAGGGAAGGGGAGAGTGCCACTCCTGGAGTCCACTTATGAAATGCTCCACCAGGTGCTTTCCTGCTTGGCAGTTGAGTATGTAGATTTGTTGTGATCAAGGCCTGGCAAAGCACAATTTGTTTCTCGTTCTTTCTTTTAGGTCCTAGACTCATGCAGCTGCTGATTTGCAGTTGTGGTATTGCAGGAATATTAAGTAGACTTTATTCTTCATCAAATAATCAGGAGAGTATTCGTGGTGGGTCGTTGGGCTAGCCTATTTTCTTTAATAGATTTAACTTCTTATGGGTGCTGTTTGTGTCTCCAGATTTGACTTGACTGTTTGGTTGGGCTAAACACCGAAAATAGGAAAGTACCAACTTCCTTTGTCTAAAGAGACAGTTCGGGTACCCCCCAGTTCTCCAAGGTCAAATTGGGATAGGAGACACTCATATTTATTAGAAGTGTGTAGGCATAGATATATCTATATGGTGATACATCTGGTCCTAGCTCCCAAGATCATTCTCATTGGATAGACCTGCTATATGGTACCCCTTCAGTGGTATTCTGGGTGGACAAATTTGGCATTGTTTGAACTCAATGAGAGGTGTCAAGGGTGTATTGAAGACACATCTAGTATTCATTCTGAGGTCAAGTCATCTGTCCTCAGGATGTGAGGGTCAGGGGTACGACTGGCAAAGGAGGACACACAATGGACTAGTATAGAGGGCAGTAACAATGTTATTGGTATGGAACATTGTTATGGATGCAGCCGGGGTTCTGGACAAGATGGATCGGGTGACATCCTTTCTTATATATACTTACGGGGAGGGCTGAAGGGTGATGGTGCAGTTGACAACTAGGCCCTAATTTGAGAGACTTTTACTTTTGTGGGATAAAGTGGGCACAACTCATCCCCAGTGTCTACACAGTTCAATCTTATTCCTTTGTCTTGTCCTGTCAAAGGCTGATGAAGATCTGAGGAAAGGAACATAACAGATTTCAACTGGGGGCAATTCAGCAAGGGATCATATTGCTTGGCTCCCCAGGATGCCCACACGCATTGGATGGGTGTTGGATGCTTGACATGAACTCAGATCATTCAGCCACTTGATCAAGTGGAGATGGCTCGGAGGCCCTGCTGAGATCATAGTATATTTGAGTGGAAGTGACTTGGTGGCTGTGTTGAGCTTAACCATGTGGCCAGGCCAAGCTTGTCCATTATTGCACAGCTGTGGCACGCTCCTTGATTGTATGATCTAACATCTTCTCTTGTTTGTGTTATCATTTGCATGTTAAGTGTGAGGGAGATCATTTAGGAATGTGAACAGACAAATTGCTGCTTGGGTGTTGCATTTTAGAGATTGACAGAAGTTGTGTAAGGAATCTTATTTGAAAGCGGTGGACATCTGTCAGATATAGAAAATAACCTGCAATACTCTGCTTCACACCAGTCTGCTGGGAATGTGTGAGAGACTTTTCTGGGCCACAACTGACCACAACTTAGTGGGGTGGCCTGAGGCAAGTTATATTATGTATCAGCTCCAACTAATTCAGAATGCTGCAGCACGACTGATAGAAGGCTGCAACTGGCGTGACCACATCACACACTGGCTACCAGTACTTTAAAGAGCTAAATTTAAAACTCTTATTTTTGATTTTCAAGGACCTCAGATAAAATGGGCCAGAGTATTTAAAGGATATGTTAGCCCACTACACACCTTTGAGACCTCAAAGATCCTCTCAAGGATCATCACTATCTGTACCTTCGTCAAAAGAAATTGTACGATGTGATACCAGCCAGCGAGCCACCCCCTCACTCTGGGATTTGCTCCCAGAGGGGCTGTGTATAACTCAAGGTTACCTGTACTTCAGGAAGCAGATAAAAGTCCGACTCTTCTCCCAAGCCTTTAATACATAGGGTGACTAACTATACACCACTCTGCACCCGGACTAGTTTGCTACATACAGTACATACATACTGTACTTAGATCAGTTCCTTATATCTCGATTAACTGTACAAAGAAATTGCCCTTAGTTTAGCCACCCATTTATTTATCCCATCTGACTCTGTATCATGCAGCTTGTACTAATCTATATATCTGTATTTGGCCCCTCAGCTATATGGTAAGCTGTATTGTAGAAAAGCATTAGTATCTTATCATTGTTATTTGAATGTTCTAATTGTGTGCTTATTAGATACTACATCACTATTATGTTTATATCTTATTATATCTCTGTTATTTGAATTTCAGCCCTGTCAAATGTGTATATTTCTGATCCTGTTTTATGGTAGTCTTATTATTAGGTTTCAATTTGCTGTTTTCCTCTTTCATTGTATTTATGTTTATACTGGTACATTTTGCTATTGTTATGCTGTTAGCAAAATTGTAAGTTTGATGTTAAACTGTACCTACTATACACCGCCTTGGGTGAAAAAAAAATGTATTTAATCACCCCCAGGCTGGTGGTGGGAATACCCGAGCCTGGGTAATTTGAGTAGTTCTATTTTCATCAAGTTATGGCTTGGTGCAGAAGGGTTTGCTGCACCTGGGTTGGACTCACCTTGCTGCTTGGCGGGAGCGTCCTGTGTACAGCACATAGCACGTTGGTCAATCTTGCTTATGGTGGCGGACTGGGATGTATCATTCGTAGCTTTTAAGAGCTTACATTTTGGCTTGGGTATCCTGTTTTGGTTGTTTGTTTTAATAAAGCTGTAGCCAAGTTGTTCTCATTTAATTAACGAAGTGTATGTGTCGTTATTTATTAATTTGAATTCAGAGTGCAAGGGGCTGTGGCAGGGTGTCATGGTTGCTTATGTTATGACACAGAAACATGCATTTTTTTGCTGCTCAGTACCCTTAGAAAGAAAGGATATTACAAATGTTTTGCTAGTTACAATTGTAATGCTTTACTTACAAAATCTGCACATTATCTAAGAGTCTTTAAGGAGTGCCTATGCTCTCGCCCCCTTTCAAAAATTGTTGAATCTAAATGTAATGGCTAAATCCATCATGTAGAAAACACTAACCAAGAGACTCCTTTAGAGTACAAGAAAGCAAAAGAAAGCTTTGAAAATAACTAATTAAAGTTGTTTTAGCCCTTCTCTCTTCTCCAAGGGTGCCTAATCTTTCAGGGCAGTGTAGGAGAGGAAGGAGTAAGTGGGCAGAAGCAAAGGGAACAATGAGACCCCCTTCCCCTGTTCTCTCCACCCTTGGCTCAGAGCCAGGTTTAAAACAAGAGGCCACTTTAAGTTAATGAGTCATCAGCTGACTGGAAGAATCTTCACTCTAATTAAGCCTTGTGTTCACACATTCTCATGCTTGCTGAATAAGAAGCTGCTAAGCCCCTCACAGTCAGAGAGTTTCATTCATAAAAAAACAAATGGGGAGTAAAAGAACAGAAACAGCTGAGGTGGCAGAGGTGATGAATGGCCCTGTATGGAACAGATAGACCAAGAGGCCAAATGGGAGCATGCATCCTCAGCCCTTGCTGCCCACTGGGATGCCAGGATCTGACTCCATGAACCATTGTTTGTGCAGTAATTAGGAGCATCCAAATGGTTTGGGGGAGGCTATTGATGTTTGTCAGAATAATTAGTGAGGATTTGGGGAAGCTCCAGCAGGGATATCTGTCTCCCATTTTGGATTTGGTGGATGCACTAGGGTGGGGAACATGGCCGGTTCAGGTGTAGGGTAAAAATGAGCCATGTACCTTTTCATTAGTGCAAACATAGGAAAAGAGCAGAAAGTAAGGATAGGGACAAAGCTTAAATGATGGGGAATAAAGAGAAAAGGTTGACTGCTTTTAAGCCCCGATGCTCAAAAGTAAACGCAGGTGCTAGAGGCCATTAGCACCATACTAGTGCCTGTATTTACCTGCACAGGATGTTCAGAGGTCCACTAGCTCAGTTCCTACCTCACAGGGATAAATTTTCTCTGCACACCACACTCTTGCTTACTCTGCACTCTCCATACAATATAGTCCTTCCAGCTCGACCATGGGAGTGGGTCAAGGTCTGGAATAGAAGTCCGTGGCTTTGGGAACTAAAGTGGTGCTACTTTATAACATCTTAGTCCAGGCAGCACGCACCCTCACTCCTGCTTCCAAATAACCATGCAGTACTCCAAGGTTTATATATGATGCAAACTCAACTTTACTGAACTTTCTGCAAATTGCAGGTAAACCAACTTTTGTAACTCCCTCTGTACAGTAAACTTCTTTTGCCCATTCAAGATTGTGTATTACAACCTCAATCCCTTTGTTCAAACTTGATCTTTTTTGAAACAGCAATATTTATACATTTACAAGACCTCCTGTCCTTTTCCCATCCCAAAGGCTGGTCCTGAACTCCTCTGATCACAATCCACTTCCCTCAGGCACAGACCCTTTAGGCTGTCCTTCTTCCAGCAATGCACTTCTTGAGCTGTAACCTGGCCTTCAACAGGCTTCCCCTGTTTTGGTTCCTGCTGTGGGCTGGGTTCTCCTTACCCACCCTAAACTCTCACTCCTTCACAGTTGCCACTGTATGTGGTAGCAACTACTCCTCAATTCAACCTGAGTTTATTTAACCACTTTGGGATCCCCTTCTTCTCCAAGGGTTCCAGCGGTGGAACAGGCAACCAAAGACCTCTTGCCCCCAACAAGTAAGAGCCTTTTTTACTTCCAAACTCCACCTCCTCTGTCATTCATTAAATAAATCCATTTTCTTTCTGCAGTTTATTTCAATAACAATCCCCTTGGGCTGGGCTTCCTTCCCACCCAGGGACATCCCATGCTCACCCCAATGACTTCAGGAAAAAGCTGTCTCCACTCAGTAACACCCTATAATGGGGGATTACATTTAAATGGAATTCCTTTCATATTTGTTATTGCAAACTGTTTTGTAGCTGATGTGAACAGTAATAAACAAACATGAGCATAAACTGTTAGTCATACACCTCTCGCATGGCTCATCCTTTCCAAATCTGCCTAATGTTGGCTCTTACCTCACTGGGGTAGGAGACTGCCCTATTGTAGTGCCTGCATAGCTCATTTCAGGACCTGCCCATCCTGCTAGAGTTCTTCCTCTGGCCAGGCACTGGGAAACAGATGGTGTTGCCATCCCAGGAAGAGCCTAGCCAGGAGGAGGGTGTCACAGTCTCCAAAAAATATATGAAGGAGTCTGTTGGTGGTTCCTCTTGATTCATGACCCACAGAAGACATAGATGGCTTTCAAAGAAATTATGCTGTATCAATTTATGAGATCAGGAAAAATTGAGAGTTTAAACCTTTGAGGTCTATCAGGCTCTCTCCAGGAATGGTTTCCCATTCGTCATTAAACTGCTCAGTAATGGTGTAATCGGAGCGTATAACCTCCTTTATTACTGGACTTCTTGTCTCTGTTCAGGTTCACTCACCAAATTTTGTGACTAATGATTTTTTCTAAAATATTTCAAGATATGTTCTTGCAATTCAATGCCTCCAACTAGGAAAGCTGATTGTAGCAGACATTCCCAATCTGGAAATTGACTTAGCAAGATCCCATCTCAACAGCCAGATATATATCAGATATTTGGGCCCTTCCAACTCCATTTTCTTCTTCTCCTCATTCACAACCATCTTCCTAGAGAAAACATACTTATCAGGCCATTTAAATAATTAAACAGCCTAACACAATCCATATAAAAGTGACAAAATTAGGAGAGGGAAAGGGACTTGATATACCACCTTTCTGAGGTTTTTGCAACTACATTCAAAGAAGTTTACATACATTCAGGTACTTATTTTGTACCAGGGGCAATGGAGGGTTAAGTGACTTGCCCAGAGTCACAAGGAGCTGCAGTGGGAATTGAACTCAGTTCCCCAGGATCAAAGTCCGCTGCACTAACCACTAGGCTACTCCTCCACTCTGAGAGAAGTAAAAATGGCCCTAAAAATTGTCCAGATAATTTTAGCTGTAACTCAGATAAATTAGTTTGGGCCTGTTGAATAAACTAAATGGATAGCGTAGTCACCAGCCAATACATATGTTCAGTACTACCACTAAATATATGGATTAAGTTAAACAACAGCACCAGGACTTAAACTGGTGACTGCATTCGCTGGACATTGATGACAATGGTGCTATTGTAAGGACTCAGTTCTATTGGTAGATTCTCAATTACTGAAGCCCAAACCATGAGGAGCAAATCAGATGGCATGAGCATAATGACTGGCTGTTTAGCTAGTTGAAGTATTAGACAACTGATTTTTCCTTGGGTTCTCTCCAGTGACTATGGTGGAATACCGACTGTTGCACAGTAGAACCTCATTTATCAGTGGTATAGCCACTGAAGTTTAATTAACCAAAGGGGAATTTTTGTTCCTCCCCCTGCCCCCTCATGAAGGGAGTAACAGCACAGGGGCCACAGTAAAGCCTAGAGAAGAGCAAACCTGCCAGCCAGAGACTCTTCCGGAAATAGTGACAGGCGCAGCAAGGTTGCTCCTCCAGCCCTACAGGCAAGGGCAGAAGACCAAAAGGTTCCCTCCCTGTATCCCCTCCAGAACGCGGCTGGCAGGAAGAGCCTCAAATCCTGGGCACAGTAAAAGCCCTCCACAGGAACTGGGGCAGAAGAAGAAGGTGATGTCAGTGGAGCCAGAAGACCCACCCCTTGAGAAGAAGAGAGACATCTCTACAAATAAGGAATAACAAAGAGTACCAGAAGAAACAGTATGATAAAGAAAACACATAACAGATAATAGAGAGCCCCGAACTGCCCCCCCTACTGCTAAAGAGGTAAGCAAGTGCAGCAAGATCACAGATCCTGAAGAGGAAAAGCCTTTGGAGAAAGGAAGAGCTGAGTAGAAAAAAGATAAGAGAACAGCTCACTCTCCCTCTGGAGGATAGAACAAGAGCTCAATAAGCTCGAGCAGGAAGATGGGATCCAAGAGAGGCTGATGGTAAATCAGAGCACAGAGGAAAGTTAAAAAGAGCCAAATACAGCAGTCAAGAGTGGGAGGGTCCAGCAGCAGAAGAGAAGAACAGGAGAGATTTGAGGCAGAAGCTTTTCCCCCTGTAGATCTTGTTTAGAGTAGGAATGGGCTGTCATTTGCGATGAAATGTTTGCCAGTAAGACTGAGCCCATCTATATATATAAAACTCACACTCAACGTTCTATTGTCTGACGTCACTGAAGCCAAGGTTCGTAAGTTCGAAGCTCTGAAGCCACGAAAATCACAGTCTCGGGGCCCCGCCCTTGCGTCAAACGTTATGACGTTGAGGGCGGAGCAATTCACTCACATCGACGGTGGCCAGGGTGGCGCAATGGCGTCACTGACGACGAAGGTGCGTTGAGTGGGGGTGCCAGAGTCACACATTGACGGCGGCCACGGCGGCGCAATGGCGTCACTAACAACAAAGGTGCGTTGGGTGGGGGGGCCAGAAGAAAGCCTTGCTAGCGCCTGTTTCATTGGCTCCAGACACGGGCCTTTTTTTACTAGTATTTATATAAACCTGATTGCCTTTACAGTCTATATTCAAATAGGTTCAACATAGGTTCTTCTAACACATATAGTTTTAAGCAATGTCTTTAGCATCCATTGATCTTCTCAATAAGGGGAATTTTGCTGTCAGTTCCCCTCTACTTACAGATGAATTTGAACTTCAAACTATTATCCTCGGACGATACTGTGCCAAGCTGGTTTTCAATGAAACCATGAGAATTTTACTCTCCTTCTCAGCAATCTGGCCCTCTTAGCAGCTCTGTGAAGGCCAAATTGTTTCTGTCCTCTCTCAGGTCCTGTGGGGGTTCTGAAATTTGCCTCTCCTCTGACTTTAATTGTCAATCCTGCACATATCCTCCTGCAACACTGTCTTTGACTTTCTGACTGTAGCTATAGGCTGAACCCCCAGAGTCTTTGAAAGTAGCCAATAGCAACATCTCTGTACATGCAGTGGGAGAAGTTCAGGCAGTGTCCAGGTAGCTTCCATGTTGCTTTGCAGAGGACTGTCTGCTGCTTCTTAAAAAACATAAAAGGGCCTTCCCATATCCTACTGAGCACCTTAGACCAAATCCTTTTATTTCTTTTGTAAGCACTCAGGGGCTGATGCTCAAAGCTTACCGTGCAAGCAACATCTGATTTAAACTGGTTCTAGCCAGTCTAGCAATCATGTTATTCAACGTCTAATGCACAAAGGGGTTCTGTGTGGTTTTTGCCATTCAGGGTAGCAGCTAATGATAATCCTATGCAAATCTATTACAAAGAGCTGATGAGTATTAAAATGAGAATTCCAAATGATGCACAGACATTTCCAAGTAACGCACAGAAAGGACCACCTACCTTTAACGTGCAAAATCTTCCATCAGGTCTGGGGCTGTCTTTGTGTGAGGGAGACTTCTGGGAGGAGCAAAACTTGTTGGAGAGAAGAGAGCAGCTTTAGAGGGGCAGAGAAACAGTTGGGGGGGGGGGACTTTAAGCAAGATGGAGATTTTTTTCAATAGCAAACAGTGTCAGAGAGCAGAGAAGAGCTGGGGAAAGCCCCTATGATGTCAGCTATGGTGTCAGCTGGGAGTGTGTGGAGAAACAAGGAGACAGCCAATCGGCTTGGGAAAGCCCCTATGATGTCAGTTGGAGGAGCTTTCAACAAGGAGGAGATTCCCAAGTGAAATCATCAGGGGCAGAGGGAAGGCAAGTAAGCTGCAGGAGAAAGATGAAACCAGCACCAGAGCACTGCAAGGGAAAGCAGACAGGGGGACAGTGGAGCCAGCGAGTACTGCAGGGGAAAGAAAAGAATACACCAGCCCTAGCACATGTGCAGAGCAAGCACACTTACCGAGAGACTGTTCTGTGCTAGGTGCTTTCCCTACTGAGCTGCTTGCTGAAATTGCATGCAGCTCATTTGTATGTGATTTCCTTTGAGCATCGCTTGCTATTTCCAAATCAGTAAATTCTACCGAGGATCTAAACTCATGCTGTTTTTAATGGGAACTTTTGTGCATCGGGCCCTCAGTCAACAAAGGAATTTCTGTAGTGAGGCCTTCCTCACATATACTTTTGCTGTAATTAGTTGGCTAGGATTTTCGGGATGGATAGGCTCACCCGTCACATGTGGGTCAGTGGCTGGGGAGGTATTTATTTATTTTTATTTATTTTATTGCATTTGTATCCCACATTTTCCCACCGATTTGCAGGCTCAATGTGGCTTACAGAGTTTTGTTATGACATAATCATTACAGGATATCAGATACAATTGGTAGTGCACAAAGATTGAGTAATGGAAGAGTGAAGGAAGGTGTTAGGGAGGATAGTATAGAAGGGGGACTATCATAGCTGGGTGGGTTAGTGGTGTAGTTTTGTTAGGCTATGGGTTCTCTTTGTAGGCCTTGCGAAAGTTAGTTATTTCGTGGGTAGTTTTCAGGGCTGTAGGTAATGCATTCCACAGCTGCATGCTCATGTAAGAGAAGGTGGTGGAGTGTATCAGCTTGTATTTTAGTCCTTTACAGCTGGGGAAGTGCAGATTGAGAAATTTGCGGGATGATCTTATGGCATTTCTGGGAGGTAGGTCCACAAGGTTTAGCATGTAGATTGGGGCATCTGCGTGAATGATTTTGTGTACCATCATGCAGATCTTGAACGCAATGCGTTCCTTGAGTGAGAGCTAGTGAAGTTTCTCTCTTAGGGGTTTTGCACTTTCATATTTAGTTTTTCCAAATATGAGTCTGGCGGCGGTATTCTGGGCTGTTTGGAGTTTTTTGAATTGTGCCCAAAATTTTATACCCTTGGTAAGTTCCTTCCAACATGAATCTCCTTCCCTCATTATAGTACTGGTCACAGGGAAAACTCTCTCTCTCTCTAACAACCAGTGATGTAATAGTAAAATAAAAGTATAGTAGAGCCTCAAAGTATAATTGCAGGTATCCTTAAGGGAAGACTTAGGCTTTCTACTTGTACATTGAGGTGCTAAGATGTTGTAAGTTAATTAGTGCTCATTAATCAGTTTAACAAGCACTAACATTTTTAGGCACACTAATGAACCAAAATGTGAACTAACGAATGCACACCCCTCATAGTTGCCTATGTAGTGGCTGGGGTCCCTGACTATTGCAGTTGGATTTTGCTTATGAAGGTGAAATAAGCCCAAAGAAAAGTGATAGTGTGAGCTCCTAGGTATAATTTATTTATTTAGATTTGCTCACACCTTTTTCAGTAGTAGCTCAAAGTGAGTTACATTCAGGTACTCTGGATATTTCTCTGTCCCAGGACGGCTCACAATCTAAGTTTGTACCTGAGGCAATGGAGGGTTAAGTGACTTACCCAAGATCAGCAGTGGGATTTGAACTGGCCACCTCTGGATTACAAGGCTCTAACCACTAGGCCTCCTCCTTGATAGTGTTTGTTCCCAGGTACAGCATCTTGTGGGATGTGGGATAGTGTCAGTTCTCAGGGTATAGTACCCTTTGGCCCAATTTTTAGTTACTATAGTTTTATGCTTGTCCTGGCAACATTGGTTCTCAAGATGGCTGAGGAGAGATATTATTATAGAGGTCTATAAAATCCTAAGTGGAGTGGAAAAGGTATAGTGAATTTGTTGTTTACTCTTAAAAAGTACAAAGACTAGGGGACAAACGATGAATTTAATAAGTGGTACGTTTAAAACAAATAGGAGGAAATATTTTTTTCATCCACCATACAGTTAAGCTCTGGAATTTGTTGTCAGAAAATTTATTGTAGGTAGGTTTAAAAAAGATTTGGACAAATTCCTGGAGGAAAAGTCTATAAACCGTTAATAACCAGGTAAACTTGGGGAAAATCACTGCTTGTTCCTGGGGGCAAGTAGCATGGAATATATCTAATTTTAGGATCTTGCCAGGAACTTATGACTTGGATTGGCCATTGTTTGAAACTGGATACAGGGCTTAGCATGACATTTCTTATGTTCTTAAAGTTTTCTGCCCTCAGTGATCTCTGATTAGCCTATTCCCTCCATACTGGGGCCCTATTCAGTAAGCATTTTTCTCATAGACACAAAGAGAGATACTTACTAATGTATGTTAAGAAATAATGCACTGCATTTGGCTCTTAATGCAAGTTAAACGGCAAAACTATGTTTTATTTTAGCATAACTTAGGTTAATTTAAGGTACAGCAGGCTACATAATAAGTACATAAGTACATAAGTAATGCCATACTGGGAAAAGACCAAGGGTCCATTGAGCCCAGCATCTTGTCCACGACAGCGGCCAATCCAGGCCAAGGGCACCTGGCAAGCTTCCCAAACGTACAAACATTCTATACATGTTATTCCTGGGATTTTGGATTTTTCCAAGTCCGTTTAGTAGCGGTTTATGGACTTGTCCTTTAGGAAACCGTCCAACCCCTTTTAAACTCTGCTAAGCTAACCGCCTTCACCACATTTTCCGGCAATGAATTCCAGAGTTTAATTACACGTTGGGTGAAGAAAAATTTTTTTCTCCGATTTGTTTTAAATTTACTACACTGTAGTTTATTCGCATGCCCCCTAGTCCTAGTATTTTTGGAAAGCGTGAACAGACGCTTCACATCCACCTGTTCCACTCCACTCATTATTTTATATACCTCTATCATGTCTCCCCTCAGCCGTCTCTTCTCCAAGCTGAATAGCCCTAGCCTCCTTAGTCTTTCTTCATAGGGAAGTCGTCCCATCCCCGCTATCATTTTAGTCGCCCTTCGCTGCACCTTTTCCAATTGTACTATATCTTTCTTGAGATGCGGCGACCAGAATTGAACACAATACTCAAGGTGCGGTCGCACCATGGAGCGATATAACGGCATTATAACATCCTCACACCTGTTTTCCATACCTTTCCTAATAATACCCAACATTCTATTCGCTTTCCTAGCCGCAGCAGCACACTGAGCAGAAGGTTTCAGTGTGTTATCGACGACGACACCCAGATCCCTTTCTTGGTCCGTAACTCCTAACATGGAACCTTGCATGAGATACAAAGCATACATATGTATGCAAAAGACCTCATTATATAAATCGAATAATGCAGCTTGAGATGAACTTTGTAAGCTGCATTTTTCCTGCCCCGGAGCATCAGGCTGCTAACATGTGGTTCGATGGTCTCAGGGAGCCCTTCTTAAAGGGACCAGCACTGTCAAATAAAACCATGGTCTGGATCCGCCTTCCCCCTCCTCTATAGATATCCCACAACTCTCTCCGAACCTCCACACACCATAGATATATTAGATATGATGTCAGGATGTCTATGAATGATTTAGTATCAGGTTCTCCATGAATGTGCGGTGTGTTGCATAACAGGCGAGAGGTGACCCCCTTCTGTCCACGCTCCAGTCCCTAGGCGGGTGGCTGGCTATCCTTGGCCAACTGAGGCTCTATGGTGCTACAGCATCATTCCATTTAGGGGGAATTCAGACAGAGGAGTTAAGTCATAATCCCATAGAGGGGATGTGTCCAAGTCTCTCCACCCCACCCCCCCCTCATAAGCCTCTCCAGAGCCTAACTGAAGCAATTGATGATAGTCTAGATGTGTGGAACAGGAGCAATTACCAGTCACTTCTGCCCCTCCTGGAGCCATTTTGAACCCACTGCCAGCCTTGGCAGATGACCCATATTCCTAGAAAACTACTTACTGAATGCTCTGGTTAGGCTGGGGGGGTCTACAGAGGGGGTGTTTGTGGGGTAATCTGGGGGGGCATTGAGGAGTGGGGTGGGGTATTGGACTTGATATATATATATATATATATATTTTTTTTTTTTTAATTTTTTGTTACATTTGTACCCCGCGCTTTCCCACTCATGGCAGGCTCAATGCGGCTTACATAGGGCAATGGAGGGTTAAGTGACTTGCCCAGAGTCACAAGGAGCTGCCTGTGCCTGAAGTGGGAATCAGACTCAGTTCCTCAGTTCCCCAGGACCAAAGTCCACCACCCTAACCACTAGGCCACGCCTCCACTCCACCTTTCTGCGGTTTTTGCAACTACATTCAAAGCACTTTACATAGTATATACAGGTACTTATTTGTACCTGGGGTAGTGGAGGGTTAAGTGACTTGCCCAGAATCACAAGGAGCTGCAGTGGGAATCGAACCCAGTTCCCTAGGATCAAAGGGTGGGGGATATGAGGGGGTTGAGGGGTATGTTTGGAGGTGAGTCTTTCCTAGGGGGAAGGAGGGGGGGGGGGGGGTGAAAAGGGACCTACATTGTGATTTTATTTGACAGTGCGGGCTCCCTGAGAGCATTGAACCATATATCAGCCCAATACTCCTAGGGAGCAGAATAATGCCGCTTGTAAGGCTGACTGCAAGCTGCATTGTTCCTTTATTGTGGGAGTCACTAACCTGCGGGACTGAGTTATTATAGGTTAGTGAGTCCCGTGGTAAACTAAGCTGTGGTAAAATGCCATATATTATACTGCAACGTAGCAACATCCCCCTCAAATAGGAGAAAACCTTTAATAAACAGACTAATGTCATTCTGTTTATGGTATGCCATGATGCCACAATTCACTGGTTGGTTTCATGGTTTATGGCTCTTACCTCTCACTGACTTGTGGTAAAATAAAGTAACCCACAGGTACAAAACAAGATTAAAAATGTCTCTATTTTCATAACTATATTTTCTTTGTGACAGCTGAACATTAGCCAGTAGGGGCCTGATTTCTTGTTGCAGTATATGTTGTCAGGGGAAAATTATTTATTGGCTCTGATTTTTCTTAGCAACATATTTTTCAGAATATATTTCATGCACCATCTCTCACAAAAGTGAAAAGGTTTTTTTTTTTTTAACTTATCAGTAGGAAAAAAGCAGAAGGCCTCCTGTAAGTGTTATATCATCCATCTGCACTGCCAGGTAAACGTTAAGATGTTTTGTGAAAAGTATGATTAAACCAGCACCACTCCTGCGATGACAAAATGTTTAAAATCTTTTTCAGTATTCCTTATCGGCCTCAAGCCTCTGAGCACACATTGGAAAGGGGAGTGACATCTGTCATTGTACAGATAAGAGGAAAGTTACAGAGGGTGCCAAGGAATTTTGGGCTTCATTCTTTAACTATTCTTTTTTATTCAGAGGCTCCCCCATTTATACACTCCATCTGTTTCTATGACAGTCACTGCAGTGATAGCCCTAGGACCAGAAGCCACAGGAAATGCAAACCATGGCTCTCTCATGTTCATCTTTATTTCATATACCGCTGAAGGGATGTACCATCTCTGCGGGTCACAATAATTAAATGTCTATAGAAGAGGCATAGCAAGAAAGGAACTAAAAGGTGCAGACTTGGTGCTCCAACATGGTCCCCTAGCAAAGCAAAGAAACAAAAGAACATTGTCAACTGGTGTGCTCATGTGCTTGCCTAAACAAGTGGGTCTTGAGTGTTTCCTTAAACTCTTGGTGTGACAATATCGTATGTAGGCCAATGGGGAGGGCATTTTACAAAGTAGGACCCACAACATTAAACATAGATGACTGAAAGACATTCAAATAAATCTGGTGAAACGAAGGAGTCATCAGCAATTTTGGTGTGAAGAGTGAAGCGCTCGTCCGCTAACATATAGGATCAAATAAGAGGAAAGATTCCTGGGTTGGCCTGACATATAGATCATGAACCATATATATGTACATCTATGGGGAGCCAATGCATCAACCTGAAAAGAGGAGTGAGATGATATCTGTGCCCGCCCATTATCAGCTTTATGGCCACACTCTGAATAAGCTGCAAGCTCTGAAACTCTCTCTGACTCAGTCCTATAAGTAACGCATTGCAGTAGTCGAGATCCAAAATCACTAATGCATATACCAGGATGCAAAGTTCTTTGGGTTCCAGAAAAGGATGAAGTTCTGGTGGAGTCTGTAAAAACATTTTCAAACTGTAGTAGAGATATGGAAATGAAAAGTAAGATCTGTGTTTAGAGTCACACCTAAAATTCAAACTGAGTTAGAGTTAAGGATGGTAGTACCCAAAAGGTTAATGGAGCTTAAAGTCCTATGTGCCGCTTTATGAATAAAGAGCATTGCCTTTGTTGTAGTGAAATTAAACTTCATCTTATTGTCCTGAACTCATTTGAGATTAGCTTCTAATTTGGTGTTAAACGCAGAAAACTCAACAGAACCAGTAGGGTCAAAGGTAGCCAGGATCTGGATATTGTCAGCATAGATATATGGGATAAGACCAAGATCTGAAATAAATGCTGTCAGTAGTGCAAGGAAGATGTTGAACAATGTAGGGACCAGGAGCGAACCCTGAAGTACTCCACAGGTCAGTGGAGTACTCTCCAGCCATGTATGCAGCCTGAACCTTGACAGTTGGGGGGGGGGGGGGGGGGGGACGACGACAATTCTATAACTAGGAGCCTCAAGGTAGGTGTGCACCAACATGCCATTATAGAATACTAGTGTAAGTCGCAATTGATATATCTGTATTTTGATGTAATTATATCAGGTCATGCAGGTGTAAATGTTCTTGTCTAAGTGTTTCATGTTCTGTAAGTAACTAATAACATTGTACGTTACGTATGTAACATGGAGACACGTACATGCTCCTGCCATATGTATGCCCTTTTGCATCTACCCTCTATTTTATAAAATAATGTGCAGTATACATATGTGTGGAAGTGCCAATTATCTCAACACATATGTGCGTGTGTCACACTGAACTACATACGTACAATTATAGAATTGCCCTTTTGTTGTTGATGTTGAGCCATGGAAAAGACTTCTTCCTGTGGGCCTTTGCATATGGTCCTTTTTAAGTCTTCAGCCTACCTAATGTATCATATTTGTCTATATAACCATGAAGTATTGGATCAGATAAATTACAGAACAGGGATGCACCCTTCTCACCTTTAGTTCTCAAAATAAAATCATAAAGTTTGTCACAAGTAATACCACTTTAAAGCTTATGTTTAAAGGATTTTTATTAGTACTGCAATAACATAAACATTGTCAGACAGGGTTCTGCATATAACCTCCAACAAGCATCAATAACTATACAACAGTCTGCTAGCTAACATGCAGCATTTTTGAATTTTGTTCCAACATTGTGCCTGCCCTCCCCCCACCCTCCCCCATACCTCTCCTCTCCACTTTAAAACTTATGTTGAATAGGGTCTCTCTATAGTCAATGACCTAATGCATGTTATAATCCAATTTATTACTCAGGAACCTTCATGCATTACCATAATCTATTCTTCCTTACCATGTATGTATGCATATATGTATGCATATTTATACCATGATCTGTTCCACATATGTTATGTTCCATATCGTTACCATGTATGTATGCACCTTAACACAATACCATTTGTAATTATGTTACCCGGAAATGGCAACCGCCATTACAACAAATGTAAGCCACATTGAGCCTGCAAATTGGTGGGAAAATGTGGGATACAAATGCTATACATAAATAAATAAAATGGTAAAAGCAGAAGAAATTAAACGTTAATCAGCTGAACCTGTATTTAGTGCTCTGGTGTACCATTCAGGATTTCTAGACTCAGTTTTCTAAATGAAAAACCTTTTCCCCATGACTAGTCAGACCTGGAAATACTGCTGGATAAATATGGCCCAGTGAGCCCTAGCTCACCCTTTAACATGAAATGGGCTATAAGCCAGGTTTTGGTTCTGGCCAAAACCAAAAACAACTTGCCCTACCTGCCTGCACCCCTCTTGATAGAGAATGCGCACTACCATGCCCTTACCCCTGCCAAAAATGGGTCAGCAGTCATCTTGTTTCAGCGGCAGCAGCGGGCAGGAATGAGTGGGCTCCATTCCTGCCTCTGAAGAGACCACTAAACCACCAGGGTTTGTTAAGGTAGGGCCAAGGAGGGCCTACAGGGTAGTCGGGCAGCTTAGGGGACCAGGTACATGTTGAGAGGGAGGGGCGGTAGCAGTGGCATGACCTGTTTTCAGCAGGGGGGTTGCAGAGGTAGTAGGGAGTGATCATGGGTAGGGTGATGGGGGGGGGGGGACCTTTTTTTTTTTTTTGCCAACTGAAATTTGGTCGACTTCTAAAATGGGCATGGGACTTTCGTCTATTCAGTGAAGAATGATCCTCAAGGTCAACCAGTAGGGGAATAGTATCCATTTATAGTAGGGGTTCTCAACCCAGTCCTCGGGACACACCCAGCCAGTCAGGTTTTCAGGATATCCACAATGAATATGTATGAAATAGATTTACATGCTCTACCTCCATTGTATGTAAATCTTTCTCATGCATATTCATTGTGGGTATCTTGAAAATTTGGCTTGCTGGGTGTGTCCCGAGGTGAGAACCACTGATCTATAGGATATACTCCATTTTTTCACAATCTTTTCAAGCCCAATTAAGGCATAGGCAAACTAAGCACATGTCTAGGTCCCAAATGTTTAGGGTAGCTCTGTCAGACATGTTCAGGACTGGGTTGCCAACTGTCTAGACTTTTTCAGAATTGTTCAGATTTTTGCATTAAAGTCTGAATTCCAGAAGCACGGCTAAATTGTCTGTGAATTTCAGAATTATAAATGTTTACCTGTGACAGTCCAATTCACCACGCATGAGTGAACCTGCCATGCAGTATCACTAGCAGCAGAGACTGTGGTCGGATTCGGCCAATGGCAAGGCACTGGGGGCTGGAGCACTAGAAGGAGATTGTTGACACAGGAAAGGAGGGGATGAGCCATGGGGAAGTTACTGTGTTGTGCAAGTGATGTTTCTGCATGAGGTGGGGGACTGAGCTCTGGAAGGACCACTATTCTGAAATTGCAGAGAGCCAGTGAAGGTTCTGGCAAGAAGGTTCAGGAATGGGATAGAGATGGGGTGAAAGTGTGAAGGGGCTGTTACAGGTTGAGTACAAGAGCTGGAAGCAGCTGTGGAAATGTTGCATGATAATGGGCAGAGCTGATGACCACAGGGACAATTACTGAATCAGCACTAGGGCAGCAGCACATCACCGAAAGAGTGTGTGTGTGTGAAGAGCAAAAGTGTATGTGTGAGGACTTTGTATGATACGAATAACATTTCCTTTTTAAAATTTGGGCAGGAATGGAGAAGTCCACTAGTAGAGATGTACTCTTGTACATACAAAGTGGGCAGGGAAGAGAGGCTCCTGACTGGTTAAATCCTGCTGTGCTGGCCAGTCACTGATATTCAACGGCACTTGGGGGGTTATCAATATTGGCTACCAGTAAGAAAGATTATTTTAGCACAGAATCCCATTTCATGAATGAGGTCCATGATATTGTAAAATAACCCATCTTAACGGTAGCTCATGTTGATAACTTCTCCCCTTAACCAGGTAGTTCTGCTAAATATTGACTCTAACTGGCCATTCTCTAACCAACTAGTGTGCTGATAATCGGAAGCCCCACGACGTTCCAAACAGTGCTCTAAAAATAGCACTGGAACAGTGTGGGGCTATAACTCCCCTATAATCAGAACTAATAGCATTCAAATTTAGGCACTCTATTAGTTCTGATGAAATGGGTGAAGTGTGGGAGGATTGTGCCTGAGCGCATGCACTTGTTTGACAGGTCCGGGCTGTCAAAAGCCCGACTTTCAAACAGGGTCTGGAGGTCCATGGGACCTCTGGACTCCCCTCCAAAAAGCTGAGGCCCTGGTAGCCAAGTTCCCTCCCCAAGTCCTCACAACCTTCCCCTAAAATAGTGACAAGAGGGGGCTGGAGGTCCAGTGGACCTCCAACCTCCTGACACCCCCCCTGACGTGAGGGCACGGGGAGCTGGAGGTCCTGTGGATCTCCAGCCCCCTAACCCCCCAAATGCAAAACAAATCCCTGATAGTGCATTTTGAAGGCAGTGCTGAAGAGGAGGGAGTGTGGTACTCCCTCATCCAACAAGGAGGTGAGGGGGGAGGGGTCCGCTACACCACCAGGGTGGGTGAGGGATAGTGCTGGGTGCCCACTTGGGCCACCAGGGATTTGTTTTGCATTTGGGGGGTTAGGGGGGCTAGAGATCCACTGGACCTCCAGCCCCAATACCATCAGGTCGAGGGGGTTGAAGGTCCACCAGACCTCCAGCCCCTCGTGTCTCAATTTCATGGGGAGGTTTTGGGGGCTTGAGGGGGCACTAGGTCACCAGGGCCTCAGTTTTGGAGGGGGGTCCGGGGACATGGTGGCAGCCAGGCTGTCTGACTCTGATGGGAGGTGGGGGTGGGAACAGATCCTTAATCCTAACACCAGCTCTGAGTTAGCATAGGTTTAAGGTGCTATTCCGCTCCTAAGTTCTGAGCACTGTTTTAAATGAACTCTGCGATATTGCTTCACTCCAGTGCTGTCAGCTAGCTGATCATGGGGGAGGTGGGAGGAGGGAGGTAAATGCTGGTGCTAGTCCACCACTAGTGGCCTCTAGCGCCCACATTTACCTTTGATCATCGGTCCATATGTTACGGACAGATCAGGGCAGAGTTTGAATGGATCCGTGACTTAGCCGGTTAGCAGTGATATTCAGTCCGCTAACCACCTAAGTATGTGGATAAAGTTAGGACAACAAAAAAGATGTCCTAACCTTATCTTTTGAGTTAACTGGGTACTAGTCTGAATATTGGCTGGTGCCTGGTTAACTTCTGGGTGATTGCAGATACCTGGATATTCAATGCTAGAAGCTGGACATGCCCTGGTTTTGAATATCAAAGAAATTGAAAAAGTATTAAGGGACAATTTACTAGGTACTATTCTTCAGACTATATATACCAGAGTGGGCAGAAATAATATAATATGAGGGTAATCAGAATTAGGGTTGACAATTAAACACAGGTGGAATTAATAGTGATGACACACAGCAAGATAGGAGGTTCTTTAAATATAGAGGGCTCCTATTGCGCATGTGTAGGCATCCCTGATAGATTACAAGTGGGGAAGGACGGTTCAACCAGAATGGTCTCCTATCTGAGGGATCGCGCTCAAAAGTGAAATGATGAACAAGTTATAAAATGTAAGTGAGATTTATTTAGATATAATTAGCAGAGTAGCTTCTTGTATAATATGTATGGATTGTAAACAGAGTTGTGATTGTGTTATAATTAACAGCCACGCTTCTGCGGAATGAGAAACAGTTGGAAATTTTGTTGGAATGTCACTGGATTACAGTGATTTATAAACAGCTCCTGAAGATACCAAAGGCGAAACACAGCCCTGTGTAGAGCTGTAAGAACTGTTGCATAAAGATATTCATAGACTAATACACAGGAAACTACAAACATCGTAAGAACTGAACAGTATCATGTTTGGATTGTGAAAGGGAGTTGTGGGCAAATATAACACAGCACAAAAATGGGGATTTTTCTATTCATTGCTCCACATGGACTATTGATATTACGAATTATGTTTTTGTATAATAGAAGAAGATGTGAACAACAATGGATTAGGAGGATATAAGATTTATTAGTAATTATACTCCTAATAACATAGTTTCTATAGCATTGTGGAAAATGATACATATGTTTGAATGTTAAAATACTTATGAGATGAATGCAGTATAGCAATAAATAGATTTTGAGATAATAATTGATGTATAATCAGTGCTTTTTTTTGTGCAGGTACGACGTACCGGCACCTTTTTTCTGAGGTCCGGCAACTCCCCGACGTTCCGTTCTGCCCCCTGCAAGTATTTACCAAAGTCGCAGTGGCGAACTGTCGGGCCAGATGGATGCGGCAAAGGGGAGCGTAGCTGCCTGTGTGAACTGCAGCGCTTTGTGACGGGCGAAAAAGAGAATGCAGCGGAGTCTGGGGAGAAGAATTATTTTAAAGGCAGGCACGCAGGCAACACTGCTGAATGCTGCCTCCTGGATGGCCGTATCCGGCGGAGCCGTGGGAGAAAAGGCAGCGACAGCAGCGAAGGATGTTGGATGGGCGGGCCTGGAAGGAAAGTGGCTGAGAGCTGTTTGACATGATGGGATGGAGAGGAGGAAGGGGCTGGAGAGCTTCTGGACAAGGGAGGCAGAGGAAGAAGGGACTGGAGGGAAGGGACAGATCTGCTGGACATGGGAGGGAGAGGAGGAAGGCGCTGGAGAGCTTCGGGACATGGGAGGGAGAGGAGGAAGGGGATGATCTGCTGGACAAGGGAGGAAGAAGGGACTGGAAGGAAGGGACTGGAGGGAAGGGGCTGGAGAGCTTCTGGACATGGGAGGGAGAGGAGGAAGGGGCTGGAGATCTGCTGGACAAGGGAAGAAGAGGAAGAAGGGACTGGAGAGAAGGAACAGAGCTGCTGGACATGGGAGGGAGAAGAGGAAAGGGCTGGGGAACTGCTGGACAAGGGAGGAAGAGGAAGAAGGGACTGGAGGGAAGGGAGAGAGCTTCTGGACATGGGAGGGAGAGGAGGAAGGGGCTGGAGATCTGCTGGACAAGGGAAGAAGAGGAAGAAGGGACTGGAGAGAAGGAACAGAGCTGCTGGACATGGGAGGGAGAAGAGGAAAGGGCTGGGGAACTGCTGGACAAGGGAGGAAGAGGAAGAAGGGACTGGAGGGAAGGGACAGAGCTGCTGGACATGGGAGGAAGAGGAGGAGGGGACTGGATGGAAGGGAGAGAGCTGCTGGAGGAAGAGGAGGAGGGGACTGAGTGGAAGGGAGAGAGCTGCTGTTTACCCTGGACATGGATGGGATGGGAGGGGAGGGCATGGGAGAGAGGAGAGTTGCTGGACATGGATGGATGGAGGGGAGGGCAGGAGAAATATTGGAGGGAAGGAAAGACAGAGGAAGGAGATACACACGGATGGAGGGGAAGGGAGAGAGGAGAAATGCTGGACGGATGGAGGAGAGGGAAGACAGAGGAAGGAGATGCACAAGGATGGTGGGGAGGGGAGAGAGTTGAAATGCTGGACATGGATGGAGGGGAGAGAAGAGAGGGGAAGTGAGATGAACATGGATGGAGGGGAGGGGGAGAGGAAAAATGCTGTACATGGATGGAGGGGAGGGAAGACAGAGGAGGAGATGCACATGGATTTAGGGGAGATGAGAAATTCTGGACACAGATGGAGGGAAGTGAGTTAAAATGCTGGACATGGAGGGGATGGAAGAGAGAGGAAGTGAGATGAACATGGATGGAGGGGAGGAGAAATGTTGGACGTGGATGGATGAGAGGAAAGAGAGAGGAAGGACAGGGGATGTATATGGATGGAGGGGGAGGGAAGAATAGGAAGGAGATGCATACTGACAGAGATGAGGGAAAGGGAAAAGAGGAGAAAAACCGCACATGGATGGAGAAAATAGGCAAAAACTGGATCCACTCTATACCTCCTCCAGTCAAGTCTGCGGAGGACCCAGCTTTTACCTATGGATGTAGAGCAAGAAATGAAGAAGAAAGGAGGAAAGTAAAGAAATAAATGGAAAGGAATCCCTGGAAACGGAGTTAAGGGAACAGATAGAGAACAGCAGAATCAGAGACTGGGACCAATATGGATAGAAAAACAAAGTCACCAGACAACAAAGGTAGAAAAAAATCATTTTATTTTCATTTTAGTTTTTGGAATATGTCCAATTTGAGAATTTACATCTGCTATCTTATTTTGCACTGGGTATACTGGAGCTGTAACATCTTTCAGAAATTATTTATAATGAAAAAAGTCAAGTTACTTTTTCTCCTATACTGGTATAATATTTTCAATGATGCCTGTTTATATGCGCCTCTCGCCTGCATGCCATATGGTCTCTCAAATATCCCCCCTCTCCTGCACACCTTTTAAATTTCAGATTTTCACCGGCAGTGAGGAGCAACTAATACACGCTACTCATGTAGGCCCCACATCCTTCCCACTGATGCAGCTTCCTGTTTCCGCATAGGCGGGAATACGTCAGAGGGAAGGCTGTGGGGCCAGTGTAAGCAGTATGTATCAGTCGCTGCTTCCTGCAAGCGAAGATCTGCTATTTATAAGGTATGCAGGAGGGACAGTTGGGAGTTTTCATCTTGGGAATCTCTGCTGTCCACATCATAGGTGTGATGCTACTGGTGGGCCTGAGCTCAAATTGGGTGGGCCTGGGCCCACCCTTGGCTACACCACTGCTTCTAGAAGTAGGGAGATCCTGGAACTATTCCAGCAGTTGGAAATGGAATTCATGGGTGTTGGGGCCATGCTGGACTTAGTGCTTACGAAAGAGTGTTTCTGACGTTATAGTAGATGATCACCTGGCAGCCAGCGATCATCAGATGGTGTGGTTTAATATTAAGTCTGGTGTAGAAAGGGTCCATTAAAAATTGAAGGTTCTTGACTTAAAAAAAAAAAACTAACTTTGTTCAGATGGGGGATTACCTCAAGTAGTTGGTAGCTGGAAGGAAACATCTGAAAGAAGTAGGAAAGCAATGGTCAAAACTGAAAGGAGCCATTTTAAGGGCAACAAACCTTTTTGTAAGGAAAGTAACTAAAAGTAAGAGAAAAATGCTGCTTTGATTTACAAAAGTAGTAGCTGAAAAGGTAAGGAAAAAGAGGTTAGTCTTCATAAACTACAAGAGATCACAAAGTTATGAGAAGCTGGTAAAGTAATCAGGAAAGCAAAGATGCCAATGGAAGAAAAAATAGCCGGAACGGTAAAATGGGGGGGGGGGGGGGGGGGGGGGGGGGGGGGGGGGGGGGGGGCATGACATTTTTTTTAAAGATACGTTATTGATAGGAGGAAGTGCAAAAGTGGCATTGTGAGACTCAAAGGTGAAGGGGAGAAATATGTAGAAGCTGATAACGATAAGGCAGAATTCCTTAACAAATATTTCTGTTCTGTGTTCACAGCTGTAGGACCACAGAAGACCAACAAAAATCGGAATGGAAGTGTGGTAGACCCTGAACAATTTTGAGGACTGTGTTCTTGAGGAGCTAGCTAAAACTAAAGGTGGGCAAAGCGATAGGCCAGATGGCACACATTCAAGGGTACTGAAGGAACTTAGGGAAGTTCTAGTGGCTCTGCTGGTTGACCTTTCAATGTTTCTCTAGAGTCAGGAGTGGTCCTGGAGGACTGGAGAAGGGCGGATGTGGTCCTTCTTCACAAATGAAGAAGTAAGGAAGAGGTTGGGAACTGTAGGCTGGTAAGTCTGACTTCTGTGGTAAGTAAATTGATGGAAATGCTTTTATAACAGAGAATAGTGAAGTTTCTGGAATCCAGTGGATTGCAGGACCCAAGGCAGCATGGTTTCACTAGAGGCAGGTCTGCTCAGACAAATCTGATTAATTTCTTTGACTGAGTGACCAGAGAGTTGGATTGAGGGAGAGTGCTAGATGTGGTATATTTAGATTTTAGCAAAGCCTTTGGCACGGTTCTGCATAGATGACTAATAAGTAAACTGTGCGCCCTCGGTATCGACCCTAAAGTGACTGACTGGGTTAGGAACTGGTTAAGTGGAAGGTGAGAGAGGGTAGTGGTAAATAGAGCTCACTGAAGAAAGGAATGTTACCAGTGTGTGCTGCAAAGTTCAGTTTATGGACTGGTTCTTTTTAACATTTTTGCAATATTGATGAAGGGCTGTCTGGTAAGGTTTGCCTTTTTTGTGGATGATACCAAAATCTGCAATAGAGTAGACACCCCTGATGCTGTGGATAACATGAGGAAGAATTTAGCAAAGCTTGAAGAATGGTCTAGAATTTGGCAGCTAAGGTATATTGTTAAAAAATTCAGGGCTTTTATGCACGAAAGAGGCGCGGGCCTTGGGTGTGATCGTATTTGATGAGCTTAAGGTGGAAAAACAGGTAGGAAAGGCGACAGTGAAAGATAGAAGGCTGCTTGGGTGCATAGCGAGAGGAATGGCCAGTAGGAAAGAAGACGTGGTGATGTCTCTGTATAAGACTCTGGTGAGACCTCATTTAGAATATTGTGTACAATTCTGAAGACCACACCTTCAAAAAGATATAAACAGAATGGAGTTGGTCCGATGGGTGGCTATTAAAATGGTCAGTGATCTTTGTCATAAAGCATATGGGGACAGACTTAAAAATCTCAATATGTATACTTTGGAAGAAAGATGGGATAGTGGAGATATGATAGAGATGTTTAAATACTTCCAATGCACAGGAGGCAAGTCTCTTTCAATTGAAAGGAAGCTCTAGAATGAGAGAGCATAAGATGAAGGTGAAAGGAGACAGACTCAGAAGTAACCTGAGAAAATACTTCTTCAAGGAAAGGGTGGTGAATTCATGGAATGGCCTCCCAGTGGAGGTGGTGGAGATGAAAACTGTAACTAAATTCATGAAAGCTTGGGACAGGTATATAGGATCCCTAGGGGAGAGGAAGGGATAGTAGATAGCATGGATGGGCAGGCTGGATAGGCCATATTGTGTTTATCTGCCTTCATTTTTCTTTGTTTCAATGTTTCTATTGTGTTATTTGCCAAACCTCAAAAGTGTACGTGTGAGGACTACGTAAGCCCTGCAGTTTTTACTGTTACTTTTGGAGAGATGGAAAGTAGGGGAGGGAGGGGGGGTATGTGTGAGAGTGTGTGGGGTATGGGGGGTAAGAAAAGAATAATTGGGGGTTCATAATAGGGGCCCACAAATATGTGTTTGCCTAAGGTTCAATATAGTGTTAATCTGGCCCTGCATCTTTTCAGGGAGCAAATAATCTTGTCCTACTGCATATCAAACCCAGGCTGTTTCTTTTGCCTGTTCAGCTTCACTTCCCAAACTAGAGGCAATTACATTGTCAAGGAAGTTTAGTTTATTGAACTTGATATACCACCTCTCAAACACATGGCATAGTGAGAAGTGGGTTACAATCAAAATAAGGTTAATAAAATGTAGTAGAAGACAGTAAGGAACAGTAGAAGACAGAAACAAGAAGGAAAATTAAAAAAAAAATTTAGAAATGCAATCAGCAAGACTAGAGGATAGGCTAGGCAGGGCTGGCACTACCATTAGGCATCTAGGCAGTCACCTAGAGTGTTAGACTTTGAAAGGGGCAGAAAGTGCCCCTGAAAAAGCCCTTGCAGTTGCAGCCTCCAATCTTTCATTTCTGCCATTCCTGCTGTTGCTACATCTCTCTGGGTTTTGCAGCAGCAATAGCAAAGGCAATAAAACAGGAAAGAAGTGTGGTATGGGGCTACTGAACCCCTGCGTATTGTACCCTGAATTTTCCACTGGTCCGGCCCTCTGATGCAGTTATCCAGTTTGTGAGGGGGTGAGACCAGCTGGACTTTCATCCCTCGATATTCAAAAGCATTTAACTGGCCAGGATTGGCACCTGGCAGGTTAAATGCCCCATGACCAGCTATCTGAGAATTTTCAGTGGGTCATGGCCAGCCATGTCCCACTGAAAATTCTCAGATAGCTATTTGATCGTATTTGATGATCTTAAGGTGGTTGCAAAAACCTGAGGGAGCAATACAGTTTAGGGGGTGAAAAACTTTTATGCATGAAAGAAGAGCGGGACTTGGGTGTGATCGTATTTGATGAGCTTAAGGTGGTAAAACAGGTAGGAAAGGAGACAGTGAAAGATAGAAGGCTGCTTGGGTGCATAGCAAGAGGAATGGCCAGTAGGAAAGAAGACGTGAACATTTGTAGTTAGTGGCTAGCCGGCTATCCACCAATTTTCAGCACGATTTTGGCAGCCATATTTGGCTGCATGAATTCCAGGCCTTTCTTTGGCTGGTTCAGACTTAACTAGCTAGAGCTGAATATCGGCCAGGTTGGTTAAGTTTGAACTGGCTAAAAATAAACCAGATATTCAATGCCAGTCACTAGAAATGGCCCAGCAGTAAATACCCAGGCTCAGCGCCGACCGCTGGAGTTAGCCGGGCTGACTCCCATGGTCTGAATATCGGGTCCTCAGAATGCAGCATGCAGGGTTTCAGAAGCTTTGCACCATGTTTCTTTCCTGTTTTATTGCTATTTCCACTACTGCAGGTCCTAGAGAGAGGTGGCAGGTGGGGGTGGTAGCAGTGTTTGTGTGTGTGTGTGTGGGGGGGGGGGGGGGGGAGGATTGAGGGCCACCCTAGGGCATCTAATATTATTGCAGCAGCCCTGAGTCCAGATGATCTACATGTCTGGACTCCAACTGGTATCAGTGGCGTAGCCAAGGGTGGGCCCAGGCCCACCCACTTTAGGTTCAGGCCCACCAAGTAGCAGCACACCTATAATGTGGCTGGAAGGGATCCCAAGCCCCACCAGCCAAAAACTCCCAACATCTGTTTGCTGCCGGTGAAAATCTGCTATTTAAAAGGTATATGGAGGAGAGGGGATGTTTGAAAGACCATATGGCATGCAGGCGAGAGAAGGAGAAACCAAATCACTTGTAGGACAAGACGGAGTTCTGCCCACCCACCTTGGGTCCAGACCCACCCAAACTTGGGTGTCTGGCTACGCCCCTGACTGGTATACTGAATTCATATACCAACAAACTATCCATCTTCTTGCTGAGCCTCCCTCAGGAGCAACTTCACATTCAGTTTAAAGAAAGTTTAAAGAAAGGACCCCACTCTGTTCGCATCACTGCTTTACAGGGATGGGTCTGGTGTGTGTATTACAGGAGTTACAGGGGTAAGGAAACAAGAATGCAATCGGTCTACAATATCCACCATGGAACAAAAGGCAAGAAGCAGACCTTGTTGAAGAAAACACAGTCTTTAATGAGTTGTATCGATGCTCCCGGGGTTCACAATCAGATGCCCGACATGGCCATGTTTTGCCAAGAGTACAGGCTGCGTCAGGGGTATAAAGAACTGTGACAAACAACATAAAGTGGAGGAGTGGCCTAGTGGTTAGAGCACCGGTCTTGCAATCCAGAGGTGGCCAGTTCAAATCCCACTGCTGCTCCTTGTGGTCTTGGGCAAGTCACTTAGCCCTCCATTGCCTCAAGTACAAACTTAGATTGTGAGCCCTCCTGGGACAGAGAAATATCCAGAGTACCTGAATGTAACTCACCTTGAGCTACTACTGAAAAAAGTGTGACCAAATAGAAATAAAAACAAATCAGTAAAAGGTCTGACAAATCACATAAAATAAAAGTACAAAACATATGTGCATCTATATAAGAACCTACTAGGTGCTAAATGAATAAAAGTTTTAAAAGACTAATACACTTTCAAAACATTACCATTAAAACAGTGCACTAATACTAAAAAATAAAACAATGAATACATAGAGAATGGCTTACTCAGTTGGTGCAAACTAAAAACTCCATCAATGCAGGTCACTGTAAAAAAACATTGAAATCTCATTAAGCCAAACATCTAAACCTAACAATGGTCAGATGCCAGACAGCTGTAATGATGAGAAAATGAAAAACATATTACTGAAATAGCTTACTCACATGTGTGCCTTCCTGGGTCCGTTTGAAACAGTAAAAACAAGCTTGTTGTAACAGCCTATGTTTAATACTGTAACCATGTGAATATGCATGATTAGTAGTCAAAAATCAGTAAAAACAAATTTACAAGGGTAAAAACCAGTTATAATGTTACCACCCCTCTCGGCTGGACTGTAGTGATGTGCTCCCAGATGCCTGTTGTTGTAGTCGTGGCGAATATCCAGGGAACACACACTCACAGCTGAGGGAGTAGAACAAATAAACTAACCTCGTCCTTTACTCTCAAAGAATAAAGGAGTAAAAGAAGCTAAATTTAGGATTTGTTCCTGAAATGCAAGGACCAAACTTTCAGATTTGCAAATTATTTTTTTCTTTATTGAATACAAATGCAAGCAAATTTTCATTCAAATAAACTCAAATTCACAATTAGTGTGTGGCTTAATAGAACTGCAATAACCTATTCAATATTCAAATGTAGAACTACATGTATACCCGTAACTTTTTCTGTTTCACCTAAAAAGGCAGAAAAGAACATTTTCAGATAAGTATTTAAATAGTCTTTTATCAAAATCAGATATTTGTTATTCTCTTTCCTGATGTAAAAATTGGAGTCTTTGTGTGCACTATTGGTGTTTTTGCAGGGATCTCATGGATCTTTGCTATGTTCTGTTCCTTTGTTTTCCCTTACGATGTTGTGAAAAAATAATATATTTCTTTCAACACCCTTGGCAATGTCACTTAGCTGTAGTTGAATTTATTTAGGTGATGTCTTTTTCGCGTTGGAGCTCATCTGGAAATCCTTCAGCGGATGATCTACAGAATTCTTCTTCCTAAACCTCACTTATAAAGAAAATAAATGAATGCAAAAACTTGAACTCCCTGTGCTTGTCCAGGAACTGATTCCACTCTGGTGACCTTTAATTAGTTCTCAATACTGTGGCCACACTCTCTATTTGAAACAAAATAATTTTCAGGAGTACTCACTTCAAAACCTATTTCTCACTGTTAATTCCCTATTCTAAAATGTTACAGAAGACTTTTACACTGCATACAGGGATCTCACACAGTAACCCATTCCATATTCAAATGGTAATTCAACATTTCCTCTCACAGACTTCACATAAAACCACAAAATTTCCCTTTTCTCAGATCTATCTTGAGAATACAGCATATTCATACACAGGCAGTGCTGGATTTTCTTTAATCTGAAGTCAGATTCCAAACCTTGCACTGAACTCAGAACTCTCACAAACAACACACCTTTCCCACAGACACAGCTTAATGGCTTCTTTTTCCAAATATCAAATTCACCTCTCAGTCAATCCTTACACACTTTTAGGCTTTCTCATGTAGTACAATCCCCAACACAAATCACAGCCTCTCTCACCCTAAAATGGTAAATCACTTATCTCTGAAAATTCAGTGCTATCACTGAAACACCATTCACACTCACCTCAGCTCAATTTAAATATCAAAGCACCCTCTTTCAAACTGGCACACATAAACCTTTGTCTTACTTACTTTTCCAATCACTTATTTCACTTTAAACCCATAAAATCTATAGTTTTTTTCTCTTAAATTTCACACACCCAGCAAACGTTTTTTGTCACTCTCTCTCCATGCTCATCCTGCTCTCTTCCTTTTCAGCTCAGCAGTCTCCCTAGCAACTCACCCCCCTAGAGGAACATCTGACGTCCCTCAACCAATCAGCTTGTCAGGAAAAGACTGTTTTTTTCTCTCTTATCTGTGTTACCTTATCTGTGTTAGAACCTTGGCTGTCCGAACTGAATCTCCAGGTTGCTTCCCCTTCCCCCCATAGAAGTGAATGCAAAACTTACTATACACAGAATCTCCAAGTCAATTTTAACCTGAATTGTACCCAAAACAGCAAGAAACATTTTATAGTACAATTCCCTCCTAATCATGGGTTATTCTTTTGTAAAAAAAAAACAAAACATATTTAAGAAACATCTCACACTTTCTTCACCTAACTCCATTAACAATTCCCAAACTAAATGTAAACCTTTTCCAGCCAGAACCATCCACCAAAATCCTGGAACAGCCCCCCACAGAGCCCCAGGAAAAAACATTTAATATCCATATATTACAATATATTACCAATATATTACCATATATTACAATACTCTTCAAAACATACTTAAATGCTGTCACAAAGTTCTCAACAAAATAAAAAATAAGTTAAAACATCTATAAAAAAAGTCTGTGGTGATGGAGTCAGCTTAAAAAACCATCCAGAGACATGTAGCTAAAAAATCTAAAAGCAAAGTAGATAAAATTAGTCCTGAGATGTTTATGAATCTATGCTGATAAAAATCACTGAGAAAATAATGAGAAAAGATCTTCAAAACAGCTAGAAAACGTTTTAAAAATGGTGGAATGCATCGAGACAGATTCTAGACATTCCAGTGTTGTCAATAAGTTTCAATAACATCATCAATGCGTTCCAACCATGGAAGAAATCTCAGCGACTTAAAACCACCTTAAAACATGTGGAGAACTTTTTTAAAAAGTGCTAAAACCAATAGGGAATATCTCAAAAATTCTCAAAATCATATTAATAAGATTATTGCTTCCATAAAATGTTACTAAACAAGCCATCTTCTTAAAGAACACAGAGGTTCTTCAAACAAAACAACAATAAAAATGGAAAATTTATGCATAAAAACACAAATCCACAAAAAAATATTCAAATGTTCATCAGGTTTCTTCTAAAGAAAAACTAGAATGGCACAATAAATAAACAGGCATAATATGGTAAGAACATCAGTTCAACAGCATCACATAAAAAAGATAAAAGCAGCAGTAAAACAGCATCATAGGAAAACTGAGAAATCTATTTCTTGATCGAGTCCAAATGGTGATACTGTGTTAAAATCATGAATAAACCTTTGCTCAGTTTGTAAAAGAAGTCTGTGAGGGTCGTGGCATACACAATTCAAAAAACTGAAAAATCCTCAAAGCTGTGATGTTTTTCCATAGAATGCTGGACTAATGGTTTGTGCACTACAGGTCTTTTAATGGCACTTGTGTGTTCCAAAATGCGCTTATTTAGAGGATGTAGGGGCTTTCCTATATAGATCAACTTACAGGGAGATGTGCAATGTAGATTATCCAAGCAGTTTTACAATAGGAAAATGCAGAAAGATGAAACTGCATCCCGGTGACTGAAAGAATAAATACCTTAATGTTAATGTTCACAATACAGACAGAACAATTACCACACTTGTGGTGTCCCGCTGGTGTACGAGTTGTTGAGACGGTGCTGGTAATGCTGAATGGACAAGAATGTCATTAAGGATTCTCCCTTTCTTATGTGTAATCATAATCTCCTTTTCTTTAAATATGCCAATGTTTGCAGAGTATCCCAATGATGTCATTAGAAAGGTGGGTGAATGGTAGGGCACAGACCACCTTTTCATTAGTAGCTTTCAGTTTTGATGTTGTGACCACTCTGGAAGTCCAAATACTTATTAACATCAGTCGGTTTCCCGTACAGATCACTGTCCTGCAGGGCTCATCTTTGTCCCCCATACTGTTTAGTGTGTTTGTGTACTCTTTGGGTTTAATGTGTCTGGAGCATGGTTTTTTTATCCCATAGCTATGCAGATGACATCACCATTCTGATTCCTTATATGCATTCCATTCAGTCAGAGACTTTGAATATCAAAAAGGCCATCAATTTGGTGAAAGATTGGATGCCTGTACATAAATTGAAATATCATCCCAATCCTAATGTTTCTTAAACTTGAATCGGTTATTAGAATACTGGGAATCTATTTGGACAGTACTTTATCATTAGAACCTTAGGATAAACTTTTAATTAAGAAATCTTTCATATTACTGAGAAAACATGTAATTCATAAATGTTTTGAGGAAAAGCAGTTTTATTTATTAGTACAAGCTCTTTTATTAAGTTAATTAGATTATTGTAATATAATCACTGGTCTACAAAAAAAAACTTTTTTTCTGTAACAAGAACAAAACATACATTTTCTGGAAGATAATTCTTCCCTGAATCCAGATCTCATTTCAGAATTTCTGTATCAGCCTCAGTTTTCATGTGATAATGGTTTTTGTAAATGCTTGTGTTGGCGTATGTAGCTATTATATGTATCTGGCAAAATGACACGCTTCTGCTACAAGAGTTCCAAAAAAACTGTGTCAGTTCACAAAGAAATCAAAGATATAAGCAACATAAGAGTAAAAGACCAGTAAAAGATCATTACAAAAGACCATGTCACCTTCCTTGGAGAAATATTCAGAAAAAATAGCATGTCGGCCACGAAAAACACTCACTTTCGTATCGCAAGAAATAAGATTCCATCCTTTTAATCTCGAACCTAAAAGCTCAGCCTGTTGCTTTGACAAATTTAAATCACGAACAAGATCATTGAGATCCCCTTGTGTCAAATTGTGGAGCACATTTGATTCACAGAGGTCCTGAAATGATGGGTCGGTATGCTTATCCCCTTCTCTGTCTTCTGCATGTTCGTCACTGTATTCATCTTCACTCACTATCAAATTCTCAGGAGGCACTGGTACTGGCAATTCTTCACTGTGACATACAGGTCTTATAGCAGATGGTAAGTTAGGATATTGCACAGTTTTCCTTGTTTTCGAGGTGATTCCTGCTATTTTTGTCAGACAGAAATAACAGTCAGTTGTGTGATCCGTTGGTTCCCTCCAAATCATGGGAACAGCAAAGGGCATACGACGTCTTCCTTTTAACCAGCCTGTCAGGAGTGTAACACACATCAAACAGCAAATGTGGGGAGCCCATTTGCGGTCCTGTTCACCAACCTTACACCCGAAATATAGTTCATAGCACTTTTTTACAAGAGGATTAAGTTTTCGTTTTTGCGATTTCAGAGTAAACTCTCCACAGATATAACAAAAAGAATTTGGGCTATTTGCACAGGTACGAGGCATTTCTTCTGAAATGACACAAAACACAAACCTTCACAAACGTAGAACTACAAGCAGTCACTTCCAACAGCAATTGTTGACTGAACTCTCAATGCTGAGATACAGGTGGCAACTGACGCAACAGAACGTGTTTGAACATGTTCGAGCATGACTCATGGGCAATGTTGCCAAACCTTCCTTATTTCCTGGTGATGGCTTTCTAAACTAAGGGTTTTGTATTGTAATTCCTAGTATATTTCAATTGTTTTTCCAACAATTATAACTGCTGAATTAAATTAATCCACAGCAGCAGGGCCGCTGAGAAACTTGGCCGGGCCCGGGACAAGGCCGCCTCACCTCCGCCGCAGCCCCGCCCCCGAGGTCGCTGCTCCCCTCCCCCCTCCGAGGTCGCCACTGCTGCTGCTGCTCCCCTGAGGGCGGGATACAGGGAGGGAAGGAGACCCGAAGGGAGGAGTTCTGCCTCACAGGGAGGTGAGAGGGAGAGTCGCACCGCGCGGTGATTTAAATACAGGGGGCCGGCCCGGTGGCAGACGTTCAGAGGGCTGGTGGGACTGGCACCGGGCCCCCCTTGAAGGCCCAGGCCCTGGGGATTTTGTCCCCCCGCCCCCCCCCCCTCTCGGGTACCAAAATGCAGCGTTTTCAAGGGTTTTTATAAAAAGGGTAGCGTGTCACAAGAAAACTGAGCCCGATAGGCAAAAACTGATTTCATTTTCGAATTCAGCACCCATGACTTAGCTAAGAACACCATTCACATTCTTTGTAACAAAAATGCCGTTTACCAGTGTAATCTATTTGGGCTGTCCTAAATTGGTAAAGCTTCAATCCATTCAAAACACGGCTATAAGACTCACCTTTTCATTTTTATATTAAGTAACATTGGCTCCCAGTAGAGGCAAGGATTTTATTTAAATTGGCATTTTATTTTTAAATTTAAGATTCTAAATGGGTTAGCTCCTCATTTCCAGTATGACCATTTTTTATTTACTAACAGGTTCATTTTCAAAAGAGAAAAACATCTAAAAAGTGACATGTCTGCATTTGGATGTTTTTCTCACAAAAACATCCAAATCAGTATTTTCAAAACCTATTTTTAGACATTTTTCTATGAAGTCCATCAGAAGTACGTCCAAATCTCAAGGGGGCATTTCAGGGGTGTGTTCAGGGCGGGACTTGGGCGTTCCTAAGACTTAGATGTTTTTCAGCCATAATGGAACAAAACAAAAATGTCCAGGACTAAAACTTAGATGTTTTGAGCTCGACCTGTTTTTATTATGAATGGGTGCACCACATTGTTCAAGCCTTGTCATAACCATTTGCACATAAAGGAGGTTTTCAGTTGGGAAGAACCAGACCCTGGCTCAACCATCTGTTAGAACACCTCTCCACCAGATTTAGGAGAATATCTGGGGAATTCAGTGTTCCACCAAGGATGATGACAAACTGACTCTTTAAGTAGAAGACAGAGAGTTCTTGAGAATCATGGATAGAGAATTCACCAAAGATGAATCCAACAGTTGGGTAGCTCCTCTACCACTTTTGACACTCAGATCATGACTCCCTAATAACAGAGATCAAGCTCTTTCTCAACTCACTTTGTTGCAGAAGACTCTAAAGAATGAAACCAGAGACAAAACAGCATTTTATAACATTCATGCAAAACATGCTGGATAATGGCCATGCAGAGTCAGCTCCATCATTAAAAGATGATGAAGAATGTTGGTACTTACCTATCTTTGGTGTGTATCACCCACAAAAACCAGTCCACATCAGGATTGTGTTCGATTCCGGTGCTCAATTTCAAAGAATTTCACTTAACAATATGCTGCTTTATGGGTCTGACATGATCAACAACTTATCAGGAGTCTTGATTCAGAAAGAAATCCATCGCTGTAACAGCAGATATCCAGCAAATGTTCTACTGTTTTGTCATACATCCAGACTATAGAAGCTATTTGAGATTCCTGTGGTACTGTGACAACATCAACCAGGAGATTGTGGAACACAGAATGAGAGTTGATGTCTTTGGTAACAGTCCATCACCTACAGTAGCAAACTACAGGCTTGGAAGGACAGGCCAAGAAGGAGAAAGAGATTATGGCATTGATATCAGATGCTTCCTTGAAAAAGACTTTTACGTTGATGATGGTTTGAAGTCCTTACCTACCGTAGGAGAAACCATTGACTGTTGACAAGAACACAAGAACACAAGTAATATTGGCAGAGGCCAATCTGAGACTTCATAAAATTGCCTCCAACAGTCCAAAAGTAATGAGAGCATTTCCTGCTGAGGATCATGCCAAAGATTTGAAGGATTTAGATATAAGAGTAGACACTCTTCCACTTCAGAGAAGCCTTGGATTATATTGGGACCGGAAAAAGTGTAATTTTTCTAGCAAAAAAGGTGCCGGTACTCAAATGCCAGGCCACCCTTCAGGGGTGGGGTGATCACTGAGGGACTCACCCCACAATAGCCAGGCCCCCTGCAACCAGTCACAGAATCTATGACAAGGCAGAATTGGTGTGTTGAGCTTGAGCTCTTTCATTAAAACTTGTGGTCCATGCTTTTTTAAACTGGTTCATATTTTGTATTGAACAAAGTTCAATGGGCAAAGCATTCCATGATTTTGGACCTTCGATGTAGAAAATAGATGATCTGCATTCTTCTAAATAAACCTGATGAAATGAAGGTACGTCAAGTAGCTGTCTCTGAGATGATCTCAGAGAGCGAGTAGGTTGATAACATCTTAGAGTGGCACTAAGAGTTGGTGAAATATTACCATTCAATATTTTGAAAACTAACAACAAAATGTTAAATTCAATGCGAAATTTTACAGTGATTTCAAAATTGAAGTAACATGATCATAATGAGAACCACCTTTAATCACTCAGGTTATATTATTTTGAATTACTTTTAGCGCCTTCAGCATGTTACCGGTAATCCCTATTAGCAAACTATTACAGTAATCTAACAGTGGACAAACTATAGACTGAACAATTTTACAAACGTTTTCGACAGAAACCAGTGAAATACATTTTCTTTGACCCATTGCATTTGAAAACGCTCTTAGATTCTAAGAAAGTAACCACTCCATCTCTGAGCTTAGAAAGTTATAACAATAACACCTCAATTGTAAGGCTAATATAACCCTGTAAAACTCCCTTTTGAGTCTCTGATCTAGAATTTAAAATACTTATTATTATATGGTATTGTGCCTGGTTTTCCCCCCAATTTAGTGGACTAATGTTAGAAGAATATAAACTATTATTTCCATAATGTTATTTTTCTCTATATTATAAGATTTGTGAATATAATCTTCTTATTTCTGTACAAGATTGTTCTTGGAATTGTAAATATGAAACATATAAATAAAGAATAAAAAAAAGAAACCAGTGATCTAATACGCCGTACAAGTCTTAATTTATAAAATACCTTTGCTATTATGTTTCCAACCTGGTTTTTCATAGATAATGTAGTGTCAAGTTTCACCCCCAAATTTCTAATCTGATGGGCAATAGGGATATCAGCAGAGTCAATGTTAAAATTCTTAGGACAATTTACCCCTTTAGTACCAGAGAGGAAAAGAATCTGAGCTTTTGAAATGTTCAATTTCAAATGATTTCCCTCCATCCATTGCAATATTTTTGAAAGGTAAAATCTCAATTTAACAAAAGTATCTTCAAAAGAGTTCTTGACAGGCAGTACAAACTGTATGTCATCAGCATACAACTTGTATTGCACCCCCAAACATCTCAACAATGTACATAAAGGTAAAAGAAAAAGATTAAATAACACTGCTGAAAGACAGGAGCCTTGTGGAACACCTGTCAAACAGACCAGAGACTCCGATTTTTCTGTTCCTTCGAACACACAGAACTTCCTGTCTTTCAAAAAAGATTTAAACCAGCTTAATACAAAGCCGGATAATCTGATCGATTGTAATCGATTCAACAAAATAGAATGATCAATGGTATCAAAAGCTGCAGAAATATCCAGGGTAACTAAGAAAAACTTAGCACCCTTATCAAAACCTGTCCTGACACTGTCTAACAAAGATATTAATAATGTTTCAGTATCGTGGTCCTTTCAGAACCCAAATTGATGTTGATCTAAAATTTCATGCTGCTGTAAAAATTAATCAAGTTGTTGAAACATAGCACATTCAATCAATTTTGCAAAAAAAGGTAGTGAAGAAATTGGACGATAATTGTCAATTTCTATCTGATTGAGTTTTGAATTTTTAAGCAAAGGCTTCACAGCTGCCAATTTCAAAACCAATGGCATAATGCCCTCCTGTAAAGATGCATTAACTATTTGAGTATACAAAGGTAAAAATGGGGCTTTTAATGTTTTCACAACGGAAGGATGAAGATCATCTAATTTGCAAACGGAATTATTGACAGTCATCATTATTTTTTCTAATTGTGATTCTAATATTATAGCAAATTTAGACCACAGTTTGTCATCACTTAAAGGATTATAGATTTCAACGGGAAGGGGATTATTTTCAAACTAAGAAACAATCTTGTCAACTTTCTGATGAAAACCAATAGCAAAATCCTGTGGAGAGAGGATCAAATGCTGACTAGGAACTAATGCTAATGACCTTACCACTGCAAACAGTTCTTTTGCTGATGAAGGGGCTTCAGCTATTCTTTTATTATAATAAGATTTTTGAACATCTGCTCTAAGTGTATAATAAGAGTGCAGCTGAAGATTATGCTCTTCTAAAGTGGGGCGAGACGGACATTTCCTCCATGCTCTCTCTGCTCGTCTAAACTGGTGCTTTTTCATTCTCAACTGATCATTATACCACGGTACGTGATTTGTGCGCGATACTTCACATGATTCAAAGGGGGCAATTTTATCTAATGTGTCTTTAACACTATTATTCCAATTTTCAAACAGACTACTCGCATCCTTAATAGAACTATTTTTTGCTACTTTCTAACATTTTTCTTAAATCTACTAACTCATAGCGCCCTCTCCTCATTAATTGGCCTTTCTGTTCCCTTAGAGGAGAAGATCCTATAGAAAGTTTAAATTGAAATAAAACATGATCAGACCAAGGGACTATTTCATGTTTCTCAAAAATACAAGTGCCAGATGGATAAGAGCGATTTAAAAAAACAAGATCAAGAAGATGTCCACCAGAATGTGTTTTGCCCTCAACATACTGAGACCAGCCTAATAAATCTAAAAAACTAGAAAAAAAGAATACACAATCAACTTGCATGATATAATTGCAGGTTACAATCCCCTAAAATAACAGTTTTATCTACTGGTAAGTTTAAATCCACTAAACACTCAATAAGAGGTGATGGATCAGCAGACAAAATTCTGGGAGAACAATAACACAATAATATATTAAGCATAGCAGATGTTAACAGCAATAAATCAACACCTGGAATCAATGGTACCTCTCTTTTTACAAATGCAATACTCTCACCATAAATAATTAGTACACCCCCTCCCATTTTGATCAGTCTAGGTTCAGCCAATATCAAATAAGATGATGGACATAATTGATTTAAAATAACTAAATCTTCTGATTTCAACCAAGTTTCAGTAACACACAAAATGTCAGGTTTAACATCTGATAGAAGATCATAAAAAATAGGGATTTTATTCCTTAGAGATCTGGCATTTACTAACATAACATTCAAAAATGAATGAGATAATTTATTCGTCAAAAATTACAGAGGGATATCTGTCACCACTCTACAAGGGCAAGACCATCTTTTAGAGGGGACTAAATTCCTATATCTTCCTTGACCTGTAAGAACAGGGATATGACTAAAACACATTTTCAGTTAAAAGGCACTCACTTTCAAAGGCCACTCCAGAAAATATTTAAAACTCACTCACAGGTATATAAAGCCTGTAACACACATTTGTCGTACTTCAATTCACACCCTCTGGTAGTATCACCTCAGGGGTAAGAGATGATCTAAACAGAACCCTAAGGTTACCTAAATAGCCTGCTTTTACAACATTTGACTTCAGAAGCTATCAGGCCTCTTTAAAGCTCTATCAAAGTCCCAGTCAAGACAAGTTGAGGTAAGCAGCGGAGCCAAGGAATGAAAGCTTCCCCACCTCTCTCATCTTGTAGTAAATTAAATGAGTCCTGTTTCCCAGGTCAAAAACACTGAGGTTGTCTGGAACCAAAGGTTCGGGTGGTGTCACTATAATATCCTTGTGGCGACTTATACTATAGAAAAACTCCTGCAGTGCACCTTTACAACTTTTCCCGAGTCTCTTCCTTCCTCCGTCTCCACTCGATGCGTGTCCTCCTGATCATCAAAGTGGTAAGTCAGGAACTGCTCGCCAGTTGTGTCTTAAAGGAAAATCCCTTGAGGAGATAGTGCAAATTCAGGAAGGAAATAGACCCCTTGGTTCTGCTCTGCTCCACTCCTCAATCTAGAAGACTCCAAAGTCTCTTGTCCGATGAAAATTTTTGCAGACCAGATGTCCCTTAGTACCAGAGTCCTTTATATGTAGAATATGCGGGGCCAGTCTTATGCAGGGGCGACAGGAGCGGTCGCACAGGGCCTGCTCCAGGGGCGCTTCTTGTTGCTCCCTGCCATATTGTCACTTAGCTGCTTTACTTCCAGCCACCCTGCGTTTAAAAATATGCAGTGGCGGCAGCAACAGCGATAAAGCAGGCTCACCTCTAGCCTTTAAGCCTTCTCCTTCTCTCTCAGAGTGCACTGATGAAATTTCCTGTTTCCGGTTTCCGCGAAGGCGGCACAGTACACGCTGAGAAAGAAGGGAAGACTTAAAAGGCTAGAGGCGAGCCTGCTTTTTCGGTGCCGCTGCCGCTGCTGTGACTTTTTAAACACAGGGCGGCTGGAAGGAAAGCAGCTGAGGAAAACTGAGGGCACAGATGGGGCTGGGGTTGGGACCTCAGAAACTCGGGGGCTGAAAAGGGGGGTAAGTTAAGTTGGGGGATGGGGCAGGCGAGTCACTGGACATGGAGGGGAGGGCAGAAGAGAATCGTTGGACATGGATGGGATGAGAGGGCAGGGGACAGAGGAAAATCACTGGATGTGGATGAGAGGTGAGGACAGGGGGCAAAGGAGAATCTCTGGGCAAGGATGGGTGGGGAAGGCAGGGGAGAGAGGAGAGTTGCTGGACATAGATGGATGGAGGGGAGGGCAGGAGAAATGCTGGACATGGATGGAGGTGAGGGAAGACAGGAAGGAGATGCACATGGATGGAGGGGAGGGAAAGAGGAGAAATGCTGGACATGGATGAGAGGGGAGGGCAGGGGACAGAGGAAAATCACTGGATGTGGATGAGAGGGGAGGACAGAGTGCAAAGGAGAATCACTGGACATAGATGGGAGGGGAGGGCAGAGGAGAATTGCTGGACATGGATGGGTAGGGAGGGCATGGGAGAGAGGAGAGTTGCTATGGATGGATGGAGGGGAGGGCAGGAGAAATGCTGGACATGGATTGAAGTGAGGGAAGACAGGAAGGAGATGCACATGGATGGAGAGGAGAGGAGAAATTCTGGACATGGATGAAGGAGAGGGGAGAGTTGAAATGCTGGATATGGATGGAGGGGAGGGAAGAGAGAGGACGTGAGATGAAGTGAGATGAACATGGATGGAGGGGAGGAGAGAGAGAGAGGAGAAATGCTGGACATGGATGGAGGAGAGGGAAGAGAGAGGAAGGAGATGCATACTGACGGAGATGAGGGAAAGGGAAAAGAGGAGAAAAACTGCACATGGCTGGAGAAAATAGGCAAAAGCTGGATCCACTCTATACCTCCTCCAGTCAAGTCCGCGGAGGACCCAGCTTTTACTTATGGATGTAGGGCAAGAAATGAAGAAGAAAGGAGGAAAGTAAAGAAATAAATGGAAAGGAAGCCCTGGAGTTAAGGGAGCAGATAGAGAGCAGCAGAATCAGAGACTGGGACCAACATGATCAGAAAAACAAAGTCACAAGACAACAATTTGAGAATTTACATCTGCTGTCTTATTTTGCAATGTATAGCAATGTTCTGTTTTTCTGATATTGTGCTGCATGCAGAATCTGTATGCTAATTTTGTTTGTGTCATTTTGGGTATACTGGAGCTGTAACAGCTTACAGAAATTATTTATAATGAAAAATTTTTTTTCTTCTCCTGTACTGGTGTAATATTTTCAATGATTACTGTTTATATGCACCATGGCTGGTAAAAGGGTGTGGCCAAGTTTATACAAAGTTAATTATGTTCAGTGGAAAATAAATCTGTTGGCTCAGGCTGCTTGCTATCTGAATATTCAATCACTGTTTCATTATTACTACTAAGTATTACATATTAAGGGGATTCATTTTAATTCATTTATCTAGTCTTAGTTTTTGTATAAAAGTTTTGCTTGATTTGTCTTTATTTGAAATAAAAGAAAATGTTTAAAACATATCTTGTCAACAAGGGGCAGGGCTGGTGGGACTGGGGGGGGGGGGGGGGCAGCAAACTGGTCTGCACAGGGCTCCGCAGTTGTTAAGTTGCTAAGACCGGCCCTGAGAATATGGGGACCTGTTTGAACTGGTGATTAAAATGTTTTTCTAAAATAGGCATCTCCTTGGCCTCCTCACATAGGTGACCTCTTTTAAAATGACCTTTGTTTAATCAGGTTTCTTATTCATTATATGTAGTTATTGAATCCCTTGCTGCTCTCAGCAGCGACTCTTTTCACACAGAGACCCAGCCCTGTGGTTTGCTGATATCATCATCAGTCCACCTAATCAATCTTATTATTTTAAATAATTTTTATACCAACACTATTGAATATTAAAATCTACTTAGCTTGATTTGCTTTGTTACTTTCAAAACAACTGCCAAACCATTAAAGGACTCTCGCCAACATGGGTCATGTTTTGCACATGCTGCTTCAGGACTTCCACCAAAAATGTGACAAGTATGGGAGAAATGGAAAGATTCTCTAAAGACTCTTGAACAACTGCACATCCCATGCACTTACATCCCTGCAGCACTCATTACTGCCTGTTACAAAGAGATCTGCATCTTTGATGCTTCTGAAAACAGCCATAGCTGCAGTGGCCTACTTGAGAGCTACAGATGCAGATGGGTTATCTCATGTGGGATTCATCTTTGGCAAAGCCAGGATAACACCACAACCCAATCATACCATTCTACGCTTAGAATTGTGTGGAGCAGTGTTGGCAGTAGAGACAGCAGAGACAATACTAAGTGAAATAGACATTCAAATAGACATGGTCAATTTTTATACTGACAATAAAGTTGCCCTGAGCTACATCTACAACCAAACCATGGGATTTTACGTGTACGTCAATAATAGAGTTGAGTGTATACGGAAGTCAACATGACCAGAACAGTGGCATTATGTGTGAACTAACCAAAATCCAGCAGATTGTGCCACCAGAGCTGTGACAGCATCCCATCTAATAGAAACCATGTAGCTATTAAGCCCAGACTTCCTTCTAAAACCGGCCACATGTCCCCAGCTATGGAGAATTCCTTTGAACTTATAGACCCTGACTCTGACGCAGAGATCCATTCAGAGATGACCAGTTACAGTTTATTGAACTTGCTATAATGCTTAACTTTTTATAAGAAAAAGACCCCAGCAGTGTACAACAGTAAAAAAACCCCATAAAGCACCAACAAAGAACTACAATAGACCAGTAAGAATGATAGACACACACATTCCACTCATATCAATAAAAATACATCAGATAAAATCTGATCAAACAATCCAGGCTTCAGTCCTATTATCCTTCTGGGAATACCCAGGCTTCAGCCTCATCATTCTTCCGTTCTTACTACTAACATTGTGCCTGAAAGCAACTTGGGAGCTCATCGTTTCTCAGGTTGGGTAATGATCAGAAAAGCCATAATACACCTCATCCATACTGCTTCTTCATTTAATCAGTTAGCTGATGAAGAACCCAGCACTTGTTACCACTGGCACATCTGTACAAGCCTCTCTCAGTAAGTGAGATTATTCGAGCTGAGAGTACCATCTTATGCTGCATACAACAAGAAATGTATACAGAATAATTTAAATGCATTAGTAAAGGCATGAACCTTCCAAAGGATAGCCCACTTCTGAACCCCTTCATCGACAAGAAAGGCCTACTGAGAGTAGGGGGCCACCTCACACAAGTAGAACTAGAGGGGGTAAGAACCCCCCCTCTTATTGTCCCAGGGTGGCATCACACATCAACTTGCTTATGCATCATTACCATGATCAAGTTAAACCTCAAGCACTACATTTCACAGAGGGAGCTATCAGAGCCACAGGATTATGGATTGTGGGACCAAAATATAGCGTTACCTCTGTAATTCATCAATGTGTCAAATGTTGTAGACTATGGGGCAAGCATCAAGAACAAAGAATGGCAGATTTGCCAGCAAACTGGCTCAGTACCAAACAGCTGTTCACCTACATGGGACTAGATGTATTTGGACCCTGGTCAATTGTGACACGATGCATAAGAGGTAGAGGGTCCAACAGTAAATGTTAGACTGCGATTTTTACATGCATGTGCATCCGAGCAGTCCACATTGAAGTTATTGAGTCAATGGACACTGAAAATGTTATTGCTTTGTGAAGATTCTTTTTTATCAGAGATCCTGCTAAGTAATACTGTTCTGACTGCAGAACCAACTTTGCAGGTGCTTGCAGAGAGTTGAACATTACACCAACTACATTGGACCATCCTGCCATTGAAATGTACCTATGTGACCAAAGGTGTACCTGAATTTTCAATCCTCTTCACATATGGGAGGACCATGGAAGCAAATAATTGGAATAGCTCTTTTTATCCTTAATGCTATGCTTTTAGAAACTGGCCACCTTCAACTAACACTTGAAGCTCTAACAACTTTTCTTGCAGAGGTCATGGCTATCATAAATGCCAGACCCCTAGTACCAGTGTCTTCACATCCAGAGATGCCATTGATTTTAACACCAGCTATGCTTCTGACACAAAAGACAAATGCCATTCTTACTCCACAAGGAGAGTTCAAAGATAGCAACATCTACCAGTATCAACGGAAGCAGATTCAAAACCTCACAGACATCTTTTGGAAACAATGGAAGAGGAAATACCTTCTTGCCCTACAATATCAACATAAGTGGCAAGATAACCAGCCTAACCTACAAGAAGTGACCTTGTATTGCTGATGCTGAAAAACAGCCAAGCACAGCACAACAGTTGGTCTTTGGGGCTCATATCTAAATCCTTTCTGAGTGAAGATGAGAAAGTCTGCAAGCTGAAAAGACCATGAATCAAGGGACGGTGAAGACCTTCATCCGACCAGTTACCGAAGTGGTTCTTCCCGTACCTCATGAGGAGACATGAACACTCCATGGACCATTCTCCACTCCAGAGACTTTTTCTCTTTTTCATGTTGTTTGTTGTTTCTCATTTCAGCTCCTGCGAGTCTGCAAGAGAGAGGTCACCTGAATGACAGAGAACTTAAGACAAGCAAGGAGTTGTCATCCTTAAAGATCCAGCTTTATTAATGAACTTTGCATGTTTTAAATGTTGATAGTTTGGTAAATTAAATAGTGGTATCTACCCATAGCAGGCGGGGAGTGTTCTGCCCTCATTTTCATGGAGGCAGATGATGGGATTATATAATAAAATTTCAAATCCCTGTAATCCTGAAGTTCCCTGTAATAGACTCTTTCAGATCACATGTTCAGTTCCCTGTGTCGTATGGGATTCTTTCTATTGGCTTGCCTTATTCTCTAAGGGGTCCTTTTACTAAGGTGTGCTGAAAAATGGCTTGTGGTAGTGTAGGCGTGGGTTTTGGGCACGTGCCAATCCATATTTCAGTGTGCCTGTAAAAAAGCCCTTTTTTTTAATTTTTGCCGAAAATGGACGTGTGGCAAAATGAAAATTGTCGCACATCCATTTTGGGTCTGAGACCTTACCGCAAGCCATTGACATAGCCGTAAAGTCTCACGTAATAACCGACAGTAATGACCTACGTGCGCCAAATGCCAGAAAATAAAAAATATTTTTTGGGCGTGCATAGTGGATGGGTGCCAAAAGTGAAATTACTGCAAAGGCCATGCGGTAGCCGTGCGGTAACTCCATTGTGGTGCATAGATGCTTACGCGGCTTAGTAAAAGGACCCCTAAGTTTGCTGGGCAGGTCGCCCCCCCCTTCTCTCTCCATTGGGTCTGGAAAGTTAGTCTGCAGCATTTCTCCTCTGTGAACTGAAACTGCCTTTGTGGTATTCTGTTGTATGATCCCTTCAAGCTACTGTGACTCTATCAAGATTTCAACATTGTGAACGTATAAACACCATTACTACTCAGTGTGTTGCTGAAAATCTCCCAATCTCTTTTGCAAGGAAAGAGAGCAGGTTGAGAACAGACTCCTAGTTTGCAAGGCAAAAACCCTTGTCCAGCACAATTCTGAACTGTAAGTTACTTTTCCTTGTTTAATTACTGCAGTAAAGAAGATTTTGGTTCAAGAGTTCTGAGTCTTCTCATAGTGGTATTCTATACTGTGGTTTAAACTGAATGTCAAGCCTAGTATAAGTAATACTCTGCAAGGACAGAACAGTAACATTTACCTCAGTGTCCTTACATATACCTTGACTTCATGGCAATTGGTTGTGCTTTTATATCTCATCCCTTCCTCTATCCCATCTGGTGGGAGGCTCAGAAAGTCTGGAAGGCCTGAAAAACAGATTTCTGGTGGGGCTAGAGAATCAGATCAGTCCCAGAGAATTCAGTCTTGTAGGGATAGATTTTCAAAAGGTTTAGGGGCATAGTTATCAATGTGAGCTACCATTACGACATGTTATTTTACCACTAACTCATGCTACTTTAGCACAGTTTCCAATTCAAGCAAAGAGACCATTACTTATAACTAGGATTAACAGTAAAATAACACATCCTAAAGGTAGCTCATGTTAATATCTTCCACCCACCCTTAACTAGCTGACCTAGTGCATTTAGCTAGTTTAACCCCCTGCTTTGTGCAGTGGCCTGAGAACCAGGGAACTGGGTTCGATTCCCACTGCATCTCCTTATGACTCTGGGCAAGTCACTTAACCTTCTATTGTCCCAGGTACACAATAAGTACCTGTATATAATATGTAAACCGCTTTGATTATAACCACAAAGAGGCAATATAACAAGTCCCAGTCACCTTTTAAAATTATTTTCTGACTGGTTAGGTGATTAAATATAGCCATCCAAAAAAAAAAAAAAAAAAGAAGAGGCAGTGATAAATGTCTAGGGGCCCTTTTACTAAAGCTTAGCGCAAACTTAGCATATACTAATGGACATTAGCATGCGCTAAGTACTAAGAAGCCCATTATATAGTTACTTCTACTACTACTTATCATTTCTATAGCGCTACTAGACATACGCAGAGCTGTACACTCATGGTCTTCTTAGAATTTATTTTGTGCTAATGTCTGTTAGTGTATGCTAGGCTTTGGTAAAAGGGCTCCTATGTTAGGTGGGCTATCCCAGTTGCACAAGTAGCAGCTCTCAAGCTAGCTGGTCAAAACTTGAATTGGCTAGATCTAGGCAAATTTTCAGCTGAAAGCCTAGCTGAAAAATAACCTAAAGGTAACCAACATTAAAAAAAAAAAAATACAGAAAGAGGAACACAAATAGAATAGGATAATTAAATGGCGAGCAAGAACCGAGAACTGGAAAATGAACATATGGGGAGGAAGGAATGATAACATGTTACAAAAGATTGACAGAAGAGAAGAATGAACTAGGGAAGACATGCAGAGAAAGAACAGTCAGTGTCTTTGAATTTCTGCCCGCAGTCTTTCTGCAGAGACTGAATGAAGAGTAGGTTTCCTGAAAGGAAGCAAGGGAGGGGGGCCTTTCAGACAGTCAGTTCATCAGCATCTCATGTGTGAGCACTTGTCTGATCTAGGATACTCCCCCATTCCCCCCCCCCCCCACAACATATTATCTCTCCCTCCTTCCCCCCCTTAGGGAGAAGTGACAATGTCAGCACTTCAGTGTCCTTGCAGGGAAAAGCTAACTCAGTTTTTTAAACCAGAGAATTAAATGCAGGTTTAACAAAGTGCATTAAACCTCGGGGTGCTTGAAAATTGAAGTGTCACCAATCTACTATGGTTTATGTAAGAAACCTGACAAATAAATATCAAGAGAAAGTGTCTGCCAGTTAATCACCCCTGCTACTCATAGTGCTAGTTTTAACATATGTTCCTTCCATACACTCACATGTATACATATACACATATATACATCAGTTCACACTGGAGGTAATTTTATAACAAAGTGCCTAAATTAATAGGGCAGGAAGGCACCTATTGAAAGCCTGTTTTTATAAAGATACAAAGGGGTTGATATTCAAAGTGAGTAAAGTGGTTATTAGTGGCTCTCTAGTTTCATGTTGAACAAGCCCTGAAGGAATATTTAGCAACATTTACCTGGAGAGTGCTGCTGAATATCTCCTCTAACCAATAAAGTCAGGGCTGCCAAGAGGGGGGGGGGGGGGCAGGGGGGGACAAAATTCCCCGGGCCTGGACCTCCAAGAGGGACCCGGCGCCACAGTCCCACTCACCCTCCGTCGTCAACCGTCTGCCACCGGGCCGGGATCCAGGACCAAACAGAGTCTTAGGCAGGCAGGAATCAAGAGAATAATCCAGGAAAACTAGCAGGGTCAAGCTGACAGAGAATGCTTACAGGGCAGGAACCGCAACAGACCAGCAGGGACAAGAACTTCACCGAAGACCTCTGTTGCCAAGGCCAAGTAGGAAGTTTCCAGGTGGTTAATAAAGCCCATCAGCAGCTGAAGCTCAGATGCAGGAATCTCAAGGCAGCTAAGGGTGAGGCTAGCTGCCAAACTTCAAACCAAGTCTGAAGGGCTAGAATATCTGGACCGGACTGGAATGAAAGTCTAGAATGTGTAGGGAGACAGCAAGACAGTCTATGGCAGCCACCGGTTCTGGCCCCCAGAGGGCGAGGTAGCACAGCCAAGGAAAACAGTCACAATCGTGACAACTATGCAGGTCCCTGGAGCAGTTTTTAGTGAGTACTGCAGTGCACTTCAGGCAGGCGGACCCAGGCCCACCTCCCCTACCTGTTACACTTGTGGTGGTGAATGGGAGCCCTCCAAAACCCACCCAAAACCCACTGTACCCACATCTAGGTGCCCCCTGTTACCCTTTAAGGGCTATAGTAGTGGTTTATAGTTGTGGGTAGTGGGTTTCGGGGGGCTCAGCACACAAGGTAAGGGAGCTATGCACCTGGGAGCAATTTGTGAAGTCTACTGCAGTGCCCCCTAGGGTGCCCGGTTGATGTCCTGGCATGTGAGGGGGACCAGTGCACTACAAATGCTGGCTCCTCCCACGACCAAATGGCTTGGATTTGGCCGGTTTTGAGATGGCCGCCCTTAGTTTCCATTATCGGCGAAAACCAAGGGCGGCCATCTCTAAGGGTGGCCATCTCTAAGGGCAGCCCAAATGTTGAGATTTGGCTGGTGCCGACCGTATTATTGACATGAAAGATGTCCGCCCATCTTGTTTCGATAATACGGTCGGGTACGCCGCTTTACGGGGCCGTCATTAGAGTTGGGCACCCTTATAGATGGGCGCCCCTGTTTGATTATGCCCCTCTACATACCCTTTAGCAACCAGAGGTTTAAAGGAGGCGTGGTCTCGGCATGATTTCAGCAGTCTCTATGGGGGTCTTTTACTAAGCCATGGTAGCGTTTAGCTTGCAGTAGAAATCAGCTGGCAGTAAAAGCCAAGATACCCATCATATTCTTATGGGTGTCTCAGTGTTTACCACCAGCTGATTTCTACCTGTTACGTCTGTGGCCGTGACCACCCTCAGACTTACCCTGTTTCTGGGAGTCAGTGGCTGTGCTGGCTTCTGCTTGTCTCTGTGTCTGTCTCTGTCTTAGTTTCTCTCTGGCTCTGTGTGCTGATTGCCCTACTGAACCTCACCTGTGTGGGCTATGCCTTTTCCAAGATGGCTGCCGCCGACTCCTCTATGCCAGGATCCAAGATGGCTCCCGCTGGGCTGACTTCTCTGTGTGTCAAGCCTCTGTTTGGATGCAAGGTGATTGCTGCAGCTGTGCCTCTGGTGTGGAAGGGCTTTATTAATCACTTAGAGACTACAGCCCTGGCCTTTGCATTTCATCTAGGGCCCTGGTGTATAGAGTGCTCTGTACACTGTTTCAGTGTTTGCTCTGTGTGAGTTTCTATGTTTGACTAGATAGCTTAGGCACCGTGTGGCTTGTTAGCCTGTGTATAGCTTTGCTAGTTCTCTGTGTTTGTTCCTAGTGTTAGACTAGCCAGCTTAGGCACCGTGTGGCTTGTTAGCCTGTGTATAGCTTTGCTAGTGCTCTGAGTTTGTTTCCAGTGTATGACTTGTTAGCTTGGGCACAGCTTTGTTGTTAGCTGGTGTATAGCTTTACTAGTCTCCTGAGTTACCTAGTGTATGTTTCCTGTGTATGACTGGTTTGCCTGGGCATAGCTTTCCTATTAGCTTGGGTACAGTCTACTAGTCCTTGTGTCTAACCTGCCGACTGCCAGAACCCGGACATTCCCTGCCTGGCTGCCTTGCCTTCGCCGAGGTGCCAGGGGGCACTCCTGGATCCTCATTCCTGCTGTTCCTGCTTGCAAGTTCCAGTTCCGGTTTTTCCTGTAAGCCCTGCCGGCCGCCCGAACCTGAGGGCTCAACCCTCGGGGAAAGGTGGTCAAGCTTAGGTGAAGCCTAGGTCCAGTGTGTTTCCAGTCCAGCGGGTTTCACTCCTGTATGTTCCAGTCCAGTGGGGCCACTCCAGTGTGTTCCAGTCCAGCGGGTTCCACTCCAGTGCGCACCCGTCCGGTGCGTTCCAGTTCCGAGTATTCCTGTGTAGAACTCCAGTCCGGGGTTCCGATCCAGTCTTGTCTCATCTCTACCTTGAAGGTGATCTTGCCTGCCACTGCCGCCCCACGGTAGTGGCCCAAGGACTCACGAATCCGGTGCTCCCGGGGAAGAAGCCTGACAGTATGCCAAGGTCCTCGAGCAGGCGACACTACCGTGAGCTAAAAAAGCTACTGTGGCTTAGTAAAAGACCCCTATATTAGAATGGCAATACAAGTCTACTTCTGAAAATTTCCCTGCTGACACTATACATGCTTTGAGTCACATATAACCCCTGACTTACTCTCTTAGGGGCATTTTTACTAAAGACTTGCTGTGCGGCAATTACCGCTGGCCCACCGTGGCTGCCAACAGTGGTTCCGCCCCCCCCGTGCGCAGGATTTCCGGCACTGCCAGAATTTTTCAAAAATTATCACTGCAGGGGGTTACCCGGCAGTGATCGGGCAGCGTCACGCTCTGCCTGGTTACCGCTGGGTTAGCACGGAAGACCTTACTGCTACCTTAATGGGTGGCAGTAAGTGCTCCACCCAAAATAGCCATGTGGCAAGTGCGAACTTACCACATGGCCATTTTTTCCACCTTTTTATCCGCTGCGGTAAAAGGGGATTCTGCGTGCGGCAAAAGGTCATGCTGCCGCTAGCACAGGGCCCCTTTTACCACTGCTTAGTAAAAGGGCCCTTAGACTTGGGCTTTGGAAGAATGTTTGAGCAGGAAAATGTGCATTCAAAACCACCAATGTAAGTTGTAAACTCATATCTTATATGTATATATAGCCCTACTTATATTTAATTATTTATTTATTTGCTGCACTTGTATCCCACATTTTCCCACCTATTTGCAGGCTCAATGTGGCTTAAAAAATGTTACAACAACGTATACACATTATAGGATAAGAATTTGGATACAGATGGGTACATAAAATATCATAGCAAACATATTAACGGAATAATAATTTTACAATTGTTACAAATAAGAGTGCATAAGTAAATCATATTGGATTGGAAGTGAATAGAAAGATAAACATAACATAATGATATCAGGACAAGATATGATATTCAGTCATGAGGATGTAATTAAGATGAGCAGATAGGAGGGTTCCTGAATAGTTGTAATTGGAATAATTAGGAAGTAAAATCGTTATGTATAAACCCCTTAGTGATGCTGTGATGTTTTCATGTTCATACATGTAAAATGAGCTTTCCAACTATATATGTTTCTTTGGTGGCACCATAAATTAACATTAACATACATTTTATATACCGTCTCTGCCAAGAGCCCTGTATGGTTTACAAATAATTTAAAAAACACCCAATTGGTGAAAACTACATGTATTAAAAGCAAAGAAATAAACAAACAAACGAATAAGCAACATTAGCTAAGATATTTCACAAACAACCAAGTTTTAAAAAGTTTTTAAAATTTAAGATAATTGTTTTTCATCCCTTAGGGAAGTATTATTTATTTATTTATCTTATTTATAGCCCGCCTTTATTCAAAGCAGGTAACAGGTTAACATACATAAAAACTTACATGTAGACATAGACAATCACAAGCTCAGATTCAGTACAGTCCAAATCATTCTTCAGGATAAGCCCTTCCAAAATAATGGGTCTTCAGATACCATTTAAATTGTTGAATGTTTTCACAAGTTCTTAGGTAACCTGGCAAAGCGTTCCATAGTGATGGGACAGCAAATGAAAAAGCTTGTGATTTTGTCTGTAGATAAGGGCATGATTTTGGAGAGGGTAGACACAGCTGTTGAGAGGTGTCAGATCTCATTGCATGTCTTGGTTTGTATATCTTCAATACCTTACAGAAATATCTGGGAGCAGCCCCACTTACGAGTTAGATCGAACATTCCACAAAACTGGAAAAGCAATACTATACAATTTCCTTCGGGTAGAAATCAAGGGCCTCTTTTACAAAGCAGCGGTAAGCTCAATGTGGTATTACTGCTCGCTAAACAGGAAGTACTGCCAGGCTACAGCAGCAGTCCGGCGGTACTTCCCACCCCCAGAGTGCGATCATATCTGGCAGTACAAAAATATATTGTGTGTCTTAATAGTAGCTCACGCTGATAACTACAACCCTAATATTTTCGTTTTTAAAACTGAAAAATAAAGCTCTGGTGCATCAATAGAGTCTATTTAAGATCTGATCCGTTCAATAATTATTGTCCCACCATAGTGTTTAAAGATCAGTTTCAACATATTGGAACAAAGGATTCTAAATATTCCAAAATGGTTTCTACTTTTCCCTTATTAATACAGATTCCTTTACCCAGAGATAGTAGAGGTTGGAAACAAACCATCCCACCTATGCAGCTACAAATGTGTTCCAGATTAACATAATACACTTTTTAGCCATTAATAAAGAAACATCCAAAAGCTTCATTTGAAATTTGTTGAAGACATTCTCAGAATAATACGATATACAGGTTTTCATATCTCTAGGGATTGTTTTATCCATTACTTCTGTCAGGAAATTTGTGTTATGTTATTTCAGTAATCATGTATTAATTTACAGTCCCGTATCATATGTTTGTAATTTTCTTGTACCTCATTGCGTCTGACAGACTTCTGGAGAATGTCTTTGCATAAGGCATGATTGGTGTTTCTGACCACGTCTCCTGTTCTACAGCTGCACTTGGTATCTGCTAATGCTGGAAACATAGGGGTCAGTTCTTTAAGCAGGCACCTCCAGTCAGGGCCACAGAGAGATAGAACCACCCCTCCCCCACCCCCTTACCTTCCTACGTCTGCTCCTTCCTCAGTCTGTCACTCTCCTGCACCTATGTGTCGGGACCCGAGTTATTGCATTAATGCAATCACCACTAGTACACCTGCCCCACACTGCATCAACCCCTGTTGGACACTAGGTATCCTGCGCAGCTGGCACTGTATCTGTCCTTGCACTGCACCACCCTCACAGCCCGCAACCAATGATGACACCCGCTGTCACCCCGCTAGGACTATCCGCCGCCCGACACCAGTGATGTACACCACCCTGATTGCATACTCAAGAAGAAAACCACCACAGTGCAGCTCTTCCCCGGCAGACCCTGAAAAGGGAAAAACACAGTTGCTGGGCTGGAACCAAAAATGGTGTGCTGCTGAAATCTATTAGACCCAGAAGAAGGGAAAACCAATGCGCAGGGTCAGAACAAAAACAGGCTGCATCCTGAACCCATCAATGCTCCACTACAGGGGGACTACTGGAGTGACCAGACTGCACTGTGCGCCGGTTCCCCCCATTTCTTACAAGGGAAGGAGAAGAGATAAAACAAATGGGGGTGGGGGGGTCACTGCTGCTCACCATTACCTACTGCAACACTCCCCAATGTTATGCACCAGAACCAATGCCCGGGCAGGCCAAGCAGCGCCACTGGCCATTTGGGAAGCTCCTCGATGCTCGTGCGGCACAGCAGAACCCAGAAAACATTGTGCGGACATTTGTGTGAGTGGCACGAGACGAACCCGCCATCACTAGAGTGAGAGTAGAAAAAAAAAAAAAAAAAGCAAGCAAAAAAATAACCCTTCCTGAAGTGCAGCTGGTGAGCCCTTGGAGCAGCAGGCAAAATGGCAATTGCACCTTTGTAAGCGCTGCCTTTACTGCCTCCAATTGCCACCCCTTTTCTCCACCTCTTCTACTTCCCCTTTGTTTACTTGTCTCCCCCTCCCCCTACTACCCTTGCTACCTCCCCCTTCTTATCCCTTCCTAACTTTCCTAGTCCTGCCTACGAGTCCTTCCCTAATTCCCCTGCCCCCTTCTCTGATTTCACCCCCCAGCCGTGCCGGACTGCCACCCGTTTTTGCGTTGTATCGCCTATGTGGCTGGGTCATTGTCCTTTCCATCAGCTAGGGAGAGCCTTCAAGTCGTATTAATGAACTGCATAGAACTACATAGCCTATTACTGTGTCACCCAGAACAGAATTCAATTAGGCATAAAGAATGATACTGAAGTACAGGAAACAGAAACGACACAATTTCTGATCTGTGTGAATGTATGAAAGAGGGGTCCCCTCTGCATTCCTGCTAATCACAGAAGGGAGAAGAGGAATCAGAGCTAGTTTTGTGAGCCTAATAGAGTAGAACAATCTTAGGAAGGGACTAGGAAGAAGTAGAAATCATTTGTTCTCTCGTGTTGAAACGTTTCGACAAGCAACCAAACAAACCTATCCCAGCATCACTTCTTCCAAATCCCATCACACTGAGGCATCCTGATCACAACCCCTTGTGGTTCAGGAACATATTAAGGCTGAAGGATTAAAGTATTTATCACTTCTGCAGGAGTATTTGTGGGTTCCAGTACAGTTACTAGGACCCCAATCAGAGAGTCACTGTTTGAGCTCAGCCTCCCTGAGTTTCATCAACGTTGTCAGCCAACTGTAAGTGATAACCAATTGTTAAATTGAACTGATAAGCCTATTTGGACACTGCAGCGGGAACATGAATAAGGAGAACTGTTTGACCCCCGACATAGGAGCTAGGAGAGTGCAGCACAGGAGAGAAGGAACATTTATATATATATTTGCTAAAGTTGCTCTTCCATACATATTTGATGTGTTTGCTACTGCTGACATTATAAGTGACTGAGAAACGTTAGGAAATCCTGGTTCAAAACAACATTATTGGAGTTGACTGACTTATTGAATGGAGTTATACAAAAGTCTGAACCTCTGTTCCCTCTAAGCTGAGTGGGAGTCCTCCACCTATAGTCCTGCCAGTGGGTGGTGCTATTTCACTATCACATTTTCAATATGAAGGACAGGCAAGTTCTATAGGGACTCCAGGGAACCCTGCCTGTTCTTTGCAATTGAAAACATAATATTAAATCACCACCGCCCGCTGGCAGCAATGCAGTTGGAGGACTCCTGCTCAGCTTAGAGGGAACAGTGGTCCTTATTTGGCATCCTGGATATTTATCCAGTCCCAGTCTTGTTCCCCCAAATCAATAAATTTGTTTGTGTACCCTGTTTCCACTCCATGGGGCATGTACTAAGCATCTGCCTAAGTGAGCACTTGAACTTGGGGTTGCACATGCATAAGTGACAGCTCCACTCATGCCCCCTAGTATTTACATGCTATATGACTTATGCACGCCCTCACAGAAGAGCACATGCATAAATGTGCACTTACCTATGAAGTGGATGGTATTCTCTACATTTGTGTGTGCAAGAGGCATGCAAATGTGGGCACCAATTATGGAATTGCCCATATACCCCTGGATTCTATATATGGTGCTCATATTTGTGCACCCAAGATGTGCATGAAAATTAATTGAGTGATGAGCCCTTAAATACCAATAACTGGGTTCTGACAACCAATTGTTGAAGTTAATTGGCACCACTTAGGATTTGTATGTGTATCTGGCTAGGCTATTGTAAATATATATAAGAGCTTACCTTGCACTCCCTTCTCTGGCAGGAGAAGGAGGTGGTTGCCAGCATCGAGGAAGTCCTGGGGAGAGGGCATCAGAAGAGGGGCGTGGATCCTTATTATGCAGGCTGCTAGGTCTAGGAGGAGCCAGCAGCAAAGAGAGGAAGTGCTCCATGCAAGCCCAGGCAGGAGGGAGAAGCAGGCAAGCCTGGACAAAGAAGAGCTGCAGTCAAGCCTGAGAAGAAGGCAGGCAAGCTCAGACTGAGGGACAGAGCTGTTGGCAGCAGGGTAACAGGCAGGCCCTGGCAGGAGAAAGCTGGGCTAGGAGCAGAGAGGCAAAACCAGGTAAGAGAGAGAGAGAGAGTTGGACTGCAGAGGAGCAGGGCCGTTGAGGGGTGGGGGTGGGGTGGGGGACAAAATTTCCTGTGCCCAGCCTCCAAGGGGGGAATTGGCGCCAGCAAGCTTCTTCTTGTCTGCCTGCTTTTGTGTCTGTCTCTCTCCTGCTCCTGTGTGTCAGGACTCAGATGATTGTACTAATGTGATAGCCCGGGTTATTGCATTAATGAAATCATCTGGGTCTTGGCACACAGGAGCAGAAGACAACAGACCGAGGGAGGAGCAGTCAGACACAGGAAGGTAAGGGGGCAGATGGGAGCGGTGGCCCAAATGTGCGGGGTGGCTCTATTGGGGTGTGTGTGTGTGGTGGGGCGGTTTGAGTGGAGGTGGTGGTGGGTTGGTCAGTGGTCCTGCCTCGGGCCCAGTTGCATCTCTCAGCAGCCCTGCCGAGGAGGCAAAGGTGGACAGAAACCCAGCAGCAGCAGAGACAAGCCCAGGAAGCCCAGAAGAAGAGAGAGAGAGAGCTGCAGACTCAACTCCCTGGAGTGAGAGCCTTCAGTGAGCCAAGGCGAGCCCTGGGAACACGAGTTAAGGCAGGACAGAGAATATCTGGGCAGAGCTGCTGAACCCTAGACAGTGCTTGAGAGAGGCTGGGCTGAACAGAAAGGAGCAGAGAACAGAAGAGGGGCAGAATTGCAGGCAAGCCTAGGAGGAAGGCAGGCAGGCCTGAGCAAAGAAGAGCTGTAGGCAGGCTTCTAGAGAAAGAGAAGCAGGCAAGCCCGGAAGAAAGGAAAGCAGGAGCTACAGGCTAGATTCCCTAGGAAGAGAGTGAGAGAGCCCTCCTGAACCAAGGTGAGTGTCACATCCGTCGCTCCCTCCGGCTGCTCCTCCGCGGGAAACAGGAGCCGGCGTCCACCACGACGAAGGCTGGCCTTCTTGAGGCCACGGAGGGGAGCCGGGGCTCGCCGTGGTGATGGCTGCCCAGTCCGGGGCCGAGGCCGGCGATCGCGGCTGCCGGACTCTCGATCGCCGGCTACGGGGGCTGTATTTGCGTCAGTAAAGGAAATGGCGCCGAGGCGCGATGGCCGGCATCTCCTTCATTCTTGAGCGCGGGAACCCCAAGCTCTGCCTCAGAGGAGTTAGACTGGAAGACCAGCACGATAGACCCGCCTGGGAGGTCGGTCAGAGCCAATCAGAAGGGTTCTGTCGATAACCAAGTTCTGATTGGCCGGCTATGTCTACGGGGGCTGGGCAGCTGACTGCCGAACAGTATTTTAGGAATGAGCCTGAGGTAGGAGGTTGCTTCAGGTTCTGTTACCCGAGGCCAGTCTCCGTGGTTCCTGTGTTCCATCGTTTTCCTGGTGTTACTGATTTTGGACTTTTGAACTGTTTCCTGGTTTTCTCTGCTAGCTGCCTGCCTTGACCTCTTGCCTGACCCTGACTACGCTGTTAGCTGCCTGCCCAGATCTGTTGCCTGTTTGTGGACTCTCTATTCCATCTGCCCGCTTCTCTCCTGGTTCCAGTCCAGGTCAGTCCATCAACCCCGCGGCTCCTGAAGTCCCGTTGACCGCCTGCAGCTGGGGGCTCAACCCTTGGTGAACGGCGGTCGCCGCGGGTGAAGACTTGGGGTTGCACGGCTGTCCTTTGAGGTCCTTCGGGGCCTTACGGGACCTAAGGGCTCACCTTCCTTGCGGATTAGACAGGAACCTGAAGCAATGAGCTCGCCTACACAACCCGACCTACGGGACCTGGCTAAAATTCTCCAGCAGCAGCAGGAGCAGTTGAACGCCCTGTCGGGGGCCCTGCAGAATGTCTGCTCTCAGCTAACCAGGTCCAGGCACAGAACCAGGCTGCTGGGGCGCACCAGGGCGCCGCAGTGGCTCCCCATCCGGGAGGGTCCTTCCCGGGACCTCGGTTCCCTGAGCCCACTCGGTTTGATGGTGTCCCCGGAAGCTGCCGGGGGTTCCTCAATCAGTGCAACTTATACTTTAAGATGCAACCAGAAGCTTTTGCCTCAGACCAGATAAGGTTGGCCTATGTTATCTCCTTGCTTATGGGACGGGCCCTAGCCTGGGCGTCCCCGCTATGTGAACAACAAGATCCGCTTTTGGACAACTACGCCGAGTTCCAATGCCAATTTCGCATGGTGTTTGATCTTCCAGGAAGGCCGTCTTCCGCTGCTTCCGAGCTGCTGCGGATCCAACAGGGTGAAGGGACCGTGGCAGACTATGCGATCCGGTTCCGGACTCTGGCGACTGAATTGCGCTGGAACCAGGAGTCCCTATCCGCGATCTTCCTGGAGGGGCTTCAGGATCGAATCAAGGATGAGCTGGCTGGCCGGGAGGTTCCGGGGCAGTTGGACGCTTTGATCTCGCTTTGTGTCCGGGTGGATACCCATTTCCAGGAGAGGGCCAGAGCCCGTGCGGACCGGCGCAGGGGGTCTGGAGGCGGGTCCCAGTCTAGTCGGGTACCTTCTCCCCGACGGGGCTCCAACGAATCCAGGGCGACCTCTGAGGAACCTATGGTCATCGGCCGTCAACAGTTAACCCCGTCGGAAAGGACTCAACGCCTTCGGGGCGGCCTGTGCCTGTATTGCGGCGAGGCCGGTCATTTCATCTGCACTTGCCCCGCGCGGCCGGGAAACGCCGCTCCCAAGGCGCCCTGAGGGGAGGAGTCTTGGGGCACTCGAATCCCCTACCAGACCATCTGATAACTCTCCCGGTGACCCTGCGGTGGCAGGAGACGATGGTTCACACCCGAGCTCTTTTGGACTCTGGGGCCGGGGGAAATTTCATTTGTCAGGAACTTTTGCGGCAAATGGGATGGCCTACTCTGCCCTATCGACCCGCCTTGCAAGTGACATCCATCCAGGGAACAGCATTACCTCAGCCTATCACAGAGGTGATTCCATTTTTGGGCGCTCAATTTCTAATTTTACCCCGCACCATTCATCCTGTGGTACTGGGCCTGCCCTGGTTACGGCGTCATACTCCAGTAATAGATTGGACTTTAGGGAGGATTCAAGCTTGGGGTGGCGCCTGTCTTGAGACCTGTTTGAAGGGCCGGGAATCCAGCTGTCCTGCGTAGTAGCCACTCCTAGAACTGTGTCAGTCTGTCAAGCTGCTGTACCTGAGGAGTACCAGGAGTTCGCTGATGTGTTTAGTCCCGTGGAAGCGGATGTGCTACCCCCACATCGGTCCTTCGATTGCGCCATTAACCTGATGGCTGACAAAATGCCACCGCGGGGCCGACTCTTCACTCTGTCCCGAGAAGAAACGAAGGTCATGCAGGCCTACATTCGGGAGAATCTCCAGAAAGGGTTTATTCGCCCCTCCACGTCCCCTGCCGGGGCAGGATTCTTCTTCGTGACCAAGAAAGATGGCTCCTTGAGGCCCTGCATTGACTACCTGGGCCTAAATGCCATCACCGTTAAGGACTGATTCCCCCTGCCCCTTATTCCGGAGTTGTTTGATCGGCTGCAGGGGGCCCAGATCTTCACGAAATTGGACCTCCGTGGAGCATACAACTTGGTCCGTATCCGGCAGGGGGACGAATGGAAAACTGCATTTAATACGCATGAGGGGCACTTCGAATACCGGGTGATGCCTTTCGGTCTGTGCAACGCCCCAGCAGTGTTCCAGAGATTCATAAACTTCGCTCTTGAAGACCTGCTTTATACAATGGTAATTGTTTACCTAGACGACATCCTGATTTTTTCCAAGGATCCCCAGGAGCATGTGGCCCACGTTCGGACTGTTCTTCAGCGCCTACGGCAATATCGCCTGTTTGCCAAGCTCAGCAAATGCTCCTTCCACCAGCAGACTCTGCCGTTTCTGGGACATATTCTTTTACCTGGGGGCCTACGAATGGATCCAGACAAACTTCGCGCTATCCGGGAGTGGCCTCAACCCCAAGGCCTGAAGGCGCTGCAGCGGTTCCAGGGGTTCGCAAATTACTATCGTCAATTTATTCCTCACTATTCGCAATTGACAGCTCCACTGATAGCGCTCACTAAGAAGCACGCGGATGTTCGGAACTGGCCGGCCGAGGTGCAAGCAGCATTTAGTCACGTGAAGAAAGCCTTCGAATCCGCTACCATCCTTCAGGCCCCAGATCCTAACAAGCCTTTTGTGGTAGAGGTGGACGCCTCAGCTTTGGGCGCCGGGGCAGTCCTCTCTCAAGTTAACGCCAAGGGCCGGCGTCAACCTTGCTTCTTTTTCTCCCGGAAGTTCTCCCCGGCGGAACGTAATTATACTGTGGGAGACAGAGAATTGCTAGCCTTGAAGTTAGCTCTGCAAGAATGGAGACATTTGCTGGAGGGGGCAGAGCATTGATTTACAGTGATTACGGACCACAAAAATCTTTTGTATCTGCAGGAGGCCCAAAGGCTGAATCCGCGGCAAGCCCGCTGGTCGCTGTTTTTTGCCAGGTTCCGGTTTCAACTTGTGTTCCGGTCAGCTGCACAGAATACCCCTGCGGACTCCCTCTCCCGAGCCTTCGAAGCCCCGGAGGACCTTGAGGAGCATCATCCTATGTTGGATCCGGCCTGCCTCTGTGCGGCCCCGGGAGGGGTCACCCCGATGCGGGAACTAGTGCCTCCTCAGGACCGGGAAAAAGTAATGCGTTGGGGACATTCGTCTGTATGGGCCGGACACTTTGGGTTCCAAAAAACCCTCCGCCTGGTTTCTCGACAGTACCAATGGCCTCATATGAGGCAAGATATCCTTCAGTTTGTCACGACCTGCCCGACCTGTGCCCGGACCAAGTCAGTAGTGGGACGCCCCTGGGGAGATCTGCAGCCCTTGCCCGTTCCTACAGCACCCTGGGAGGAGTTGTCGATGGATTTCATCACGGACCTTCTCCGCTCCCAGGGGCACACAGTGATTTGGGTGGTGGTGGACCGTTTTTCCCGGATGGCACACTTCGTTCCCCTGCCAGGGCTTCCGTCGGCAGCACTGTTAGCCCAACAGTTTATCCAACATATCTTCCGGCTCCATGGGTTACCTGTTAGGATCATCAGTGACCGCGGAGCCCAGTTCACTTCACGATTCTGGAGGGCCCTGTGTTCTACTCTGGGGGTTGCTACCCATTTCTCCTCTGCCTACCATCCGCAGACTAACGGGATGGTTGAAAGGATCAACCAAACGTTGAAGGGGTTCTTGCGGGCTTTTGTCAATAAGCGGCAAGACAACTGGGCATCCCTTCTTCCGTGGGCCGAGTTCGCCTATAACCACAGCGAACACTCTGCCTCTGGGCAATCTCCATTTTTCATGGTGTATGGACAACATCCGCGGCTTCCTCCGCCCATCCCCTCTGACGCATCTACACCCATGGTTACTCAAACCCTGGCTGACCTGCGGGAGGTCTGGAATATGGCCCAAGAACAGCTACAGAGAGCAGCCGCCAGGTATAAATCGTTTGCTGACCGTCACCGACGCCCTGCTCCGGTTTTGCAGCCAGGGCAAAGGGTATGGCTGAGCACCAAATACCTGAGGCTCCGGGTACCCTCTTGAAGGCTGGGGCCACGATACATCGGGCCGTTTGTTATCCAGTCTCGGATCGGAGCAGTGACATACCGCCTACGGCTACTCAGTACTTTGCGGATCCATAATGCCTTCCATGTTTCTCTACTGAAGATCTTTCGGGGGTCTAAATGGCATCCTCAGAATAAAGAGTCAATGGTTCCAGACTGACCCCGATCCCGAGTATGAGGTGGAAGAAATCATTGACTCCAAGAGGTGCTGGGGAAAGCTGCTCTACTTGTTGTCATGGAAGCATTTCAGTCCCGAAGATAATTCCTGGGAACCGGCTACCAATGTACATGCCCCGGAGTTGGTACGAGCCTTCCATGATCGATATCCTCAGAAACCTGGACCTAGGAGGAGGGGGGCATCCGGGGGGGATACTGTCACATCCGTCGCTCCCTCCGGCTGCTCCTCCGTGGGAAACAGGAGCCGGCGTCCACCACGATGAAGGCCGGCCATCTTGAGGCCACGGAGGGGAGCCGGGGCTCGCCGTGGTGATGGCCGCCCAGTCCGGGGCTGAGGCCGGAGGCCGGCGATCGCGGCTGCCGGACTCTCGATCGCCGGCTACGGGGGCTGTATTTGCGCCAGTAAGGGAAATGGCGCCGAGGCGCGATGGCCGGCGTCTCCTTCATTCTTGGGCGCGGGAACCCCAAGCTCCGCCTCAGAGGAGTTAGACTGGAAGACCAGCACGATAGACCCACCTGGGAGGTCGATCAGAGCCAATCAGAAGGGTTCTGTCGATAACCAAGTTCTGATTGGCCGGCTATGTCTACGGGGGCTGGGCGGCTGACTGCCGAACAGTATTTTAGGAATGAGCCTGAGGTAGGAGGTTGCTTCAGGTTCTGTTACCCGAGGCCAGTCTCCGTGGTTCCTGTGTTCCGTCGTTTTCCTGGTTTTGGACTTTTGGACTGTTTCCTGGTTTTCTCTGCTAGCTGCCTGCCTTGACCTCTTGCCTGACCCTGACTACGCTGTTAGCTGCCTACCCAGATCTGTTGCCTGTTTGTGGACTCTCTATTCCATCTGCCCGCTTCTTTCCTGGTTCCAGTCCAGGTCAGTCCGTCAACCCCGCGGCTCCTGAAGTCCCGTTGACCGCCTGCAGCTGGGGGCTCAACCCTTGGTGAACGGCGGTCGCCGCGGGTGAAGACTTGGGGTTGCACGGCTGTCCTTTGAGGTCCTTCAGGGCCTTACGGGACCTAAGGGCTCACCTTCCTTGCGGATAAGACAGTGAGCCCAAGGGAAATGGAGCAGTGCAGAGGAGCCCTGGACAGTGCTGGAGGGGCTGAGATCAGAGATCAGGAGAAGAAAGCAGGAGAGACAGATGTACACCTGGGACAGAAGAGGGAGGCTAACAGCAGACAAGCCTGGGCAGGAACAGGGTGCTTTTGAGAAAAGAGAGCAAGAAGGAAGGCTTCAGGTATGTTTCCAGGCTAGGAAGAGAGGTAATAACAGCTGAGGCGAGCTTCAACAGTGTGAGCAGGAAGAGAGAAGAGGGCTGGTGTGCACTGGGCAGAGAGGAGGATTGTGTTGAGAAGCTGCACTCAGCTGGGCCTAGTGCTTATGTGTGCTGGGAGCAGTGCAGGGCTGTGCTGGGAACAGCACCAGGCCACAAAGAGCAGTTTCCTGGGCAGTGCTGAAGAGAGCAGGGCCAGGAAGTGAAGTCTGGGGTAGGGGGCTACATAATTGAAGCCCCAAAATCCATGAGAGAAGCCCAGTGTGAGTGTCTGCCCTGTGAAGAAGAAGCCTGTCCTGAAGATGGAGAAGCCCCACTCAGAAGAGAGCCCAGCCTGAACTGAGTGCCACACCTGAAGAGAACCTGCATTGGAATTCTGTCAGCATGAGGGCTAATTTTGAGAAGAAGTCTGCGAGTGTCCACCTGCACCTAAAGGGAAAGAGATCCTGTATCTGAGTTAATGTCTGTGGAAGAGAATCCAATGTGAAGGCCTACCAATTCAAGTGCCTGCCTGGAAGAAAGAGAGTCTGCCATGAGAAGAAGCAGTCTAGTCTAAGGTTCTATACCTGTGAGTGTCTATCTGCATCAGAAGAAGCCTACCAATTTAAGTGCCTCCTCTGAAAAGAAAAGCCTGAAACTGTGAATGTCTGCAAAGGAATCAAATACAAATCAACTTATGCATCCAGCTTTTCCTATTTAAGCACACCACTATGGAACACACTGCTAAAAGTCGTAAAAACAACGTATGACCACTTACATTTCCGGAAATCACTAAAAACAAACCTGTTCAAAAAGGCATACCCCACCGACCCAACATAAAAACCTGAATATCTGCAACACAATGGGCTAGATGCATCAACCAAACGTAAAAAATTAAAAAATGTTAAACTCCCTAACGAATTTGAAAAAACGAAGAAGCATGCACCAAAAAAACAAGTCGCACATGTTCGGTACGGTATTGAAAAGTACAATGTATCAAAAGATTCGTAATCCCCGTCGGTAATCGGCCCCTAGATCATGCGCAGAGCAGCCAAGCGTTATGCTGGCTGCTCTGCGCATGCCACAAACATCAGAACAACAACAACAAAAAAACCCCCACAAACACGTGGCTCCCCGCTTCCCCCTGCATCACTTCAAAAGTAAACATACCTCAAAAAAGGATCGGGAGGGGGCAAAGGCGCTCGTCAGAAGCGTCCTGTATGCACAGCCTTGCCCCCCCCCTCCGAGATCGCCGCTGTTTCCCGCTTCCGCTCTTTACTAAATTAAAAACTGAAAATAAAAATCTAAACTTTTGCAGTGTAGGAAACTTATGTCAGAGGAGGGCGGGCACAGAAAGAAGGAGATAGACGTCGGTGGAGGCAGAAGCGATCGACGATCCGTTGTTTCATCCCGTGCAGCGCCTTCACACACAGGTGAGAGGCACTGCACGGCCGGTAAAGCGGAGGGGGGTCCGTTGGAGGGGGGGAACGGCGGCGACGTACTCAAGGGGGCGGGGCAAGGGGCGGAGGATGGCGGGAGGCGGAGCAGTGTTGGGAAAAGAAGATCGAGACAGGAAGGGAGGGGGGCCCAGCGCTGCAAAAGTTTACATTTTTATTTTCAGTTTTTAATTTAGTAAAGGGCAGAAGTGGGGAACAGCGGCGATCTCGGGGGGGGGGGGGGGGGCAAGCCCGTCCATACAGGACGCTCCTGATGAGCCTTTAGCCCCCTCCCGATCCTTTTTTGATGTTTGGAAAGCTTTTATATTTTATGCAGGGGAAAGCGGGGAGCCAGTGTTTGTGGTGTTTTATTTTTTTTTTTCTCACTTTCTGTTTAAAGATGCCAGCTTTGATTTTTATGGTGCAGGGTGCAGCGGGGAGATGACAGCTCAGACCTTTACGACTGCTCTGACCATACATTTAATATGTCGTGGTAAATGATTCGGTGTGATCGTCGGTAGTGTTAGTGCATCCCGAATCGCCCACATTACAATGCTAGTTACTCTTTTGTATTCCGTTTTCGTTAGCTGCTTGCTTTGTTGGAAAAAGGCCTTTAATGCATGCAACGGTTAGGAATTTCCTTTGTTAAAGGGTTGTTAGAGGGTCGTTAAGGTTTAGTGCATCTGGCCGAATGAAACCAAAGCTCGTAATGGACATAACTTAACTCTTCCTCTCCAAGATCCCCTAATGTATCTGTCACACATGAACCTTATTCTACCACAACATCACCTTGTATTTGTTCATACCGGAATTGGCGAAAGCCGATACGGTACTATGTAAGCTACATTGAGCCTGCAAATAGGTGGGAAAATGTGGGATACAAATGTAACAAATAAATAAATAAATAAATAGGTGGCAGCAGTAAATAGCCATGTGCTGCTTTTAATATTAGCACACTGCCATTTACTGCTGCATTTAAAAAAGGCCTTTTTACCCACCGTGGTAAGAAATGGCCCAGCGCGTGCCAATTTCACACGCCCAAACTAGCACAGGCCACTTTTTACCACAGCTTAGTATAAAGACCCCTTAGTGTGCCTAACGTGGGCACCAGCATTTACACTAGTTTTCAGCAGGCATAACTCCGGCGCCTGCAGGTAGGTGCGGGAATCAACGCTGAGCACGATTCAATAAAGGGCACACATAGCACCAATATTTTCTGACACCCATTTTTAAGCTCCATTTATAGATTCCCTCCATAGTGTCCAGTCCCTTCTCATCTACCTATCAAAACAAAGAAATGTCCATCAGCCAGCACAATGCACATAAACACACATCCTCATCCAGTTGTATGCAAGTAGACACCTCATTTCTATAAAATAGTAATGCATTAGGTGCATTCCAGTCAAGTGTCTGAGAATGATACAGCGCAGAATCTATTATTTTTCAACTATAACAAACGATATGTTACTGTATTTGAGCAGTGGAATTACTGTTGTCTTTGTTTTACTTGATCTGCTGTCTACATTTGATGTGGTGTATCATGCTCTCTTGATAAATATGTGTGCCAATCTGGAGATAGGAAGTCTTGTCCTAAGTGGTTAAAGTCATTTTTAGAGTATAGATTGGAAAAGAGATGGATGAGGGGAGATATGATTGAGGTCTACAAAATCCTAAGTGGTATAGAACGAGTAGAAGTAAAATCTATTTTTTATTTGTTCCAAAAGTACAAAGTCTAGGGGACACTCAAGAAAGTTACATGGAAATACTTTTAAAACAAATAGGAGGAAATATTTTTTCACTCAACAAATAGTTAAGCTCTAGAACTCTTTGCCGGATGACGTAATAACAATGGTTAGTGTAACTGGGTTTAAAAATGTTTGGACAAATTCCTGGAGGAAAAGTCTAAAGTCTGCTATTGAGACAGACAAGGGGAAGCAACTGCTTGCCCCGGGATTGGTAGCATGGAATGTTGCTGCTAATTGGGTTTCTGCCAGGTACTTGTGACCTGGCTTGGCCACTGTTTGGAAAACAGGATGCTGGGCTAGATGGACCATTGGTCTGACCTAGTATGGCTACTCTTATATTCTTATATAAATGGTGGATATTCAAAGAAGTACACCATCCCTGAGATATTTGCAAGCTGGAGTTTCCCAGGGTTCCTTGCAAAATACTCTCCTGCTTAATCTTCATCTACAGCTCCAGCCATAAGGGCTGCACATTTAAGTTAGAAGCCAGTGAATAGTTACCCTCTGGACAGCAGAAGAAGAGATGCCCCTGTAAATCAAGGATCTACTTCATGCTGACTCAACTGGCTCCTCCAGGGTGTCAAACCTTCTGTTGCCCAGAGGATTAATTACTGACTCGCTTCTACCAGCTCCTTGTGACCCTGGGCAAGTCATTTAACCCTCTATTGCCTCAAGTACAAACTCAGATTGTGAGTCCATTAGGGACAGAAAAATTATCTTCATATAATATATGTAAACTGGTTTGGTTGTACGTACCGAAAGGTGGTATATCAAATCCATGACCACTTACCCTTTACCATGACTGTACAGCTCTTGTGACTTCAGCCGTAAGTCTCCAGCCACTGCTCTGATCAGTGGGTCACATCTCCAGTGAGCCTGCCAGCCAGATAGATTAGAACCATTTTAGGAAGGGACTAGGAAGAAGAAGTCATTTAATCTCTCATACTGAAATTTTTCGACAAGCAGCCAAAAACACTTATCCCAGTGTTACTTCTTCCAAAACCCATCATTGATGATATCATCATGAATCTGATACCAACACTATATTCTTGCCCTTTCTCTCTTGGATTTCAAAGGGAGAGAAGCTTGCATTAGGAAGGTGTAGGCTTCAGAGGGAAAATGGGTAACAATTATCAGACAGAGAGAAAGCACAGAACACATTCAGGGCTCTGGTGCAGAGGGGGTAGGCACTGTTTTGAGTTCATGGGTCAGAGAAAAGTCAGGCTCTGTGCTGTGAAGCACATAGGTTTAAGTTTAGGTTTATTATTTATAACCTGCCTTTACCCAAGGCAAGGTACAAGACATATATGCTTATGCTTATCGTGTTATTTATATACCACCTTTCAATAAACAAAGCGCTTTACAATCCAAAAAACAAATGGAAAAGAACTAAAAGAATATAAAGGACAGTAGAAAGGGAGGCTAGAAGAGTAAGAAGGGAGAGGAGAGAGATAGAAGAAAAAAATAAGAAAACTTCAACCACTAGAGAAGTCATCGCTGCCAGATCGACCATGTCCCAGGAGGCCGAGAGTAGTAATTAGCCAGCAAATGCCTGAGAAGACAGATGAGCTCAGAAGGCTCCTAAAGTGTAAATAAGATAATTCTGCATGTATTGGCTGGGGGAGAGAATTCCAGAGAAAAGTTGCTACTGAAAAGAAGGCAGAGAGGCGAGTGGATTCCAATGTGGTCTCAAATAAAGGCGGGGTAGTGGGTTGATGGGTAACGGAAGAGCAAAGAGCCCTAACTGGTCTACAGGGAGTAATTAAGGAGGCCAGGTAAAGGGAGGATATCTTTATGTAAGACCTTGAAGGACAAGTAAGGATCTTGTGCATAATGCAAAACTGACTAGAAAGCCACTGGTGTTGCTTAAACAGAGGGGACACATGATTGAGGTGACAGGCATGACTGAGTAACAAATAGCAGCGTTCCATACAGTTTGAAGTTTCTTGAGAATAACTAATGGGAGGCCAGTATAAATCACATTACATAATAAAACAGAAAACAAAATACCCCATATATACATACTTGATTATAGAAACATACAAATCAGTTCAAAGGCTGAAGGCCACAAAAGTGCACCCAGTCCAATCAGAGAGCTCAATGCATCAAAGGTTTGTTACAAGAGAAGACGCTTTAGCAACTTCTTAAAAGAGGTAACAGTTTGAGGTTGTTTTAATGGCAGCGGTAAATGATTCCACACAGATTGTATAGCAAGAAGCTTGATAAAAAAATAAACTGAAAACTGCACAACAGAGATACGACTGAGACACAGTGTAGCATGGTGAGAGTCATTTTACTTGTAAATGTCTGGTACACTCTAATGAGTCCGTACAGGTTGCAGAGCGACTAGCTCTGCTGCAGTATCCACTGTGTCTCTAAATCTGAGTATGATATGTGCAGAAGATTTGTGGTCTTCATATCAATGCTTCTACCATTTTACACCTCTCCTGGTGCTTGGATCTCTACCTGCCAGTATGAATGCTGATTTGCAAGGCATTCTTACAGTTCCCATGGTGGCCCACTTTTACCTAGTGAGTCAAGTCCCTGTCTTGACAGTCAGAGCTATTCACAGTATTTGGCTCAGCATGCAGAGGAGCTAAGCAAGTAGGAAGGACTGTAATGGTTACTCTTAGAAGATTTAAAGCCTCCTAGGCCAGCAAAAAACCCTTAACTGGACCTGACTGAAACAAAGAATGAAGCTGAGACCTCTAAACTCATTTCATTTGTGCAACGTACTGTATGGTTTCCAGCTGGGTCCAGATTTCCAGCACAGGTTGATCTAGTCCTGTTTTTGCCCCACTGAATACAGAGATATGTAGTTTTGATTTCCCTGTTGCATTCCCTAAGAAAAACAATCCATGCAGGTCATAAAGGAAAACCAGGACTGGATGAGCCAGTTGGCAACCCTAAACTTTCTGTAAAGGTTGATGACAGCGAACATGGATGAGAATATAAGCAATCTTCTTTGAAAAGGTTAAAGTTCCCTGTAACAGAAGGTTGTTTTTTTTTTATTGTCCAGGTGACTGGATTCTCATTGGACCTCAGAATCCACATTGCTACATTGATCATTAAGAAACACACAATGAAAAAACAGCCTGAAAGCCCTCAGTATCCAGTTTCCCACTGCACTCCCTGAACAGGAGGCTCCAGTCAAAGAAGTTCCTATTGCTTTTCCCCTGCCACCCTCTTTACGTTTTGTTCTTTCTTTCTGTTTTCTCTCTTTAATTAATTAACAAAGTTGACTGAGACGGAAATAGTGGACAATAATCAAAAGAGATGAGCCAGGATGGGGCCCTGTTTTTAATAGCGTGCTTTGCATGGGTCCTAATTGATAGAGAACCAGTAACCAGATTGGAACAACCAAGAATCTCTTTCTTTTCTTCCCTTTCCTTTTGTTTTTTGAAATTCTGTTGCTTAGTTTACAGCACAGTGGGAACAGCAACAATGAAAAAGAAACAGAAAATTGAGACATATTTCACAAAGCTTGATGGCAGGCTTTGGCTTCCTAACAAAAGGAAGTGTATGTGGTGAGAAGAGGGATTTCAGGTAGAGTTTAAACAGGAAAAATGTCTTTTGATAATGAAAACAGAAATTTCCCAGATAGGGTTATCACTCACCAAGCTCAATCTGAATAGGACAAACATGTCCAGGATTTGCATATATGGTAGTGTAGTTCTACATTTTTAGGGCAATCACAGAGTTGCCAAGTTACTCAGTTCCTGGAGAACATGAGAATAACCATACTGGGTCAGACCAGTGGTCCATCTAGCCCAGTATCCTGCTTCCAACAGTGGTTAATACAGATCACAAGTACCTGGCAAAAACCCATTAGTAGAAACATTTCATGCTACCAGTCCTGAAGCAAGCAGTAGTTTCTCCCATGTCCATCTCAACAACAAACTATGGAGACTTTCTGATCAATTCTGGTCTTGAACCTGAATCCCAGAATCAGTGCGGTATTGGTTGTCCTTCATTCTATCCCTTGAAATCAGTGCTACATGTCCCATAATGCTTGAGAATGGGGTTGTCACATAAAAGGTCCCAGGTACACATCTCACTGTTACTCCCTTATATTAAGTACATAAGTACAGTGAAACCTCGGTTTTTGTCGATAATTCGTCCGAAAATTATCGACGAAAACAGAAACCGACGAAAACCGAGGCACCATGGCAGCGCGAGCAGTCTTCACGTAATCCTGGCCCCTATCGCTCAATCAATGCTGCCTGTACGCAAGGAGTTCCACTCAATGCAAAGGCGGTGTTTTGTTCGCGTGGCTGCAAAGTGAAGGAGCGTCAGAAGTTCACCGGATGTTGTATACTCGTCCCAGCCCTTGCTATATATAGTATATAGAAATTATTGAGGTAATGCTGACGAAATCCAAGCCAACCGACGAAAACCGAGACAAACATTTTGCGCAACAAATCAACGATAACTGAAAACGACGAAAACCGATGTTGACGAAAACCGAGGTTTCACTATATTGCCAAACTGGGACAGACCGAAGGTCCATCAAGCCCAGCATCCTGTTTCCAACAGTGGCCAATCCAGGTCACAAGTACTTGGCAAGATCCAAAAAAAGTAAAAGATCTTAAAAAAGTACAATACATTTTATACTGCTTATAGAAGTAAACAGTGGATTTTCCCCAAATCCATTTTAATAATGGGCTATGGACCTTTCCTTTAGGAAGCCATCCAAACCTTTTTAGAACCCGGCTAAGCAAGGCAAGGCAGAGTTTAATTATAGGCTGAGTGAAGAAAAATTTTTCTCGGATTCATTTTAAATTTACTGCTTTGTAGCTTCATTGCATGCCCTCTAGTCCTAGTATTTTTGGAAAGCGTAAACAAGCAATTCATGTCTACCTGTTCCACTCCACTCAGAGCCCTAGCTGCATTAGCCTTTCCTCATAGGGAAGTCATCCCACCCCCTTTATCATTTTCGTTGCCCTTCTCTGTACATTTTCTAATTCTACCATATATTTTTTGAGATGCAGTGACCAGAATTGAACATAATATTCAAGGCGTGGTCACACCATGGAGCGATATGAAGGCATTATAACATCCTCATTTCTGTTTTCCATTCCTTTCCTAATAATACCTAACATTCTATTTGCTTTCTTAGCCGCCGCCACACACTGAGCAGATGGTTTCAACGTATCATCAATGATGACCCTAGATCCCTTTCCTGGTCAGTGACTTCTATTGTGGAACCTTGCATTACATAGCTATAATTCGGGTTCCTCTTTCCCACATGCAAAACCCACCAAAATCCACAATCACCTACTGTACCCAATAGAACCCCACTACAATAGCCCTTATGTCTACAGGTGCCACCTATATGTAGGTATGGTAGGTTTTTGGTGGGTTTTGGAGGGCTCAAACTTTTCATCACAAGTGTAACAGTTAGAGTGGGATATAGGCCTGGGTCTCCTTTTCTACGGTCCACTGCACCAACCACTAGACTATTCCTGGGACCTGCTTGCTGCTGTAATAGGACTGGTGATAACATTTGATGCTGTCATCGAGGTTGGTATTTACTGTTTTTTTCACATCTTTTTGGGGTGGGAGAGGGTCAATGACCACTGGGGGAGTAAGGGGGGAGGTCATACCTTAATCCCTCCAGTGATCATCTGGTCATTTTGTAACTTAGTCGTGATTTAACAGTTCTAGACCAAAACATCTAACTTTTCGCCCTGGACATTATTGCTTTATTCCATTATTGCAGAAAAATATCCAAGTGCTGGGAATGCCCAAATCCTACCTCCAGCACGCCCTTGACATTCCCTCTTGAGATTTGGATGCACTACAGATGCATAGAAAAATACCTTTAAAATGTGTTTTGAAAATAGTGATTTGGACACTTTGGGTCAAAAAAATGTCCATTTGCCTCTTCGTGCTGGTGTTTGGATGTTTTTCTGTTTCGAAAATGAACCCCATAATGTTGTAAATAGGCCCAATTTGGTTTCTTGTTTGATCTCTCAGAACATACTTGTTCTTGCAGGTAGGAACATACTTGTTCTTGTAGGTAGGGGGCCGCTAGAATCCATTTTATTTCAGACAGAATGGAAAACCTTCTCGTCCTAGAATATTAACTTTTCTTAAATGCTCCGTGGACAATTCTCAGACTCTAATCCCTATGCCCTGTTTGCTTGTGACATACTGATTATTTTTCCAGTTACCTCTTCAGTATCTGATTTATTTGAAGATAAAATAAAATGTCTTGTTTTTCTAAAATTTCTAGATGAATGTTTGATAACCAACTTAAACTATATGCAGAAAAAACTAATCCTTTCTGTTTCTGACTAAAAAACCCAATATTAGAGGGTAAAATGATTCAACTTCAGAAAGTTGTTAAAAAGACTGGGTGTTTGGATTGATTCTGATTTAACTGGTGTGATGCACATTAAGTAGTTGACAACTGCTATTTATTTGAAGCTTAAATATCTGTGTCAAATTTGTTCTTATGTTTCAATTGATGATATGCAGAATTGGCTCAGGCTTTGATCACTTCAAAAATTGATTACTATAATTCTCTTTTCTTAGGTTTACCTTCTAAATCCTTGGCTAGGCTCCAACTACTTCAGAACACTGCTTCCCAACTACTTTTTTGTAATACCAGATATAATCATGTTTCTCCTTTGCTCAGGGTTCTAGACTGGTTACCTGTGCAGGCTAGGATTCAATTTAAAACCCTATGTTTAGCTTTTAAGATTAGGAATGGTCTTTGTCTTGAATATTTCTCTTCTTTGATTGTTGTACAACCTCTTAAAACTATCATGTCAATAAGTTACAGTTTCCTCCTTTTTTCAAACCAAGGTTAGTTTCATCTACAAAGAGACTTTTTATTTTTGTAGTAGTTCCCTTGTAGAATGCTCTGCCTTTTGAAATTCAGACTGAAACTAACTATCTGAGGTTTTGCAAGTTACTTACATTTTGATTGTTTACTAAATATGCTTCTTAAAATTGTACCTGATGCTTTTATTTTTAGCATTTTTGTTGTTATTGGATTTCTGTATTTCTTTGTCTGATGTTTGTTTTTTTGTCATGATCACAGGGAATGGTGAGCCCTTGGGCTGCACCCAGACCCCCAACTGAAGCAGTCAAGTCCCCGGACTGGCACAAGACAGGCATCAAGGCAAGGTGACCCAAAGCATGAACTAAGGCAAAGCTGGATCCAAGGCAGGAACTTGAAGCAAAGGAGGAACCAAGGTAGGAACTGAGGTAAAGCAGGCGCCATAGCAGACAAGATGGGCAAGGCACGAGGAAGGCAGGACATGACAGACAGAACCAGGCAGGACACAGCAAGAACTAGAACTGGATCAGGCAAGGCAAGGCATGACAGACAAGACAGGACTGATGCTTGGCAAGAAGTTAGAGACGAGGCAGGGCTGTAGCTTGTCAGGAACTCGGAGACTGGAGCTTGGCAGGAACTCAGAAACAAGGCAGGACTGGAGCTTGGCAGGAACTCGGAGATAAGGCAAGGCAGGATCTAGGAGACACTGCAAGAACTGAAACAGGCAGGAACATGAAGATGAAGACCTCTTGCAAAGGTGTCCTAGCAGTGTCCCGGACGCCCTTAACAAGGGCAAACCTCTGACATCATGGAGAGGCACATTCTCGCCACTAGCCCTACAAAAGTAGGGCTTTCTGTGTGCATGCCTAGGAGACCAGCACAGCAAGCCAACGCACAGGGGTGGACCACCGTCCGAAGGATGCTGCGGGACCAGACAAAGATGAGGTACGTTGGGGCGGGATTCACAGCAGGTCCATGATAGTAACCTCTGCTCAAAGGCCTTCTCCGCTTGGTCCGGGAAAAAGTGACACAGGAACCACCTCAAAAACACAGTAACAGGACTAACAGACTTCTATGAAGACTCCATGAAACTGCAAGTCCATCTAGAATCAGAGGTGTCCTAGACCACATCCCTATGGTCCGGTTCTTCAGGCACGGTACATGAAACACAAGGTTAAAGACATCTGTTCACAGGGACCATATGCCATATAATTAGCCATGACTGAATGCGAGCAAACTACTCCAACAAAGCCTCCGTCCCAGTAGGAGATCTGTGGCATCCTTGTTCTCCCAACGAGAACACTTTTCTGCTTGCTGGAACTGGTCCAAGCGAACGACTAGGTCCTGGGCAGAACTAGACAAGGGCTGAGGTGAACTGAACTGGAGATGAGATGCTGAGACAGGACTGGATTGGAGACAAGAACAAGATAGGAACACCAAAACGAGGCAACTTCTTGGGCTCATGATCTTCGCAATCTGTCACAATCTCAGGGAATGGTGAGCCCTTGGTTCACAGCCGGACCCCGACTATGGCAGACAAGTCCCCCGGGCTGGCACGACAGGCATCAAGGCAAGGTGAACCAAGGCAGGAAACAAAGCAGGACCCATGACGGGAACTGAGGTAAGGCAGGAACCAGAGCAGACAAGAAGACAGACAAGGCTAGGCAGGACAAGGTGGACAAGGCACAAGCAAGGCAGGACAAGACAGACAGAACTAGGCAGGACACAGCAAGAACTAGAACTGGACCAAGTAAGGCATGACAGACAAGACAGAACTAGAGCTTGGCAGGAACTTGGAGACCAGGTAGGACTGGAGCTTGGCACGAACTTGGAGACAATGCAGGACTGACGTTTGGGAGGAACTAAGAGACAAGGCAGGACTGGAGCTTGGCAGGAACTTGGAGACAAAGCAGGACTGGAGTTTGGCAGGAACTTGGAGACAAGGCAATGCTTGGCTGAAACAGGGAGACGAGGCAGGATCTGGAACAGGCATGAACACTAAGACAAGACCTGAAGACTTCTTGCAAAGGCATCCTAGCAGTGTCTTGGATGCCCTTAACAAGGGTGCTACTTCTGATGTCATAGGGAGGCACCCCCAGGAGATTCTCTCTACTGGCTCTACAAAAGTAGGACTTCCTGTGTCTAGGGGGCCAGTACACCAAGCTGACACGCAGGAGCAGGCTGCTCCCAAAAGATGCCGCAGGACCCAACAGAGATGAGGTGCGTTGGGGCAGGAGACTTGGCAGGGACATGACATTTTTTTGATGTAAACTGTTGGTATGATACTGTATATAAGATTGAAATGTATATTTATGTGTGCATAGTTAGAGGGCTAGGATTCTTGTGCAGGGACAGCTGAAGAACGTTTACAATAAGATTATCTGTCTCCAGTAGATAAAAATGTACTTGATAGTATGCCTCGCCATCCAGCTCAAAGTGTGTTAGAAAATGCAAATGTCTCAGCTCCTTTTTCCAGCCCTTATTCTAACTCAATATGGTCCTATATGATTAATTGCTTTCCTACAGAACCAAATCTTCAGATTTTTTTTAAAGAGTTGCATAGCAAACCTCACAGTGCAACTCCAGGTCCCATTACCATAAAACCTCATGAGCATGTGTTCCATAACTGCACCTTAGTAGATGTTGCAAGCAAGGCCTATTGTGAAGAAAGCAGATATCTATAACAACTGATAAGATTTTATATAAATACATGGGACAATCTACATGGGTGCAAAAGCCTAAACAAAGTAGTTTAAAGTGGATTCATTATGCCACTGATAGCCAATGAAGTTCTCATGTACAAAACAGCACACAGGGCCTTCAAGGACAGGTTTTTTTTTTTTGGTTACATTTGTACCCCGTGCTTTCCCACTCATGGCAGGCTCAATGCGGCTTACATGGGGCAATGGAGGGTTAAGTGACTTGCCCAGAGTCACAAGGAGCTGCCTGTGCCGGGAATTGAACTCAGTTCCTCAGGACCAAAGTCCACCACCCTAACCTAACAGGTTGGCGTCAACACCAACCTGTTCTTGAAAGCCCTGTGTGCTGTTTCCTCAGGGTCTGATATTCAGATCATGGGAGGGAGCCTGGCTAACTCCCATAGTTGGCAATTAGCTTGGATATTCAATACTGTTTCCAGTGACTGGCATTGAATATTCAGTTTATTTTTAGCTGGTTTAAAGTTAACCGGGTAAATTGATATTCAAAGATAGCCGGTTAACTTTTGGCTAAAGGTACGCCAGCTATTTAAGAGGCCCAATATGGCCACTTACAATTGGCAGATATGAATTGTATATTGGGAGATAGCCGGCTATATTGTGCGATATAACTGGTTATCTCCTAGGCACTAACCGGGAATATTCAGCGGGGCATAACTAGCTATCCCCCGCTGAATATCGCTGGATAGTCGATTAAGTGCCATTTAACCAGCCAGGTGCCGTTCCTGGCTGGTTAAATGGTTTTGAATATTGTGTGTGTGTGTGTGTGTGTGTGTGTGTGTGTGTGCGGGGGGGGGGGGGGGGGGGTGTCAATGTTTTGTTCTGTTGTGCTCTGTTTGCGCCAATGAAGTTCTGCCAGGATTAGGGTAATGTGGTCTGATTTTTCATTTTATTCATTTAGAGGTGTAACGCTGTATTCTGCATCAGTTGTAGCTGCTTCAAATGATACTTAAGGAGACCACAATATACATCTAACCTGGGTCTCACCTTTCCACCCCGTGGTAGTCAAAAAGCAAACATTATTAACAACCAATCAAACTTTTTATTGTAACATAATTCTTTCCCTTATACCTAAAACTTGGAAGGTAGTAGCAAACTTATAACCACATGATATAACATTTCCTAGGAGGCGTGACTTCTTCAATTACTAGATGAAATTTTTTTCCTAACAAACAGGCTTTCACATAATTCAAACTACTTCATGTTCTCTTATTTCAATCAACAACAGTAGATCTTGGTCCTTTCAGAGATCCATCATTCAACCACACCACTTCATGTCCAGTTTTCTTCTCCATGCTCCCCTCATCCGAGGGCAAGCCCCTTCATAAGGTCTACTGCTGTAATACTGATTGGCCACATCACCAAATGCTTCCGGATGGACTGTCCAATTGGCAATCCAGCTACTTGGAAAATTCTAAACCCCAGCAACTTGGCTGGTCCGGGTTGCAAGCCTTGTTTGTTATACCAGGGTTCTGCTGATCAAGATAACACTCTTGGACTCTCGCGTTGGGAATCGGGCATGTGTACCAGCTTCATGGCTCACCAGCCTTTGGCCTCGACCCCAAAGTCTCTCGCAATGTCATCTTCTCTCTTCTCGAGCACCTCGTTGTTGGTGGAATGTGGTTTCTGGATCCTCTTGACTCAGACCAGAGCCTACCCAACCAACTCATAACCCGAACCAATTCCCCCTCAGTGCTAGAGAAAAACGGTCTGGGTTCAGGGAAGTGGTTTCCCTGGTAGGCATGTTCTCCTCCTCTGGGATACTTTGAACCATCCCAAGCATTTCCTCCAGGGCCAGGACTTCGTGCCCACAATACCAGCACCTGATTGGGATCAGCATAGGTTCTCCCCGAGCCTAGCATCCTCGCCATATGAATCGGCTTACTTCCTTCCACTGAGATTTTGATGTGGGCCATTGCATGATGATCCATTGAAGTAATGGGGTTGCACTGCACTCTAAGTTCAACTGGCAAATTTACCCCACTGCATTCCACCACGCTTCCCTCCTACTCAGGGACAACTCTCTCCCTCCCCCCAGTGACTCCAGGGAGGAACCAATACTACTCAGTAATCCCCATTATAATGGGGCATTACATACACTATTACAATGATCCAGTCTTGAAATAAGGTATGCATGAATCAAACTAGCTGGGTCCCTCTGATCCAATAAGCATTGAAGATGCCTTAACAGATACAAACTGGAAAAAGATTCATGAACAACAGACTAAATCTGATTAGTAAGAGTCAGATTCTGATCCAATCAGATGCCCAAGTTTTTCATCGCCTGTTTTTCAGTCAAACTAAACCCTTAAATAACAGGCGGATGGACAAGGCTCTTATTCAACTGCATGCACAGAATCTAAAGGAGTGAAAGGATAGCAGACAGTTTAATACAACTCCGAAAATGTTCCATGGGAGGGAAAGAAAAGAAATTTGACAAATTTACTCCCATAGAACATAATCATGACTGCATGGAAAAAAGGAATGGAACAAAAAAATCCCAGCAATCTTTTACAAATTAATCTCACAATCCAAAGCTTTATGCAAAAATATTTTTTTGGACCACCAGAGGTGGCATATTGTAGGTGGATTATTAATTGTCTATCTATTTGCTGCTCACCCAATTTCATCATTGGTCCATTTTTTTGAATGTTATATATATTTCTCCACTCAATATGGACTGTTATCTATACAGTATTTATAAAGGCACACAGCACTTAACTTGTATATTCGGATCCACAGGAAGGCAGCCCTCCTTCTCTAAGCAAGAGAAAATATATTTGGGGTGGTGGCCTCAGGAAGGAGAATAAAAGCTATGAATGTAAATCTTCTTCTGTGCTGGTTGAGGAACAAAGTGGAGGATGTCAATAGAGCTTCCTTGAAAATTCCATTTCCTACAGACACTAAATATCTTTTTTTCAAGATTTGCCATATAAGAGTCAGTCCAGACTATCCCCCAAATAAATACATAAGAATTGCCATACTCAGTCACACTAAAAGTTTATTTAGCACAGTATCCTGTTTCCAACATGGCCAATCTTGGTCACAAGTATGTGACAGAATCCCCCCATATTAGATGATTTCTATGCTACTTACTCCTAGGAAAAAGCAGTGGCTTTCCCCAGGTCTATCTTAACAACGGTCTATGAACTTTTCCTCCAGGAATTTGTCCAGACATTTTTTAAACCCAGCTACACTAACTGATTTTACCTCCTCATCTGGCGATGAGATCCAAAGTCTAAATATATGTTGTCAGAAAAAGTATTTTCTCTCATTTGTTTTAAATATACTACTTGGTACGTCCACTTTTTGAATGAATATGCAATCAATTCATGTTTATCCATTCCACTTCATTTAGGATTTTATAGACCTCCATATACCTAAGACATAAGCATCGCCATGCTGGGACAGACCAAGGGTCCATCGAGCCCAGCACCCTGTCTCTGACAGCGGCCAAAAGAATAAGCATTTCGTCCTGCCCATCCCCGAAATAGTGGATTATTCCTATGTCCATTCAATAACATTCTATGTCCTTTTCCTCCAGGAAGCCGTCTAACCTTTTTTAAAACTCTGCTAAGCCAACTGCCCCAACCACCTTATCCGGCAATGAATTCCAGAGTCTAACCATGCGTTGAGTGAAGAAAAACTTCCTCTGATTCATTTTAAATTTACTACACTGCAGCTTCATCGCATGCCCCCTTGTCCTAGTATTGCATGCCCCCCTTAGCTGTTTCTTCTCCCAGCTGAACAGTCAACAGCTTTAGTTTTTCTCCGTATGAGAGGAGTTCCATCCCTTTTATCATTTCGGTCACTCTTCTCTGTACTTTTTCTAATTCTGCCATGTCGTTTTTGAGATGTGGTGATCAGAATTGTACACAGTACTGAAGATGTGGTTGCACAATGGAGTAATGCAGATACATTATGATATATTTAGTTTTATTCTCTATTCCTTTCCTAATAATTCCTGATATTCTGTTTGTTTATTTGTCTTTTTTTTTTCACTGCTTCTGCACACTGAGCAGAAAATTTCAGCATGTTGTCCACAATGACAAATAAATCTTTTTCCTGGGCAGTGACTCTTAATGTAGAATCTGGCATCCTGTGGCTATAATAATCATTTTGTACTTGCGTGTATTAAATTTCATATGCCATTTGGACACCCACTCTTTCAATCTCGGTAGGTCCTCCTGCAATATCTCATCTGCATGTGACCCTTCTAGGACAGTTACTATCTGAGCATACCCAAATATCAATTTGCCAAAGGGAGACCCAAAAAGTCATGGGTGACTTAACCCTGCAGTCTTAATAGCAGGATGCTTCTACATCCTGTGTTATGCTTCTACTCCAACAACAGACTTGTTTTCCAGAAATTTCTATACTTTCTCCTCCACCCCCATGAATCACTACAGTCTTTATTTATTTATTTTTTGAGAGGGGGGGCAGGGATTTGGATTTTGCTCACACCTTTTCAGTAGTAGCTCAAGGTGAGTTACATTCAAGTACACTGGATATTTCCCTGTCCCTAGAGGGTTCACAACCTAAGACCCCCTTTTATAAAGCCACGTTAGCAGCTGTTGCACGCTAATACCGACAAAGCCCATTTAAAAGCACCGGCAGCTGCTAGCGTAGCTTGATAAAAGGGGAGCTAAGTTTGTACCTGAGGCAATGGAGGGTTAAGTGATTTGCCCAAGATCACAAGGAACGGCAGTGGGATCTGAACTGTACACCTCTGGATGTCAAGACTGGTGCTCTAACCACTAGGCCACACCTCCACTTGCACCCTTGTCTCTTTTTTGGATATGGAAAGGTCAGTCCTTGCTGTGTTTCTGGTAGCAAAGTAAGTGATGAGTCAGCAGACTGGATAAGAGGTATTGCAGTGTGAACTGAGCACTAGACAAAGCCAGGTATTCTAGTTTTGCCCAGCAGGGGGCACTCTCCCCTTTGCTATGTGGAGCTGTCCATCACACCTTCACTGGGAAAACACAATTGCTTTGCAAATACAGTTCAGAACAGTTGCTGTTTTATTTTTATTACCCTCTTCAGAGAGTTTTTCTGAGAAGATTTGTTGTGTGCAAACTCATTAACAGGTCAAAAAGTGAGAAAATTCATTCATTCTCTGAACTAAATTAAGAAGGAGTCTGGCTGCTAAATAGGTAACTCTGGGATCTAGGCCAAATTTACTATTAGTTTTGAACAAATAGGGATAGGAAGGATGGGGTTTGCACCTTCTCATGTCTATTGGTTGAGAAAGAAGGTAGTTTTCCCCACATTTATAGGAAATAAAGATATGGCTTTTTGAGGTGTGCTGTTAACCTGGCTTTTATGAATGAAAGAAATGAAGCACCACTAGGCCATGTAAAAAATATTTGATGAGCACAGCCTGTGGTGAGCAATGTCTGATAGGTGTAGCAAAATGCTGTACTAAAAAGAAGATCTTTGTGTTCTTTCTTTACCTGTGACCTGCTCAGTGCTCACCTTGAATGCTTAACACTGACTCGAAAGCATGGTATAATGACCGTTACCCATATACAACACTTAAGCTGCTATAACTACTGTGATATAATTGGAAAATTTGAAATAATAAAGCAATATAAACTCTGCTTCTTTCTTTCTTTACAATGAGTAAACTCTAGTAATTTTCTGTCACTAAGGTGCTCATTTAGGAGCCGTTTTACTAAAGCTTAGCATGTGGTATTGGAATTAGTGCACACTAAGGGGGTCTTTTAATAAAACTTAGCTCGAGTTATCTGCAGGAGGGCCCATTTTATTCCTATGGGACTCGCTGCAGATAACTCGAGCTAAGCTTTAGTAAAAGACCCCCTAAATGTCAAGAAGCCCAGGGGTATAAAAAGGGCCCCTTAGCATTTAGCGTACGCTAATTCCATTATTGTGTGCTAAGCTTTAGTAAAAGGGCCCCTGAATAAGCTGTGTCAGCTGTTTAAAGTGGAAATTAATACACACTAATAGCATGGCTTTGCGGTAAAAGTTAACCCAGTGCCTTAACTGTTAGCATGTGCTAATTCTTGCATTAAATGGCCTGCACAGAAAGCACCATTTTAGGGTGGAGAATGGACAGGGATGTGGAGGTGGTTACCAGGCATTATCTGATAATGCAAACACAGGAGAGGGAATCCAAAGTACACTCACACAGGAGCAAAAAACAAAAGCACAATGGGCCTTCAGGAATGGGGGTGTCAACTCAAAATTTATTTGACAGACCCAACACAGTCTGTGTTTTGGCAAAGCCACCCGCATCAGGGGTCTTGCAGTGTGTTACTCTGCCAGTTTCTGGCTGTTTTCATTTATGTGGGCTCATGAGGCATATTTTCAAAGCACTTAGCCTTCCAAAGTTCCATAGAAACCTATGGAACTTTGGGAGGCTAAGTGCTTTGAAAATATGCCTTGTATACTAAGCTACTTGTTGTACCTGCGATCTTTTGGCGCCTTTTCAGGATTTTGAAATTTAGTAACCTCCACAGTTTTTTTTTACAATTTTTTAGAATCTGACCACTGCAAGACCCCTGACAAAGTTTTCATCCTTCCCAGTCAGTCTTCCTGCCTGTTCTAGGGTCTTCCTCAGAGGAAACTGCGCACTTCACCTGTACCTGCATGCAAATTTTCTTGTTTCAATTCCGACTAGTTCTAAAATAGAACCAGCATGGGAACACCGTTATTTAAGCAAATCAGGTGACAAATCAGAACCAATCATGTTACAGAAAAGTTAAAAAAGGGATCCCAGTCTAGCGCCAAATTTAATCCCGCTGAGGCAACTGTATCCTGCACAAAAATCCATCTCTGTTCCTTGTAATTCAACTGTTGATTTATGTTACCACTCTCCCACCCCATCTCAATTTTTCCAATATCTGCCACTTAATATCAGTAATAGTATGGCTCTTCTCCACCACAAGTGACACTAAAGGGACTGACAACAATTGATTTTTAATACGTGATTTATGTTCATTTAATTGTTTAATCAGATGACTCGATTGTCCTATATATAAAAGATGACAAGGACATTGAATCATGTATATGATATATTCAGAATCACAAGTAGTGTTAGATCTAGCCTATATAGATTTATGAGTTCTAGGACTGATCCACTGCATGCCTTCTATTGTCTGGTGACATCATTGACAATGGACACATTTCTTATGGTCCTCAATTGGAGTATTTATTTATTTAATTTATATCCCACATTATCCCAATAGATCAGGTTCAATGTGGCTACCAACTTATTCTTATTTACGGAACAAAACATGATGCAGGATAGTATACATTAAGTAGTAAGAACAAAGGGGTCCTTTAGCAAAGGCGCACTGAAAAATGGCTTGTGGTAGTGTAGGCGCAGGTTTTGGGTGCGTGCCGATCCATTTTTTAGCGTGCCTGTAAAAAAGGCCTCTTTTATTTTGCTGAAAATGGACTTGCGGCAAAATCAAAATTGCTGCATGTCCATTTTGGGTCTGAGACTTTACCGCCAGCCATAGACCTAGCGGTAAAGAATCTGGTTGGTAATGACCTACGCGTGTCAAGTACCACTTGCGCCAGAAAAGAAAATATATTTTTCAGACGCACGTAATGGACACGCACCAAAATTGAAATTACCGCAAGGGCCATGTGGTAATTCCAATTTGGCACGCGTTTTGTGCGTGTAGGCGCCTACGTGGCTTAGTAAAAGGGGCCCAAAGTAAATAAGGATTGACTATTACAGTATTTAACCATCTCTCTGACCTTTAAATTAGTCACTTTACTTTCTAACTCTTCTTCCTGTTATCTATCTATATGTTCCATCTTTGCTTTACCTTTCACTATCAATTTAAATGTTCTATTACATATTGTGTTGACATTGTAAGTAGTATACTATACCATACTTTGTATTGTTATTTGAATATCTTTACTGCTGTAATTGCCTATTGCTCATGTTTGATCTATTCTTACTGTACACTGCCTTGAGTGAATTCCTTCAAAAAGGTGGTAAATAAATCCTAATAAATAAAAAAATAAATATGGAAGAAAATGCTAGATGCAAATAAGTAACAATATATAGTTATCCATGTATAATAACAATTAGAATGGAACTGAGAAATTGAATAATTGTACAATTAGGGGTTTAAATTAATTATGCTCATCTGTGAGAAATTGCTTAAACAGAGAGGCTTTAAGGTATTTCTGGAATACCAAATAATTAGGTTCCCATCTGATTAATTTCGGGAGGAAATTTCACCATTTGATACAGAGGTAAGGGAATCCTGACATGTACATTGACTTGTTGATCACATTTTTCAACTGGGATAGTGGAGGGTTAGATAATCTCTTGAACCAGGGAGAGTGTTGCGAAGGAGGAGATCAATTAAAGGTTGCATATAATCAGGGGTTAAGCCACATAGAGCAAAATGAATAACTAGAAAAATACATAAATAAAATAGCCACAGCTAGTTTAAGAACCAATGACGAGAAGAGGCAAGTTGGCCTAAGTAGAACGGTGTAGCTAACTGCATTCTGAATTATCTGCCATACCATTAATGCATACTAGATACCTTTTCCCTATGTTAACAACATGGCTGCCTTCCAAAAAGTGTTGTGAAAGTTCCTAAGAGTTACTGTAAAACTTTTGTAGCTACTGTGGGATAACATTTGCCGTTAATACATGTTGACTGCAAAATCTTAACTCGGGTTAGTAATTAGGCCCCTAAGCGATATGCAGTGAGATTTTCTAAGAAAAATAAATGGCCTTTCATTTGGAGATTAATATTATATGATGCATGGCATATTTGGCATTAACCAGTTCTCGTGGATTATTGAGAAACTTTGGTTGCAGTTTTTTACTTGGGCAGTGGGAATTTCTGATGCTGTGGGGGAAATTCTATATGTAGGGTACCAACCTCTTAAGCCTTTCTTCATATGAGAGGAGTTCCATCTCCTTAATTATTTTGGCTTCCCTTCTTTGAACTTTTCCCTAATTCCGCTATATCTTTTTTTGAGATACGACAGTGTCGTAGCCAGACCTCGACGTGGAAGGGGTCCAGAGCCTAAAGTGTGTGTGTGTGGGGGGGGGGGGGGGCATATTTTGGCTTGGCCTGCCTCCCTGCTGCTCCCCTCCCCCTGCCGCCGCCTCACTTATCTTGGCTGGCAGGGGTCCCCAACCCCCGCCAGTTGAAGCATTTGTCCAGCTCTGGTCTCTGCCACATTTCCTGCTCTGCTCTTCCCCTCACGTTGTGTGCATGCTCGTTTTACCGAAACTGAGCATGAACGAGTGTCTCGCATGCTCAGTTTCAGTAAAATGAGCATTCATGCGATGTGAGGGGAAGAGCAGGGCAGGCAGTGTGGCGGACAGATGGAGACCAGCACTGGACAAATGCTTCAGCTGGCGGGAGTTGGGGAACCCTGCCAGCCAAACCAGGGGCCCCAGAGCCAATTGGGGGGGGGGGGGGGGGAGGCTCAGGCCACTATGGCCTCCTATAGCTATGCCACTGAGATACGGTGACCATGGAGCAATACAAAGGCATTATAGTATTCTTGGTCTGATTTTCTATCTCTTTCCTAATAAGTCCTAGAATTTTGCATTACAATAGGTGCCTACTTTCCTTTATAGAACAGGCTGCAAGCAGGTGCCCCTTTAAAGAACTGCTCTCTATGCATTTCTGGAACTGCTGGGAAATGAAGCTTAACATAATTCTTTCACTATTTGCAAACCCCAAGTATAGGAGCATTACAAGAGGTAAAACTGGAAACACGAACAACAAACCCCCAATATTCAACGCTATTTAACTGGCCAAGAATGGCTCCAAGATGGTTAAATAGTGTTTAGCTGGCTAACTGCTAATATTCAGCAGGAGACAGCTGGTTATCTGCGCTGAATATTTACGGTTAGTGCATAGTGACTGACCTGCTATATAGTGCGATATAGCCAGTTAGCACCAATATTCAGCGCTGGGTTAAGGGCCAGATTCTATATATAGCACTGAAAAAAATCTGCGCAGAACACATTTGTGCCTAAGTGTATGCTATAATCAGCGCCTAAAGTTAGGCACCAATATCAGCACACTTCCATTTATGCCAACAAAAACCTGGTGCAAATATCAGTGTGTAGATTTAGGTGCACAGGGCCACATTCTATAACGATGCGCCTAAATTTTGAAACAACCATTTCCATGCCCATAACTATGTTTCTTTTTGCCTGTGCATGTTAGAAGATTGACGCACATTGTTACAGAATATGTTTAGCGAGTTGTGCGCATAAGTTCTAATCAATGCCAACTAGTGCTCATTATTGCTTGTTAAGTGCTGTTGTCAGCGCTCATTAGCTTGTTAAGCTTATTAAATCATTCACATTGTTATGGCATCTGCACTGATTTTGGCATGGATTTCTAGGTGCACTATATAGAATGCAGGGGTAAACGGTTAAATAGGATTGTGTAAATAACAGTCCTATCTTTAACCGCTAGGAACTTAGGGGCTGTTTTAGTAAGCTGTGTCAGCGTGTAAGCACCCAACATGCGCCAAAAATGGAGTTACCACCCGGCTACCGCTTGGCTCTTGTAGTAGTTTCATTTTTGGCGCACGTCTGATAAGCGAAATTTTCGGACGCACGTATCAGATGTGCGCCAAGTGGCATTTGATGCGTGTAGGTCATTACCGGCCAGTTACTGCGTGAGACTTTACCGCTAGGTCAATGGCTGACGGTAAAGGTCTCAGATCCAAAATGGACATGCAGCAATTTTCATTTTGCCGCAAGTCCAAAACACATGCCTACACTACTGCAGGCCATTTTTCAGCGCGCCTTAGTAAAAGGACCCCTTAACTAGTTAGCACTGAATATTGGCTTAACCGGTAAAGTTCTGGTGGCCAAAAATCAAACTGGATATTCAATGCTGGTCACCGGAAAAGGCCTGGCATTGAATATCCGGGTCAGCAGGGCCTCCCACCAGTTGAATATTGGGCTCATGGTTTATATATGAAGTCATTTTATTTTGAATAGCACTAAGATATTGTTTGTTACTGTCTGGAATTAAGGTCTATCTATCTATCTATCTATCTATCTATATTGCAAAGAGGGATAAATGAGCCTTTTTATCTTAAAAAGTTGAATTTCTTGGGATTTTTTTTGTGCTGAAATGAATAATTTCTGAACTTGTTCAGCACTACCTAGAAAACCCCAAATGGTAAATCTGTATTTTTATAATGTTTATTGTTAGCCACATTGAACCCAAACTTGCTTGGCATAATGTGGGCTATAAATGTCATAAATAAAATAAAATAGTGAAGCTTGTGCTTCCTTAGCATTCCAGAATGCAAGAGGACTCCATTCCCTGCTTGTTTGCCACTATTTCAAATTTGGGTGAACTGCTCATAGATATACGTAATCAAAAGTGTTCACATCACGGCCTCTGCTAGGTCCCTTATTTCTCAGCCCTCTGTGCATTATCAGCCTCAGACCTCACCACTGACTTTTGATAAAGAAACAAAGAAAAGATGTGTAGTACTTTGTCTCCCTCATCTGCATGGAATGATGAGCCCTTACAGTCTGAGCTACGGCAATACTAATGACCAAGTTCTCTCAGAGTGTGCAGAGGTAGTGCTATGGACTGTTGGGAGAGCAGTGGAAGAAGCCTTTCATACATATGACCCCCCATTTGGAGTCACTGATCAGGAAAGGTTAGAATTTATGCCACTGCACATCGGTGACCATCTCTGGGAAATAGAGACTAAAGTCATTAGCAAAGACACAGCATAACAAGAAGACCAGTTCTCTCAGAATCACACAACAGTACAACAAGAAAAAGGAAAATAGACCTGTTGCAAAGGCAACCCAGGAAAGCTCCCTGGGTCCTTATAAAGGAGTAGGCTGATGATGTCACAAGTAGGAAATGAAGTAGAAGCAGGGAGACCAAAGCAAAGCTTGGCTTCAGGGACACCAAAGCGAGGCTTGGCTAACAGGAAGAACAACAGGAAAAAGGCAGACTGGAAAGGTCACAGAGCTAGATACAGAGAAACAGTAGGTCTGAACATAAGGGCACGGCCACAACCGTGACAAACCTGTTTTCAACAGTAGCCAATCCAGGTCACAAGTACCTGGCAGAAACCCAAATAGTAGCAACATTCCATGCTACCAATCCCAGAGCAAGCAGTGGATTCCCCCATGTCTATCTCTATAATAGACTATTGATTTTTCCTTCAGTAACTTCTTCAAACCATTTTTAAACCCAGATATGCTAATCGCTGTTACCACATCCTCTGGCAACAAGTTCCGGAGCTTAACTATTCTTTGAGTGATAAAATATTTCCTCCTATTTGTTTTAAAAACATTTCCATTTAACATCATTGAGTGTCCCATAGACTTTGTACTTTTTGAAAGAGTAAAAAAATTGATTCACTACTTGTTCTACACCACTCAGGATTTTGAAGCTCATCCTTGGGTTCCAAAGGTATAAAAAATCATATCATTCGCATAGTGAACTGCATGGGGTTTGAACACATGACACAGAGGAAAAAGATGTATATTAAAAAGAACAGCTGATGATATAGATACCAGGGGAACCTCTGAACAAAGTGGTAACTACCCAGAGGAATGACACAAAGCGCTAACCTGTTGCGTTGACTCCATAAGAAGTCTTGAACCAGGCCAAACACCAGAATTAATTCTCAATGTTGATAATGTCAAAAAGTATTTAAATAAACTGCTTCCCTTCCTACTCTCAGATCTTCTAAAGTAGGACTGGGCAACTATGGCCCGCAGGCCAAATGTGGCCCACCACTGAAGTTTCTGCGGCCCACGAGACCATGGGAAGTATATACAGAAAATACCATTAACCAGAGTTTTGGCAATTTTAAATACTGCATTTTGCAAATATTTCCAGAATAGCCATTCCAGCAGTTTGTTTCCATTGTTTTCAGTTAATTTTTTTAAACGTATTGATTTACCACAGAAGGACGCTCTGTGCATTTCTGGTTCTGACATTATGTAGTGTTGCAGCCTGCCAGGAATAGTACTGACATTCATGAGGCCTTCTGTGTATAAAGGTTGCCTACGCTTGTTCTAGAGGGACTGCCTCTAGATCAATGTTTCTCAAGTCCAGTCCTGGACTACCCCTTGCCAGTCAGGTTTTCAGGATATCCACAATGAGCATGCATGAACTTAATTTGCAAACACTGCCTCCATTATATGCAAATCTCTTTCCTGCATATTCATTGTGGATATCCTGAAAACCTGACTGGCTAGGGGTACCCCAGGACCGGACTTGGGAAACACTGCTTTAGATCTTTGGAGGGCAACATCCTTTCCTGCTATCTAGGGGCCTCCCCTAAATTTTGCTTAGAGACCCATATCTGAACGAATTCCATTGCGGTGAAGATTCTGTAGGAGGCATCTGGAATGAATTTTGATTTGCTTTAGATGTGGTAATCAAGTTGTCATGAAATCCAGATTAATAAAATGGGTAAGCAAGCCTTCCTCTAAATAAGATGTGAACTCGAATAAATGAGCCTTTCTCTTAAAAAACAAACAAACAAAAAAACACCCAGCACCTGTTTACCATTCAGCTTTAAAATAAAGACACAGCCAAATTATAATGTTCATGTTCACATTGATTTACTCAGTAGCTGAAGGGCTGTAACATTATTGAGCTACTGTATGTTCTTATCAATGTGCTTTCTCAACGCCTTTGGAAACGACTCAACCTGCCATTACCGCATTCATTCATGTGACTGCCCTAAAGTCTATGACATAGCTACATGAAAAGCTACTGCACTTACTTCCTGTTTACAGAAGATTTATAGTGCAGGTTTTTGCCAGTCTGAGTAATAGTTCTTGAATCAAATTTTAAATGCCACTGGAATCCATCATTTAAGGACAGTCGTGGTAGCTTCATATTTTCTTTCAAAGATCAAAAGTAATCTAAACAAAATGTAACAATACCAAAATTACATACATAAAGTTACCTCTTTAATTCATGTTCTTAATGGCTCATTGTAAAATAGCAGAAAGAATGGCTGCAAAAGCTTTGAACCCATGTAAATATTCAGTATAATGACATGGATTAGATTCTGATATCATAAGGCTACTTTCAGAAACCATGGTAGAATCACAATGAAAGAAAAGCACTTTTTAAAATATTTCATAGGGCCTGTTTACATTTGGGATAAAGGACTAGGGGGTCCTTTTACTAAGGTGCACTGAAAAATGGCCTGCGGTAGTGTAGGCACGGGTTTTGGGTGTGTGCAAGTCCATATTTTAGCGCGCCTGTAGAAAAGGCCTTTCTAAAATTTTTGCAGAAAGTGGACATGCGGCAAAATCAAAATTGGCGTGCGTCCATTTTGGGTCTGAGACCTTACTGCCAACCATTGACCTAGCATTAAAGTCTCACATGGTAGCCAGGCGGTAATGACCTACATGCGTCAAATGGCACTTGGCGCGCGCCCAATACATGTGTCAGAAATTAAAAATTATTTTCCAGTTGCGCGTATCAGACGCGCGCCAAAAATGAAATTACCGCAAGAGCCACACAGTAGCTGGGCGGTAACTCCATTTTGGCGCACGTTGGGCGCGTAGACACTTATGTGGCTTAGTAAAAGGGCCCCTCGATTCAGTAAATGGTGCTGAAAATTCAGCCCTGAAAAAATCCATGTGGTGTGCTATACTAGAAACAGAACTCCATGTTGGGCGCTAGTTATAGAATAGCACTTAAAGTAGATTTCCACGGCAAACTTTGGGTGCAAGGATTTACACTGACTGAAACCTGGTGTCAATCTTGGAGCGTAATCTAGGTGCAGATCCTCAGTATTCAGTAATACTGTGCACATCTGTAGTGAATGCCCCTGACCTGCCTGTGCCCCACACATGGCCATGCCCCCTTTTGAGTTGTGTACTGTACGATTTGCACACAGATCTTTATAGAATAGCATATATCAAACTGCACGCACAAACCAAATTGTTATCAATTAATGGGAAGGGAAAAGGGACTTGATATACCACCTTTCTGAGGTTTTTGCAACTACATTCAAAGCGGTTTACATATATTCAGGTACTTATTTTGTACCGGGGCTATGGAGGGTTAAGTGACTTGCCCAGAGTCACAAGGAGCTGCAGTGGGAATCAAACTCAGTTCCCCAGGATCAAAGTCCACTGCACTAACCACTAGGCTACTAATTGATTGTTAGCACCCAATTATTGGCACTAATTGGCTTGTTAGCCAATTCAGATGTGTGCACATCTCAGAGTAGCGTACAATTTTGTGCATGGAAATTTGTGCACCATTTATAGAATCCAGGGTAAAATGGTGTGATAGCCACGTTAGTCCACTTTTAAAGGTAATAAATCCCATGCCATGATAACATCAAGACTGTATTACTGTAATGCACTCTACACGGATCTGACTACAAAGGGCCTGCACCAGCTCCACTTGATTCAGAATGCTGCAGCAAGACTCATAGAAGGTTGCAAGCGATGTCACCACATCACACCATTTTTGTAAAAACTTCACTGGCTACCAGTACAATACAGGGCTAAATTTAAAACTCCGATCTTCAAGACCCTTAAAGGAAATGGCCCTGAGTACTTGAAGAACAGGATCATCCTCTATACACCTCCAAGGACACTAAGGTCCTCCCACAGAGTATCTCTAACCACACCCTCTCCAAAGGACATCACACAACATGATACCCACTAGCGAGCCTTCTCTGGAGTAGCTCCCATACTCTAGAATGCACTCCCTGAAAGGCTTTGCTTAACACAAGACTATCTCTACTTTAGGAAGCAGGTGAAAGCTTAGCTCTTCAACCAGGCCTTTAATGGAAGTAACCAACTTGCTAGTCTCTCTCATACACACAGTGATACGGGCTGCAGGACATATTTATCCACTCCTACCCTAGCTGAGATAATATTTCATCACCTCTCTGACCTTATGTGCAACATTCCTTAAATTAGTCCCCTTATTTTCTAACTCCTCTTACTCTCTTACCTATCTATATGTTCCATCTTTTCTTATACCCTATGCTGTCTATTAAAATGTTTTATTACGTATTGTGTTGATATTGTAAGTAGTATAATATGCCATACTTTGTATTGTTATTTGAATATTTGTAGTGCTGTAATTGTCTACAGCTTATGTTTGACTTATTCTTACTTCACTGCCTTGGGTGAATTCCGTCAAAAAGGTGGTAAATAAATCCTAAGAAACAAATAAATAAAAAGAAAATAAGAAAAAAGGTGTCATCTTCTTTTCTTTTTTGTTTTGTTTTATTTCTATTTATTCCCATTTTGGGGTAATTGTATAAGGAGCTGCCTAGAATGTAGTATCCAACCATTCCTAGAAATCGTTGCAAGAAATTTTTCTATATGCTTTTGTTATCTGTAGGTTGGATTATTGTAATGTTGTGTTTTCTGGATTGTCATCAACTTCCCTACATCGTATACAGACTGTTCAATACACAGCCTTGAGTATTTATACCTATTCTAGGTGATATGTTCACATAACCTCACTTTTCCTTCAGCATCCTTGGCTCCCAAATGGAGTGGAGGAGCAGCCTAATGGTTAGTGCAGGAGACTTTGATCCTGGGGAACTGAGTTCAATTCCCACTACAGCTCCTTGTGACTGTGGGCAAATCACCTAACCCTCTATTGCCCCAGGTACAGTATATACAGTACCAGTATATATGTAAACCACTTTGAATGTAGTTGCAAAATACCACAGAAAGGCAGTATTTCCCTTTCATATTTAGTTGAAAATTCTTATCTTCATCTTCAAGGCACTCCACCTCCTTATCTAGCAGCCCTTACAGTCCCCTATGTTCCACCAAGACTCTGATCGTTGAATGATTACCAAGTTGTGCATCCTATCTCCCATGGATGCCCTACTTGACTCAACAAGGAAAACTGCATTCTACTGACTAGCCACCTCTTTGTGGAATGCTTTATCATCACAAGTGTGATTAGAATTGTCTTATCCCAAATTTCACGTCCTTAAAACTCATCTTTTCCAAAAGTCATTTGGTGATACCGCAGCAATCCGTGATGGGGCGGTTGGGGTACACTGATCCCCTCTTATGGAATCTGTATCTGATTTTGTTTTCTTTTCCTTGGTATGAATGATTCTTTCCTGTACTACTTTGGCGTTCCTTTCTGTTGTTTAATCTGTAGTAGTTTTAATTATTGTTTATAAACTACCATGTGATGCCTACAGGAATGGTGGTATAGCAAATTGAAATAAACCATAAACCATAAATGTCAGTATTCCTTTAAGCATGTGTGTAGACACATAGGTGACCTTTTACTAAAGGGTTGCTGCATGGCAAAGGGCTGTCTGCGTGGCAACCGAGAACTACTGCCTACCCAGCAAGGCCACTGGCAGTAGTTCCACCTCGGTGCTAGGGAAAGTGTTTCCATAATTATTAGCACGGTGCTAACCTGGTGGTAATAGGGCAGTGCCACAAGCTGCCCAATTCCTGCTGGGTTACCGTGGGAGCCCTTACTGCAAATTTACCGCATGGCTATGCGTCCTGCGATAGTTCTGGGATTGGCGTGTGCTACCCATGTGCTAAAAAATAGATTTTATAAGGGTCACCTAGTAAGTAGGTGGTGGTAAGGGCTCACGTGATAATGGCTACATTCTAATTGGGGAAATTAGCACATGGCTATTAATAGAAATTGTGGCCATTTTACAGCTGCACTAAAAGTGGCTTAAGCGCATGGGAAATCCATGCATTACGGGACCCTTTTACTAAGGTGCGTTAGGCTCTATGTGCATGCAGAATGCGCCAAAATGAGACTACCACCAGGCTAGCATGCACCCCTGGTGGTAATTTCAGATTTGGCGCATGCCCATAACACCTGGACAAATTATTTATTTCCTACTGCACGGGCATTTCCGGCGTTAATCAGCAGTTGGCCTGCGCGGATCAGTCACTGTGGGTGTAGCGTGTGAGCCCTTACCGCTAGATCAATGGGTGGTGTTAAGGACTCAGGCCATAAATAGGCGCAATCTGGTTTCAGTTTTACAGCAGGCCCTTTTCCCGGCCCATTGAAAAAAGTCATTTTTCCCATACGTGGTAAAAACTGGCCCAGCATGCACCCAAAAGACGCGCTCGCTCTGTATAGTGGAAGTGAATTTTAAAGATTGTTTTTCAACTCTGCTTTGACTGACAAGTGCACTCGGGGTCTGTATTTTTGATTAGAAATAATTCTGTTTGAATGAAAATGAGTTGGAATGCAGAAGATAAGACACAGCTCTAATTAATTTGGTATGTGAAGGGAGAGTTGGAGCCTTTTTCGGGTTCAGACTGGCCACCTGGACTGAGAAACATGTGACCATATTCCCACAGTATGGCTTGTTTACCAAAATAGAGAAATTCTCAAGCATTCTGTAATTTTCCTTAGCTCTGAACATGAGTTCTAAGCCTAATAAAAAAGGGGGGCCTTTTACAGTGAAGCTGGAAGCTCATCTATGGGTGGACGCATTGCATAGAACCAGACTCCTGGTCAAACTCTGGCTTCGCTGAAAAAGGGGCTTCTCTCAGCTGATGTAAAAAGCCTGGATGTAGAGATTAAGGACCAGTGATGATGTATGTATAGTGTATTATTGCTTCTTTTCCTGGTCTAGAAACTCCTAGCATTGCTTGGATGTAGTGACCAGTGTTGTAATGATTGTTTATAGGTATTGTTTCTTTTCAGTTATAATCATTGTGTATATAGCTTAATCATTGTATATATCTTAATCATTGTCCATTTTAGAACCTCTAATAAAAGTCTCATTTACCTAATACGAATCCAAAAGAATCCACAGTAATTACTGAGTATTCTGTGTCAGTGAAGCAAGCTGTAAAACCAGGTCAGAACACTCTGATGCACTATTTTTTTTTGTTTTAAATAATGGCTTTCATTTACTGCATTTTTTTAAAATTAGGATTTATTTACCATCTTTTTAAAGAAATTCATCCAATGTGGTGTACAGCAAGAGTAAGTTGATCATAGGCAACAGACAAAATAGTTTGGCATGGTATGATACTTACAATGTCAACACAATACATAGAAAACATCTTAATAGACAGCATAGGATGTAAACAGAAGTGAAACATATAGATAAGATAGAGTAACAGGAGCAGGGCCATGGAGAGACACAGCCGGGTCCAGGGTAGGACCATTCCCCCACCTGGGCTGCTGCAGCGCCGCATCCCCCTACTCAGGCCACCATTTTTCCGTGCACCTGAGTAAAAGGACCCCATAGAGTTGTTATCAAATTTTTGTGACAAACATTACAGTGCAAAATGACTTATTGATGAATGTTTGACAAAGTATTGGACATGGTGGGGGGAAGATTGATGAAACTGGTACAACAACCAGTGAGTTAAAAAAATAAAGTGCAAGACTATTTCCGATGAGCACACATTGACTATGCCGGCTGAGTGTGTTTTGTGTGCTCTCGTAAAAAACTAGGAATTATGAACACTCCCTAGGAGAATCTTAGGGCCAGGATAAAATAGGCAAGGTTCTAAGGTCTGAAACTATAGACTTTAATAAAGCCACTGACAGCAAATAAGAGGCTGACATGTGAGTCACATTTCTGACAACAAGGGCTGCTTTGTAGTTTCAGCTGCACCTTGCTAGGGTCCCATACAGTAACTGAAAGGACAGGACAAAACCACAGCCTTTAATAAATACAACATTTCTACAAAGGCAAGTGAACAGACCAACTTTGTATGGCTTTACCACAGCTGAGGTCTGTCTCCAGCCAACGCTCCCTCCACCCGTAGCAACCTATAACCTTAGTCTTTCCAGAGCAGTGGTTCTCAACCTTTCTTCTGTTGTGACACACCTGACAATGTTCCTGTATGTGACACACCAAACACTAATTCACAGCTGAATGAAGCACACCTAAACATTTCATTGTTTAACTATAAATGTAGTATGAATTTGCATACCCCACATCAAAAAGCTGTATGCAACACATAAGTCCCAGATTTCTCACTTGCCATACAACAAAACAAATATATATTCAAATTCTAGTGTCGCATCAGTAACAGCAGCACAAAATTCTTCCACTGCCAGATACTGTGAAGCAACACAAACAGTTGCAAATATACTACTCAAACTATATAGCAAACAAAATGTATGGACAGCAGAACTGGGGTTAGTTAGGGAAGCAGAGTAGGGATCAATTATGGGGATTTCAAGAACCTGACTCTCAAGACTGCTGGTCTTCCCAGCTTGCAGGCCCTGATGGTTAAAAAGTATACACAGGCTTGCTGTCTACACCAACTTTTTTTGTGACACACCTCCCACCTATTGGGGACATACCAGTGTCAGGGCCGCTGAGAGACACAGCTGGGCTTTGGACAGGACAGGACAGCCGTGCACGTGCCCTCCCACAATTCTGCCGCCCCCACACGTTTCTATCTATTCCCTTTCTCTGTCCTCTCCTGCGCTGCTCCTGTCTGTGCTGGGTCCTGAGCGGCATGCAGGAGCAGGAGAGGACAGAACCAGAAGCAGGCAGGAAGAAGCTTGCCGAAACCGGGCCCCCCCCCTTGAAGGCTGGACCTGGGGAATTTTGCCCCCTCCTGCTCCCCCCCTCTCAGCAGCCCTGACCAGTGCGTCCTGACACACTGCTTAAGAACCACTGTTCGAAACTAATAACCAAAAGTTCAGCGCTCCAAGGCATGGGGAGGAAACTTGAAACAGCTTTGTGTTTAACTCCTATCCCTGAGCATTCTGGGAATTGTAGTCCTGCTTTTTGTACGTGGAGAATTGAGCTACAAATTCTAAATGGCAAAGCGTCATGATCACTTGAAGCCAGCTCTAAATTTTGACTCCTTTTTGTTAGAATTCTGCTGTTTGTAGTTTTTCTTGTATTAATACAAATAAAATGTTTAAAATATGTCCTAACATTGTTTAAACAGCGTTGGCTCAAAGTGTGTATCATTTATCTGCTTTTTGTAGCCAACAGATGAAAAAAAAGGAGAGGCTATAGAATTAGAGGACATGAAATGAAGTTGCAAAGAGGGAAAATTAAAAGCAATATCAGGATATTCTCTTTCATAGAGAGGGTGGCAGATGCCTGGAGCTCCGTCGAAAACAGTGACGGAATTCAAAAAGGCATGAGATATACACAGAGGTTCCCTATATGGTGTAAAAATGAAATAAAAGCATTTAGCATTTCCACTCATAGTAAAACATAAACTTTCACACTTTAAAAAATAAGAAAAAAGAGGCAAAGAGTGGGGTCGACTGCACTGGGCATCAGTTACAACCTTAAAGGCAAAAAGGGGGGTAACCTACATGGAACAGAGTTGCAAGTATAACCTTTGTAACATAGTAACATAGTAGATGACGGCAGAAAAAGACCAGCACGGTCCATCCAGTCTGCCCAAGAAATGTGCCACTTTTTGTGTATACCTTACCTTGATTTGTACTTGTCTTTTTCAGGGCACAGACCGTACAAGTCTGCCCAGCACTATCCCCGTCTCCCAACCACCAGCTCCGCGGCTCTGTTATCCAATCTCGGCTAAGCTCCTGAGGATCCATTTCTTCTGAACAGGATTCCTTTATGTTTATCCCAGCATGTTTGAATTCCGTTACCGTTTTCATCTCCACCACCTCCCGCCTTTCTAGGTAAACTGGATGAACGCAGCTGGTTTTTATCTGCCATCATTTAATATGTTAATAAAAGAGAAGTTGCCACTTAAACTACCTGGTCAGATTAGCCTCAGAAGGGAATAGAGAGAGTCAGAGAGAAAAAGTATTAGGCTACTCCTCTGCTCCCTGATGGTCATGTTAATAATTGGGCTGGGTCTGTAAATATGTCAAAAGGTATAAATGTTTTATATGAATGTCTGACTCTTCTTTTTGCTTGGATTAGGCCTGCATTTAGACACTGAAAACATAGGTCATCTGTCTAGGGAGCCACATGTTGAAGATGCCAAGAACCTGGGCTTAACAGGAACCCAGTTCTACATGCTTTAGAACCATGCTCTATGATCTTTGGGTGAAGGGGGGAGAGGAGGGGATCCTCATCTCCCCATTACTCTACGGCCCTGCCTTTAGTGCCAAAATCTTAAATCCAGTCTTGACTTGGATAAGTTTGTAAGGTAGGGAAAGCAAGAAAAACCTAGTTCCACTTCTAATAAATTTCCACTAATATAATTTCAGGAGTATTGTGGCATTGATAATACTTTGCAGCATACAACAGAGAGGGTCAAAGTTCACAACACAGTCCAAAAAACAAACAAACACAAAGGACTTTTCAAGAGTGGGACAAGTGTGCCTTTTTAGTGACCTGACACGGGCTGTATTTCAGTGTGAGAAATGCGTACCTTGGGGGTAAGTTCTGAGAAGTTTAAAACTAGTGAATAGGAACAAAACAGGACGCTATGAGATAATACTTTGACAGAAAACTCCTTCTGTACTGTCACTGTTTTTATTTCACATGTCTGTCTTTCTTCTTTTAATTGCTAATTTTTCTAGTGAAAACTTTCTCCTTTGTAGATCCCCAGAGCAGATAAAGAACAGGTAGTGTCACTTTAAGGTCCCTTACACACTGTCCTTCACTGTACAGCACAAGATGGCAAAGTACAAGGTTCCCACACACACACTCCTCCCACCACAGAACAGGCACAGCACCAGCAAAAGCAGTGCAAGGTTCCCTCATACACACTCCCCCCACCTCAGAACAGGCACAGCAATTCAAGCTTCCCTCTCACTCACTGCCTCACCACAGAACAGGTACAGCACAGGAACAACACTGCAAGCCTTCCTCACACACACACTGCCACACCACAGAACAGAGCAAAACAAGGGAAATAATGAAACTTCCACAGTAATTGAAACAAGAAAGAAAGGGTGGAAGATGACAACCAATGTTGCATAAGCTCGGGTAGACAGCAAGTGCGGCTACGCTGAGTTATTGAAGGGAGGAGGAGACAGTACTTGGACATCTTGGAGGACCCTGGCTGTCTCTCACAGCCTGTGTCTGAGTTTTATTTATTTTTCTCTATTCTCCTCATTGCATTGCAGACGGACCCCCGAGTAAGGGTTTTGCTGCCGAAACACGGCCTATGTTGGGTCAAGTCTGTCCACGTATCCTATACACCTTGGAGAATAAACTTTTTACTTTTAAGAACCATTGGACTTCTGGACTTTATTTTGGCCGCTATTTTGAATCAACATTGGTTTGTGTCTTCTATCTCTTTCCTTCTTAACCCACAGAACAGGTACAGCACAGGAACAACAGTGCAAACTTCCCACACACACACTGCCCCACCACACAATAGGTATAACATAGGCACAACAGTGCAAACTTCCCTCACTCAAGCTGCCCCACCACACAACAGGTACAGCACAGGCAAAAGTAGTACAAGCTTCCTTCCAAGAAAGTTTAATGAGAGGAGGAGATGGCATGAGTCTATCTGGCTCATTATCTGGGTTGAAGCCAGTGGGGAGAGGTTGCTGCCATATTGAGTAGTAGTAGTCCAAAACAATAGCAAACTTTTGAGGTTTATATGGTTTGTATTCTCTCTGTTAGGAGGGAATTGAGTGGGGATGTAAGGGGAGTTGGGGAGTTTTTGAGGGGTCTGTGAAGGGTGGGAAGGGTTATATTCTACTACTACTACTACTTGACATTTCTAAAGCGCTACTAGGGTTACGCAGCGCTGTACAATTTAACATAGAAGGACAGTCCCTGCTCAAAGGAGCTTACAATCTAAAGGACAAATGTACAGTCAGTCAAATAGGGGCAGTCTAGATTTCCTGAAAGGTATAAAGGAGAAGCTTGAACTGTATGCGGTATATTCAAAATGTTTTTGTCAGTGCTCTGTATTGTGGATTTCAGTGCTGTGCTATATGCCTTTATTTTTGCTTATGATGACAATAAAGATATTTATTATATAAAAACAACAGCAAATGCTTATGTTTGCCTATGTGTGGATTTTTTTTATTTAACAGCTTTTTTATTTATTTGAAAGCTTCCCATATGTAGATATATATCAAGAAAGAAAATTGAAAATCACTAAAACAGCATAAAAATTATTGTAGCTGGTAGAAACAGCAATAATAAATTCTGTATTTTATGCTCATTTTTCTACACTGTACTATACAGAACAAGTAATACATGGCCAAATCTCAGTGAGGATATCCTGTTTCCTGATGGGTTAATCTTATTTGTTGTTGTAATCTGCCTTGGGAAAACTGATGTTATAAAGATGGAATATATTAAAATTAAATGGAAGTAAAATTAAACTCTCCTTTTATTGGAGCACATAGAATCACATCTTCATTTCATCTCTTTTGTCAAAGTTTACATTTTAGATACATACATGGATTATTCTGTTTTGAGCATGTTTCAGGGGCAAGTGGTTTTATAAAGCAAAATAATAAAAATAAATATTTGGTTTCAGTCATCTCTCTCATTTGTTGAAACATAACTAAGGGGGTCTTTTACTAAGGCGTGATTATGTTTTTAGCACGTGCTAAAAATAGGAGCGCGCTAAACATTAGAGATGCCAATGCATTCCTATGGGCGTCTCTAATGTTTAACGCATGCAAAATTTTAGCGCACGCTAAAAACATGAGCGTGCCTTAGTAAAACACCCCCTAAATGGGCTATGAGCCCCTAATACAGTCCATTAGTTTTCTGAGATTTTGTTCTTGTGATGACTTATACTGTGCCAAACTGAAAATTCTTAGCTCTTCTTTCTGACCAATAATTAAAGGAGCTCATTGTGAACACTATCTGCCCTAAAAGGTTGTTTAGTGGCTGTACATGAGAAATTGTGATACTGTATAAATATGTGTGTGTAAGGAACAGATTATTCTGAGTTAGTCTTCACTGGACCAAATTTTGCTTTCTTTGTGCCATCATCATCCAGTTGGGTAGGCAGTACCTTAAAAGGTGGAGGATAATGATTCAATGTGGCTTACATTTGAAAATACAGTGAGACAGAATAATAGTACAACATGGGAGCAAGTAGATTGAAGTGTCTGAAACATTTAACAAAGTTGAGATTACCATATATACCCAACTGGGCAATTAAAAGTGTGTCCTTTAATGAAGCCACATGTTCAGAAATCATAGTTATAAACATTATCACATGTACACACCAGAATAGGCATCCATATACACATTGCAAAAGTAAACAACAACTTCTACAGAGTACATCCAAAACTTAATTTTTATTTTCTCATTTCCACCTTCCAAAACTCTAGTCAGCAGATGTACAGATCAGTAGGACCCAAAGCAGTCCAAAACATATAGTCAGAAACAACACAGTTTATACTTAATTGTTCAACCACCATTAGGTTTTGCCTTTGGGTTTAACCAGTAGTTCCCAAACCTGGTCCTGGAGGCACCCCAGCCATCTAGGTTTTCAGTGTATATACAATGAATATTCATGGGATAGATTTGCATGCAGTGGAGGCAGTGCAATCAAATTTCTCTCCTGAATATTCATTGTGGGTATCATAAGTACATAAGGACTGCCACGCTGCGAAAAGACCAAAGGTCCATCAAGCCCAGCACTCCGTCTCCGACAGCGGCCAATCCAGGCCCCAAGAACCTGGCAAAACCCCCCAAATTTAATAATGATCAATGGACTTTTTCTTCAGGAATCTGTCCAGACCCCCTTTAAACTCAGCAAGGCCAGCTACCGTCACTACCTTCTCCGGCAATGAGTTCCAGAGTCTAACCACGTGCTGAGTAAAGAAAAACTTTCTCCAATTTGTTTTAAACCCACCACATTCTAATTATCCTGAAAACCTGACTTGCTAGGGTGCCTCCAGGACCAGGTTCAGGAACCAGACCCACTGGTTAAAAAATACCATGTACATGCGAGGTCTGGATAAACAAATCAAGCCCATAGTAACATAGTAACAAAGTAGATGAGAGCAGATGACTTATACAATCCATCTAGTCAAAGTTTTAAGCAAATGTCCAAAGTATGTAATACTTGGTAGCAAAAATGAAACAGTGATGGATTAGTCACATAGCAGGCAGCCAATAGATTTATTTTCCACTGAAAACATTTTAACTTTGTATGAACTTGGCGGCTAATAGTATGCTGCTTGCATTTACATTCGAACAGACTTAAGAAGCAATAAATATATACAATAGAACTGGCACATTTAGACTGATTCTAGACTTTGGCATAAAGGTAGCTCTTCCCTCATTATTCAAAATCTCTCTTTTAAACAATAGTAACAAAATATAAAGTACTTTTTTTTTATAATATACCACTGCATTCCACAAAACAAAAGGAGCGTGTTCCTATATATTATCTTTCTCTTTTGATCTAGGCAGAGGAAAAATATATTTTAAATGCTGCCAGGTTTCAACCTAATTAAGGTTTTAAAAAAAACCTTTGTAGTTAAAAATAAAATCTGTGAATGTTGAACACCTGATTCTTATATCATGATGTCTGTTTTGATAGCCCTTCACTAGGTGAAAAAATCTCAGCACCAATACAATGCCTACTAGAGTGCTAGGGTGTCCCCATAATCAGCCCTTGAAATGACACACTGATTACGATTTAGAACAAATTACTACTCTAACCAATGAAAGGTTAATCCGTTGTGATACTTTCTCTGTGTACATCCATATGCTACACAAGTTGGCATGTTTTTAATTATAACTGAGATAAAATAACAATGAACAACAACAACATGGATGCAGCAGTTGATAGTTTGTTTTAGAAGTACCAAGATGGCAGCTGCTGGGGGAAAATGGCTTCAGCCTTGTGATGTCATGCCAGCTCCTGTCTTACTAAATCTCCTTGCTTCCCTCACACACACATTGCCCCACCATAGAACAGGTACAGCATAGGCAAAAGCAGTACAAGCCCCCCCCCCCCCCCACACACACACTGCCATACCACAAAACAAGTACAGCTCAGGCAAAAGCAGTGCAAGTTTCTCTCATATGTTCCTTAACCAATGTGCTTTATCCTTGATCCAACTGGACCACTTCTAAAGTTTAGAGGGTAATTTTGTTTTCAAGACTTGCAATTGCTAACTTCTCTGCTGAATGTGCCAACAGATATGCCCAACAGTGACGTTTGGGTCTATATTTGTACACTGTGGTCAGCGTTTATTAAAATGCTGGCTGCAGTGGGTAAAGTAATCACTGATGTTCAGGGCTGCTACCTGGATTGTGAGAGGTGCATCTGGACAGAGTGGACTGCACTATCACTATCCAGACAGCAGCAAGATTCAGTCTGATAGATATTCAGTGAAAGTTAGGGCAATATTTTTGTCATCCCGCTATATCCGGATTGTTTTCTGGATATTGGACTGAATATCACCACTCTTCAGATAACTTAGCGCTCAGCCCATGTATCACTTTATGGAAGGAGCTGAGGCAGTTGGGCTGCTGAAAATCCAGAGATGGTGCTAGGGGCATTATCTGGATAATGGTTGCCATGATCTAGAAAAGTCCCTTTAAAAATCATGCCCTGGGGTTGTAGTGATGTAGACATTTGTATATTGGGAACTGGATTGAGCACACAGATGCCCTTAGTTAATCCCTACCAGCCTGAGATAGATGTTAAGCCAATATGCCTACTCTTTGGTGGTTTTTGCTCTCACATTTCATATGTGCCACAGGATCAGAGTGGCTTAACTGCTAGGCAGATTAAGAGCAGGCCTAGGCTGGCAACTTATGTGGAGCAGCAAACAGCAGTTGCAGTTAAGGTAGAACAGTAGATCCTGACAGGCATACAAACTCAAAGAATTACACTCATACTCAAAGGAAGGTTGGACAATTTTCAAATAGCCTCTTTATTTGAGAAATTACCTTCAGTATGTACATATATATATGAAACAAAGCTTACTGTTTGGAAATATGGTGGTTCATCTGCAAATCTGGACAAACGAGCAGGCTGGCAAAACCCACCCGGATGTCTGGTCATGTCCTCAAAAAGAGGGCACATCTGGGTAAATCCGGACATATGGTAACCCTACCATCAACAGAATCAAAAGCAGATGAAACATCCAATGAAATCAGACAAAAACAATGGGGTCCTTTTATTAAACTGTGGTAAAAAGTGGTGTAGGCACGGGTTTTGGGCTCATGCAGAATTATTTTTCAGCACACCTGTAAAAAAGGCCTCTTTTTTTCCCCCAAAATGGACTTGGGGCAAAATCAAAATTGCTGCGTGTCCATTTTAAGTCTCAGACCTTACCGCCAGCCATAGACCTAGAATTAAAGAATTTGGGTGGTAATAACCTATGCGCGTAGCAGAAAATTAAATTACCACAAGAACAACGTGGTAGTCGGGCGGTAAGTCCATTTTGTCACGCATTGGGCGCGTGTAGATGCTTACGCAGCTTAGTAAAAGGGGTCCAATGATTTCTATCCATCCTTTTCCTTAAAGTATCTACTGTAGAAATTAACAAAGTCTCCACACAATGAACCTTTCTAAGCCTATACTGAACTCATTCAAACCAATTATTCTCCTCCAAAAAAAGATTTAAGTTGTTCTAAAAAAGCTTTTTCAAACACTTTCACTACAAAAGGAACCACAGATATAGGTCTATAGCTTCCTATTCTCCCAAGATCTAATTTCTCATTTTTTAACAATGATTTCACAGTTGCTTGTTTGCAAACAGCTGGAAGTTCACCCTCTGAGAGACTTACTAACATTACAACGGTAATGTAATGTTATCGGCCTCCTCAAACTCAACCCAACCTACTGTAGCAGCATTTAATTTTCAAAAGGGTGACTACACTAAAATGAGGAAAATGGTTAAAAAGAATCTAAAAAGATTGGTTACAAAGGTTAGGACTTTAAATTAGGCATGGGCGTTGCTTACAAATATCATCTTGGAAGCTCAGACCAGATGTATTCCATGTATTTACGAAGGTGGAAAGAAGAGCAAACGGTGAAATGAAAGAGTCTATTAGAGTCAAAAGAGCATCCTTCAAAGAATGGAAAAAGGACCCGAATGAAGAAAATGTAAGCCGCATTGAGCCTGCCATGAGTGGGAAAGCGCGGGGTACAAATGTAACAAAAAAAAAAAAAATAAGAAGCAACATAAGCACTGGCAAGTTAGATGCAAAGCATTGATAAAGAATGCTAAAAGAGAATATGAAGAGAAACTTGTCCCAAAAGCAAACCCTCATAGTAATAATTTCAGGTTCATCAGAAGCAGAAAGCCTGTGAGGGAATCTGTGGGACCCATTAGATCATGAAGGAGCAAAAGGGGCACTTAGGGAGGACAAGGCCATAGCAGATTGAATTAATTCTTTGCTTCGTTCTTTACGGAAGAAGATGTAAGAGATCTACCTGCACCAGAAATGTTTTTCAAGGTTGATGATGCAGCAGAACTGAAAGAAATTTCGGTGAAACTGGAAGATGTACTAAGCCAAATTAACAAATCGAAGAGTAGTAAATCACCTGGACTAGATGACATGTACCCTACGGTACTGAAAGAACTCAAATATGAAATTGCTGATCTTTTGTTAGTGATCTGTAACCTATCATTAAAATTGTCTATAGTATCTGAAGATTGGAGGGTGGCCAATGTAATGCCGATTTGTAAAAAGGGTTTTGGGGGTGATCTGGGAAATTACAGACCGATAAACCTGACTTCAGTGCCAGGCAAAATGGTGGAAACTATTATAAAGAACAAAATTACAGAATACATAGAGGGGCATAATCGAACGGAAACGTCTATCTCCATGGGCGTTTATCTCCGAGAACGGGTCCATGAAGGGGCGGACCGAAGCGTATTTTCGAAAAACATGGACGTTTATCTTTTTTTGAGCTGGGTGTTTTTGTTTTTCAGCGATAATGGAAACCGAAAGCGCCCAGCTCAAAAACGAATAACTCCAAGACATTTATTCGTGGGAGGGGCCAGGATTCGTAGTGCACTGGTCCCTCTCACATGCCAGGACACCAACCGGGCACCCTAGGGGGCACTTTAAAAAAAAAAAAACAAGGTAAAACATATCCCAGGTGCATAGCACCCTTCCCTTGGGTGTTGAGCCCCCCAAATCCCCCTCAAAACCCACTGCCCACAAGTCTACACCATTACTGTAGCCCTAAGGGGTGAAGGGGGGCACCTACATGTGGGTACAGTGGGTTTGGGGGGGGCCGGTTTGGAGGGCTCCCATTTACCAGCACAAGTGTAACAGGTGGGGGGGATGGGCCTGGGTCCACCTGCCTGAAGTCCACTGCACCCCCTAATAACTGCTCCAGTGACCTGCATACTGCTGCCAGGGAGGTGGGTATGACATTTGAGGGTGAAAATAAAAAGTTGTGAAACGGCATATTTTGTGGTGGGAGGGGGTTTGTGACCACTGGGGGAGTCAGGGGAGGTCATCCCCGATTCCCTCCAGTGGTCATCTGGTCATTTAGGGCACTTTTTGGGGCCTTATTCGTGAAAAAACAGGGTCCAGGAAAAGTGCCCTAAATTCTCGCTAAAAACGCATATTTTTTTTCCATTATTGGCGAAAGGCTCCCATCTCTGATCGCCCGATAACCACGCCCCAGTTCCGCCTTCACCACGCCTTCGACAAGCCCCCATCAACTTTGTCCGCATCCGCGACGGAGTGCAGTTGAAAACGTCCAAATTCGGCTTTCGATTATACCGCTTTATTCGTTTTTGTGAGATAAACGTCTATCTCCCGATTTGGGTCACAATATAGGCGTTTTTCTATTTCGATTATAAGCAGGATAGTCAAACATGGTTTAAGGGGACTGAGAGGGGGATGCACTAAAGTCCTCGTTAGAGCCGTTCCGTACCAAATTCCATAATGAATCGGTACAGAATGGCTATGCACGAAGGAAAGGGAATGCATGAATTCAGCCAAAAGAAGTCTTGCTTTACCAATTTGCTTCATGTCTTTGACGGTATGAATAAACATGTTGATAAAAGTGAGCCCATTAATGTAGCATATCTAGATTTTCAGAAAGCTTTTGACAACGTTCCTCATGAGAGACTTCTGAGAAAATTAAAGTGTCATGGAATAAGAGGTAATGTTCAATTATGAATTGAGATAAGAGGTATGAATTAGGAATTAGTTATTGGACAGGTTATTAATAGAAATCAAACAAAATAAAACATGGAAAAGAAAATAAGATGATACCTTTTTTATTGGACAGAAAACAGAGTAGGGTTAGATGACCATTTTTCTCAATGGAGGAGGGTGAATAATGGAGTGCCATAGGGATCTGTATGGGAACGGTGCTATTTAACATATTTATAAATAATCTGGAAATTGGAATGACAAGTGAGCTGATTAAATTTGCGGATGACACAAAACTATTCAAAGTTGTTAAAACATATGTGGACTGTGAAAAATTTCAGAAAGACCTTAGGAAATTGGAAGGCTGGACATCCAAATGGCAGATGAAATTTAATGTGGACGAAGGCAACGTGGTGTACATTGGGAAGAATAATCTGAATCATAGTTACCTGATGCTAAGGCCCATTTTGGGGGTCAGCACCCAAGAAAAAGATCTTGATGTCATTATACTAGGACTAGGGGGCATGTGATGAAGCTACAATGTAGTAAGTTTAAAACGAATCGGAGAAAATGTTTCTTCACTCAATGTGTAATTAAACTCTGGAATTCGTTGCCAGAGAATGTGGTAAAGGCGGTTAGCTGGCTTCCTAAAGGAAAAATTCATAGACCATTATTAAATGGACTAGGGGAAAATCCACTATTTCTGGGCTAAGCAGTATAAAATGTTTTGTACTTTTTTGGGATCTTGCCAGGTATTTGTGACCTGGATTGGCCACTGTTGGAAACAGGATGCTGGGCTTGATGGACCTTTGGTCTTTCCCAGTATGGCAATACTTATGTACTTATGACTAATGGTCTGACCCATTTGTCTAATGTTTCTTATGAAAACCTGCATTTGCACATCTAACTGTCATTAGTTGGGTGCCAGCATTTACACCAGTCTTTGGCTGGCATAAGTGCAGAGCATCCTTTACAGAACACTAGCTTTGGACACCATGCCTTGAATCCCCACCCACACCCCATGATGTCTAATTATGAGTTTTTGCAGGAATATTCCACGAAAGGTGGTTATCATGACTAATTATGAAAATCTCCAGACTTATTGAGCAGGGTAGGATTAACCCTTTGGTGGTCCGTAGGCTATTGAACTCCCCATTGTGATGTAAATATATAGGTTGGCATTCCACGGCTGTGGTCAGTATTTTTTTTTTAGTGCTAGCCACAGTGGTTCAATAAAATGCAGATATTCAGTGACACTATCCCCATTACAGGTGACACTGAATATCCGAATAGAGTGGTCAGCACCAGAGCTACCCAGATTGCATAGGTGGTAACATTTCAAAATGATTGGGGGTGCTAAACACAATACAAACTACATGTCCCTGGACACAGTGAAGGAGCTTGCTCAATACTCGGGGTACTCAGCACCTACTGGCACCCACAAAGTTGGCTGTTATATGACAGTGATTATTGAGAGCACTATTCAGATAACCTTAGGACAGCTTTATTTTATTTATTTTTTTATTTATTTGTTACATTTGTATCCCACATTTTCCCATCTTTTTGCAGGTTCAATGTGGCTTACATAATACCGTGAAGGCGTTCACCAACACCGGTAGAGAAACAAATACAATAAGGTGTTGTGTTCGAATTAAGTTCATGTGTACAGACACATTTAGGAATCATGAAGAGGAACAGAAGAGTTAGTTTATGACCATTACGAGCTTTGGTTTCATTGTGTTGCATGGTTCAGGCATTTAAGTTGGGACGGTAGGGTATACCTTTTGAACATGTTGATTTTAAATAGTTTTCAGAAGTTTAGATAGTTATACGTTGTTTTCACGGCTTTTGGTAGTGTGTTCCACAATTGTGTGCTTATATAGGAGAAGCTGGATGCATATATTGATTTGTATTTGAGTCCTTTGTAGTTTGGGTAGTGGAGATTTAGGTATGCTCGTGTTGATCCGATTGTGTTTCTGGATGGTAGGTCTATGAGGTCAGTCATGTATCCCGGGGCTTCGCCGTAGATAATTCTGTGCAGGGTGTAGATTTTGAAAGCTATACGTTGTTTTATAGGGAGCCAGTGCAGTTTTTCTCGGAGGGGTTTGGCGCTTTTGAATTGCATTTTTCCAAATATGAGCCTGGCTGCCGTATTTTGAGTGGTCTGCAGTTTTTTTTATGAGTTGTTCTTTTCATCCTGCATAGATTCCGTTACAATAGTCAGCATGGCTTAGTATAATTGATTGTATCACATTACGAAATGTTTCCCTGGGGAAGAATGGTTTCACTCGTTTGAGTTTCCACGTTGTAGATTTCACTTGGCTCTCAAGTGTAAGGTTTCGGTCGATTGTAATGCCGAGGATTTTCAGGCTATCTGAGATGGGGAGGGTGTAATCCGGGGTGTTTATATTTGTGGATTTGTACGTATTGTGTTGGGATGAGAGGATAAGGCAGTGTGTTTTTTCTGTATTGAGTTTTAGTTGAAATGCATTAGCCCATGAGTTCATGATGTTCATACTGAGTTTGATTTCATTAGTGATTTCGGTCAGGTCATGTTTGTAAGGAATATATATTGTGACATCATCTGCGTAGGCGAATGGGTTAAGGCCTCGATTGGATAAGGACTTGGCTAGTGGGGTCATCATTAGGTTGAACAGGATCGGTGATAGTGGTGATCCTTGAGGTACTCCGCAGTCTGCTTTCCACGGTGATGATATTTTTGAATTTGATTTCACTTGGTATGTTCTGGTGGTTAGGAAACCCTTGATCCAACTGAGCATGTTTCCACCTATCCCGAAGTAGTCTAGGAGTCGTAATAGTATATTGTAGTTTGCCATATCGAATGCACTAGACATGCTGAATTGGAGGAGAAGTATGCTTTTACCTGTTGCTATTTCCTGCTTGAATTTGGCTAAGAGAGTAACTAGTACTGTTTTGGTACTGTGGAGGGGGTGAAATCCTGATTGTGATTCGAGTAAAATTGAGAATTTGTTTATGTAATCATTAAGTTGTTTGGTTACCATGCTTTCCATCCATTTGACAGCCAATGGGATAGATGCTACTGGGCGGTAGTTTGTAAGTTCATTTGTTTTTTTCTTGGTATCTTTTGGTATTGGGGTGAGTAGGATGTTGCCTTTTTCCTTAGGGAAGAAGCCTTATTGGAGCATGTAGTTTAGGTGGGATGTGAGGTCCGCTATGAAGCGGTCGGGGGCGGATTTTATAAGGTAGCTGGGGCAGATATCCAATTTGCAGTGAGTATTGGAGAACTTATTGCTGTTCCAGCTTTAACCAGATAGTTATCCAGATAACTTGATGCTTAGGTTCCATCCCTGCACCATCCTAACACTATCCAGGTAGCACAGAGGTGGTCTGTAATGACATTCAGTGGTACTATATGGATAGGGCAAAGGTGGTCTGTAAGTATATTTCAGAAGTACTATCTATGGATACAACTGCCTAAGGAAATTATTTGGATAACAACAGCTGTGGATAATTTCCTTTGAATTTTGGGTTCACACTTAAAAAAACTCCCACAAATGGGGCCCCACATGGTCTGACTATGGAGGAAAAATGGCAGAGGAGGAACAGGAGGAAACAGCCGGTAAAAAGGGCTATTTGCTCCTCTGCAGGAAGCTGTGGCTCTATTCCTCCCCTCCCCCACTCATCTTAATGCCAGGAGCTGACCCATTAGGGGGCCGATGATCAAAACTCCGGTGCTATTCTGAATAACGTCATAAAAATAACGCTGGAACAGCGCAGAAGAACAACACCCTAATGCTCAAAGCTAATGAGATGCAAATATAGTCACGCTCATAGCTTTGAGCATTAGAGAATTTGACAGGAGGATTGTGCTTGGCGCATGTGCAGAAGAGTTCAGCGGTAAGCTCAGCTCCTATGTGCATGCGCCTGATAAAACCTGACTGTGAAGCACGCATTGGTGTCTGTAAAGCATAAGCATTTTAAATGTTTTTTTTTCTGGATGCTTATATTTAGATGCAAATAACAGACGCCAGTATGTGCTTTGGGTTTTTTTTAAGCATGACCGCTTTAAATTTAGACACAGGACAAGAATGCCAATGGGGACATAATCGAACAGGGCGCCCAAGTTTTCATGAGGGCGTCCTCACAGGACGGCCCCATAAAGGGGCGGTGCAATCCGTATTATTGAAACAAGATGCGTGTCCATCTTTCATTTCGATAATACGGTTGGGGATGCCCAAATCATGAAATTTAGGTCGACCTTAGAGATGGTCATCGTTTTTGAGATGGTCGTCCCCGTTTTTTGGCGATAATGGAAACCGAGGATGCCCACCTCAAAAACGACCAAATCCAAGCATGTGGGTACAGTGGGTTTCTGGTGGGTTTTGGAGGGCTCACATTTAGCACCACAAGTGTAACAGGTGGGGGGGGGGGGGATGGGCCTGGGTCCGCCTGCCTGAAATATACTGCACCCACTACAACTGCTCCAGGTACCTGCATACTGCTGCGATGGACCTGAGTATGGATTTGAGGTTGGCATAGAGGCTGTCAAAAAAGTATTTTTAAAGATTTTTTTTGAGGGTGGGAGGGGGTAAGTGACCACTGGGGGAGTAAGGGAGGTGATCCCCAATTCCCTCCGGTGGTCATCTGGTCAGTTCGGGCACCTTTTTGATGCTTGGTCATGAAAAAAAATGGACCAAGTAAAGTCACCCAAGTGTTTGTCAGGGACGCCCTTCTTTTTTCCATTATCGGCCGAGGACGTCCATCTCCTAAGCAAGCCCCAGTCCCGCCTTCGCTACACTGCCGACATGCCCCCATGAACTTTGGTCATCCCCATGACAGAAAGCAGTCGAGGGCGCCCAAAATCGACTTTCAATTATGACGATTTGGGCAATCTTGCAAGAAGGACGCCCATCTCCCGATTTGTGTCGGAAGATGGGCGCCCTTCTCTTTCGAAAATTCGCCTGATAGTGTGCTTCACGTTCGGGTCTGCTGTTTCTCACAACCAGCGCTCAAGGTCTTGCACGGGCTTCCTTCTTCTTCCAAAAGCAATCAAAATCAATGGATTTTGCAGAAAGATTTATGAGAGAAGCACGAGAATCATGAGGAATCCCCTCTTCCAACACCTTAATGCCTGCTCAGACCTGGCGTTATTTTTTACAGTAGTAAGGCACCTTTGTTTCTGGTGCTCTTTTCTGATCATTGGGGAGAAATACAAAATGACCTCATTTAAATGTGCATGCTCTCTGCGCTAAGGCCTGGAACGCTCGTTGTTTGCTGAGCTAGACGCCTCTGATCATTCTGCACTGGTAAATGCGGGTGCTAGTACGGAGTTAATGGCTTCTAGTGCCTGCGTTTACTTTTGATCATTGGGGCCTAGGAGAAAAATCTGCCTTAGGAGCCATTGGATTACACATCTGAGAGGCATGTGCTTGGTTTGTCTACACTGTTATCCTGCTCTTCTTAGGAGCAATTGGATGGTTGAGATGGAGGGGACACATAAAGCTGAAAAGTTTGCTTAGGATGCCTAATACCCTTACACTGCCCTTGTTGATGACTGATGTAATTGAACAGTATGATAGCTACAGTTTGCCAAATGGAGAAGGGCTGCTGCCTCACTGCAATTCAAGCTTAAAATCTTTTAAGGAGAGACAAGCATAGAATCCTTCCTGGAAACTTATTTCTTGTTTCCTGAAGGTTTGTATAAATAGCTGTGCAGACCACATTCTTCAAAACATCTGCCTGCTTCTATCATGAAAGCTTTGCTATTTTGCCTTAATCTTCTCTCCTCTTCCTTTTGTTTTTGCCCACAATAGGGTGCTTTAGAGGAGTGGCCAAGTGGTTAGAGCACTGGTCTTGCAATCCAGAGGTAGCCGGAATCCTGCTGCTGCTCCTTGTGATCTTGGGCAAGTCACATAACTCTCCATTGCCTCAGGTACAAACTTAGATTGTGAGCCCTCCTGGGACAGAGAAATATCCAAAGTACCTGAATGTAACTCACCTTGAGCTACTACTGTAAAAGGTGTGAACAAAATCTAAATAAATAAATAAGGTGCTCTAACAGATTTAGCACCCCTTAAATGATAAGATGCCCATTATATTATTATTGATGTCTTATCCTTTAGCACTCCTTAGGAAAAGGACCCCTATGCTTTTTAATGTATAATTTGTGCATCATTTTGAAATTAAAGACATCTGGCAAATGAGTACAGATAAATGTTGGGTTGTGAGAAAGCAGGAGCTTTTGACAGGACTTGAGATTTTGAAAATTTGATGAGAAGTTAAAAAAATTTTCTGAGAAATAAAAAAGCTAGAGAGAGAGAGAGAAAGAGAGAGCGAGAGAGAAGGTCCGTCAGACTCAAATGCATTGGGATATTCCTTATTTATTTATTAGGCTTTATTTACCTCCTTTTTGAATGAATTCACTCAAAGCGGTGCACTGTTTAATTTCTCAAGATCTTAAACTCCTTATTGTTTTTCAAACCTTTACGAACACGGATCAATTATAATTCTCAGGAGCACATAGGTACGCCTGGAAATGTTTTGTAGATAGAGTGTGATTTCTAAACACATTTTGCTGCTGACCTGCAGTGCCTCCAACCGAGCAGCAAAGACATTCAATTAAAATACAGAAGCAACGTGTGGAGGTAACACAGGCTATTAAAAAAAAAAAGAAGAAAGAATTTCTCATTTCGGTCGAAACCTTGAGGATAATTCTGTGGTGCTCTCTGTAACGGTCAGGTAATTCCTGTGGTGTGTTACCCAGTTATCATCTTCTCATTAGTTGCTGATGTCTGTGTTAGTGGGAGATCAGAGTGCAGCAAACTTGAGCATAGGAACTATTATTCATCAAGTGATATGTGTGGATGTGAGTTTATATATGTATTTTTATATACAGTATATAACAAATCTAATTGCTGATGATGAAAGTCAGCATGAGACAAATGCCTTGATTTTAAAGCACAGGATGACAAAGAGGAGCATAATTGAAAGGGGCGCTCAAGTTTTCCTGAGGACGCCCTCGTAGGTCGTCCTGGCGAAGGGACGGGGAAACCCGTATTATCGAAACAAGATGGGCGTCCATCTTTCGTTTCGATAATATGGTCGGAGATGCCCAAATCTTGACATGTAGGTCGTCCCTAGAGATGGTTGTCCTTAGATTTGGTCGTTTCTGATTTTTGGCGATAATGGAAACTAAGGACGCCCATCTCAGAAACGACGAAATGCAAGCCCTTTGGTCATGGGAGGAGCCAGCATTCGTAGTGCACTGGTCCCCCTGATATGCCAGGACACCAACCGGGCACCCTAGGGGGCACTGCAGTGGACTTTAGAAATTGCTCCCAGGTAATAGCTCCCTTACCTTGTGTGCTGAGCCCCCCAACCCCCCCAAAACCCACTACCCATCACTGTACACCACTACCATAGCCCTTACAGGTGAAGGGGGGCACCTAGATGTGGGTACAGTGGGTTTGTGATGGGTTTTGGAGGACTCACATTTACAACCACAAGTGTAACAGGTAGGGGGGGATGGGCCTGGATCCGCCTGCCTGAAGTGCACTGCACCCACTAAAACTGCTCCAGAAACCTGCATACTGCTGTCATGGAGCTGGATATGATATTTAAGGCTGTCATAGAGGCTAGCAAAAAATATTTAAAAAAATGTTTTGAGGGTGGGAGGGGGTTAGTGACCACTGGGGGAGTAAGGGGAGGTCATCCCTGAATCCCTCTGGTGGTCATCTGGTCAGTTCGGGCACCTTTTAGTGGCTTGGTCGTAAGAAAAAAGGACCAAGTAAAGTTGTCCAAGTGCTCGTCAGGGACGCCCTTGTTTTTCCATTATGGGTCGAGGACGCCCATGTTTTAGGCACGCCCAAGACTTGCCTTTGCTACGCTTCACACGCCCCTGGGAACTTTAGTCGTCCCCCCGATGGAAAGCATTTGGGGATGCCCAAAATCAGCTTTCGATTATGCCGATTTGGGCGACCCTGGGAGAAGGACGCCCATCTCCTGATTTGTGTCGAAAGATGGGTGTCCTTCTCCTTCGAAAATAAGCCCGAAAGTGACTTGCCCAAGGTCACATGGTGAGTCACTGCAATGTTTTCCTTATGTGTTTGACTTGACTAAGTTGTAAACTCCATGGAGCACGGATCTCCTTTACCCCCAAATTCTATACATTGCGCCTTGATTTCCGCATGGAAATCGAAGCGTATGCTATAACAGTATGCATAACTTCACTGGTTAACTAATTAATTAGCGCTGTTAATTGGATGTTAACAAGCAATTATCAGCACTAATTGGCATTAATTGAGATTTACATGCAACTCGCTGAATATATTCTGTAATGTGGCACACCTAAATTCTAAGTTGCATAGTTAAAAAGGGGGCATAGCCATGGGCAGGGAATGGGCATTTCTACAACCTATGCATATCATTATAGAATACACCCACACTGCGCCTAACTTAGGTGTCGGGATTTACGCCAAGTAAAACATGGCCTAAATGGTTGTGACCAAATTTGGTCACGTGGAGAGGTGCTTGGCATAATACCCTGAGTGGAAATTTAAACCTATTCTATAAAATTTAGGTGCACTTTAGAGAATCTACCTAGGCGTATTTTTTTTCTGCATGGATTTTTCAGGTGCCATATTTATTTATTTATTTATTTGTTTCATTTGTATCCCACATTTTCCCACCTAAATCTGGCCCTTTAATGTGTGTCTGTATGTTTATGTTTATTTGTTTTTGACATAACATCATTCAAGCCAAAAAAATCAAAGTAGTTTTACAATAAAATAAATAAGTAGCAGAACATGGAAAGGAGCTTCAAAAGGGCAGGTTAAAAAAAGGACTCATAACTGACTCTAGCCAACAACCCAGTCATCCTATGGCTCCTGGGGAAATGCAATCGTAAAGACATAAGTCTTTAAAGATGCTCTAAATTTCAGATAAGATTACTCAGACCGAATCTGGGACAGAGGTGAATTCCAGAGAGAAGGCACAAGGGAGAAAATTGCCAAATGTTGCATGGACTCAAGGCCCGAACAGTGAAATGGAGAGAGTGCATGTCGACTCTAGGAGGTGGAGCAAAGGACATGAGAAGGCAGGTAAGGGAAAATAAGATGGGAAAGATGGGGGGTATAAAGGACCTTGTGTGTAAGCATCAGGATCTTGTGCTGAATACAGAAGGGAATGGGAACCCAATGATAGGCTAAAAGAGGGAAAATATGGTCAAAACAAATGCACTGCCATATTCTGTATAGTGACACATATATCCAGAAGCACTATATAAATGATTAATAGTAATACAATAAATGACAGCAGATAAAGACCAGTGCGGTCCATCCAGTCTGCCCAGTAAAGTGGTTTTGGCTGTAACTGCTGATTTGTGCAAATCACCTTTTCCCCAGGCCTTTTATGAAGTGCAAAAAGCCCTTTAACTTTTGCTTTGAATGGAAAGGCTCTACACTTGGATTACATGCTCATGCCATTTAGGGATCCTCTGTGGTTATCTCAAGCATTTTTGAATTCCATCACTGTTTTTTCACTCTACTACCTCTACTCGGAGGGAATTCCAGACATCCGCTATCCTTTCCTTGAAAAAAAACATATCCTGATGTTGGTTTTAAGGTTACCTCCTTGCAGCTTCATTCTGGGCCTTTTAGTTCTACAGTTTCCCCATCTTTGGAAAACGTTGATTTGCTCTGGCGCAGGGCTCTTTATACTGCAGCTTGGTAAAAGGGTCCCTCTGTTTTGTACCTGGGTGAATAGAGGGTTAACCTCTGGACTCTATATAGGTTGCCCAAAGTTGGTTGCGGATCCCAGATGCGCACATGAACTAATTAGTCAATTAGATGCGTAGATGCTAACAATCAATTATTGGAGTTAATTGGCAGTAGTTAGGAGTTACGTCTGCATTTGCCCTACACCCTATTGCATAACATCTGCATCTAAATTTCATAGCGCGCAACTCAAAAGGGGTGTAGCTGTGGGAACAGTACAGGTAGATGAGGGGGTGTTCCCAGACGTTAGGCACGACACTATAGAATAATGTCATATCTGCGCCTAAGCCGGGCACCAGCTTTACATCAGGCGTAAATCCAGTGTCCAACAGTAGTTGTGAGCTCTATGCTAAGCAAGTATTCTGCAAAGGACACCATTTACTGAATCTGACCCTAAGGGGCCCTTTTACTAAGCTGTGGTATAAAGTGGCCTATTTACTGCCTGAGCCCTTACCGCCACCTATTTACTTGGCGGTAAGGGCTCACGCACTACTCATGCAGCAATCAGGCAGCGTGCGGCAATGTGGCCGTGCTGTCGATTACCGCCGGGAACGCCCGCACGGTAGAAACTAGAAAATAATTTTCTACCATGGGAAACAGCATGCGCCAACTCCAGAATTACCTCCGGGTTCCCATGCTACCCCGGCATTAGTGTCGATTTGGTGTATGCTTCCCGTGCGTTAATCTCACCACGGCGTAGTAAAAGGGCCTGCAAGTGACTTGCCCATAGTCAAAAGGAGCTGCAGTGGGAATCAAACCCACTGAATGAGTATGAGCTGGGAATACCCCCAACAGCGCAGAGGCTTTGAATTTACTGCAGGGAAATATTTGCATTTAATGCAAGATAAGTGCAAAACTTTACCTCACTTTTGTAAACAGGCCTCAAAGTTTCTATTTTTCTTTGATTTTGTTTCTGATTTTGATACAGATGCGTTCTGCATGACTAAATATTGTCTAGCAGACCTGGGTAAAGTTACTTTAAATTTATTGTGCCCTAGCTTTTCTTGTTTTTTTTTTAGCCATGATGTAAGCAGTTTAGGGATGGGGTTTTAGTACTAAATTAAACATCTTTAAGGCTGATATTCAAAGCAAACGATATGTTCACTAGAAGCTTGGTGAACATATAACTTGCTTATATATGTACTTTATTTATTATTATTTAAACAATTCTTTACAAGTCAAACACTTGAACATGAAAAACGGAAAAGTAAAGACTGTAAATCAGCATAGGTCACAAAATAATATTATTCCTCTTTAGACCACTATTAGAGGACGTATCAAAGAAAAAGGAGATAAGCTTAAGGAAAAAAAAAAAGTAGAAATGCTTAACACGCATAACCCCGTCCAGTCCCATATTATAATCTCAATTTATTGGATATTACCTGTGGTCACCCTTTTTAAATCTATAAAGGCACTCAATTGCTGGAAGAAAAAATACATATTTTAACCCTGTATATTTAACTACACATTTACATGGATAGTTAAGATAAAAAGATGCCCCCATTGCCAAAGTTTCCATTCTCAGGGCCAAAAAAGCCTTCATCCTTTCTTGAGTTTGTTTTGTTACATCGGGGAATATCCAAATTTTCTTGCCATAAAAAAAAGTTAGTTGTTTTTGAAAGGATAAGTTTTCACCGCCTCTAGGTCTTGCTCGAATACAAATGAAACCAATAAAGCCACTCTTTCAGAATCTTCAGATAAAGATGCTTCTAGTAAGTCAGATATATTCAATAAATCTTTCTTATTTTCTTGAAGGTTCATTTCCAAAGACTGCTCCAAAACCTTTTTATTTGGTATATAATATATCTGATTTATCGGGGGAATAGTTTCCGGGGTATAGTTCAATATTTCAAGCCAATATTTCTTAAAAGCTTCCAAAGGGGTAACACCCAGAGATTTTGGAAAATTCAAGAAACGAAGATTTAGTCTACGATTATAATTCTCAATCTGCTCAATTTTTCGATGTAATGTCATTTTATCTTTTATCATTGTAGCTGAAAAATCTTGTAACTTTTTAACATCTTCTTTAATAGTGACCATTTGAATATTAAATTCTGTCTTAACACCTTCTAAGAAGTTAGATAAGATATCAACAGTACTTACTAAAGCAGAAACTTCTGTCGTAGATTTGGCCACTGTGATATCCAGTTGTTGGAGAGCTTCCCATATGCTCTCCAAAGTTACCATCTCTGGCTTTTGTGTTAGAGCAACACACTCAGTTGAGACACAAACAAGCCTCGAACCTCCGTCGGGACCCGCCTTCTCAGTTAGGGCCGCCGAGAGACTGGGCCTGGCCTGGGTCAAGACCGCGCCCGGGGCCCCACCCCCTCTGCCCCCTCGAAGCTGCTGCCCCCTGATGTCGCCACTCCCCCCCTCTGTCCGCCACGCTGCCACCTCCCTCCGTCCGCTACCGGGCCGGGTCCCCTGCATTGAAATCACAGCGCCTCTCACCTCCGTGTGAAAGCGCTGCAGGCAGCAGCAGATCACCTCCCTTCGGGCCTCCTTCCCTCCCTGTGTCCCACCCTCGTTTGAAGTAACTTCTGCGAGGGCGGAACACAGGGAGGGAAGGAGGCCCGAAAGGAGGCGATCTGCTGCTGCCTGCAGTGCTTTCACACGGAGATGAGAGGCGCTGTGATTTCAACGCAGGGGGCCTGGCCCGGTGGCAGACGGTTGGCACCGGGCCCCCCTTGGAGGCCCGGGCCCGGGGAATTTTGTCCCCCCTGCCCCCCCTCTCGTCGGCCCTGTTCTCAGTACCTCGATCCAGAGGCCTGCCCTCAATGCATTCTGATTTGGGGGACCTTCAGGGAGAGGTGATGGGTTGAGAACCAGGGGAGAGAGAGTAACATCCAGCCCCAAGTCTCCAGGGTCTCCTCATCCTGGAGCAACAGCAGGGCTCCTCCCAGTATTTTGAACGGGGGTTCTTGTGGCGAACCTCTCAATTGATTGCTGCTGTGGAGAGGAGGTTCTGGCCATTGAGGAACCAGCCTTAACTGTCCCTTTACATTTCATATGAGGCATCAGGATTGAGGAAAAGCTGTAATACAGAGTAACCAGTGAGAGAGCTCAGCCACGATCAACAGTGTGCCGCCATCTTGACACGCCCTGAAGTTTTTTTCTCTATATGTACTTTAAAAAACTATATAGAAAATATTACGTCACATTTCTGGTTGAATGGCTAGATATTGTCCAAATATTTATGCGCTGGGTGTGGGGCAGGGCCAATGCAGGCCCAAAAAGTATCTGTAAAAAAGTATCTGTATCGTGGAGATATTTAACTGCTAAATTGATACCCCTGGATTCTCTATATGGTGCCCAAATTTGGGTGCTGAAATTTCAGTGCGGATCGAAGATGCGCGTGCAAATAAATTGCTTAAGGAGCCATTAACTAGCAATTACTTGATGTAATGAATCAATTATTGCAGTTAATTGGCAATAATTTGGATTTGTGCACGCATCTGTCTGCGTGCAATTCTATATGACCGGGCATCTAAATACCCTAGCATGCAAGTCAAAAGGGAGCGTGGGAGGGGAAGGGGCATTCTGAAAAGTTGCACATAGCTTTATAGAATAGCACCATTTCCAATGTCAAAATACCATGAGTTGGGCGACAGCGTTTATACCAGGTTTCAGCTGTCATAAATACTGGTGTTTAACTTTCAGAGTGGTAATCAGCTCTAAGCCGATTTTTTCAGCACCATTAATAGAATTCTCTCTATAATTTGTACATTTAGGGGTCCTTTTACTAAACTGCGGCAAAAGGTGGCCTGCGGTAGTGTGGGCATATGTTTTTGGTGTGCACTAGGCTATTTTTTACCACAGCTGGGAAAAAGGCTTTTTTAAATGGGGGGAAAAGTAGCGTGCGGCTATTTACTGCCTGATCCCTAACCACCATCCATTGACCTAACGGTAAGGGCTCATACGCTACTCCCTCAGTTATCATGCATTGGTTTTTTGTTGTTGTTTTTTTTTAATAATTAAGCTTTCAAAATGTCATTTTCTTATCAGTAGAGAAAAAAGATACAAGTAATTCAGTAGGCTTCTCAATAGTCTCTTTAGATGATTCTAGAAATCTTATAAGATCTAAAATATCTGGGGAATTTAGATCATCAAAATTACACTCCTGATTGACTAACCTTGTAGCTCTAGGCAAATAATAAATAGATTTTATATCCACAATATCAAAAGATATTTACACAATTTCTTTCATATACTTTTTAAAGTGTTCCATTGGGGACAAATAATGAGTAAGTAGGAAATTTAGAAAGCACAAATTGCATGAGCAGAATTCTCCAAAGTTTCTATTTGCATATGAAGAACAAGACTGTCTTTGGATGCAGTAGCAACTGCTGCCTGACACAAGGCAAGCAGAGATCCAAATTTCTCCAAATCTTTCTGCATAGAATCCATCTTTTAAGTCACTTTCAACAATTTTTTCAGCTGTCTCATAAGTAACTTGCTATAAAGTGATGTGGTATCTTGAACATTTTTATCCATCTTAAACAGTACCTCATATATATATCCTTTAAGGAAACTTCCTGTTTCAGAGCAGAAGACAGTGAGTCAGCAAAAGAATGGCTTGAAAGAGGAACAGGAGTCACCCCTTTTACTTTTACAGTAAGTCTGGGAATTTCTTTAGTGGCTTCTACAACAGGAAGATCAGAATGCGCCAAAGTGATCTCTTGACTAGGAGCACCAGTCAATTCCGATATTACAGTCGGTTGCAAGGGAGAGGTAGGACCCCCAGGAGAAAGAGAAATTTCAGCAGAGGAAGAAGTACTCACATTGGCCGCGGTGGTGGCAGTTGATGATGCCATCTGACTGTACAGGTCCACCACTGGCAATGGTAACTTCCTCTTCCCTCCACTTTTTCATTTCCCCATAGGAGCAGAGCAGAGAACCAGGCTGCACGCTCATCAGTAGTTCTGAAGGGGCATGACCAAAGGTGCAGTCACTTCCCTTTGGGCATGTGCCCATAGCCATTTCCCCGCAGCCGCATTCCGCAGCAGGGCCACTACTTTTGAGATGGAAAAAGGCCCCTCTCCGATGTCACTTGAACCTACAGATGGCCAGCCCAGTGTCTGCACTCCTCCACCAAACTCCCAGCAGGGCCTCTGTTTGAAGATGGAAAAAATCCCCTCTCCGACGTCACTTGAGCCTACATGCGGCCAATCCAGTGCCTGTATTCCTACTCCGGACTCTCAGCTGGTCTGCCCACATTGAATGTATTTATTAAAATGAATGTGTGCAACATTGAAAATTTGGAAAAACATTCAAATGAACTGAAAACTAACTAAAATGTTTTCTCTGTACACATTCTTACTGATTGCACCTATTTTCATTCAGGTCTCTTGACTGAAACTTTGACAGTTATTAAAATTGATTTTAATAACATTTTTATTTTGTGTGATCTCAACTTATATATTGATGTAGTGCCCCATTCCTCACAGAATGATAGTATTTTACCTGCTATGGCTCTGTATTAAGATTCTCTCATGCTTAATTTTTGTTCATGATTCTGTTATTGAGAATGGTAGTTTTTATGGCCTGGGTGTTACACAGGTCAGATCACTATTTGATGCATTTTCAACTGTGTTTATCTTCTACTCACATCAATACAGTAGTAAAGAAGAAGCACAAATTGAATCATCTCATTAGAGGTCCCATTGATCCTACTAAGTTCCAAATTTACTGATCCTCTTTTGTTAACGAGGTAGATCTTACAAACTCCATTGGCTATGATGAAATTCCTGTGATGGTGGGGTGATAATAGTATCCTCGTTCCTTTCCCTTTTTACCTCTCTTCCTCTTTGTTTCTTATTACCCTACTAGATTTTTCCCCTTGACTTTTTGTTTTTGAACATTGTCTGAGTGTTGTCTACTTTTCCCCTCTTTTCTATCTTTTATTGGAGTTTCTTTTCTTGTCCTTTTATGTAACCTTTTATGTAAACCGCTTAGCTCTGTGTGCCAGTTTAGGTTGTATAGCAAATGCAATAAAGAATACAGATTAAAGAAATACTGTTATGTAGGCATTTGTCTGCAGAACTCTGTTGATGTTTTGTAAAACTTCTAGAGCCACTACTGCCCCATGAATAGTTCACTCGACAAATTGCTTCAGTCAACCTTAAGAATGCGCTGACTGAAAATTGAGGACATCCATTCCTACATTGGTTAAAGAAGTTGATTCATCTTTTTTGATTGTACACAGGAATCTAATAGACAAGGTTAAAAAGGCTTTCTTTACTAAAAGAACTCAACTTGCCTTAAACCAGCCAAGTGAATTATTCTCAGCAGTTATGTTTTAAATCCTCTTGCTTTTTTTATGGAGACCAAGGCTGATTGCCAAGGATGTTTGTTTACAGGCTAAGATTCTCAAATTGTATGATTCAGTACCTTTGCTGTACTGTAAGGATAAGGCTAAAGGTAGTGCATTTGATATGTTGCCTTTCTGTGGGCTCAGACAACCTCTCCTACATCCCAGAACTCCTTGCTAGAAGGAAGACTGGACTCTTGCACTACGTTTGGAGATGGGATTCCTCCTGCCATATGAGTCACAGGAAAGTCCAACCTACATTGCATCATATTATTGAATGGGGACACAGAGGGCATACTTCTGATGCTCCTGCTACACCAGTATTTTTTTTAATTTATTTGTTGCATTTGTATCCCACAGTTTCCCACCAATTTGCAGGTTCAATGTGGCTTACATTATGCTGTAATGGCGATCGCCATTTCCAGATAGAGAAAGACAAGTGATCTTGCATTAAGTGAGGAGTGGCCTAGTGGTTAGGGTGGTGGACTTTGGTCCTGAGAAACTGAGTTCGATTCCCACTTCAGGCACAGGCAACCCCATGTGACTCAGGGCAAGTCACTTAACCCTCCATTGCCCCATGTAAGCTGCATTGAGCCTGCCATGAGTGGGAAAGTGCGGGGTACAAATGTAACAAAAAAAGTATGCTGCATCACCAGAATCCCACCTGCATATCCTCACAGCTTTTCTACCAGCTGCCTTCCAGGTGCTGTGGAGAACTTGCAGCCCATCTGTACATCCTCATAATCCACTCAGGGCCTTCACTCCAGATGCCTAGCGCTTCTACCAGCTGCCTTCTTGGTACTGTGCAGGACTTGCAGCCTATCTGCATATCCTCACAGCCTTCTCTGGTATGAATTCCAGGTCCACCCCGATCCACTTAGGGGCCTTTGCTCCAGGTCTGCATTTTTCTCTGGGCTATTTCTTATAGCTCCAGTACAGTTTCTATTTCCCAATCTCTTATTCCATCTGAAACCACTATATACTGCAGGAACACATTGCCCACCTTCTGCTTTCATCATCTCACCATCCATTTTGTCTTCTTCCTTCTTCTCAGCTCTCAACCTTCAACATTTCCTTCCTTTCATTCATCCATCTCCATTCTGTCTGACAGAGAGGCAGAAAAGAAAAAAAAGCTAGGAGGAAAGAGCTGAAAGGGAAATATCAGTATGTCAGAGACATGTGTAGTGAATGGAGCAAGACAGAAGGATCACTTCAAAGAAAAATACTTCCCACAGACTCTAAGAATACCTTCTAACAAAAATACGGTGGATTGAAATGTATAGTGCTCAATGACACATGAGGTGTATTTTCAAAGCACTTAGGGGTCCTTTACTATGCCATGGTAAAAAGTGGCCTTAGGTAGTGTGAGCGTCTTTTGGGCCATTTTTTTACCACGTCTAGGAAAAAGGGCCTTTTTTTAAGGGGCTGGAAAATGGCCACGCGTTAAAATTGAAACCAGCGCACGTCCATTTTCGGCCTGAGACCTTACCGCTGCCCTTTGACCTAGCGGTATGTTCTCATGTGCTACCTGTGTTGTATGCAAGCAGTGCATGCCAACTGCTGTTTACTGCCAGTTAAGCGGCCTGCAGTAGAAAATAGAAAATTATTCTTTACTGCGGGATTCGGTGTGCACCAAATTCAGAATTACTGCCTGGCTCATGTGCTAGCCAGGCGGCAGTGCTGATTAGGTGCATGCTGTATGGGCATAGGCTCTCCTGTGCCTTTACAAAAGGGTCCCTTAGACTTATAAAGTTTCATAGTAGCTTATGGAACTTTATAAATCTAAGTGCTTTGAAAATGAGCCCCTAATTAGTCTTCTATAAAATGATATGGAGGAAAAGACTTCAAAAGCCTATATGGTACTGAATGAAATCTCATAGGAAGTTTAATACTCAACAGACACACGCGTCATCATTGGCCCAAAACCTGTACTCTTGCCTTTATCTTATCTTTTCTTTGCTGTGCAGTAAAACAACGTGTGATACAAAATACAAAAACTTCAAAATCTTCAGCACACAAACTTTTAAAATCACAAAATGGCACTTATTTTTTAGCTAAAAGATAAGAGCCATTTTGTGATTTAAAAAGTTTGTTCGTTGAAGATTTTGAAGTTTGAGCACTATAGATTTAAGTTCACAGTATTTTGTTACAAGAAAGAAGGAGACAGGATGGAGGAAAAAGGACAAATGGACAGCAGCCATTACAAGAATTAGCAGAAGGCAAGCAGAAAAGAAGAAAAGAGAAATTGGGACAAACTTGATGGGAAAATAAAATATCCAGACAACAAAGGTAGAAAAAAGTAGTTTATTTTGAATGTATTAGCTTTGGGCTATGTGCATTGTAATTGTCTTAATTGTTTAATTCAAAAGGAAGGGCATTTCTGTTTTTATTTTTCTGGTATTGCAGTATTTCCTGAGTTTAATTTCTTGGGGTTCCCAGTTCAATTTTGATCTCATATTTTTATTTCTAATTTGTGATCCCTTGTTCTGTATTTGGTGAAGGTCTGCCTGTTGTGTCTGTGAAGAATTCATTTAAAGTTGTTTTACATGTAATAGTAATGATGAGTGGGGAGATTGAGGGAGGGGTAGGAAGGAGAGGGGATTTGAGTCTCAAAATGTCTAACACTCAAACATAGTCTGGTCAATACTCAGCCCAGTGTTTTTTTAAATGCTGACTGCCATGGGCAGAATTAGCCTTTGATATTCAATGCCAACCATATCTGGGCCATGGCATTGAATATTTGGAGCTAATTTGGCCTGTGCTAGCCACCAGGTCTTATGTAGGTCCTAGCCGATAGTTAGCCAGGACCCGCATACGACACTTATTCCCCTGTTTATAAATGGCCTCTTTTACTAAACTGTGCTAGTGATCCCCAGCGTGTCAAATGAGAGGAAGTCCATTCAATTCCTGCGGGCTTCCTCTCATTTTCCATGCAGGAATTGCTAACATGGTTTTGTAAAAGAAGCCTCAGGTTTATTTTTTGAATACTCGCCTGCTCTAGTATGTTTTGCTTTCTCATATGCTTGTCCTGCCTTTTTTCTTTATTATTTAACAGATTCATTTTTACTAGTTTTTGTGGTTGGAATAGGTCTAGTACTCTCTGTAGTCTGAATTAGGATTATTATTACCCTTTTTGAATAGCGAGTTTTTATATTTGTATATACATGTGTTCTGTAAGACATTATTTGCCTTAAATACTTTCTCAGTTTAATTAGATTCATTTATATATCTGCATAAACACTGTTAATTTATCCTTTGTAGTGGTTTTACTATTGTTTGATTTTGGATGCCTTTTGAAGCTACATAAGTTTGTAGTTTACATTTATGCTTATTTTTGTATTGTTTTTATCAAGGCCCTTTGGATGCTATTGATGTATATTATGTATTTATTTGTAGTTTATATATTTATTTATTTTCACTTTGTTTTATAGAGCATTGTGACCTCCGAGGCAGGTGGTCTTCTGCCGAAACACAGCCTCTTGTAGGGTCTTGGCTGCTGGAAGTTCCTTGGTTCACACCTACTTTATCCATGAGGACTATGCCTGCTCTTGACATTGATAATGCCAAAGTTGCAGCATCACATTGAACAAAGAAGCATTTCACCTGCTCCTCTAATTTTTGTATGAGCTGCTTTTCAAAGGCCACCATCAACAAAGGCATGGGAATCAAAGTAAGAATGGCCACATCCTCTTGAGTCATCTGGGGTATATCAGAACTGGCATCTCAGGTCAACAAAGGTTGACATATCCTCTCTGTTTGCATGGAGGATGAGTGGTCCTCACATTAAAGGCATGTCAAGGACATTGGAGTTCTCTGTGCATCAGTGCTCTTGGTGCCACGTTTCAAAGGAAAGTGATGCTGAGATGTCCCAGTATCTGCCTGATGACATACATTGCGCCCCCTCAACAATGTTTTATTTGATGTAAACTGCACTGGACCCTTTTTTTTAGGAAGTGTAGCGGTATATAAGAAATGTATTGACATTGACACTGAGAAAGGTGATGGTGAATCCTTCCTCTTCTTCAGATGGGAATCTGACGATGACCGCTCCCAGTGGCCTATACTAATGCTTGGTGACCAAGATGCCGATGCATTCCTTGTGTCCGATGCAGCTCCTGGATCCACTGAGATCAATGTTTCCAATGCCAACATCAGTGGACTGGTGTTATCACTGAAATGCTTCTCCTGTTCCTTTTCTCTACCATGAATCCCTCGCTTTGATATCTGCAATCAGAGGATACAATGAGAGGGATTTTGGTTGGATCCCATGCACTGGAGGCACCAAGAAGGGGTATCCATCATGGAATATTGTCCTATTGCAGTGAGAACACCGTTTGAACCCACTGGGGGAAGGGGTGTCTTTGGGACATAATGTCCAGAAAAACAGTTGTAGCAAAATTAAATGACTCCATGGTGACAAAATATCCCTGGATGGGATCTCAAAGCCCAAATCTACCTAAAGTGGAAAATGAAATAAAACTTTGAAATGGTTAAAAAACCTAGCTAAGGACACTATGAAGGAAAGAAAGGAAGGAAATCTAAATGACAGCAACATAACTTTACACACAAAATGCTTTGAAAATGGAACTAAATGCTGAGGTGACTGCAACACAAAAAAGGGTCCAATCAGCTTCAAGAAAATAGAAGACTGAGGAGGTCCTGCGCAATAGAAGCAGTAAGGAATAGGCATGCTTGATGAGTCTGTTCAAATGTTTCTAGAAAAGGTAGCTAGAGTCCCGTGCCCTCTGTGACATCACCATACGTGAGGATTTATGGTCCTGTTTGTCCTTCAAGAATGCCATTGAAGCACCTTTTGCTACCTACAACTAAACAGCTCCTTAGAGAATTATCCCTTGACCCCTCTCATTCTATAATCTTATCGCATGTTTTCACACTTGGTGCAAAATTTCGTGCACAGTAAGCTGCTACTTTTCTTTTTAGTGCACCTGTCCCAGGACTTTGAAGAGACTAGCAACAATTTGTTAAGCATAGCTTTAACATTGCTCGCTTTATTGTGGCTGGCGCATTGAAGCAAACTGACAGTGCATCCATAGTTAATTGGTACAATAAACTTTGAGAGGGAGCACTTAATTGCAGCTCTCAGACGTACTTTGGGTAAATGGGAAAAGGTTTGGAATCCATTTATGTTGAGCTGCTCATATGATTAATTATTTAGGGAAGGAATGAATTTTGTGGTGAGGTGGTGTATTTGATATTTAGCTTTTGTAGGTTGCTTGGTATTCTTCCTGCACTATGGGGCTAAGGTTTTGGGTGGGGGATAGGGGGTCATTCTTGGAGTGTGAGTACAGCTTGTATAGGACGAGAAAAAGGGGAGAAGTTTCTTAAATATTCAGAGGCATTTTGTATTTGATCACTATTTGAACTGTATGGTTGACTGTATTGTTCCATGTTACATCTGTGTCTTGTTTATATATATTTGTTGGTTCAATAAAGTGACCTTTGGAAAAAAACTGTGAACACAAGTTATAGAAGACTTCCAGTTACATGCATAACTTAATTGCCTAAGGGGTAAATTTTATAAGTAATGTCTATAAATTGGCGCCAAAACTTTTTTTTTTTGGTTCACAAAATTTTATTGATTTAATCAACAAGAAAAACAAAATTACAAAATTAGTATAAGATATAAAAGCAGAATAACATCCACCAAAGCGTGGCGGCTTTAACAAACAGCAAAATATATAATTATTCTATAAAGGGTATGTGTCCTTTATAGAATAGCGCTTAGGGCATAAAACTGCTCCTAACTTGAGGTGCTGCCAATTTGGCCTGCTAAAAGCATATGTAAATGCCAGCACCTAAATTAGATGCAGTTCAGCTTAATTCTGTATTTACGCAAGTAAAATTTTGGAATGCCCTTAGTCATGCCCCAAAACTATATATGTGTTAGGATTTATGCACGGATCATTATAGAATACGATCTGCATGTAAATCCCAATTAAGGCCAACTAATGACATCAGCAAAATTTGCCCTTTCCTTTCTGAGCACACTACCCGAACTCTCATCCACTCTCTCATTACCTCTCGCCTTGACTATTGCAACCTACTCCTCACTGGCCTCCCACTTAACCATCTATCCCCCCTTCAATCCGTTCAGAACTCTGCTGCGCGTCTTATCTTCCGCCTAGACTGATATGCTCATATCACCCCTCTCCTCAAGTCACTTCACTGGCTTCCGATCAGGTACTGCATACAGTTCAAGCGTCTCCTACTAACCTACAAATGCACTCAATCTGCAGCCCTCATCTCCCCTTACGCTCCTACCCATAACCTCTGCTCACAGGACAAATCCCTCCTCTCAGTACCCTTCTCCACCACCGCCAACTCCAGACTCTGCCCGTTCTGCCTCACCTCACCCTATGCTTGGAATAAACTCCCTGAGCCCATACGCCAAGCCCCCTCCCTACCCATCTTTAAATCCTTGCTCAAAGCCCACCTCTTCAATGTTACTTTCGGCACCTAACCATTGTACCTCTCAGGGCCGTGCCAACACGGTAAGCGAGGTAAGCATGGCAGGGGGCACTTCCCTCTGGGGGGCGCTGCCGCACCATGCTCACCTCGCTCGCCCTCCCGCTCCCATTGTTCAACTTCCTGCCCTCTTCTCCCCCCCCAACATCCCTTTTCTTTTTTTTTTTCTTTTTAAATTTACCTCCGTGGCGGTCCAGCAGCACAGCATCAGTGAAGGAGGCGGCGCTCCCGACGTCTCTAGCCTTCCCTTCGCTGTGTTTCGCCGTCTTCTGACGTCATTTCCTTGACATTAGAAGAAGGCGGAACACAGCGAAGGGAAGGCTAGAGACGTCGGGAGCGCCGCCTCCTTCACTGACGCTGCGCTGCTGGACCGCCACAGAGGTAAATTTAAAAAGAAAAAAAAAGAAAAGGGATGTTGGGGGGGGGGGGGGGAAGAGGGCGGGCAGTTGAACAATGGGAGCGGGAGGGCAGGGGAGAGACGAGATCATGGATGCGAAGGGGGAGGGGAGAAGAGGGCGGGCCAGGCCAGGCCAACTGGGACATGATGGGACATGGGAGCGAGAGGAGAGAGAGGAGCATGGATGCGAGGGGGGGGTCATGGAAGGGAGAGAGGGGAATTGCTGGACAGGGATTAATGGAGGGTGACAGAGGAGCATGGATGGGAGGGGCAGGGCTCAGGGAGCGAGGGGAATTGCTGGAAAAGGATGATTGGAGGGGGCAGGGGACAGAGGAGCATGGATGGGCATGGATTGGGAGGGCAGGGCTCAGGGAGAGAGGGGAATTGCTGGAAAGGGATGAATGGAGGGGGCAGGGGACAGAGGAGCGTGGATGGGCATGGATTGGGAGGGCAGGGCTCAGGGAGAGAGGGGAATTGCTGGATAGGGATGAATGGAGGGGACAGATGGGCATGGATGGATATGGATTGCAGGGTAGGGCTCAGGGAGAGAGGGGAATTGCTGGAAAGGGATGAATGGAGGGGGCAGGGGACAGAGGAGCATGGATGGGCATGGATTGGGAGGGCAGGGCTCAGGGAGAGAGGGGAATTGCTGGATAGGGAATTAGGGATGAATGGAGGGGACAGAGGAGCATGGATGGGAGGGCAGGGCTCAGGGAGAGAGGGGAATTGCTGGATAGGGATGAATGGAGGGGACAGAGGAGCATAGATGGGAGGGCAGGGCTCAGGGAGAGAGGGGAATTGCTGGATAGGGATTAATGGAGGGGGACAGAGGAGCATGGATGGGAGGGCAGGGCTCAGGGAGAGAGGAGAAATTGCTGGACATAGAGGGGAGGGAAGAGAGATGAAGGAGATGAAATGAGGGAAAAGGAAGAGAGGAGAAAAACTGCACATGGATGAAGAAAATAGGCAGAAGCTGAGGACCAGAAATGAAGAAGAAAGGAGGAAAGGAAAGAAATAAATGGAAAGGAAGCCCTGGAAACGGAGTTAAGAGGACAGATAGCAGCAGAATCAGATACTGGGCCAGCATGATCAGAAAAAGAAAGTCACCAGACAACAAAGGTAGAAAAAAATCATTTTATTTTCATTTTAGTGTTTGGAATATGTCCACTTTGAGAATTTACATCTGCTATCTTATTTTGCAATGTATAGCAATTTGTTTCTAAGAATATTGCTGACAATTCCTGTCAGTGTGGCAAGTGGTGAGTGATCATTTTCACGGGGGAGGGGGGGGGAGGGCCGCCGCCAACTGATAGTCTGCAGGGGGGCACCAGAGACCCTAGGCACGGCCCTGGTACCTCTATCCAGGAAATCTAGACTGCCTCAGTCTTGATTGACTGCACTTTTTGTCCTTTACATTGTAAGCTCTTTTGAGCAGGGACTGTCCTTCTTTGTTAATTGTACAGCACTGCGCAACCCTGGTAGTGCTTTAGAAATGTTAAATAGTAGTAGTAGTAGTTAGCAGCCAATTATTGACACTATTAGCTTTTTAAGCAATTAAGTTACATGTGTAAATTGACAATGCACACTGATTTGTGCTCGCAACTTTAGTCACCATTTTTCCGTCCCTAATTGTGTGCAAATTGACACTATCAACCAATAATTGACTATTATTGGAGTTAGTTGGCACTAAGTGGCCCTAATTTGCAGTTACACACCTAACTGTAGTTAGGCAATGTTCTATGTTAGTGCCTAAATTCTGTAGCACCTTATTGAGAGAGGGGCATGGATTTTGGAGAGACATGCCAAGCAGTTATGTGCTACGTTTTTACAATACTGCCAATTACGCGCATAACTGCTGCATTTAGGCATGAACATTTATGCCATAGAGCTAGTGTAACTGCTCGTGCCTAAAGTTACACACGTAACTGAGGACTTTCACTAGTATTCTGAGAGGAGGGGCAATATTCTTCTGATGTTATTAAGGAAGGAACAACGCTTGTTATTTAGATGGAATATGGTAATTCCTTATGGCCTTAATAAAGAAATTGAATGGCTGAATATTTAAGTGATGGTGTTTAAATACTGGGTTCTCGCTGCAAACAATGTGCATGCGTGGGCGTCCATATTGGCGTCTCCACGAGCAAATGGCTTATCGAGTGCTCAACAACCTATGGTAGCTGGTAAGCATTATGAGATTTATGTATATATGTGCTTTATAAATGTACTAGCCGTTGAGCCCATTAAAACGGGCTAGTATGGGGTTTTTCCAAGGCCCCCTCCCCTCGCCGCTGCAGGGCTGCCTCCCGAGGTCGCCGCTGCCACCCCCGGGCCCTCTCTTCGCTATTGAACTTATGTCGCCGAAACGCAGCACGCAGATCAGCAGAGCTCCCTTCGGCCTTCCTTCTCTGCATGTGTCCCGCCCTCGTGTGACATAACGTCAGCGAGGGCGGGACACAGGCAGGGAAGGAAGGCCGACGGGAGCTCAGCTGATCTGCCTGCTGCGTGTCGGCGATGCAAGTTCAATACCGAAGAGAGTGCTCGGGCCGGGTGGAGGAGGGGCGGCGGCGGCGACTCCGGGTGGGGGGAGCGGTAGCGGCGACCTCAGGGGGGGAGCGGTAGCGATGTTGGGGGTTCCCTCCCTCCCCTTCGTGCAGTTTCCCTCTCTGTCACGCCCCCGTCATCACGTATTGACGCGGGGGCGGGACAGAGAGGCAAGTCTCTACTGCGCATTTGCGGGTGAGTACGGTCACTCGCCATTTATATGTTTGATAATAGGAGAGATAGATAATACTACATTGCTGTTTTATGTAGAATATATGGCCCCTGAAGATGCTCTAAAGAGCAAAACACGAGCGTGTAGGGTCTAAGCACAGATACGGGAATATATTGTTACAAGAAGAAGAAACCAACATGGAGTCAGTGACTACTAGTTAAAGTGATGAGAACGGTCACGAGATCCTCGGATCATTCAAGGAATATGAAGGACATTTTAACATTTGTGGATATTTAAGACAATTTGATGGAGAAGAACAGTTCTGTTAGCTCCGATATTTGGGAGCATTAAACTTACAGAGTTGTGCGGGACACAAGTTGAAGTGAACTACTCTCTGGGAAACAGAATGTCCCTCTAAAGAGGAATGCTATTGAACTTCATTTTCTAGGAATGATTTTTTTTGAGGAATGTGCAGTGATAACTGTATTAGACACTTTAGAATATTTAATACGTATGTTAGTGAATGTGAAAATGTGGAAGAATGTGGTGTGTATGTTGGGATGTGTGAAAAAGTTTTAAAAATATGAATGGTAATGTTATTAATTAATGAACAAAGCATTTAATAAAGATTGACAAGTAAAAGTGACAACAGTTGTTGGAGAATATGTATGCTATAACTGTAATTAAATGCTTAATTACCCATATAGAATTCGCACTAATTTTAGACAACTAACTTGTACAGAAACCTCATATATGCATAACATTTGACCCCAACCCCTCCCCCTCCAGAATATATTCTGGCCCTTCTCTTTCTAAAACGTTTTGACCAGACAAAATTAATCCACTGACTGGCACAGAAAGTTAGAAAAAATAATTTATGCGGTTAACTACAAAGTTAGCTGCATGACTATTGACCTCTAGAGGTTTCTTTATTTTATCAACTATTCACTTTCTGTAGAGAGAGTCTGCTTGAGTTTTCCTGTAATGGCACTTGATTCAAGATGTGGACTTCAATTTCAAACAGGCTAAGGATTCTTCTCATTTGGAAAATCCTCTTGACACAAAGTAGATGAACTCCTTTTAACACACTTCCAGTGGCAGCTCTTAGACAGTTTCACAGAGATGACAATCTTTCTTAGGACTCAGACCTGAAACTCTACTTTTACCAGATTTTAGGACTCTTAATGAAATCCAGTAATGTGAGAATTTTGCCTCTTTCACCAGATTGTACAGCGCTTTAGAAATGTTAAATAGTAGTAGTAGTAGTAACTTTAGCCTCTGAGATCCCCTTTGATCTTGAGAGACCCCCACTCCGGGGTGCATGAGAGCGTCTTCTTTGAATCTCAGCACACTAATAGGGCAGGAAGGAAAGAAGAAAGAACCCAAGTCCAAGTGGATTTATGACATTTCTCTGATGATGATACCTTTTAATGGGGAATATCTAAACTACTTTACACTCCAAGGGGAGAATTTAAAAATGGCACCCTGAGTTAGGTGCCACAAACATCCATGCTAAACTAATATTCTGTAAAGGGGGCTTTCAAGGCAGAGAATAATCATACATGATAAGAAGGTATTTTGTCCCTATAGGGCTCACAATCTTGGTTTTTGTACCTGAGGAAACAGAAGGTTAAGTGACTTGCCTAAGTTTACAAGGAGCTGGAGTGGGACTTGAACCCCAAATGCTAACCATTAGGCCACTCCTCCACTCTGCAAAACCTTAGGCCTAACTTTGGACACTGCACTCACACCTGCTGGAACCTGGTGTAAATGCTGACGTGCAACTAATAATAGTTGAGTGCGAAATGACCATATTCTATAATATTGTGTCTAATTTCTCAGAACACACTTGACCCACCCTTGCTCCCCTTTGAGTTGTGTGCTATAAAATAGGCGTGCATTTTATTGAATAGGGCACAGGGCAGATCCATGTATGAATCCACATGAATGCTAATTTATATCAATTATAGATTGCTAATGAGTCATTAATTAATTAATATGCATACAGATCTAGGATCCACGCCCACATTTGGATGCCCAAATTTTGGCGACCTATATAGAATCCAGGGACTAGTCTCCAGTCTTACTATTGTTAGAAGAGACACTGATGCCATGGGACAATTTTGTGACATCTTTACACACAGAGGAAAAAATGCAGAAAGATTGAAAGAAGGGGAGGTAAAGAAACCTAGATTAAACAGTGAGCTGGAGAAGAGGAATATGGAGAGAAGTAGTGTAAAAGAGAGAAAAAGAGCCGTGGAGGGGCATAATCGAACGTCGCCGGCCAAATAGATCGCCGGCGATCTATGTTGGCAGCGGTGCTACAGCTGGCTGGAACCGTATTATCGAAAAAGATGGCCGGCCATCTTTTTTTCGATAATACGGTTTAGCCCGGCCAAATGCCTTGGAGTTTGCCGGGTTTGAGATGGCCGGGTTTGTTTTTCAGCGATAATGGAAAGTTATGTCGGCCATCTGAAACCCTGGCCAAATTCAAGGCATTTGGCCTTGGGAGGAGCCAGCATTTTTTAGTGCACTGGCCCCCCTGACATGCCAGGACACCAACCAGCCACCCTAGGGGTCACTGTGGTGGACTTCAGAAAAGCTCCCACGTGCATAGCTCCCTTACTTTGGGAGCTGAGCCCCCCAAACCCCCCCAACCCACTACCCACAAATGTACTGCACCCACTAAAATTGCTCCAGGGACCTGCATACAGCCTCTAGGACTTATTGCTGCCGTATAACTTTGGCACACCAGTTCACACCTGAAGACTAATCTCTCTGAAAAAGTCCTTTCTTGAAATAACCACGTTTACTCACAGTTAACTGCAGATCAGAGGTTGTGCCCCACTGGCAAAGAGTCCCCTGGTACTAAGATTAGCAGTAGGTCAGAGCTGGCACAATGGTGTTCAATGCCCTCTTTTAGCACCATTCAAGGTAAGAGCTACATTCTCTAACGTGGGTAACACAGGAAAGGGAAACTGGCTTACAAAAATGGCCACTACCGCATGGACTACAACAGGAAACAAAACAGGGCACACTCTGACTCAGTTAGCAGGGGGGGGAAAGCACCATGGGAGTAGAGTCCAGTACCCTACACCCACCACAATGCATTGCTAATGTGACTCTGCAGGGCACCTAACAGAAAAGGTGTCATACTCACCCAAGAGCCACATCGCAACCAGGGAAAGGCTGTCGGAGGATACAAAACATTCTGCTGTCATGGAGGTGGGTACGGCATTTGAGGCTGGCATACAGGCTGGCAAAAAAGGTTTTTAGTTTTATTCTTTTAGTATGGAAGGGGGTTGGTGACCACTGGGGGAGTATGAGGAGGTCATCCCCCATTTCCTCCAGTGGTTATCTGGTCAGTTGGGGCACCTTTTTGAGGCTTGGTCGTGAAAATAAAAGGACCAAGTAAACCCGGCGAAATACTGCTTAACGCCGCTTTTTTTTCCCATTATCGGCGAAAGCTGGCCATCTGGTAGCCATGCCCATGCCCGCCCATGTCCCGCCTTCGCTAATCTACCGACTCGCCCCCTTGAACTTTCGCCGGCGAAGCGACGGGAAAGCGGCGATGCTGTCAAAAATGCCGCTTTCGATTATACCGATTTCGCCACTTTTAAGAAATCGCCGGCCATCTCCCGATTTGTGTCGGAAGATGGCCGGTGATCACTTTCGATTATAAGCTGGATAGTGACAGACAAATGGAAGGAAAGAATGAAGAAAGGATGAGAGAGAGAGCTTTCGAAGTACTATGGAGTACTGTGTTTCTTTCTCTTTGAGCCAGGGCAAATATATGCTGCAGAATGGAGATTGGCAGTACAGCAGGAGTTTTTGAATTCTTAGGGGTTCTTTTACTAAAATGTGCTGAAAATGGCCTGCGGTAGTGTAGATGCGTGTTTTGGACGCTCGCAGAATCATTTTTCAGTGCACCTGTAAAAATGCCTTTTTAAAATTTTAACTAAAAATGAACATGCGGTAAAATGAAAATTGGCGCGCGCCCATTTTGGATCTGAGAGCTTACCGCCACCCATTGACTTAGGGGTAAGGTCTCACGCATTAACCGGGCGGTAAAGGTCTACTTGCGTAGAATGCCTTTTACCGCCCATTAGCGCAGTGCACCAGAAAATAAAAAGTATTTTCTGGAGCGCATAGGGGATTACTACTACTACTTATTTCTATAGCGCTACTAGACGTACACAGCGCTGTACACTTGAACATGAAGAGACAGTCCCTGCTCGACAGAGCTTACAATCTAATTAGGACAGACAAACAGGACAAACAGGAGATAAGGGAATATTAAAGTGAGGATGATAAAATAAGGGTTCTGAACAAGTGAATAAGGGTTAGGAGTTAAAAGCAGCATCAAAAAAGTGGGCCTTTAGCTTAGATTTGAAGACGGCCAGAGATGGAGCTTGACGTACTGGCTCAGGAAGTCTATTCCAAGCATATGGTGCAGCAAGATAAAAGGAGTGGAGTCTGGAGTTAGCAGTGGAGAAGGGTGCAGATAAGAGAGATTTACCCAGTGAACGGAGTTCCCGGGGAGGAATGTAGGGAGAGATGAGAGTGGAGAGGTACTAAGGAGATGCAGAGAGAATGCACTTATAGGTCAATAAGAGGAGTTTGAACTGTATGTGGAAACGGATAGGGAGCCAGTAAAGTGAATTTGGAGAAGGCTAATATGAGCATAGCGACATTGGCGGAATATTAGTCATGCAGCAGAATTTTGAACAGATAGAAGAGGAGAGAGAGGGCTAAGTGGGAGACCTGTGAGAAGCAAGTTGCAATAGTCTAAGCCAGGGGCGTATCTGCGTGGGGCCACAGGGGCCTGGGCCCCCGCAGATTTTGCCGCGGACCCCCCTACCGCCGTTAACCCTCCCTCCCTCGCCTACCGCCGTCACCTACCCCGAGGTCCGCTTCCTCCGGCTTTTTAAAATATTGCTTCAGCTGGCGGGGGACCCCAACCCCCCGCCAGCCCAGCCGCGATGTTTAACTTTTTCATCCTCGTCGTGCAGGAGTCTGATGTCGCAGCACGTTGACGTTACAACGTCAGACTCCATCCAACTGGAACTAAAGATGCATGCAGCTTTCACAGCGCGCTGCACGACGAGGATGAAAAGTTAAAGATCGTGGCTGGGCTGGCGGGGGGTTGGGGTCCCCCGCCAGCTGAAGCAATATTTTAAAAAGCCGGAGGAAGCGGACCTCGGGGTAGGTGACGGCGGTAGGCGGGGGAGGGAGGGAGTGTTAACGGCGGTAGGGGGGGGGGGTTGATGGCGGTGGGGGGGGGGTTGATGGCGGTGGGGGGGGGCTATAATGTGCTCCCTCACTCTAGCCCCTGCCCCCCCTACCGCCGAACCTCAGATACGCCCCTGGTCTAAGCGAGAGGTGATAAGAGTGTGGATGAGGGTTCTGGTAGTGTGCTCAAAACGGAAAGGGCGAATTTTGGTGATATTATAGAGAAAGAAACGACAGGACACGTGTCAAAAATGAAATTACCACCCGGGCCATGCGGTAGCAGGGCGGTAATCCCAAACTGACAAGCATTGAGTGCGCATAGGCGCTTACGCTGCTTAGTAAGAGTGCCTCAAAGTTTGTGTTGATAGCCCATGCATATGTAATCGCCTGCCTGTTTCTGTAGGGATCCAAACTTACTGTCATAAGTGGTGTGTAGGTAATGGTGCTCAGACATTTCACCATAGTGGTGGTGAACAGTGGCATAAAAAGAACCAGACAGTTTTGTGCTTGTGAGAATCAGCAGAGCTGAAAACCGAGTAAAGCGGAAACTGTTATACTAAGTCATAATAAAGAATAGGTTTAACTTCTCTATATCTCAATGATGACATAACTGCTGCTTCTTAAGATTCTACCTCCCTTCCACCCCATCTCCTCACTAATAATATTATGCTTCTTTTATTTTCAGTTCAAGAATTAGTTCTGGGTTGCTTTTTAACATCAGATGGAGGCAGCGGTTCATATTCAAATTAAGAGGAGGGGGGATTAATTTCCATGGCCAAAGAGTCAGCGGAGCACATTGATCTTCAACTAATGCCCTTAAACATGTTTCCTTTTACTTACAGTAGATATTAAATAAGCATTCACGTGGATGCTATAATAGCACCAAGCTTATCAAGGGAAAGGGGGGAAGGTGCGATTGGATCCACCACCTTTCTGTGGTTACAATCAAAGCAGTTTACATATTATATAAAGGTACTAATTTTGTACCGGGGGCAAATTCTAATTCGCATAGTTGAAAAGGGGGCTTGGCCATGGGCGTGGAATGGCAGATCTTGGACTTTTCTAAAATCTATGCACGTTGTTATAGAATACACTCGGTCGGCACCCTATGCGTATATTGTTTTGGTGCTGATTTTTTAGGCATGATATATAGAATCTAGTCCGATGTGAGTTAGGCACGCTGTCGTAGAGAATAAAAAACAGCCAGATACATGCACAAATTCTAATGGGTGACAATTAACTTCTGTAATTGGTTGTTGGCACCCAAGTATTGATGGCTTTGTGCTCCGTACATAGAATCCAAGAGATATTTTACAGAATATTATGCTACATGTGTCCTTTCTGCATTTATGCATCTGCCGTTTTACCAGGTCTATGGCTGGTGTATCTATGGCATGTAAATGCAAGGCACACCAATACCGGAATGTGCTAATATTCTATAAGAGAATCCAGGTACCCAGATGTTATTATAGAATATGATCTTACCCCTCAGCATTGGGGTGTCTAAATGGAGTGTCCACTTATACAATTGCCTGCTATGTTATGCATTTTTCAACTGGTTAACAAGTATTATTATAAAACTGTAACACCCAGAACTAAAACCAAGCCTTACTGGTTTGATTCAGTGAAGTTTTCTGTTTGTTTCTAATTTTAGCCTCAATAGAAAACAGACAACTTTAAGAATGTAACCCGAGTTGAATCCTTGACTCAGATCCACTTTTAACTCTTTTGATTTACAGTTTCATTTCATTTTTTGGCAACATACTTGCGCTCATTTTGGACATTAGTTAATGTTGGGAATTCAACTTGGAAAGACTGAGTTGTGCTGTAGGGTGTTTATTAATACCACAAACTAAATCATTGGAATGCCTGAGATTAGATTGTCATGGCAGACAAGAAAAAGAATCTAGATCTGGGATTCTTTAATAAAGAGACTTCTTGAGCTAATATGAGTATATCCTTAGATCCTCCAACATTTTGCAAAGTTAAGAAACCTGAAGACCCAGATAATATATCTTACATTCTTCTGCAAATTTCCTATAATCTTCTAGCATATACCAAAAGAACCCTTTTAATTATGCAACCAAAGCGTAATTTAGTTGGAAGAGCGCAGGATCCATGCAAGTGAGAACTATCAATATGTAGGAAAATATCGATGGCTTGTTGAAAGAGCAGGTTAGATCTGTCGTTGTTTCCATTCTGTTTGAATCTCTGATTCTCTAAAACCAGGTGGGGGGAGGAGGGGGAAAAGGGGAAGTGCTGAATGAAAGGCCTTGGTATCTATCAAATGTTGAATACTGGAGTCTTTAGCCTGCTGTCTGGTGCAGAAATGGATAGGTGAACTTGGCCCCCGACAAAACCAATAGAAGGCAATTTCCCTGCTGAAAGGTGGCCTACCTGGGAGACCGAGGCTACAGCCAGCTGCACGTCAGCCTTGTCAAACTTGGCCAGGTCTGTCAATTAAGAGAACACAGGGCAATCTGTGAGCACTGAAAGGGATCCCTTTACAGTGCTCGGCAGCTGAGAGACAGCCCATTGTTTGCACTACATGTCTCACATAGTTTCAGAGCCCAGATAAGTAGACATGCCATGAAAACCTGCATTATATGAGTCCAGAGTAATACCATTTCTGGTGCAGGCTAGATTGAGTGGAAGGAGTCTGTGGAGAGGTAATATTGCACCTTGATGTGGTGGGAGGCGGGGCAGTAATAGACATGGATATGGTGGTCCCAAAGCTAATTCGCAAACCCTTGTTGAATGATGAGAATTCCCCCCTCCCCCACCTAGGATTTTGAAATTAGCTAGAAAGCACGCTTGTAAATTGTTGACTTAAAGAAAATGAATCAGATTAGTCACTTTCCAACTGTAGCAAATGAATGAAAATACCCCTAACCTTAAACATGGGTCACCCATGATCTCTCAGACTAGTATTTAATAACGCAGGATGGGCCAAAAAAGAAAGTTAGAAAGATATATATATATATATATATATTTTTTTTTTTTAATGATACTTTCTCTCATTGGTAAATAATAGGAGAATGCTCTGCAATATACAGCCCAGGTAAATTAATGAAAAAAAGGAAGGAAATAGAGAGACAGTATTATCAAAAAGCAACTAAATAACATATTGGCGAGGGGTAGGTAATTTTCATACTGTCCATATATAACTCCCACTATCTCTGGCTTGGAAAAAATGTGTCCCTAGGAAAGTGTACTTCCAGTTTTGTTTGGATGAACAGCTGTTTTACTCTGGATGCACTCCCAAGCCAGGGCAGATGAGTATAAAATAAATAAATATATATATAAATAACAAAACTAACCATGTCCAATCCCTTTCAATGTACTAATGATTAATATACATTAAGGGTTTTCAACAAATCTAGGGAGAAAGGTCACGGGAGGGAGATGTTTTAAATTTTTTAAATTAAATGATTTTAAATGAGAATCAATATAAGAAATAATAATTACTTAGGTGGCGTATTACTGAAGAGCATTAAGCTCTTACTCCCAAATTCTATAAACGGCATCTAAAGTTAGGCGCACAATTGCGCACCCAGTTATAGAAGAGGGCAGTTACATGTGTAATATAATTAACTAATAGGTGCTAAATTGGAGATAAGTACTAATAATTGACGTTAACAAGCATGAATTAGCACTAATTAGCAGTTGCGTGTGCAACTGACTTATGCCCCTATTCTGTTTTCTGGGCATCTAAACTCTACAGGGGTCCTTTTACTTAGCTGTGGTAAAAAGGGGCCTGCGCTAGTGTCAGCAAGTGTTTTTGACACACGCTGAAGCCCCATTTTACTGCAGCGGGTAAAAGGCTGGCCATTTTTTGTGGAAAGAAATCCTTCTGGGGAGCAAGCGGTATACAAAACAATCATAGAATAGAATTTGAATGGCACCTTTCCAGAGCAGGGGCCCAGAATGTTCTTCCTCAAACTTCATGGAAAGAACATTTTGGCAGACTACAACACCTGTTCTCTACCATGAAAGGTTTATAATTTGCATGAGAAATGTTTCATTGTATTGTTTTGGTAATACAAGAGTTAGGTGGAAATATTGACAATTAACATTTTTATTTGTGGTTGCTGAATTCTAATTGGTATACAGAGTCAAACATTTCTGTTAGAAGAGAAATCAAATAAAATTGTGTTTTTTATTTGTTGGTTATTGTAACGTGGAGGGCCATAATCAAACGGGGCCGGCCATCTATAAAGGCGGCCATCTCTAAAGCCGGCCCCGTCAAGAGGTGTACCCGACCGTATTATCGAAACAAGATGAGCGGCCATCTTTCGTTTTGATAATACGGTCGGGGTCGGCCAAATCTCTTAGAGATCGCCAGCGTTAGAGATGGCAGCCATTGGTTTTCGCCGATAATGGAAACTAATGGCGGCAATCTCAAACCTGGCCAAATCCAAGCCATTTGGTCGTGGGAGGAGCCAGCATTTGTAGTGAACTGGTCCCCCTGACATGCCAGGACACCAACCGGGCACCCTAGGGGGCACTGCAGTGGACTTCACAAAATGATCCCAGGTACATAGCTCCCTTACCTTGTGTGCTGAGCCCCCCAAATCCCCCCCAAAACCCACTACCCACAACTGTACACCACTACCATAGCCCTTAGGGATGAAGGGGGGCACCTATATGTGGGTACAGTGGATTTTGAGGGGGTTTTGGAGGGCTCCCATTTACTACCACAAGTGTAACAGGTAGGGGGGGGGGTGGGCCTGGGTCCGCCTGCCTGAAGTGCACTGCACACACTAAAACTGCTCCAGGGACCTGCATAATGCTATCATGGAGCTGGGTATGACATTTGAGGCTGGCATAGAGGCTGGCAAAAATCTGTTTTTTATTTTTATTTTTTGGGTGGGAGGGGGTTGGTGACCACTGGGGGAGTAAGGGGAGGTCATCCCCCATTCCCTCCAGTGGTCATCTGGTCAGTTGGGGCACCTTTTTAAGGCTTGGTTGTGAACAAAAAGGGACCAAGTAAAGTCGGCCAAATGCTCGTCAGGGCTGGCTTTCTTTTTTCTATTATCGGCCGAAGCCGGCCATCTCTTAACCATGCCCCCGTCCCGCTTTCGCTACCCTGCTGACACGCCCCCTTGAACTTTGGCTGGCCCTGTGACGGAAAGCAGTTGAAGCCGGCCAAAATCGGCTTTCGATTATACCGATTTGGCCGGCTTTAGGAGAAAGCTGGCCATCTCCCGATTTGTGTCGGAAGATGGCCGGCCTTCTCGTTTGAAAATAAGCAGGATAGTAACATAGTGACAGCAGATAAAGACCTGAATGGTCCATCCAGTCTGCCCAACAGTCACATTCATTATCAATTCAAGATTTTAAATCAACAATGAACGTGATATTATATACTTGATCATGGTCTTTCTTTGGTGTTTCTGGGACATAGACCATAGAAGTCCGCCTGGCTCTGTCTTTATGTTCTAGTACTTTCACTAGATTTTCTCATCCTGTAGGAGAAGAATCTTTATTTTGTTTGCATCCCAGTCTCATTTTCTATTTTCTGAGGGACTACATGATAGAGGTGTTGTTGTAGATGATATGCTGAAATCTTCTGCTCTGTGTGTGGCGGTGGCCAAAAAAGCAAACAGGATGCTAGGAATTATTAGGAAAGGGATGGTGAATAAGACCGAAAATGCTATAATGCCATGGTTCATCCGCACCTTGAGTATTGCGTTCAGTTCTGGTCGCTGTATTACAAAAAAGATATAGTGGAATTAGATAAGGTTCAAAGAAGAGTGACTAAAATGATAAAGGGTATGGAACTTCTCTTGTATGAGGAAAGGCTAAAGAGGTTAGGGCTCTTCAGCTTGGAAAAGAGACGGCTAAGGGGTGATATGATTGAGGTCCACAAATTCCTGAGTGGTGTAGAACGAGTAGAAGTAAATCAATTTTTTATTCATTCCAAAAGTACAGACTAGGGGACATTCGAGGAAGTTACATGGAAATACTTTAAAAACAAATAGGAGGAAATATTTTTTCACTCAAAGAATAGTTAAGCTCTGGAACTCTTTGCCAGAGGAGGTGGTAACAGTGGTTAGCATATCTGGGTTTAAAAAAGGTTTGGACAAATTCCTGGAGGAAAAGTCCATAGTCTGCTATTGAGACAGACATGGGAAGCAACTGCTTGCCCTGGGATTTGTAGTATGGAGTGTTGCCATGATTTGGGTTTCTGCCAGGTTCTTGTGACCTGACTTGGTCACTGTTTGGAAAACAGGATACTGGGCTAGATAGACCATTGGTCTGTCCCAGTATGACTACTCTTATGTTTGTAGGGGTGGGATTTAGGGGAAAAGGATAGACCTCCTCCAGTCCTGTGTTTTGCTAGTCTTGAGGTAAGAAGAGCGATGATGCCATCTGACACCGTGATATGGAGCAGGAATACTTTCACTTGTCAGAAGTGGACAAATGACAATAGTCTATGAGGACAGGGAAATTACATTGGCTATTAAGGAGAAGGGTTAGGGATTTTGGTTGCTTTGTTTTGTTCTGTTATGTGTGTTTTTTTTGTAAAATGCCTAAGTTGTAGGTAGACTGTAAGTTTTTAAAATAAATAAATAAATCCAATGTACAATCACTGTCATATATAAATTTCACACAGCTCTTTAATACATACAAAAAGATTTGTTTGGCAATTGATGATCAAGAACTAGTAACTCACTGAAGTGGCATTTTGGTACCGGGTCATGCCAGGTCACCGATCTGGAACCTTTGTGGCCAGACACCACCTGTGAAGCAAGTGCAGCATATGTGGTTACAATAGGAAGAACTGGCTGCTGATTGTACTGCCCAGGCTCGCAGGCTGTTAGTATTTTATTTATTTATTAGAATTTATTTACTGACTTTTTGAAGACATTCACTTAAAGTGGTGTACAGCAAGGATAAGTCAAACATAAGCTGTAGACAATTACAACAGTACAAATATTCAAATAACAATACAAAGTATGACATTTTATTCTACTTACAATGCCAACACAATACATAATAAAACAAGGAATTTTTGTTGAAGAAAAATGTCAGGTGGAACTAGCAGTGCACTGTTCAGTGTTACATATAGAGGCTTGGTTTGAGCTACATCGATGGACATATGGACGGTTGCTCCAGCTAAGTGAACTTTATGACATTTTTGGCTGGTTATGCTCTTTTAATTTTTTGCAATGGACACTGAATGCAGTAAGCTTACTTGTTTTGTTCTACTTTAAAGTACCATTAAGATTCATTTTTGGATTGTGGATTTGCCAACAATTTACTATTTTTTTGTGTGTTCATTCACTTGAAAGAAGAGGGTTTTTTTAATTAGTAGATTTTCTCTGTTGATTGGGAGTTTTTGATGCTGATTCTTTTTTTCTCTTGCTTTCTTTTAAAATGGATCTGTGATGATAACTTACTCCCACGTATGATAGTGGTTTTTGCAATACGTGGAGGGGCATTTTCAAAAAACATCTAAATCAGAATGTGGACGTTTTACAAAGACGTCAAATTCCAAACCGGGGGGGGGGGGGGGGGGGGGGGGGGAGATGGATATCTATCTTTTGTAATACTATGGACATCCTGTAATTTGGATGTCCTTTTTTTTGGTCCATCTGGAGTAGCTTAATGGTTAGTACAGCAGGCTTTGATCCTGCCAACATGGGTTCAATTCCCACTGCTACTCCTTGTGACTTTGGGCAAGTCAAATGCACAAGGGTCATTTTTGGATATGACATCTAAGTCTGAATTTGGACGTTTTTTGTAAAACGTCCAAAATCAGAACAGGAAAGGTAATTTTCTACAAAAAAAGTCTATCTTTTCCTTTTGAAAATGCTGTTTGGAAAAATGTTTTGTGATTTGGATGTTTTATTTTTTGGTCCATTTTCAAACAAACACATCCAAATGCAAAACGTACAAAATACACAATAAAGTGAAACCATTCATATGTTCTAAGTGTGGTAAAGGCTTTGGTTGTAATGCAAATCTCATAGTGCATCAGAACGTCCACATGGGAGAGAAACCATTTGCAAGTATAGAGTCTGGTAAAATCTTTGGTCAGAAGGTAAACCTCACAATGCACCAGAGAATACACCCAGGAGTGAAACCATTTACATGTCCTGAGTGTGGTAAAAGCTCCTGAGTGTGGTAAAAGCTTTGGTTGGAAAGAAAGTCTCACATGGCATCAGAGATTTCACACAGAGATGAAACCATTTACATGCACTGAGGAGGTAAAAGCTTCAGTTGCATTGGGACAGGTAATTAGGGAATGTACACTCTTGCTATGAAGTATGAAAAAATAGCACTCTGGTATTTAGATATATGTAATGAGACCTCTTTTTCATCTATAGATCTGAATTCAAAGTCCAAATCTAATGATAAACAATAGACACAAGATTCAGATATTATAAAAAAAAATAGAAAGCTTGGCATCAGGTAGAATAGTGGAAAAGTGACATCCCAGGAAAGCAATTGGGCATCCTTGGGGGCACTCCAATGGACTTTATAAAATGCTCCTAGGTACGCATCTGACAATTGCTCCCTTACCTTGTGTGCTGAGCCCCCCAAAACCTACTACCCCCATCTTTGTCTTAGGAACAGCCAAGTTCCACCTTGAACACGACCCTGGCACGCCACCTTGAGATCTGGACGTCCTTCTAACAGACTTCAGAGAAAGATGTCCAAAATGAGGTCTTGATGATACTGATTTGGACATTTCTGTGAGATAAACGTCCAAATGCTGACTTATGTCACTTCTTGGATGTCTATCTCTTTTGAAAATGAGCCTGATAGTCAACTTTATTGATAGAATCCTGACATATTCCTGACATCAATAAAGCTGACTATATATCTATCTTCGAGTGATCCCTTGGGTCCTTTTTGGAAGGCTATCTGTTCATCCCTACTTTTTTGTGCTGCTTTTGCATCTGTAGGGTTGCTTTGTCTTCTTTCTTCTGTGTTGGGCTTTACCCAGCTACATGTCTACGCAGTGCTTTTGCCAACTACACATATAGGACTAAATGCTATAAATGGCAGCTAAAAAAACAGCGCTGAAAAAAATAACACTTAAAGATAGGCACCGTTTATAGAATAGAGCTTAATGTCATGACTACATTTAGGCATGATCATTTACACCAATGAAACCTTGATGTGAATCCCTGCACCTAAATTAGGCACAGATCCTCTGTATTGTATAACAATATGCATAAATTAAAGGAACACCCCTGATGCTCCCATGACCCTCCCATGGCCACATCCCCTTTTTGGACCCAAATTTCAATGTGCAATTTTTAGTGTTTTTTTTAATAGAATTTGGGGGGATAGCGTTTATTGTGATATTTGTATTGGTGATTGGCTCCTTTTCTGGTGTGCTTTTCGGCATGTTCCTTCTTGAATTCATGTCTGTTCTTGTACTGAATGAAGTATGGATTCAAAGCACCCGTTGAAAACTCTTTTTTGTACAGTTCAGCTATCTTATTACCCATTCTCTTGCTATAAAAGTGGTTTGCATAAATAAATTCTTTGATTTCAAGCTTTTAGTGATTTACATGCTCTTTTTTGAATATTTGTTGCAGTTTCCAGTTGGTGAGTTTGTTCATCCGAGACGAGCATCTGTAACTCCAGCTGCTCACTGATAACGCCTGTATGGGGAAACATTGTCCATATCTGAGCATGACATTCTTGGATTCTTGAGGATGATTTGGTCAAGGAGGAGACTTTTTGTAAAAAAAAAAAGACAAGTATTCCACTTCATTTTCTTATGCAGAATTTTAGATATATTCACAAAATGTATGTGACTTGGAAGCATTTTTTGGTGGATATAATAAAGTTGCCCTGGGAATCATAAATATGAATATTTTTTACTTCCTGTTTTTATTCTCTTTTGTTACCTTTTTTAGGGCTCCTTTTACTAAGGTGTGCTAAAGGATTTAGGGGGTCTTTTACTAAAGCTTAGCTCAAGTTATCTGCAGGAGGGCCCATTTTATTCCTAGGGGCCCTGCTGCAGATAACTTGAGCCAGGGGCAGCCCGAACATTAGGCCACCCACTCTCCAGGAGTGGCATCTCGGGGGGGGGGGGGGGGGCGATTTTGTGGCATTTTACCTCATCACGGTGACATTCCAAACCCAGCAGTGGCAACAATCCCCATATGCTGCCCTGCCTCCACCAGCACCAGCCTCTTTCCTTTACTGCAGCCACCTGAAGTAACTACCTCTTTCACTCAGGCAACTGCAGTAAAGGGAAGAGGCGGGTGCCAATAGCGGCAGGGCAGTGTATGGGAACCGCTGTAGCTGCCGAGTTTGGAACATCACCATGATGAGGGTATCTCGGCCCGGTGGGACGGCTTCTCGGCATGGAGGGGGGGGGGGGGACATGTTAGCTCCACCTCAGGCAGCATCTTGCCTTGGGCTGGCCCTGACTCAAACTAAGCTATAGTAAAAGACCCCCTTAACGCACACTATGCTAATAAGCTCATATTATTCCTATGGGCTTCTTAGCATTTAGCATGTACTAACCGTTAGCGTTTGCTAAATCTGTTGGCACACCTTAGTAAAAGAAGCCCTTAGGGCTAGATTCTATATATGGCACTAAAAAAATCAGCACTGAAAAAAGCAGTATTCTATAAGTTGTGCTTAAAATTAGGCACGGTTTATAGAACAGCACATACATCTGGGAATCATGTCTAACTTTAGCACAACCATTTGCACCAACTGATACATGGTGCAAATGTACTTGCCTAAATTAGGCATATATCCCTGTTATTCTATAAAAACACACATTAATTATAGGAACATCCCTGTTACGCCCATGAACCTACCATTTCTGCGCCCCCTTTTTCAGATCATGTTTAAATTTTAGGCGTGGATCCTGCACCTAAATGTACATGCTTATTTGCCAATTAAATTTAATTAGTGCAAATAATTGCTTGTTAAAAAGCCAATTATTTAAGCTAATTAGCACGTTATTCAATTAAATTGTGCTTGCAAACTGGGCACATGCTCAAATTTGCTCACACAATTTTTGGCAACCTTTACAAAATCAGGGGGTTAATGTTCAAAATACTTTCTTGACATGAATATGTTTTATTCAATTCTGACCCTCTGGGATTTGTACTGGCTTTACCTTTATAAAGCAGGCATAAAGTTGATTGCAGTTTTGGAAATTTTTAACTGATTATAAATTATGCCTGGGAGGTTAATTTTATAACAGCTACATAAGTTCTGTCACAAGTGTATGCATGCATTGCTTTGAAAATTATTCCCGCAAACATAAAGGTGTTGAAGGTGATCCAGAATTCCGCAGCGAGGATGATCCTCGGCTGCTCAAAGTTGAGCAAATAACACCAGGCTGAAACAGTTGCGTTGGATTCTGGTGTTATATAGAGTACAGTATAACGTGTTCACTCTTATTTATAGAGCACTACACCCGATGGCCCTCTATGGGGCTCATTTTCAAAAAAGAAAAACATCCAAAAATGGCACAAAGAAGCATTTGGATGCCTTTTCCCCCAAAACATCCAAATTGCCATTTTCAAAACCCATTTAAAGATGTTTTTCTATGCAGTTTGTCTGAAGTGCATCTAAATTACAAGGGGGCATGTTGGAGGTGGGATTTGGGTGTTCCTAACACTTGGACATTTTTCTGCCATAATGGAAAAAAACAAAAATGTCTAGGGCTAAAACCTAGATGTTTTGGGCTAGACCTCTTTTAATAATGAATAAGTCACACAAAGGTGCCCCAAATGACCACTGGTGGGATTAAGGCATGACCCCCCTTACTCTCCCAGTGGTCACTGATCCCCTTTCACCCCGCAAAGATGTAAAATAAACAGTACATTCCAGTCTTTATGACAGCGTCAGATGTTATGGCCAGTCCTATTAGAGCAGCAAGCAGGTCTCTGGAGCAGGGCTGCTGAGGGGGGAGGGGAGGGGGGCAAAATTCCCTGGGCCCAGCCTTCAAGAGAGAGAGAATGGCATACTGACTGGACCCTGTACCAACAGGTCGTTCTCTGCCTGGAGCTGTAGAGGAGCACTCACTGTCAGACTGATAGGTCTCCGTACTAAGATCTGTGGAGCCAGTCTAAAACTACAAGGATTACCAGACTGAAAGGAGTCTCGATGCATTGAATTACCTGGCCCACTAATGGCCAAGGAGGGAATACATATAGGAGACCTTGAGAAGGCCAAGGTTGAACTGAGGCATCTATGCCTTCTGACCGCTTCTCTCCTTGACTGTAAAATCGGGGAACTTGAGAGTTGATCACTGTTGTCATGAAATCCATTAGTTGTTGATTGCTGTTGTCATGAGATCCTAAGTCCAAACAATTTGTCAAATGTGGAATGGGAATCACAGCTCGTAGAGATAGCAGACACTATAGTGTCCCTGATTACCTGTGCTTTCCAGTGGGAATGACAAGGAGACTCTAGAAACAGATCTGAAAGAGGATGTTCGAACTGTAAGGTGTAACCTTCTTGAATAACTTCCGGGACCCAAAGGTCTGAGGTGATGGGGGTCCACCTCTGGTAAAAACACACTAGACAACCCCTCAACCATACCAAAGGTTGAACCTCGACACCTTCAACTGGAACCTCGCCCCTGACCAGAGGAAAAGATCGAGGACTCACATCCCCCTGGTGGGCACCATGAAAAGTCTGAGTTCCCTGAAAGAAACAGTCTTGCTGAGCTCCTCCTGGACAGTAATGGTGGACATCCTGGAACCTTCTACTGTTTCAAGACCCTCTGCCTAAAGCTCTAGGCTTGTCTTCTGGCAATCTGAGAACTTTAGCCTCACCTAAGCCCTTTAACAATTTATACAACTCCTCTCTAAAAAGACAAAGAACAGAGTTTAGATTTAAAGGCCACATCAGCAGCCCAACATGCAACTAGAGGGATCTATAGGCTGCTACAACCAGGGACATGTTCTTCCCTGAAGCCCTCAAGAGATTGTACATAGCATCCACCAGAAAAGATGAGCCCATATCTAGCTTTGAGACTTCCACAGTTATTTCCTGCTGACCAAAACCCGGGCCATCTAGCACGTGTTCAGCCCACTGAAAACAAGCTCTGGCCACCAGAACTTCACATACAGACACCTGCAATGCCAATGTTGAGAGCTCAAAACTTCGTTTGAGCAGGGTCTCCATATTACAATCCTGCAGATCTTTAAGGGCAGCATTCCCATCTGCTGGAATGGTTGTTTTCTTTGTTACTGCAGTGACCAGAGCACCAACTACAGGAGTACAAAAATAGTTCCTATCTCCCTGTGGTATAGGATAGAGTTTAGCCATTGCCTTGGCTACCTTGCATGGGATATCTGATGAAGACAATTCTGTATGAATTATTTCTCTACAGTCTTGATTCATGGGGAAGGCCTTGGGTGGCTTCATAATGGCCTTGACCAAGGGTCAACCTTCTTTCCGCTAGAGGGATCCTGAGCAGCAGCATCCTCCTCAAAGTTAAGGATTGAGCAGACTTGAGCCACCAATTTGGAAAGCTCATCCTGATGGAAAATTCTGACTTCTGAGGGGTCCTCTCCTGGAGGCAAGGGATTCTCCCCTGGTTCCTGTAGGGCAAAATAATCATCTTTCAGCCTGGTAACATCTTCTTCAGAAACCATGGAAATTAAGTCTTCTAGGTTCTCCACCCAGTCCATCCCGGGTCTTTTAGTGGGAGGAGGCAACTGAGCAGAGGGAACCCTAGCTTCCCTAGAGAGATCTCCTGCCTGCTAAGCCCTATTCATTGCCCAGACAAATTCAGGGGGAAAACCACAGTCCCCAGATAAGGAGGAGAAGCCAGCTGCAGAAGAAGTCCCAACGTCCCTTCCGGAAATAGATCCACCCATCAGCCATGGCAGTACCTCCATCTTGCTGGCCATGTCAGAAATGGCTGTGGTTCATGAGGTGAAGAAACTGGCTAAGGAGGTAATTCTGGAAGACTCTCTCTTGCCATGCAGTCTTTGCTATGCTTGTCTCCGGCTTTGCTCGCTGAAGGTTTGGGGTCACTATAGTTTGCACAGTGTTCCTGGCATATCAATTCCCTTGTGGCCGCATGCCTTGCATCTTCAGGGTTGCTCTGTACTCATGGCCATGTAGGCAAAAAACCCCAAACAAATTTAATACAAAAATCAGCACACCAGGAGTGAAAGAATCACTTGTGGAGGACCACACTTCCAGCCAGCACAAGAGTCCAAAATAGTATTTAGCATCTGCTTCGGGGGCTGCAGAGCTCAGTAGCAAGGTTAGCCCCAGCAAAAAACTCCTGCATTTTGTTTTTTAGAGAGAACTGGGCTGTAAGTTGCAGGGAATATGGCATTCATGGCTTCAGCAACAAGAAGAAGAAATGCCCTCCAAGCCAAGAAAAAGAACAGCGGATGTGACCAACAACAGGAAGGAAAGTCAAAGCCAAGAATCTTTATTCTTAACCTTAAAATGACTCAGCATGAATTGTGTTTTGACTAAAACATCAAAAATCTAAAATCTGAGAGTCAGTGTATAGTTGCTATGTTGAAACTCACTGAATACCATGGTATAAACAACCTATGCTTCAACTAATTTTAGAGCTCCACTTGCTACCACAAAGATGAGGTTCCGCCTAAAATGGGATTCTGCCAGGTACTTGTGACCTGAATTGGCCACTGTTGGAAGCAGGATACTGGGCTTAATGGACCTTCAGTCTAACCCAGTATGGCTATTCTTATGTTCTTATTTTCTCTTTATTGGGACTGAATAGCTAATAGCCTCATTACCATTCATGAGGGTGTTCCTTCATATCTTTCTGATCTTACAGTCCCTTATACTCCTCAGTCGCTTCATTCATTGGATGACAATCATATGGTCCTCCGTGGTCCAAGACTAGCCCATTTGGAATCTACACGGCACACAGCTTTTTACTTTCCAGGTCTTTCTCTGTGGAATCTATGACCTTCAAGTCGAAAGTGAAACACTCCAGGTACAGATATTCTGGTTCAAACTGGCTGCATGCCACAGTTCTACACTTTCTTAAAATGGTATAGGGATTTTTTTTTAAAGGTGCACTTACCAACCTCTGCTCAATAACATACACATAATAACATATGTTGCAAACGTGTGTTGTGCCTCTGGAAGGTTTTGTTAGTTATGTTTCTTCTAAGCCACCTGCAGCCTTTAACTATTTCCTTACTTGCAGCTGTTGCTGCTCCTAGTTTGTGAATCTGAAAAGCTTATGAGCTACCAGACAGTTCCAGGTCATCAGGGACGATCTGAACCATTCCTGGTTTTATTCTAACTCTATGCGATGAAGGGAAAATCAGGACCCGCTCACCTGTCTCTGAATGACTTGGATCTGTCAGATTTGCTTTTTATAGCATTAATTTGAACCCAACTGCATTCCTTGCCAGGTCATAGTAACAAATGGTATTGCTAGTGATTTTACTTCTGGTGTAGATTGCTGTTTTAAGGCCATGTAATAACCACATTCTGTGTATATGTGCTCAAGGTGAGACATTCTGCTGATACACATACACAGTTTCTATGTAGAAAATGCTGTTTGTTCTGTTTTCCCAATAAGAGAACCTTTGGTATTCTAGTGATTGAGTATAATATTTGCAATGCTGCCTTTATATGGCCGCCTTTTTACTAGAGTGTGGCCACTGTTGGGGAAGGGCCATGGATGGTCACCCTGATCCCCAAGATTAGCCCTAAATGAGAACTGGCACCTTTCCTAAGAGAAAAAAAAACAAAACACTGGATAAATACATACACTAAGCATAACTGTACAAGGACAGACCAGAGATATCAAGTCCAGCATCCTGTTTCCAACTGTGGTCAATCCAAGTCACAAGCACCTGCAACATACCAAAAAAATAAAACTGATTTTATATTGTATATCCTAGAAAAAAAGGAGTGGATTTTCCTGAGTTCATTTTCCCACATATTGTAGGCTCAATGAACGTTTCTTTTAGGAAATTATCCAAACATTTTTAAAACTCTGCTAAGCTAACTGCTTTTACCACATTCTCTGGCAACGAATGAGTTTAATTACACATTGAGTGAAGAAATATTTTAAGAACATTAACATAAGAATAGCCATACTTGGTCAGACCAATGGTCCATCTAGCCCAGTATCCTGCTTCCAATAGTGGCCAATCCAGGTCACAAGTACCTGGCAGAAACCCAATTAGTAGCAACATTCTATGCTAACAATCCTGGGGCAAGCAGTGGCTGTCCCCACGTCCATCTCAATAACAGACTATGGATTTTCCTCCAGGAACCTGTCCAAACCTTTTTTAAACCCATATACGCTAACTGCTGTTTCCACATCCTCTGACAACGAGTTCCAGAGCTTAACTGTTCTTTGAGTAAAAAAAAATTTCCTATTGGTTTTAAAAGTATTTCCGTGTAACTTCATTGAGTGTCCCCTGGTCTTTGTATTTTTGAAAAGAGTAAACGAGTGATTCACATCTTCCATTTCCACTCCACTCTGTATTTTATAGATTTCTATCATATCTCCCATCAGCCATCTCTTCTCAAAGTTGAACAGCCCTAACCTCGTTAACCTTTCCTTATAGGAAATTTGTCCAGAGGATTGGGTTGAAACCACTGCCCTAGGATCATCTGTATTTTAGCATAATTTATACTCACAGGCACAGCATGATTAGATCATAGCTCAAACCTGATGAGTGAGAAGGAAAACACCATTCAATAATAAATAACTCAGTTTAAAAATTTTGTTTTGATTACTTATTCAAAGGAAACATTCAATAGTAAGTATCTTCTTGGGAAAAAGTATATGAAGGTTTTATTTAGTAACTGGTGGCACCTCCTTGATCAGCTAGTCACAGGTCACACATTCAGTGACACATAACCAGCTAGTGCCACTGAATATGTGCAGTGACCAGAGGTAGGGTCAGGGTGTAAATGGGACTTACTCAGTTAGTGGTGATTTTCAGTCCACTAACCGAGTAAATACCTGGTAAAGTTAGGAGAACAAAAAGAGGGCCCTGTTTACTAAGCCATGCTAATGTTTTTAGTGCGCAGTAAATGCTAGAGTTGCCTATATGTTCCTACGGGTGACTTAGCGTTTAACGCGTGCTAATCATTAGCGTGCACTAAAAACGCTAAAACGCCCTTAGCGCTGTTTATTACACAGGGCCCAGAGTGTCCTAACTTTATCCAGTCAGTTATCCAGGCACCAGTCTCAATATTAGCTGGCAATCAGATAATATCTAGGTCAGATTCAACCTGCGGCGGTCACTGGTTGCTACAGGCTGAATATCAGAGGTAAGTTTTCAGTGAAAATTCATCTTAATTTAGGAGCTTAAAAGTTATAAATTCAGGCCTGCCATTCATTTGCCTAGATTTATGTCTAATTTATGAGCCTAGTGCTGAAAATCAGCGCTTGTTCCTAACTTTTTTCTCCACATCAAATCTGCCCCTGTTGCCTCCCACTTAATATTCTCCTAAATTTAAGAGTTTTAGTGCAATTTTGAGTATAAATTTAGGCACGCAGCCCTAGTGAATTTTCAAAGAGGTCAATTTAGGAGCATAAATCCTTTGAATATTGGACCCCAACTTATTGGTCACAATAGCAAATGTTTTGTTTGGCAAAAACCAAACAGTGTCTTTCAAAATAAGAACCTTATGCTATCAATCATGATGGCGGAGGTATCATGGTGAGGGGCTGCTTTGCAGCATCAGGACCTGGACAGCTGCCATCATTGTTTTTGGAATCATGAATTTTGATTTATTCCAGAAAATTCTAGAAGAGAATGTTAGTCCATCCATTCATGAGCTGGAACTGAACCTAAAGTGGGTCATGCAACAAGACAAGTTCTTGAACATTCAAGTAAAAATCTACTACCGAGTGGCTTAAGGAGAAGAAATATTTTTTATGTTTTAGATTGGCCAAGTCAATGTCCTGGCCAGAACCCTATTTAATTTTGGTAAGTCCTGAGAAAGGAGCTGTTTCTGCAAAGAAGCCATTAAATGTCACAGGAGTGATACAGTTCTGAATGTAAGAATGGGCCAAAATTCCTCAAAGGCAATGTGACAGACTAATGAACAGTTAAGAAAAAATGTTTAGTTGAGGGTTCTGCTGTTCAAGAAGTGCCACCAGTTAATGAATGAAGGGTTCACACTTGGATTGTTACCGCTGAACCTTTTTATTGAATAAATAATCAGGGTATATCCTTCTTGTCTGAATTATTTATTTCATGCGGTTATCCTTCTGACTTAGCACCATAGCAAGAGCTCTGTGAGTGGTGCTGCACCTAAGGATGCAAATATGAAGGGGTACAAAAATTGCTCCCAGTTCACTGTCTCCTCTCATTGGTAGGGGTAAATGGGAGGGGCGCCAGTGGGTGAGTCTCACAACTGTATCTTGGTATGGACCTAGTCTAACTTCTCAGGGTTTAGATTATGGTCTAAAACAGTGTTTCCCAAGTCACCCCTAGAGTGCCCCTTGCTAGTCAGGTTTTCTGGATATCCACCATGAATGTGCATGAAAGAGATTTGCATATTATGGAGGCAGTGTATCCAAATCAAGTTCATGCATATTCATTGTGGATATCCTGAAAACCTATCAAGGAGTACTCCAGGACTGGACTTTGGAAACATTGGTCTAACACACAGTAACATAGTACATGACGGCGGATACTGTCCACAAGGTGGCCAGAGTGGCACCTGCCAACACTGAGCAGATTATATTCCTTCATAGAAACATAGAAGTATGATGGCAAATAAGGACCAACTGGCCTATCCAGTCTGCCCATCCTCAGTAACCACTAAGTCCTCCTTTCCCAAAGAAATTCCATGTATCTGTCCCATGCTTTCTTAAATTCACAGTCCTTGCCTGAACACTGGCTTCATAACCGGGGCAGTTGGCAATGTGTTACCATGCCTATCACATATAGGCAGCTCTGTTTGAAGCGACAATATCACACCACCATGCCAATAGTCTGAAGAGTGTTTTTTTTTAAATTTTAAATCATAGCCTCGGTATAGTCACATTCACTATCAAAAATGATTAAACCAACAATCCAACCATTTTGCTAATTAATCATAGCATATGATACAAATGTGATATAAAATATGCATCCTTGTCCCTGACCTGACTTTGCCAGTTTTGGAACAGACTGTAGAAGTCTGCCCAGCACTGGCCTTATTCTGTAACTTAACCAACTTCTAGAATTGTCGTTGAAGTCCACTCCAGTCCATCCCGATCTGTCTTTTTGCCATTTTTGGAACACAGATCATAGAAGTCTGCCTGGCACTGGCTTTACTTCCCAACTAGTGGAGTTGATGTTGAAATTCACTCCAGCCTATCCTGATCTGTCTTCGCTTTCATGTTTTGTAAACTGTGCTAAAATATAGACTACCCAAGAGAGATCATAAAGTTTTCTCAGCACTGTACAAAATGCTCTGACAATTATTTCTAGTTTGTCTTTTTACATTTTTATTAACTTTCCAGTTGCCTGCTGGTTGACAAATACTTTTCCACTTAAGTGAAAACAAAATCATAGGATAAGCCACAACAAAACTCTCCCCACATGACTGTACTTAAAAAGATCATTTACAGAAATGCTGTCACTCTGCTTGACTTGGATTTACACTTTCAATTTTCCTGGCTGAGTGACCATGTGGGGAGGGGTCAGCAAGTTATCCAAGATCAAGCTTGGAGCATTCCAGGATCTACTGGCAAACCCTGTGCCTTGGTTTGGAAGCCCCTTTCCTTTTACAAAATATGCTGGCTTTGTTTTACAACTTGCCTTTCATCGGCACCAGTCTCACAAACCAAATCAAGGTACAAGCATCTCCTCTGAGAGGGGAATTTTGTCTTCTATTAGATATATTCCTTATCATCTCTTATTCTCACATCCTTTTAAACCCCTTCAATACACTTTCCTCCTTGCTCTCCCTCTACTTCATTCCACCAATTTTGCAGCAAGCAAGGCATTTGGGCAGTGGCGCTTACTTGTCACTTCTCCGCAGTTGGTGTCAGAGGGCTAGTGTCTAAGCATTTTCATGGTGGATTTGAAATGAGATTATAGACTGGTCCACTCAATTGACTTAATGGATTTTAAGAGACTAGATCCTATTAATGCAGTCAGTGCCCCAGGGTGCCTCTCCTCCTGGAGACAGACTAATCTGCCATGCAAATTAAACTCTGCCTCAAGATGCAGGGCCTGGTTAATGTGATCCATTACACAGTTTGCTTGTTTATATCTAATATTGTAACAGAAATAGGCTTACAAGCAGCAGGATTGCTGAATGGAAAAGTAAATTATCAGGAAAATGAGGTTTTGGAGAGTTTCTCTTACCCTTTCTCGCTTTCTCTGTCTCTTCCCATCTCCCTCACGCACTGAGTTTTTCTATCAGCAGCACTGCTGCAGACAAAGCTGTGAGCAATAAACCTAATTTTTGGTGATGATAGCTACCTAACGCGCGAAACCATTTTACCACTTAAACCTTGCATGTGTGTAAAACAGCACAACTCAGCTAAGTAGCCTGGGGAGGGGGGGGGGGGGGGGGGGGGTAGAGAGCAACATCTGGAGAAAATTCCACTTTTCAAACTACATGCAAAATTTTACTAGAGGAAGCATAACATAGCAACATGGTAAATGAAAACAGATAATGACCAATTGACCCATCCAGTGTAGTCTAAATGACTAAAGCTGTAGACTGGCTGCCAGCCATACAAACTAGATCAATTTTAGGATTCTGCTCCTTATGCAAGTCAATTTTTGTTGTCTTCCTCATTAGTTCTTTATTACCTTGGGAAGATGACTTACTTAATCCCATACTTAATCCATATCCTAGCCTCCATATCTTTACTATTTACATTTGTAATATACTGAACAAGTACTAAATCTAGCAAGACTGTTGCCTGAATGAACATCTGACAATCTTGGTCCCATAGTTTTGAAGGTCAGCATCCAATCATCACCAAGCTACTGACATCAACTTGATTGGTTTCTGGAGAACAGTGGTTGCTGGTTCCAACCTGGCTACCCAATGATCTGCGGTGTTAATAGGTCTTCCTTCCTTGTTTTCTCTTTATGATCTTGCTAGATGATACTGGGCCACCCTCACCATTCCTGCAGCAATCCGGACGTCATAAAGTGACTGAATAAGCACATAAGCATACAATTTGTGAGTAATAATGCAGAGAAATCTGTGGGGTCTTTTATTTTTTTTCAATGTGATCACTTTATGAAGGAATTCCAAATCCAATAGCCCTAAAACAGCTGCAATGTTTTCAAGTGATATTATTTGAAACTTATCTGTATATATTGTGTCATTTGTTTAATTTTTAGTTTAAAATGTAGATGCATAATTACAAACATACCATGGCTATACTCATGCTACGGTTGTCTCCTGAACTAATTGTCAAACTATTTTGGGGAAGGTTGGTGACATAATATACTGCTAATTTTGGATGTCTCCTTACCTTAGGTAAATAAATGGACTTCAGAGTCAGTAGACAGCATTCAAGTGCTTGCAAGGAGTATAACAGAATCATTCTGAAATATTCAGCGAGCAGAGCTTATATGGAGAATCTACGGAGGTCACTTCCACTGCATAGCCCAAATCCTACTGCTCAAGGGGAAAATGATTATAACAAACAATGGGGACTGTTTACTAAAGCTTAACTTAACGGATATTAGAGTGGGCTAAGTGCTACATGGCCCATAGGTATAAAATAGGATGTGCAGTATTTAGCACGTGTTAATTTCTGTTAGTATGTGCTAAACTTTAGTAAATGGGCCCCAATGAGAGCAAACAAAAAAAATGTCATTTTCTGAGTATAATTTTTAGAACCACTTAAAAAAATAAGTGCTCTAATCTTTTAAAGAATATTTCTTTTAAAGAAATATGATAAAGATTTATTTTCATACAACATACAAAACTGTGCATCATTACTTCTAAAATCATTCATTCAAACCATTCATACCTACACACAAACAACCTCGTAGAAAAATTCATACAATATAAAGTTTCACAAAACCTTGTTAATATGTTCTTCTTATAAATGCCCCGCTACCGGATTTCCACTTTGTCAACACTGCAACGCTGCATGGGTGGCTCAACACTGTAGACAATAATCACTTCACATAGTCCTGCTCAATTACGATCTACCAAGATCTGTAGATGTTAAACAAATAGTCCACCTATGTCTTTAAGGAACCAAAATTAATTGGTCCCCTCGAAGAACTTTAAAAAATATATCTTAATCAGTTGCCTCGCCATTTAAACTACAGGTCCGCTGCAGATAAGCTGCCCAAGAATGGCAAGATTACACATCTTTCTTAGCGCCTCAGTCTTTAAAACATCAGAGTACTTTTCTGATTTATCTTATTTGTATCCCCGGTTTTTGGTAATTGTATAATTTTTAAAAGCCTAACAAACCTAAATATCATCTGATGTCATTTCATTTATTGATTTTTAAGCAGGCAGTCACTAATGAACCTAGGCGGCTTACATCATGCACACAGTATTAATAGCACAAAATACATATATAATAATTTGGACAATAATAATTAGAATAATAACAGTGAACAGTTAAATTTCAGGAAAAAACCATCCTATATAAAAATGTTTTCAAGGCCTTATGAAACATAAGATAATCTCTCTTCTGTTTTAAGGACGATGGAAGGATATTCTACATACAGTCTTGATTATCCGACATAAATGGGTCTGACCTGTTGTCGGATAAATAAAAAGTCAGATAGTAACAGTGCTTTTTTTGTGCCGGTACGCGCCGGTACGGCGTACCAGCACCTTTTTTCTGGGTCTGAGGGCTCACCTGCCCGCTCCCTGCTGTTTGCACCCGGCCGTGATCCCTACCTTGTAAAACTTTTCTTTTTTACTGAAGTCGCGAATCAGCAGCCTGAAGACTGAAGAAAGCAAACAGCAGGCAGGCTCTCCTCCTTGCATTGCGTCGCTTCATTTCCCTGCATTCTCAGCATGTCCCACCCTCCTCTGATGTCATTTCCTTTCCTCGAGGGCAGGACGCGCTGAGAATGCAGGGAAACGAAGCGATGCGATGCAAGGAGGCGAGCCTGCCTGCTGTTTGCTTTCTTCAGTTTTCAGGCTGCCGGTTCGCGACTTCGGTAAAAAAGAAAAGTTTTATAAGGCAGGGAACACAACCAGGAGCAAACGGAAGGGAGCAGGCAGGGGAGGGTGGGCAAGTGGGGCTGGGGGGTGTGTGGGCAAGTGGGGCTGGGGGTGTGTGTGGGCAAATAGGGCTGGGGGTGTGTGTGTGTGGGCAAGTGGGGCTGGGGGTATGTGTGTGGGCAAGTGGGGCTGGGGTGTGTATGGGCAAGTAGGGCTGTGGGTGTGTGTGGGCAAGTGGGGCTGGGGTGTGTGTGTTTGGGCAAGTGGGGTTGGGGGGCTGGGCAAATGGGGCTGGGGTTTGAATGATCTCGGGGGCAGGTGGAGGCTGGGGTGAGTCACTGGACATGGAAGGGAGGGGGAGGATAGGGGGCAAAAGAGAATCGCTGGACATGGAGGGGAGGGGAGGGAGGAGAATCATTCTGGACATGGATTGGATGGGATGGCAGGGCAGGGGAGGGCAGGGGAGGGCAATGGAGAGAGGAGAATGGAGAATTGCTGGGCAGGGGAGAAAGGAGAATGGAGAATTGCTGGACATGGATGGGAGGGGAAGGCAGGGAAGAGAGAATTGCTGGACTTGGATAGGAGGGGATAGGAGAGGAGGGCAGGGGAGAGAGGAGAATTGCTGGACATGGAGGGGAGAGAGGAGAATCATTCTGGACATGGATTGGATGAGATGGCAGGGCAGGGCAGGGGAGAGAGGAGAATGGAGAATTGCTGGGCAGGGGAGAGAGGAGAATGGAGAATTGCTGGACATGGATGGAAGGAGAAGGCAGGGAAGAGAGAATTGCTGGATGGATAGGAGAGGAGAGGAGGGCAGGGGAGAGAGGAGAATCACTGGACATTGGAGGGGAGGGCAGGAGAGAGAGGAGAATGGAGAATTGCTGGGCAGAGGAGAGAGGAGAATGGAGAATTGCTGGACATGGATGGAAGGAGAAGGCAGGGAAGAGAGAATTGCTGGACTTGGATAGGAGAGGAGAGGAGGGCAGGGGAGAGAGGAGAATCACTGGACATGGGAGGGGAGGGCAGGGGAGAGAGGAGACATGCTGGACATGGATCAAGGGGAGGGAAGATAGGAAGGAGATGCACATGGATGAGATAGCAAGGGAGGAAGGGGAAATGCTAGAAATGGATGGAGAGGAGAGCAGAGCAGGAGATAGAGGAGAATTGCTGGACATGGATGGATGGAGGGGGTGGCGGGGAGAGAGGAGAAATACTGGACATGGAAGGAGGAAAGTAAAGAAATAAATGGAAAGGAAGCCCTGGAAATGGAGTTAAGAGAACAGATAGAGAGCAGCAGAATCAGACACTTGGACCAGTATGGATGGAAAACAGTCACCAGACAACAAAAGGTAGAAAAAATCATTTTATTTCATTTTAGTGTTTGGAATTTGTCCAATTTGAGAATTTACACCTGCTGTCTTATTTTGCACTGGGTATACTGGAGCTGTAACACCTTACAGAAATGATTTATATTGAAAAAAAATCACAAGTTATTGTTTTTCTCCTGTACTAGTATATTTTCAATGATGTCTGTTTATATGCAAATCCAAGAAGACAGGAGGAGCCTCCACCGAAAGTCAAAGCAAAACAGCAAAAGTAGAGGCTGACAAATGCGCCAACCAATAGGGAGATAATATAAAAAAAACAGTTTATTCAGAATATTCCTATGGTTGGCGCATTTGTCAGCCTCTACTTGGTCTGTTTATATGCGCCATGGCTGGTAATAAGGGGTGTGGCTAATGTGGGTGTGGCTATATAGGGGTGGAGCCATATGTGGTGACCCCGCCCATATTGCGTACCGACACCTTTTTTTCTAAAAAAAAAGCACATGGATAGTAAGGAAACAATGGTAACCCCTCAAATAATGCAGAAACAAGGCAGTAAAAGCAGGTTCCCAGCTAACAATGGTGGTAAAAGTAGGGTCCCAGGTTCGGAATGAAAGAGAAATCACATGATATCACCGGAGGGGGGAGGGGAGGGTTCTGTCAGATATGCAGATGGTTGGATCACCGAGGTTGGATAATTGGAGACTTTACTGTATTTGACTCTGCTTATTTATGTAAACACTTTCAACTTAGGGACACCAAAAGTTCCTGTTGACTAGAATGCACTTCTCAAGAAGGATCATAAACAACTAACAGGAAATGTTAGATCAATGGTCACTGAATGCAACGATTTTAAAACTGTACAAAGGGACTTAAATTTTACTCTGAACTTTATGAGAATCCAATGGAAATCTGACAAAGCTGGAGATATATGATCACATCTCCCTAGTTGGCAATAATTCAATTTGCAGGAGTATAAGAATTGTATCTGGAAGTCTAATAAACATCAAGTTACAATAGCCCAAATACAGTAGCATCAATAACTGTACTACAGAACAAAATCAGACAACTCTCAGATAGCACATGGGTTATGTCATACTCAACTTAAAAATGTTGTGAATCATCTTAGTTATCTATAAGGATTCTGAGTTGTCTATAAGGATTTCTTGGTAATGGACTTCTTTCCAGATAAGGTATGGCTAGCAAATGTAATCATTTCTGGGGGAATATAAATTGTGTGAAACAGTACTACTGTTTATCAGTCGGTGAAATTAACTGCTAAACCATTTTTGGCACATCAATTGAGAATAAGATGAAAATCGGTAACAGGTTTTGTCCAATGAATACTGGGCAAATGGAAAAATGAATAAAACAGCAAAATGTCATCTACATAATGGCAGAATGTGATATTCCACTTGTGGAGTTTCGTACAAAGTGGGTCCATACATAAGTTAAATAGTGGTGCAGATAAAGTTGACCCTTGAGGGATGCCAAAATCTACTGGATACTATTCCAAGGTCTCATTCTCTACTCTTACCTGTTAAAAGGAAAACAAACTTCAATAAAGCTCTGTCTCCTATTCCTTATTTTGCATCCCTTTCCTAGCATCCTGTTTGCTTTTTTGGCCACCACCGTACACTGGGCAGAAGATTTCAGCATATTGTCAACAATGACACCTAGATCTTTTTCCTGAGTGCTGACTCCTAAAGTGGATCCTAGCATCAGGTAACTATGATTCAGATTATTCTTCCCAATGTACATCATTTTGTATTTGTCCACATTAAATTTCATCTGCCATTTGGATGCCCAGTCTTCCAGTTTCCTAAGGGTTTCATGCAATTTTTCACAATCCGCATGTGTTTTGACAGCTTTGAATAGTTTGGTGTCATCTGCAAATTGAATCACCTCACTCATCATTTGGTTTTCCAGATCATTTATAAATATGTTAAATAGCATTGGTCCCAGTACAGTCCCTGTGGCACTCCACTGTCCTCCATTGAGAAAAATGGACATTTAACCCTATCCTCTGGTTTCTGTCTAATAGACCAATTCCTAATCCATAGAAGGACATTGCCTCCTATCCAGTGGTGTGCTGGAGCTGGCTCACACCGGCTTGCAAGAGCTGGTTGTTAAATTTATTGGCATATTGCTCCCCAGGTCGTCCATCATCTCCTGTCTGCCCTCAGCTCCCCGATAGCCCTCATTTCCTTCCTGCTGCCACCCTGCCTTTAAATATTGTATTTTTCCTCGAGTCGCAGTGCCAGCATTGAAAGCAGCAGGCTCGGCTCCAGCCTTCCCTCGCATGGTTCCACCCTCGCGGAAACAGGAAATACATCAGAAGAGGGTGGAACCATGTGAGGGAAGGGAAGGCTGAGGGCAGACAGGAGATGATGGACGACCTGGGGAGCGGGGGCGGGAATTGGGGGGGGTGCTGGAAGAAGGCAGGAAATGTCTGGCATTGAGTAGGGGAGGGGCTAGAAGGGAGATGGTTGATATGGGCTGCTGAGGGCGGGAGGCTGGATGGAGGGGATGGCAGGGGGGAGAGGAGGGTTGCTGGACATGGGTGGGTGGATGGGAGGGCAAGGGGGAGAAGAGGGTTTCTGGACATGGGTGGATGGAGAGGAGGGCAGGGGAGAGGAGGGTTGCTGGACATGGATGGAGGAGAGGGAAGGGAGAGAGAAGAAATGCTGGACATGGATGGAGGGGATGGAAGAGTGAGGAAGGAGATGAGATTAGAGAAAAGGAAGAGAGGAGAAAACTGCACCTGGATGAAGAAAATAGGCAGAAGCTGGATCCACTGGACAGTCAAATCTGCAGAGGACCCAGCTTTTACTTATGGATGTAGGGCAAGAAATGAAGAAGAAAGGCGGAAAGTAAAGAAATAAATGGAAAGGAAGCCCTAGAAATGGAGTTAAGAGGACAGATAGCAGCAGAATCAGATACTGGGCCAGCATGATCAGAAAAACAAAGTCACCAGACGACAAAGGTAGAAAAAAAATCATTTTATTTTCATTATAGTGTTTGGAATATGTCCATTTTGAGAATCAGGTGCTCAACATTAAAAGTTTATATTTATTTACTTATTTATGGCATTTTATCCCACTTTAAACATGAATTAGATTGGAACCTGGGATCATTTAATTTTTTTTTCCTAGAGTAATGCATTGCCCCCCCAAGCTCACTCCCTGGCTATAGCCAGCTCTGCAATTTTTTTTGGTGGGGGACACAGAGGTGGACAGGGGGGTGCAGAGGTGGACGAGGGGGGGCACAGAGGTGGATCAGGGAGAGAGCCTGTTGTTAAACATTTACCAGCACACCACTGCTCCTATCCCATGACTTTTTAACTTTCTCAGGCATCTCTGAAGAGGAACAGCCATTTCGGTGGGGAGCCCTTACTGCCACCCATTGAGATGGCAGTAAGGGCTCTTGCGCTAACCCGGCAGTAACTAGGCAACGCGCGGCACTGCCCGATTTCTGCTGGTTAAGTTGGAGCGCTACAAAAATCTAAAAAAATGACTGTTTCACAGGAAATGGCACATGCTGAGGGTAAGAACTACCGCCGGGCTTCTGCAATAGCCTGGTGGTAGTTCTGGATTGGCGCGCAGCAAACCCTTTAGTAAAAGGGTCCCTGAGATCTTTAGATGTGGAGTTTCAAATCTGTGCTGATGATGTTCTGTTTTTACCCAGTAGACGATAACTTTGTGAATGGAGACTTGAAATTTCGACATTGCATGAATGCACTTTTAATGTGGATGAATGACAATAGATTAGCCTTAAATATAGAAAAAACTGAATTAATGATTGTGGGAAAGAGCTGTTAATGAAAATGTTGCTGAATCGGTTCAGTTGCAGGGCTATATTATTCCTATTAAACATCAAATTGTTAGTCTCAGTGTGATTTAGATGCCCACTTGAATTTTAAATCACAGGTACATATTTTGCGGAAAATCAAACCAGTGATACCAAAAGCTGATTTCAGGATTGTTGTGCAAAGTCTTGTGTTATCGAGAATAGCCATTGTAATAGTTTGTATATTGGATTATTGCAGACATGTTTACAGGCTCTTCAGGTGGAGCAACAAAATGCTGCTGTCAGACTAATTGTAGGGTTTAACATTAACATTAAGGGCCCTGTTTACTAAGCCGCGCTGTAGGCGCTTTAACTTTTTAGTGCGTGCTAAAAATTAGTGCATGCTAATGCTAGAGACACCTACTAGTAACCAATGAAGACTACAGAGCAGTGGTTTAGCACTCTTAAATTTGGAAGTTTTACTAATAAGGGGGCCCTTTTACCAAGCTGTGGGAAAAAGGGCCCTATGCTGGTGGCGGGGGCCGTTTTTCTCATGCGCCAGGGCCTTTTTTACCGCAGCGGGTAAAAAAGGCCCCAGTACACATGGCCATGTGGCGATTCCCGATTACCACTGGGTTACCACCACGCAAGCCATTTCCGGGGGTTTTCTTTTCCCTCGGAAATGGTGTGTGCTTGGAGTGGGACTACTGCCGGCGGCCGCGTTGAAAGAGCGAACAGTAAGCACGTGTTGGGCTTACCACCGCTCTGTAAAAGGGCCCCTAGTTAAACAGCAGTATTTTGCAATGTCTGCAATCGTGCCTTCCTCTATTTGAAATATACGTACATAATTTAAATGATGCAATGAGAGTATTAAAAATATGCCAACTGCAGTGTTTAAATGTTTTTTTTTTTTGCTACATTTGTACGCTGTGCTTTCCCACTCATGGCAGGCTCAATGTGGCTTACATGGGACAATGGAGGGTTAAGTGACTTGCTGTGCCTGAAGTGGGAATTGAACTCAGTTCCCCAAGACCAAAGTCCACCACCCTAACCACTAGGCTACTCCTCTACTTTTATAAGGTGCGTTGAAAAATGGCTTGCGGTAGTGTAGGCGCGGGTTTTGGGCACGCGCAGAATCATTTTTCAGTGCACCTGTAAATATTTTTTTTTAAATGGACATGCAGCAAAATGAAAATTGCCACACATCCATTTTGGAAATGAGACCTTACCACCAGCCATTGACCTAGCGGTAAAGTCTCATGCGGTAACCAGGCGGTAATGACCTGAATGCGTCAAATGCCACAGCGCGTGTAGCTGACGCACGCCAGAAAATAAAAAATATATTTTTCGGACACACGTAGCAGACGTGCAGCAAAAATGAAATTACTGCAATGGCCACGCGGTTGCCAGGTGGTAACTCAGAATTGGCGTGTGTTGAGTGCGTGTAGGCGCTTACGCAGCTTAGTAAAAGGGCCCCTAAGTTTGTTCCTGAGGCAATGGAGGGTTAAGGGACTTCAAAGTAACATATGAATGACATTGCTACCCCTAGAGACATCTATATTAGTTTAAATTTCATTTCAAAACTAATGGTACTTGCAGCCCATCCCATCCTACCCTAAGTAAAAGTTTGAGGTGCCTGGAACTGGTACCTGACGAGGAATGAGCCTTGTCCACATGGGTGATCAAGATGTGACTCCTGAGGAAAAGATGCCATTCTCATTAAAGATGAGATGAAAGATATTGCAGATGAAACACAAGCAGATATTTCAGCAGGGGAAATGGAGTGGCACCAACCTCTGAAATTGCATTGTGTGAGAATATTAATAAAAAAGTTAATGACGCACTACACTTTTTTTTTCAACATTAATTACACTTTACATTACAGTTTTAAAGCATTTTATGTCACACTTTATTTTACGTTTCAGGAAGGGAAAAACATAATTACAGGTTTAATTTCCATAGCCAAAACCTGAAAAGATCATAGCTGTTAAAATCTCATAAAATGTTTAAATTAAGTTAAAAATGAATCCTTTTATTCCTTTATCCTGGCTCCATCCTTTTCTTCCTGAAACAAAAGGAATACCTCACTTTACAAGCCAAGGTGTTCACCAGCATGGGGAGCCAAGCTAGACAGATGTGAAGAAGATATGTCTTTGTAGTTACGCTGCTTCAATTTCTACACAGGATTCTTTTCCTCCACTGAGTTATTTTCGTTCGTTATTTCTGTGTATAACAGACATCTCCCTAGATATTTGCATCAGGCTTAAAGAACCGCACCTCTATTAGAAAGCCTCACTCATCATGCTCCCACCTGTCTCACATTTTTTTCTTACATGTTTTGTCAATCTCTCTTCTTCTGTCTGAGCCTTTGTTTTACTCTTTCTCACTGGCTCTTGCCAGGACTGCTGAGATCATCACAAGCCAGGCAGTTTCCATCCCAAATGACAGACACAAATCATGAGGTTTAATATGCAATTTCATCCACAGTCACTGGGAGCAGTGGGAGGCATATTCTAAGTACTTCTGCTATAAAAATGAGAAAAATATCCCTAATGACTACACAAAAAGAGGGTAAATTTATAACAGGGCACTAGGTTTAAGAGGGCAAGTAGGCACCTACTTAGGCACTATTTTTTAAAAGACACATAGGTTTATGGTGTTTATTTAAGAACATAAGTGCTGCCATACTGGGACAGGCCGAAGGGTGGTCCATCTCAAACAGTGAGAGTGAAGGACAACAAGTGTATAGTAGTGTATAGATTTGGCATGGTCGTGGAGGGACTGAGACCTGGGAAAGGGCTTCTGGCTACTTTTATTAACAATGCCTTCATGTGAACCTAGAAAAAGATTTTTGTATCTTAGGCGACTTATTACATATTTTAAACTCAATTGTTTCAAACATTTAACCAACATTAGACCACATACACATCTATAGAAGCAATTCAAGTGCTTCTAATCTAATCTAATGCTTGTATTCTGCGAATACCTTGTAAATTCAGCGCGGATGCATAAGAAAGATGGCAATATAGATGTAACCTCATCACATTATATAATAAAATAAGAAATTACAAATTAACATCATTTAAAAAGGCCCTATATTATAAATATCTTTCAAATAACCAGGTCTTCAAAGATTTTCAAAATAAAACGTAACTGTTAAGATAGCTAAGATCCATAGGTAGATCATTCCACATTTTTGTGGAGGAGTGGCCTAGTGGTTAGGGCACCAGTCTTGAAATCCAGAGGTGGCCAGTTCAAATCCCACTGCTGCTCCTTGTGATCTTGGGCAAGTTACTTAACCCTCCATTGCCTCAGGTACAAACTTAGATTGTGAGCCCTCCTGGGACAGGGAAATACCCAGTGTACCTGAATGTAACTCACCTTGAGCTACCAATGAAAAAGGTGTGAGCAAAATCTAAATAAATAAAAAGAAAAGAAGAGTGATAAACTTTTAAAAATCTAACTACTTTAAATGACAGAAAATACAGATTCAAAAAAATCTCTCAACCTTGAAATACTGTTATAGGTTGGAAAGATTATCAATGAAAGCATATATTGAAGAGCCAAACTATGTAAAATCTTAAAAACGGTAATACAAATTTTAAAATAAATCCTAGCCTGAATGATTAGCCAATGAGCTTTGATCTATAATAGGGTTACTCTATCAAATTTACCGGCAGAGTACATCAGCCTAACTGCTGTGTTCTGCAATGTTTGAAGCTTTTTTAAGAGTACACTCGCATACTCTGCATATAATAAATTACCATAATCCGATTGGCTTAATATCAGAGCCTGCACAATCAATTTAAATTGGTCAAATTCAAAGCATTGCCTAATCCTTCCTAATTACTGTAAATAGAGAAAAACTTTCTTTGTAAGCAAAGTAGCCTGTTTTTCAAAAGATAGATTACCGTCAAGAACAACTCCCCAAATTTTTGTATCTGTTTCTAGAGGGAAATAAGATCTATTAATTGCCAGTCCAGCAAAAAGCAGTTTGTTTTAAAGGACATGAAAAAAAAAATTAAAGCTTTTTCTAAATTCAGTCTTAATCTGTGTGCAATCACCCATTTTTCAACTTCATTATCACAATATCAAATAGAGCATCCACTAAATGGTAATATTAATGTGACATTGTCTGCATAAATAAAATGTTTTACTGCATACTGACATCAGTACATTAAAGAAGATGGGTGACGGGGGAACCTTGAGGTACCCACATTTGAAAATCCATGAAGTAGAATGCATATTATCCATTTTTATTCTATAGGTTCTAAGGTTCTAAACCAAATCAACACAGGTCCCTCAAAGCCAATTTCTTCTAGCAAATATAATAGGGTCTTATAATCGACAACTTCAAATGCTGCAGCTAAATCAAACTGGATCAACAAAACCTGAGAACCTCAACCTAACTAGGTTTTCATTTCAGAAACCAGTGTACCAAGAGCTGTTTCCATTCGAAAATCTCTCCTAAACCATTCAAAGCACTTAGACCAGAGATTTTCAACCTTTTTCATCTCATTGCAGGGTTACACGGTGCTAAAATTGTCATGGTGCAGCCCCACACATGGTCCAGCAGTTTATCTTCTACCCCACCCCCACACATGGCCCAGCATTTAACCTTCTTCTCCCCACCCCTACCCTCACAGAGTCTAGCATTTATCTTCTCTTTCCCACCCTCATTGTAAGAAGAAGTTTGTTCACCAAATTGTTACGAATGGACGCTTCAGCATGGAAGAGACCAGAGATTCAGGGACGTTCTGTCTTATTGGTGAAGTTGAACCACATTTATTTGATGTCCAAACTTATGGCACTCAAGAGAAATAAGCTCCTGAATTTCCAAAGAACGTGGTTTAATTACACTAAATGGTTGGAGGCAACAGTAGTCGCCTTATCTACAGCTACTGTGTCTTGAAGTTATTGGGATGTACTGTGATCTTCCCTTTATTTCGGCGGCTTAGGAGTTGGGGATTGGGGAGGGAGGGTACTTTCAGGGAGGTTGAGGGTGGTGGGGATGGTGGGTGTCTGTTGGATTTTGAGATTGCTTGTGATATGGCAGCATACTGAAGGGTTACAGTATGCTATAAGCTATGGCTGCTTGTTTATGTTAATGTTTTTTCTTTGTTTATTGTAAAATATAAATAAAAATGAAAAACAAAGAATAAAATTACGGATCACATACACAAATATGGTTTAATGGGACAGAGTCAGCATGGGTTAAGCCAAGGGACGTCTTGCTTCACCAAGTTGCTTAATTACTATGAAGGCGTGAATAACCATGTGGATAAAGGTTAGTCGGTTGATGTAGTGTATCTAGATTTTCAGAAAGCTTTTGACAAAGTTTCTCATGGCAGACTCCTGAGAAAACTAGAAAGTCATGGGATAGGAGGCACACATGCAAAGAAGGCACATTTGTACCATTGCCAGTGGCGTTCCTAGGGGGGGGCGGTGGGTGCGGTCTGCCCCAGGTGCACGCCGCTGGGGGGGGGGGGGGGTGCCATGCGCCTGTCTGCTCTGCTCGTTCCGTGCTCCCTCTGCCCTGGAACAGGTTACTTTCTGTTCCGGGGCAGAGGGAGCATGGAACGAACGAAGCCGACAGGCGCGCGGCACCTCCCCAGCAGGTAAAAATGCACCCGGGGGGGGGGGGGGGGGGGTGGTGGGGGTCGTTTTGCCAGGGGGAGGTGTCATTTCGCGGGGGGGGGGGGGCGCATCAGCGATCCGCTCCGGGTGTCAGCTGCCCTAGGAATGCCATTGACCATTGCATATGTGGTAACCAGTTGACAAGTGGGAAATTTCTCCTTTAGTTTTGTGGAATGCAGTGGTATATTATAAAACTGCACAGAGCTATTGAATAATGAAGAAAGGGCTTCCTTCATGCAGAAGTTCTGTCCTTTATCCAGTCCTTATCCATTCTTTACATGCTTTTGTTATTGTTGTTCTGTATTAAAGATTTTTTTAAGAAACAAAATGTCATGTAGCTCTTCTTGATTGTCTGTTTTTTAGAGTGAAGGAAGCAGCTTCATGGCAGGAATATTTTATTTTTAAATTATCCTCTCTGCCCTAAGATTAGTGACTTTCTGACCCTTTGTCCCACAGGCTCAAGGAACTGAGCTGGATTGAAAGGTGTTTTTGGTTCTTGGTCTCCTCTGGCAATATGTTAGCTTTAGGATCACTTTTTTATGAAAACATATATTTGAATTTGATATCATGCCCTACTTATTCATGCAGGGCCTTTTTTTGTGGTGGTGGAGGGGGGGGGGGGGAATGTTTTGAACTTAATTTTAATAATGAACAACAATTGTGTAGATATTTTAGAGAAGTAGAGGTTGGTGCAGTTTAACCTGTCATTGCAAATGCTTTCTTGACTGTTTAAAATGTTCAATTGCTGCTGCCTGTGTTACTCTGTTATAATATTAGCATAGATCTGAGGCTTTGGGCCCCTATATTTCAGTTAAGTGGAATCGAATTGAAAAACCAGTTCATATGAGTGAATCGATTTGATTTGAATTGAAAAACGTTTGAGTGAATCGGACATCACTAGTAACCACTGCACCTGTGTAAATAGTGCACAAATGCATGCATTTTTGGGAAAACAGTGTGACCCCTTTCTGAAAGAGTGTGCCCTCTTTGCATATAATACACACTCGCTTGAAAGATCATGCACCCAATCACTCTGCTCCAATGACAACAAAACTGTTAAATGAAGGGGCCCTGCAGTGGAGTCGGAGCAAGGGTTGCAGTGCGCCGAGACCCCCTTTTAACTGCCACCCAGTTAAAGGGAATTATTGGACCGAGAACAGAAATGGCCATGTGGTAAGTAAAACACTTGCCATGCAGCCATTTCCTGGGGGAGTCCTTACCGTCGCCTATTTAGGAGGCGGTAAGGGCTCCTCTGGTAAGCCCCCGGTGCTACAAACAAATATTATGACACGCCGGAAATGGCACATGGTGGGTCAGAAACTACTGCCAGACTCCTGCAGGAGCCTAGTGGTAGTGCTGACAAGGTACACGACAATAAAGGGCCCTGAAATGAATAAAATGAAAATTCCTGGAAACGACATGAAGAGAAAATTTTCTGGTTGACAGTCACTAATATCTAGTTAACTTATACACTAGCATCCTTCTGAAACAATCTACCCACCCAAGGTTTTAATAAAATCTTTAAAGTTTCATTTGACATCTCAACCCATTGACCCAAAACAGACACAAATGCTTATAAATACTGCATCTCCTGAGATACACAGAGAAGATTAGATCATACTTCTTAAGTTACATACAGTACATACAACCCCCCCGAATTCCACCCTCAACTAAGATTAATAATGAGAAAGTATTAACTCCTTTAATTTTACTGGACTGAGCCTTCCAACCCTCCATGTTATTCTTCAAGGTCTAGGCTTCCACCACCCCTCTTAATGAAAATTCCAAAGAAGTATATAAAGTATATAACATTTACTGAAAAATCTCTTGTTGTTTGAAGTGTAATAATGACTTTGCATTTCCAATTATTGATTTCTTTCATGGTTTAAAGGTCATTTTGAACAAAAGCACTCCACCTTCTTCTTTTTTCAAAATAACCCTTAAACAACACACTTGGTCAAGTGATTACCAAGAGCGTAAAAGCTAACACTGGTGAGGAATTACAGAGCTTCTGATGTTCCAGGTCTACTAGATAAAGTCAGCTATTCTCAATCCAAGGTGTGATAGACATGGGCAAGCAGAACAGGGGTTACATAAAGCGATGTGACTATGCCAAAAGTGACATACAGTAAATACTGATGCTCCTAGAATATTACACTTCTCTCTAATCTCTTGGAGAACACGTAGCCAGATGAGAACGCCTCCTTGATCTCTCCTGCTGTATGCATGGAATCCTCCTTATGTTCAAAAGACCTTCTACGTCCATGGCTACTCTGCTTCTGAAGCATGATAGAGCACATTTTTGCCCTGCAGTGATCTACGCTTGCTAAACCTCAATCCTTTCCCGAATCTTCTTAGCTCATGACATGAATAGGAAACCTCTCTCCTTCTTTTCTTTTACTGGACTCTGGCTTCTGGTTTTCCATGTTAAAACTTAAAGATATAACCCTCCCCTCCATGCCATCCACACAATCTCCATCTTCAGTTTCAAATCTCTTTCTCTTTCTTCCTTCTTTTCTCTTCCTAGTTCCTCACAGTCTCGCTCGCTCTCTTTTTTTTTTTCATGTGCTATTTTACTGCATCTTCGCTCCCCTCCCTTTCTCAGATTCTTTCCTGGTTCTCTGTGATAAAAGTGCCAGATTGGAGTTGCAGTCTAAAGAGGGCTCATTTGCCATTTGCCACCATATGGGCCCAAAAGCAAAATCGTCAGCAAAGTGATTAAATCAAGTATGTCGAACAAAATGCTATGAACTGACATTATGGGTATATAATTTTATGCCATTTGTTGCCATCTGTTTATCTAAACAGCCCCCCTTCCATACAAACATACATAAATATCTGTGAACAGTACACAACGCTCTATATAGCTTTCAAAATTTCTCTTCCCTTTCCTCCCATTTCTTATCTATTTCTATAAAAGGAGCAAGATCTGAAGGTAATTACTGTACTCTATAATAGCAATTTGAAAAAAATGGTCCCATTTCAGGAAATAATTCAATAAGATCATGCTCTGAACCCCAAAGGTAGGATGTCTTGCCTTCATATCTTTACTGTTAATAATTTAAAGCATAGGCATTGTGAATTTAAAGTACAATGAAGGTGTTCAGAAGCCTAAAATGTCAATTCAAGAACCTAGGTCAGAGGTTTTCAACACATTCTGGGGCACATTTATCCAGTCAGGATTTTCAGGATATCCCCATTGAATACAGTCCTTGGGGCACACCTGGCCAGTCGGGGTTTTCAGAATATCCCCATTGAATCCAGCCCTTGGGGAACACCTAGCCAGTTGGGGTTTTCAGAACATCCCCATTGAATCCAATCCTTGGGGCACTCCTAGCCAGTCGGAGATTTCAGGATATTCCATTGAATCCAGTCCTTGGGGCACACCTGGCCAGTCGGGGTTTTCAGAATATCCCCATTGAATCCAGCCCTTGGGGCACTCCTAGCCAGTCGGAGATTTCAGGATATTCCATTGAATCCAGTCCTTGGGGCACACCTAGCCAGTCAGGGTTTTCAGAATATCCCCATTGAATCTAGTTCTTGGGGCACACCCAGCCAGTTGGAGATTTCATGATATTCAATGGTTTTCAAGGACTGAGTTGAAAACCTTTGACCTAAGTGCTCACAACGTGTGCATTATGTGAATAGATGTTTAGAATATTCGCATTTCTATATACATGTGTGAACTTATGCATAAATGCTAAGGTGCAGCGAAGGGCGACTAAAATGATAGCGGGGATGGGACGACTTCCCTATGAAGAAAGACTAAGGAGTCTAGGGCTTTTCAGCTTGGAGAAGAGACAGCTGAGGGGAGACATGATAGAGGTATATAAAATAATGAGTGGAGTGGAACAGGTGGATGTGAAGCGTCTGTTCACGCTTTCCAAAAATACTAGGACTAGGGGGCATGCGATGAAACTACAGTGTAGTAAATTTAAAACAAATCGGAGAAAATTTTTCTTCACCCAACGCGTAATTAAACTCTGGAACTCGTTGCCGGAGAACGTGGTGAAGGCGGTTAGCTTGGCAGAGTTTAAAAAGGGGTTAGACGGTTTCCTAAAGGACAAGTCCATAAACCGCTACTAAATGGACTTGGGAAAAATCCACAATTCCGGGAATAACATGTATAGAATGTTTGTACGTTTGGGAAGCTTGCCAGGTGCCTTGGCCTGGATTGGCCGCTGTCGTGGACAGGATGCTGGGCTCGATGGACCCTTGGTCTTTTCCCAGTGTGGCATTACTTATGTACTTATAGTACCCAAGCGATATTCTCCAAATACCCGTTCAACTTACCTAGTGTGTATTTACAAGGACAGCATCCCTGCTGCATGAGGTGCCCATATTTAGTGGGAAGAGTCTATATACTGAGCATAAAGGGTACTGCAGTTGTTGTATTTATGTGATGCTCCCAACGAAGCCTTCTGTGAAACAGTGATGCACTGTAGAGCAAAGTACTTGCTTCAGCATGGATAAGTAAAAAGTGTTTCAAGAAAATCATTATAAGTAATGAGAAAAGCAATAAATAAAAATTTTAAATAAGCTGAATGAAGCTAAAATTACTAAAGGAAGTTTTTTTTAGGATTGGTGAAGAAGTCTGCCCAATCATTAGTCCAAAGTGAAGCTGGGTAAATGACTGGAGCCTCTGAAGTCCTTTTTCCTTCTTTTTAAAACTTTAGCAACATTTTAGTTACTTGCAAAAATTGGGGAAGTGATAGTGCCCATATTTATACCAGCTCTATGACTGGCATAAGTGTTCGTACCTAAATTTTAGGTGCGTTGATAGCTGGTTATGTTAGCATTCTACATCTATTCTATAAAGGGTCCTAAATCCCTGTATAAATAGACTCCTACTATGCACCCTCTGGACACCTAATTGAATGTATTCAGTTATAGAACTGCCCCCTAACCCCTGAATTCTATAAAAATCACTAAAAATTATGGGTGCCCAATTTCCACATGCAATTTAGTTGAATAACAAGCTAATTAGTATCGATAATTGGCTTAACAAGCAATTATTAGTACTAACTACATTTAATTAAACTATACAAACATAAATTTGGGTGCAGGATCTGCGCCTAAATATTATATGTAAATTCAAAAAGGGAGCACAGAAATGGGAGTGTCATGGGTGGAATGCAGGCATTCCTAAAATTTATGCTGGTAATTGTAGAATAATAGGGATATGTGCCTAATTTGGGGCCCCTTTTACAAAGTGGCAATAAATTGAAAGTGGACTTACCGCTCACTAAAAAGGAAGTACCGCTGCGCTACCGCAGCAGCCTGGTGTAGTTCCCACCTCCAGCACACATCATATCCGGTGCTACAAAAATATTTTTATTTTTTTAGTGCTGGTGTGTACCTGGTGGTAATCAGGTAAACACAACAAGAACAAACCCACAACCATAACCACCCCAGAACACACCCTTCCTATCTCAGACAGCTTCAAAATACTGGGTGTTACAATCTACTGCAACCTCACCCTTGAGAGCCACATAAACTCAGTAACAAAGAATATGTTCTACTCAATGTGGAAACTTAAACGCGAGGGAAATATTTCAAAATCTAATACAATCAATGGTTCTAAGCCATGCAGATTATTGCAACGGAATCTACACGGGATGCAAAGAGCAACTCACAAAAAAACTCCAGACTGCCCAAAACACAGCGGCCAGGCTGATTTTTGGTAAAACATGCTTCAAAAGTGCCAAACCTCTCCGAGAAAAGCTATACTGGCTTCCAATTAAAGAACGGATCACCTTCAAGATCTGCACCCTTGTCCACAAAATTATCTATGGTATAATCCCAGGATACATGACAAACCTCATAGACCTACCAACCAGAAATAGAACTAGTTCATCTCACACCTATCTAAACCTTCACTACCCAACGTGCAAAGGACTCAAATACAAAACAACCTATGCATTAAGTTTCTCCTATATAAGCGCACAAATATGGAACAGACTCCCAAAAGCTGTGAAAACAATCCATAACCACCTAAATGTCAGAAAATCACTAAAAACCAACCTCTTCAAAACGGCCTACGCTACAGATCCAACGTAAATCCCCACATCCGGTCACATAACTAAATCAAAGATCGTACTGGACATTATACAACTTCCCTCCTTTCGACCCTAATGGAACTTGGAATATATCTACCTCATTTGAACACAACATAACCTTATATCTTTTTCTACTGGATTGGCAACCGCCTTACGGTACTGTGTAAGCCACATTGAGCCTGCAAATAGGTGGGAAAATGTGGGGTACAAATGCAACAAATAAATAAAAATTACTGCTATAATTATGCATACATAAATGGTATCTTCAGAGCATCAGAGGCGATACTCCATTAGCTGGTGGTACACCATTAGTAGTTCACATATGGTGAATATTTCCCACCTTTTCTCGTCATCGGTCTCAGGTATAACATGCCTATGTGTATTGTACTGTGTTTTCTTTATATACATAATTTCTTTTCAGTTTCTTCAACTGTTTTCTTATTAAGACAAAATAATCATCTTTACTTAGCCTTTGAATGATCTTGATGTCTGTCAGACTGAGTATCGGGGCTGCATACCGACACTTGTTTCGCTTAAAAGAGCTTTTTCAAGGTATGCCCCTATAGAAAAAGATTACATCACAACAATATAACTATCAAATCCTTCATATGTTGTAATTCCGTGGTCTGTTACCTTTCTATCTCATAGAAGAGTATCAAATGTTCAGACCCTTTCAGCCAAGATGGCCGCGGTGTCTATCTCACAGCTTTTTAAAGGTCATGATCACATGACCCCACCAACCAATAACAGGACTTGTCAAATTAGAGACATCCATTCAGTTTCTTTGTTGAGCCCATTGGGTTCAACAGAGTTCAGTTTGAAAATCCAATTTTGTTCCTGCCACATGCTACCACTGGGTTAACATGGAAGCCCTTACCACCACCTCAATAGGTAGTGGTAAGTGCTCCCCCCCCCCCCCGAAATGGCAGCGCGGCAAGTGCTTCACTTACCTCATGGCCATTTCCTGAAAAAAGAAAGACTTTGCCTTTTACCTGCTGCGGTAAAAGGGAGCCTCAGCGCACGCCAAAAACACACGCCAATGCCAGTGCAGGCCCCCTTTTGCCGCAGCTTCATAAAACAGACCCTTAGGCATGAAGGTTTGCATTATGTTTCAGTTGGTGCAAATGGCCGCATTTAAAGTTAGACATAAGTGCTATTCTAGATACTGTGCCTAACTTTAAACATGGTTTATAGAATAGTGCTGTTTTTTTTGGTGGCAATTGTGTAGGCATTATATATAGAATTCACCCCTAAAATGTGTACCTTCCATATTTTCTGATTTATATCCTTGGGGGCCGATATTCAGACTGTGGGGAGGGAGCCCAGCTAACTCCCACAGTCGGCCGTCAGCCTGGATATTCAATGCTGGGCCATTTCTGGTGACAGGCATTGAATATCCAGTTTATTTTTAGCCAGTTTAAAGTTAACCGATTAATGGGGTCTTTTACTAAGGCACGGTCAAGATTTTGGCACACGCTAAAATTGTAGATGCGCTAAATGTTAGAGATGCCAATGCATTCCTATGGGAATCTCTAATGTTTAGCGTGCCCACAATTTTAGTGCGCGCTAAAAATGTGAGTGCGCCTCAGTAAAAGACGCCCTAAATTGATATTCGACCCAAACAGAAATAAATTTCCTGGTTTTTCCCAAACACAGCTACCTGAGTGGTGATTCCTCCTGAAGAAGCAATGGCGAAACCCAGATCTCAGTTGGGGAGGAATTGAATTGTGTATACTTTTATTTCACATTGGAGGAGAACTGGCTCCGTGAGACTGCTTCAACTGTGAAATTGACTTTGAAGGAACCATCCACTTTCACACCTGTAGCGCTATAAGAACTAATGAGGTAAGTGGTTATGTTATAACAACAGCTAGTCATATTTGGGAACAGATTTGTGCTGTGATGGTTCCCTGTATCAGTCCTACGATGCTGTGTGAGTTGATCATGATCTGAGCACATTTATCACTATTCATTTTATTTATATATAATATAAAGAACAACTCACAAAGAAACTCCAGACCACTCAAAACACAGCAGCCAGGCTGATATTTGGCAAATCGCGATTCGAACGTGCCAAACCCCTCCGAGAAAAACTGCATTGGTTTCCAATCAAAGAATGTATTACCTTCAAAATATGCACCCTGGTCCACAAAATTATCTACGGCCAAGCCCCAGGATCCATGACAAACCTCATAGACCTACCAAGCAGAAACATAACCAGATCATCTCGAACATACCTAAACCTCCACTACCCAAACTGCAAAGGCCTTAAATAGAAAGCAACCTATGCATCCAGCTTCTCCTATATAAGCACCCAACAATGGAACGCATTGCCAAAAGATGTGAAAACAACCTACGACCACCTAAACTTCAGGAAATCACTAAAAAACAACCTGTTCAAAAAGGCATACCTCACCGACCGAACATAAATACCTACACCCTGCAACACAGCAAAACCAAAGCTCGTAATGGACACCACATAACCTTACCCATTCTCAACCCCCATTCTACCTGAAACACATGTACTTTATCCGACCACAATATCACCTTGTATTTGTTTCTCTACCAGACTTGGCGAATGCCTTTACAGTATTATGTAAGCCACATTGAGCCTGCAAATAGGTGGGAAAATGTGGGATACAAATATAACAAATAAATAAATAAAAATATAATATCTATGCAATATTTTAGTATATTTAGAGACTGGCACAGGGATTGTTTGTAGTTTGTTAGTCCTTCTGTTAGTAATTATTTATTTATTTGGTCCACTTGTATCCCACATTTTCCCAGCTTATGTGGGCTCAATGTGGCTAACAAAGTTACAAGAAAATTACATAATACAACAGGAGAAAATTGTTCCAGTAATAGGATACAAAGAAGTACAGAGGAGCTAAAATAAGAGAATATGGATGGGAAAACAGGTGCAACCAAGGAGAAGCTGACAGAGGGTTAAGAGCAGGTAAACTACCAAAATGGGAAAAAAAGGAGGTTAAACAACATTGCTGACTTCGGGGTAGGCTTTAATAAGCAAATAACCTTTTAACATTTACATGCTCACAGTTGCCAGCAGCCAAAGTGCTGGTGTAACTGTGGGCACCTAATAATGCAGGAATGTGCATAATTTACAATATTCTGTAGGTTACTGTATATTTATTTATTTGTTACATTTGTATCCCATATTTTCCCACCTATTTGTAGGCTCAGTGTGGCTTACATAGTACTGGAGAGGTGTTTGCAGACTCCGGTGTAAACAAATACAAAGTGAGATTGTGGTAAGATAAAGTTCATGTGGCACAGCCACATTAGGGAATCGTACAACGGAAGAGTTGTGTTATGTTCATTACGTACTTTAGTTTTGTTGTGTTGCAGGGATCAGGCATTTTTGTTGGATTGGTAGGGTATGCCTTTTTCAACAGGTTAGTTTTTAGTTTTTTCCGGAAGTTTAGGTGGTCGTACGTAGTTTTCAAGGATTTTGGTAATGCGTTTCACAGTTGTAAGAGAAACTGGATGCGTAAGTTGATTTGTATTTGAATTCTTTGCAGCTTGGGTAGTGCAGATTTAGGTAGTTCATGTTGATTCAGATGTGTTTCTAGTTGGTAGGTCGATCAGGTCTGTCATGCATCCCGGGGCTTCACCGTAGATGATTTTGTGAACCAGAGTGCAAATTTTGAAAGCAATGCATTCTTTGATTGGGAGCCAGTGTGCAGTTTAAACCTAACGAGATACAACAGAGCTTCTTTGGGTATTGGTAGTAGCAGGCAGCAATGGGAATGGGAGACTGCTGTCTGAGTGAGGGGGGTGCATCAGGGATAAGAGGTGCTTGGGTAATTGAGTACCTTGTGGAGGAGGGATGGTTGGCCAATTGAGGGGATGCCTCAGAGGTGGGGAAGGGTGAGGGATGGTTGGATTGTTAGAGGATAAGGGGTCAGGACTGTTGGGAAGAGAAAGAAACTGGGTGAGGCCAAGGTTTATGTGTGTGTGGGGGGGAGGGGGGGTGATTGAGAAAGAGAGAGAGTGAGACTGGTGAGGACCCAGACCATAGATGATGATATGAAGTAAGAAAGGGCACACCTTTGAAGTGTCACTTGTATATGCTGGCAAGAAGGAAGAGGTTGGTCTTTGCTTGGGGGTTGGAAGAGGGTCAGCCTTTGCTGGGGTGGTGGGAGGAAAGGGGATCACAACTGTGCTGGGGGGCAAGAGGAAAAGGGATCATAACTCTGCTCGGGGGTGGGAGGGAGGGGGTCTGACTATGTTCGGGGGTGAGAGGGAGGGAGAAACAGCTTCAGACCACAATCTGGTATTAATGCGGGTGCTGGTTGATATTCAGTGCCAGCAACTGCGGCACCCAGTCATATTACCCCTGACAAAATAGCCTTGTAACAAAATAACCCTTGACATTTCACACCCTAACAAAATAGCCCTTGACAAAATGGCCCCCTTAACAAAACAACCGCCTAAGAAAACATAACACATCACAAAAATATATAATAAACTACAACTGAAATCTTCACTGATAAAGACTCCTACCAGCATTCAATTGAATAAAGCACATACAAATAAACAAAATTCTATAGCTGCAAACTGGTATTCATGATCTGTTCTGCTATTTAAAGAAACTGTTCTTCCCTCTAATTAAAAAAAACCCAAAAAACAATATTGTCATCATTTTCATAGTCTTACCAACCTCATCTTGTTTGGCAGTGCCATGTTCTGGGCAGCCTGATCGGGCCCTTTTGTTGTGCGGCTATCTTGTCAAGGGTTATATTGTGGGCAAGCCATTTTGACAGTGGCTGTTATGTCAGGGACTATTATGTCCGGAGCTTTTTTTGATTGGAGTTTTTTTGTCAGGGCTATTTTGACCAGGTACCACAAATCAGATATACAACTCAGGTATACCAAAACAGGTCAGGAGTGCATGAAGGAGGGAGAATAGAGATGAATGAATAATTGAAATTTGGATTATGTGAGATCTAAGCATAAATAAATAAATGGAATTCATGACAAATCAATCTTTACAATGCTAGGTGAGTATATGCTACAACTCAACATGGATTTATAGTACCCAGTGAGAAACTATGCTCCACCAGATATCCTAACTGAACAGGTTAGTTCTGCAAGGTATTGGTGCAGATTTAGTTCACCTGTGATCATTCTCTCACTGTAAACGTTTAGAAGGTCAGGCCTCTCATTATAAAGTTCTGTTTCTTTTTCTCAAGTCCCTGGTCTCAGCACCAGTTTGATGCTCCAAACCCCTTGGGCTTCATAAAATAAAGCAGTTTGTCCTTTGTTGGTGTTTAGGAGAATCTGGGAATGTAAATACGTCAATAACTCATTTTTGAGCTTTCATTTACCCCCTGCCAGTGCTTGTATGTTGTACCATTTTGTGTACCAGCTTCTCGGAATTCCAAATGAGATATATGACTGAGTCTTCTGAAACCTTCTTGCAGGCAATCAAAGATAAGAGAGCACATACAAGGGGTAAACCAGGATTATCTGCCTGTGTTTTCTTTCTATCTTTTGGCTCTTAGGAGCCCTTTTACTAAGCTGTGTAAGGGCCTACGCGCATACAGCATTCGCCAAATCGGCACTACCGCCCAGCTAGCACACATTAATAGAATTAGCATGCGCTAAATGCTAAGGTGCCCATTTTATACCTTTGATTAAATCCCTTAAGCATAAGTAAATTTCTGCAGACATATGGCATGTTGATGTTGTAGTGTTTTATATTCTATTCTATTATTTTTTGTTTCATATGTAACCCTTGGTTAGATATGAGCATCACACAGGCTACACAAGCAGGGCCGCCGAGAAGGGGGGGGGGCCCGGCACTGGGGTCAGGCTGCCGGCGCTGCAGTTCCCAGTCTCACCTGCCTGCCTCCTCGGCTCCGGGCCCCCTGCATTCGAAGCTGCAGTCACAAATCGCCTCCCTTCAGGCCTTCCCTCCCTGTGTCCCGCCCTCACGGAAACCGGAAGTTACATCAGACGAGGGCGGGACACAGGGAGGGAAGGCCAGAAGAGAGGCGATCTGCGACTCAAGAGAGGCAATCTGCTTTGAATGCAGGGGGCCTGGAGCTGTGGAGGCAGGCAGGTGAGACTGGGGACTGCAGCAGCGGGGGTGTGACAGCAGCAGGGGGAGTGACAGGGGGTGGCAGCGGCGGGGGGGGGGGGGGGGGAGGTGGGGCGGCCTTGCCCCGGGCCTGGCCTCGTCTCTCGGCGGCCCTGTACACAAATATATTTTTCATAAATTGCTTGATGGCAGAGATGGGACTACCAAAGCTAGGAGGCCAGCTAGCATGGGAAACTATTTCACCATTTCCAGTAGCATATGTTATGCTTTTATTCTATTCTTCTTGCTGTTGTAGCCAGAGCTATATAGCTGATCCTCATCACTTTCTTTTAACAGACAGAGTAGTTTTTAACAGTGGCGTGGGGGGTGGGGGGTGGGGCAGTCTGCCCCAGGTGCACGCCGCTGGGGGGGGGGGGGGGGTGTCGGCTCTGCTGGTTCACTGCTCTCTCTGCCCCGGAACAGGTTACTTCCTGTTCCGGGGCAGAGAGAGCAGGGAACCAGCGGAGACGAAGCTCCCAGCGACGTGCACTCGGGGCGGAGCGGCCCTCCCGCCCGTCCCCTTTGGTAAGAATGTGCTCGGGGGGGGGGGGGGGGCATGCGTGCGCCGAGGGGGGTGCGCAGCGGCAAATCGCCCCGGGTGTCAGCCGCCCTCGCTACGGCACTGGTTTTTAAAAAGGAATATCATTGATTCTGCAAGTTCTTTTACCCCTATGCCAGTTCCAGATCTTTCTTGTCTCCCTCCTTTCACACCATGGATTCCAAGTATGGAGCGAACTAGTAGCAGTGACTGATACCTGACCAATGTGGAACTGGTCTAATACTGGCAGGCATGATGGGGGAAGATGATATTCCACAGAGCTAAATGGATAAATCATTCAAACTCTTTGTAGCAACTTGCCAATGAAAGGCTGTCTTGTCCTTTCTACTACTACTTCTTATCATTTCTGTAGCGCTAATAGATGTATACAGCGCTATACACTGAACATGTAAGCGACAATCCTTGCTCGACAGAGCTTACAATCTAATCAAGACAGACAAATAGGACAAATAAGAGATAAGGGAATTACTTAAGGTGGGAATTATAAAAGACTTGGGTACTGAACAAGTGAATAGGGGTTAGGAGTTAAAAGCAACCTCAAAAAGGTGGGCTTTTAGCTTAGATTTGAAGACAGCCAGAGCTGGAGCTTGACATACTGATTTAGGAAGTCTATTCCAGGTATATAGTGCAGCAAGATAAAAGGAATGGAGTCTGGAGTTTGCAGTGGAGGACAAGGGTACAGATAAGAGAAATTTACCCAATCAACAGAGTTCCCGGGGAGGAGTGTAGGGAGAGATAAGAGTGGAGAGGTACTGAGGAGCTGCAGAGTGAATGCACTTGTAAGTCAATAAGAAGAGTTTGAATTGTATGCGGAAATGGATAGGAAGCCAATGAAGTGTCTTGAGGAGAGGACTAATATGAGTGTAGTTGTGCAGCAGAGTTTTGAACAGATTGAAGTGGAGAGAGATGGCTTAGTAGAAGACCTGTGAGAAGCAAGTTGCAGTAGTCTAAGCATAAGGTTATGAGAGTGTGGATAAGGGTTTTGGTAGTGTGCTCAGAAAGGAAGGGACAAATTTTGGTGATATCATACAGAAAGAAATGACAGGTTTTAGCAGTCTGTTGTATATATGCAGAGAAAGAAAGAGTCAAAGATGACCCCAAGGTTACGAGCTGACGAGACAGGGACAATGAGAGTGTAACTCACAGATATAGAGATAACACTGTCATCCTCCCTGTCTCATCCACTCGTAACCTTTGGGTTTCATAACTAACTCTCCTTCTCTTTAATGAGCAATGTGGAGCTCAGGGGCTGATACAATAAGCTGCTTGCTAAATCTGTGCATTGGGTTTCAGCACAGTTTCCTTGTGCGTGCTAAAATTAACTTTTACTCCTGATGCAGTAAACTAAATTACTGTGGTGTTAAAAAAAATGTGCACAGACAGAAAAAAACTGCAAAACGTATTGCAGTTTTCTGAAGCAGGCATAAACCTTTATTTCTTTCTGCTTTACTCTCAGTAGCATGGAATGTTGCCACGATTTGGGTTTCTGCCAGGTACTTGTGATCCAGCTTGACCACTGTTGGAAACATGATACTGGGATAGATGGACCATTGATTTGACCCAGTATGGCTACTCCTATATTCTTATGTTCATAAGCCAATTCCCATTAATTAATTGTGAATGGCGATTGGTTCATGCACTGACAGGAAAGTAGAAAGAAAAAAATGGCTATTAGGTCTAAGGTACCCCCAGTCAGGAAAACCCTGGTCCCAGTATTCCTGGCTTGGTCACCCCACACAAAGACATCCTGACCTAGGTATCTGGGATAGGGGGACCCTTGACCAGAAAGTCCCTGAAGCTATGGTACCTTCATATACTTGATCCCATGGAATCCTTATTTTCCACCACCATCTTTAAGGGAGAGGAAGGGATAGTAGATGGCATAGATGGACAGACTGGATAGGCCATATGAACATGGTTTTGATCTGCCTTCATCTTTCTATGTTTCAATATGATGGTGCCTAGTGGTACATAGGAACATTCTGCTGGTAGTCAGCCTCCCTTAATCAGCAGGCTGATCCACCCACAGTGATACATTTCAGTGTACCTTATAGGATTAGGTGCTGCCATTTTCCAATATGGCAGCACTAGAGGAAGGAATGAGTGGGAATTGCCTCCCAACATAAAGGTAGGTTGGGGTAGGAAGGTGTTTGTGGCCCATTTCAAACACCAGAAATTGTCTTGAGGGGTGGGAGAAGGGATGTTTGGGGCCCACTTGGGCAACAAGGGATTGTTTTTGTGGATGAGGTAAGGGGCTTTGGGACCCATATGGATCACCTGGGATTTTTTTTTTTAAGAGAGAAGGGGCATGTTCTAGGACCCCCCTATTAGAATCATTTGAGTTGAATTGCTGCAGTAAAGATTCAGCACTAAGGTATAAGTGAAAAATTGCTAAAATTTAGCATGGCTTTTTCAAATTCCTGATTCACCTGGTTTAGTATGCCAATCACATTGCCTTTTAGCGCAGTAGTTTTACCGTAGTTGTTTCTGTTCTAAAATCCTTATTAATATTGGTATGGTTAAATTCTGAGTAAGAGGCTATGCTAAAAGGATAACATAACTTATATCATCTCGTCACTGAGGAAAGACACTTCTACCTAATGCACCTACTTAGTCTTACTACTTAATGCACCATCACCAGCATATTTTTTCCTTCAAATACCTCTCTTTTTATCTCATTCTCCCTTTTCTGTCTCTTTTCATCACTGTCTCATCGTTTTCACCTCCCTCTTCCTCTTTCTGTTCCCATCTGTTTCTTTCTTCCCGCTAGTATCTTTTCTCTCTCCCTCCACGCCTGTCTTCTCACTGTCTCCCCTTCTCTGCCAGTCTTCTTTCTTCTTCTTCTGCCTCTGGCAGACTGTAACCCAGTGCAGGGGAGGAGATGATGTCCCTGGTGTCTCTTTTAACTGCCATTTCTGTTAAATTAGAACTGAGACCTCCAAATAAGTTCCCCTCCCGCAACCCTATCCCCAGCAACTCTACATTTCACTCAAGTGCCGACCAGGGAATTTGCCCATTTGCTCTTGTTATTTGCATGATAAAAGCTGTCGTATACAGAAAAGGTTTTGCAGCTTGGCTTTTGCTTAGCCTGCCTTGAAAAGACAAAGATCTTTCTGCAGGCAGGAAAGCAAATCCCATTTCTCTGCTTCTAGGTCTGTAGAATGGAAGTGTCTCAAAGGCCAATCTCACTCCCAAGCCCAGGATGGTGCAGAGGTCAATTGCAGAGAAATCCTGTTGCCTCTGTTAGCACTCACAGGCCCTGCTTCCATCTTTCCAAGCTGGGATGATGTTACAAAGCTGAGGGTGGCTGCTGTTTCGGGGTTTGCACTTTTACATTTCATTCTCATTAGCAGCTCTTCACATTCTACTTTCCTCTCACAAAAGAAAATTCTCCCAGTAATGAAATGTTGTGCTTGGAAATTCACAAAGAAAGAGAGAGATAATCCCCAGGAACTGTCTTTGACATGATCTCTTCCTCACTTTGCAGTTCTTTTTTGTATCACTCCAAGCTTTACTCCCCTCATTCCATAACAGGTCACCTAAATTTTAGCATCATTTGCGTTCTTAAACTCGTACCAACTGATATTTCAAACTATTTAACCAGCCAGGAACGGCTTCTGTCCGATTAAATAGTCTAAAGCCGACTAAGTGCTAATATTCAGCGTGAAATAACTGGCTATCTCGGCTGAATACTACCGGTATCCCCTGGATTCTATATATCACTCCTAGCATTCCGTGCCAAAATCCAAACATATTCTGTAACAACACGCATAACTTAACTGGCTTAACAAGCCAATCAGCGTTGTTAACAGCACTTAGCAAGCAATAATAAGTACTAATTGGCAATAATTAGAATTTACATGCATAACTTGCTAAGCATATTCTGTAAAGCACTGTGCCTAATTTCTAATGTGTGAAGGCTAAAAGGGGTGTGGTTATAGGCAGGGAAATGGGCATTTTGTATGCGTTCCAAAATTTATGTGCATTGTTATAGAATATGGCCCAATGCGCCTAAATCTATGTGCCGGGATTTATGCCATGTTTTCACTGGTGTAAATGGAGGCATGTAGTTTTAGGTGCTAAGATGTCAAACGTATTCTGTATACCGTGCCTAAATATAGGTGCCCCTTATAAAATACACTTAGGTGGAAATGTATGCATGGATTTTCTAGGTGCTATATATAGAATTTCCCCCTAAATGGCTAGCCTGGTCACTGGCTATGTTTATTTATTTATTTAGATTTTGCTCACACCTTTTTCAGTAGTAGCTCAAGGTGAGTTACATACAGGTACTCTGGATATTTCTCTGTCCCAGGTGGGCTCACAATTGAAGTTTGTACCTGAGGCAATGGAGGGTTAAGTGACTTGCCCAAGATCACAAGAAGCAGCAGTGGGATTTGAACCGGCCACATCTGGATTGCAAGACCGATGCTCTAACCACTAGGCCACTCCTCCACATAGACAGTTAGCACCAATATTCATCGGCTGACTGGCTACGTTTAGCGGCCAGATAGACCCATGTAAATAGCAGGTCTAGTATTGGCTGCTATAACTTAGCTGGTCAGCTGATGAATATCAGTTTAACCGGCTATGTTTTAGCAGACAAAAATACCCCAGAAATTCAATACCGGTCGCTGGATACGGCACCAGCATTGAATTTCCAGGTTTGTCGCTGACCGCAAGATTTAGCTGGGTTTCCTCCCATGGTTTCAATATTGGCCCCATATTGGCCTTTCATGTGGGTAAGTGAACAGTTGTGCACATAAATGGCATAAGCGCATCCAATAGTTGCTCTGCAATTACGTGCAAAAATAGTTTTGCACGTAATTTGTAGTAGGACATACACAGAGGAGGGTCATGGGCAAATCATAGGCAGGGCTGACATTTATGCAGACTGTTTAAGTTATGTCTACAATAGCGACGGTGACAAAAAGGATGGAAGCTAGATGATGTTCCGAATATAAAAGTTTATTAAAATATCCAAGGACTCGACATGAGTCGTGATTTGGCCATCGAGTCTTCTGTAGGATGTTACTAAATGTCCTAGCTTTCCAAACAAGCATGAATGAAATCACATCTCATGTGATATGAAAATTCTTGGCTTAGAGCAGTCACATTCTCTGTTTGAATGAGAACGTGACTGCTCTAAGCCAAACATTTATTTCTTGGACATCATCTAGCTTCCATCCTTTTTGTCACCTTTGCTGGGTTGGGCATATCTTTGTGATTGCAAGGGTTCCTGCTCTTCTGTTATTTTTGTTGGGTTGTTTAAATTATCCCTCAAATTCTGTATATATCATCCAAGTTAGGTGTGCAATTTGGGGTGTGGATTGCAGATACACATGCAAAGTAATTGGTTAAATTGATGATAACAATCAATAATTGGCCTAAACTAGGACTAATTGGCACTAATTACTGGTTACACACTTATCTACTCTGCGCCCCTATTCTATGACCCGTGCATCTAATTCATCTTGCGCGCAACTCCAAATGGGAAGTGGCCAAAGGAGGGGCAGGAGTGAGTCATGGGTGGTAGACAGCAAAACAGAAGAAACAGTGCAAATGGCAAAGAAACAAAGTGAAGATGACAATAAAACCAAACACAGAACCACATGCACAAAACCTAACAAGCCAGCAACGTAGTTTTTACACTGGTTTTCGCCGGTTAGCAAGCACAGAGTTCAGCGAGACATGCACAAAAGAATTGTACAAGCTGCTTTCCTGTCACTGTAGCAACTAACAAAAATTGTCTGCAAAGTTATTATAATGAACTAATTACTATACAAATGTTCATGCAAAGCGATGCACAGCCATTTTCAGAGTGATGCACAGAAGCAGCCCTACCTTTACCGAGGAAAATTTAATGGGAGGTATGGAACTGTTGGTCCTGACAGTTCTTCATTGTAGCAGGTACTCCACAGTCACTCCAGAAGTCCTCTTTCACTCCTGCAAGAGGAGAAGGACCCGCAGGGAGAAACAAGACATGCTGGAGCAGCCCTGCTGGCACCTACCCTTCACCAGGTCAAGAAAAGTAAACACCCTTGCAAACAACAAACCCACAAATCTACAGATTCACATCCATCTCGACCTTTCATCATTTGAGCGCTGACTGCGGCAGTGAAGTAGATTGAACGTCCCCCAGCAGTTTGGGAAAAAAAAAAGCTATGCCGGCTTTCATACATGCAGCTTGTATGAAAACCATATACAAGCACCGCTCTGACCATGCGCAGCGCAGCCACACTTAGCGATTGGCTGTTCTGCGCATGCTCAGCTGTCCAACAGGCTTCCCTCTTTCCTATTTGCATGGGAGCTGCTTTGGGAATGGCTCTGTATTTCCAAATTGGTAATTTTTACCGAGGTAGAAATACAGAGTGATTCTTTAGGGGTACCTTTGTGCATCTGGGCCACAGTCGGTGCTTTTAAAACCTTTAATCAAAACAAGGCACGACTTGACATGGGCCTGTGTTTCAGCCACCTGGCCTGCATCAGGAATCCGATGCCAATGATGTCACTGAACTCAGATTCGTTAAGCACCATAAGCATTGCTGGTCAGTAAACATTGGTGAGCGTACTCACTCCCTCCCTCTCATACAATAGCTCGCCATACTAGAATTGAATGATCTGATTCAAATTGGACAGAATGAAAAGCCATGGGTGTTCCCAGCATTTAAGGATGGAGTTATAGATTACTTCCATTTTTGCACCTGACGGTAGTTAAGCACAAACATTTACACCAGCTTTTGACTTAAGCTAGTATTCTATAAAGATATTCCACGCCGAACTGCCGTTATAAAATTTGTTCTTAGCGTGTATCATCTTGGCACCTAAAGTTAGGTGCCATTTACTGAATCTATCCCTATATGCATATATGCTGGATTTAAGCGTGCAAATTTATGCCAGCCATATAAGTGTACACTAACATTATGGCATATATTCTATAAAACCACTTATGTGCATAAGTGTTCTTAATATGCCTAATATCAAATGCTGTAGTGGAACAGGGTAAAACACAAGTGATTTTAGTAGAATCCATTTTCTGTGTTCCATTGAGCAATCATTGTTTATGTGCATATAATTCCCTCTTATATGTTCTCTTCATCACATTCCTTGCATAACCACGATCCAGAAATCTCTGAAACATGATTATTGCTTGATTCTTATATTCATCCACAGTAGAACATAAGTGTCACAACCGTAAGAATCAGCCCACTGGTATATTGTTCCTTAAATGTGATGGCTGTGATAATGTAGAAGAATATAACAATCAGCTTATTTTTGAGGAATAGTAGTTACAAATTGTTCCTGTTCATAAGAGATTAGTATGTCCAAAAAAGCACTGGACTTCTCATGAAACACTGCTACAAACTGTATGTTGGCGTCACAAGAATTTATCCAAGATAAAAAAAACTTCTGAAATTTATCCCTACCTGCAGTCCAGACAAAGAATATATCATCAATAAAGATTGAAAAAGTTCAGAAGAAGAAACAAAATCATGTTCAAATCGGTCCATAAACAAGCAAGCTAATGAAAGTGCAGCCATTGAACCCATAGCGGTTCCTTTTACCTGTAAATAAAAATAATTCTTCTTCAATTCACAAGTCATTACCGCCATCAAAAAGGAAATTTTACCAGCTGATATTTGTAAATTAACCAAATTATTCTCTATGACTGTCAATGCCTCTTGATGTGGAATATTAGTATAAAGAGTCGTTACATCCATTGTAACAAGAATAACTGATTAATCCAAAGGCAACTGGCATTCCTGTAATATGTTTAATAGCTGTGTTGAATCCCTTTTGTAAGATTTAATTTTTGGAATCAGAGGTTGAAGATAAGAATCCACATAACGGGACAACAGTTCCAACAAAGAACCTATCCCTGCCACAATTGGATGGCCCGGTGAATTAACAAGTGATTTGTGTACTTTGGGGACAAAATAGATCTGAGGAATACAGGGATGTGATTGATCCAAATATTTGTATTTGGTTCAGCATTTAAAAAGAAGATAGAGCAGCTTTTAAACTAGAGACTGGGGGAAGGCTGACAGTCGCTCAAAAGTGCATGGTTCGGAATAAGGTATCTTTTAAAGATATCACCAAAACAGGGAAGATAGGGTATCCTGATAGTGAGGTTGCAAAAGAGACCGTAGTAGATCAGGTGTCCTTAAATAAAAATAAAAATCAGACAAAAGATTGCAAATTAATACTGTCAAGTACTGAGCATGATGTAAATAGGAACAACAAACATAGTTTGAAATGTCTATATGCGAATGCCAGAAGCCTAAGAAATAAAGATGGGAGAGTTAGAATATATTGCACTAAATGAAAAATTAGATATAATAGGCATCTCTGAGACCTGGTGGAAGGAGGATAACCAGTGGGACACTGTCATACCAGGGTACAAATTATATCGTAGTGACAGGGTGGATCGAATTGGTGGAGGGGTAGTATTGTATGTTAAGGAGGGCCTTGAATCAAATAGATTGAACATTCTGCAGGTAACAAAACACATCCTGGAACCCCTGTGGATTGAAATTCCATGTGTAAAGGGGAAAGGGATAGTGATAGGAGTGTACTACTGTCCGCCTGGCCAGGATGAACAGGCAGATGTAGGAATGTTTCAGAGGAGTGACGGCTGTTACATACAGAACTTATTCCTTAGGAATTGACGCCTCAGGTAGAGACCCCGTTGGAAAATTTAAGATTGTTCCACCCCCCAACCCAACCAGAAAAGAATCCTTTGATGCCAACAAAAATCCCAGAATTAAAGATTCCTTACCAGATTGTGCCGATTAATAATTCTAAAGATTTAATAGCATTAGAAACAGGATTTGGAGAAACAAACCTGTGGCTTGAATGGGCGCATTATACTACAAAGAGTTTGAATGTCTCTAATTGTTATTTTTGTTCCCATGCAAGAGCAGAACCAACAGTAGTTCCCTTTCCTTTAGATCTCCACAATGACCCAGATGGTTTTTGGTGTATGCTAGAGTTACTTCAGGTAACAACTGAAGTGAATCAGTCTTGTCAACATCTTGATGAGCACCACCCCTACTTACCCCCTCGGCTGAGGGTTCCACCCGCATTCAGGATTCCAGATCCTGCTACCAGATATCATACATGTCTGGAACGATATGGGGTGAAAAATACACGATTTCTAGGAAATTTGACCAATTGTAACACAACCCTAGAAAAAGGGACCCTGCGAAATCTAAATCTCACAGACTTTTCACAAGCTAGAGCAGACATATGGTGGTACTGTGGAACCCACACTATCTACCATACACTCCACAGGAGTTGGACAGGCAGATGTGCCTTAGTCAAATTGGTAATTCCAATTATAATAGCATCTTTGCTCCCTCCTCATAGCAGCTCTTCCTCACGAGTGAAGAGAAATGCAATGCCTGGATCTTTTGATGATCGGGTCTATATAGATGCAATTGGAGTTCCAAGAGGGGTTCCTGATGAGTTCAAAGCCAGAAACCAAATAGCTGCAGGATTCGAATCAGCTTTCTTTTGGTGGGCTACTATAAATAAGAATTTAGACTGGATCAACTATATATATTACAACCAGCAGAGATTTGTCAATTACACCAGAGACGCGGTTCAAGGAATTGCAACACAATTAGATGCTACCAGCAGAATGACGTTAGAAAATAGATTAGTTCTTGACCAGATTTTGGCATCGGAGGGTGGAGTGTGCCGGAAAATAGGTACACAGTGTTGCACCTTTATCCCTAACAATACTGCTCCAGATGGCTCAATCACCAGAGCTTTGGAAGGCTTAACCTCACTGTCACAAGAATTGGCAGAGAACACTGGTGTTGACACATCCTGGACTGGTTGGATGGATAGAGCTTTTGGTAAATGGAAGACATTTATCATTTCAGCAGCCACTACTATAATTATAGTGGTAGCAATTTTTGTATTAGTAGGATGTTGCATAATCCCTTGTGCTAGAGGCTTAGTAGAACGCTTAATTGAAACCGCAATAATGAAAAAGACAACCACAGGACAATATGTCCTGTACGAAAATCTCCTTCCCAACACCACAGGAGATAACACATTGGACTATCTCCCTCTGAGAAGGACCAATCGCTATGCAGATGCTAGAGACACTAGAGAGATGTCTGCAACTGTATAATCAGGTAATAGCACACAGGGATACAATATAACCATATAAAGCTTTATAAGATGATGTGATACATGAGCAAAATGTCTACCTATGCAAATCTATGCAAATGTATACTCAAGATATAATCAGTATATAACCAAAGAATTTATGATTGATAACAATATATACTCACATAGGTAAGAATAAGTTAGAACCTGCATATTAAAGGGTTGAATCTAAAATATTATTATAATACTTATAAGTTTTTGTATAACCATAGACATAGATAAGTAAGATAGAAATAAATGAAGTGGTGCCAAGATGGTAATCTCAAATCAAAAACAAATTAGACTGTACCAGTTAACCTTAAGACTCAGAAAATTTGATGGCCTTATAGGATACCTTCTGGAATGGATGGTACCATGGTGTATTAACCCTGGTGTCACCCTATGGGATAGGGTGAAGAGGGGAATGTTAATATGTGGCCTGGCTTCAGACCTACCACTGGAATAGTGGTGGGCTAAGCTACACAGCCTAAAGCAACTGAAAAGTACTGACTAGGCCAAATGACAAGCTAATGATTTCTTATATGAGAATCTGCAAAAAGCAGGTCTGAACAATGAGTCTTAACACAACCAGGTACAACTTTCTAATTGAATATAGCATCTATAATGAAAGAATAATGGGTAAAAGGAATAAAATGAGGTTCTTAAAATGGGACTTATTTTCCATAAGATGGCACACAGATCATAAGATGTTATGAAAGGTATTACAAAAGGAAGATGTGAAACTGAGAAAGATATTTTAGTAAACGAGAAAAACAAAATGTTCCAAAAACATGTTGACTTTGACGGATATGGGGCAATCTCTTGAAATAGCTAGAACGGAAAGACAGATGGTACAGATGCGCATCTGGCCGGATACGAAAATATGATCTCAGAAATTGAGAAATATTAGAAAAAAAGGTGCCTCACAATACACTTGTATTGGGATCTGGGGCTATAAAAGAGATAAGATTTAGACAGGGAGTTGGAGTCTTCCCCAGCACTTCTCAGACGGCGGAGCCCTATGCGATTGAACCCAGAATCTGTTTGATGTCTGTACTTAATTGAACACTTGGTAAGAATAAAGCCTTCTCTCTGAAATCTATCTCTGTCTTTATTTTCAAGCATTCTTCACCTCTCATTGATATTACAAACTAAGCCACACACACAACTAACACTCAATGTCTATATAAATTACTGTTGGATTTTAATAGAACACATGTAGATACATAAATGACCAAGGATTCACTTAGATCCTGATAGACACAAGGCCATGGTCATGGTCATTACCTTTGAGTTACGCCTTCTGGTGGCTGCACAACAGAAATATTACTGGGATGGAATATCAAAGGAATTTAGTCAGGCGGCCCAACACATAGTGGAAGCGCAGACCCTTTGTCCCTGGAGAAGGATATTCCTGGGGCGCAAAGAGGGCCTTTAAAATTTACAGAAATTAGGGAGGGTAACAAACTGGGCAACACAATAATAATGAGTGATTTCATTTAGCCCGATATTGACTGGGTAAATGTAACATCAGGGCCTGCTAGGGAGGTAAAATTCCTTGACGAAATCAAGGTTTGCTTTATTGAGCAGCTGGTAAAGGAGCCGACAAGAGAAGGAAAAATTCTAGACCTAGTCCTTAGTGGAGCACATGATCTGGTGCGGGAGGTAATGGTGATAGGGCCGCTTGATAACAGTGATCAAAATATGATCAGATTTGATATTAGCTTTGGAGTAAGTATAATCAGGAAATCCAATACGTTAGCGTTTAGCTTTCAAAAAGGAGACTATGATAAAATGAGAAGAACGGTGAAAAGAAAACTTAGAGGAGCAGCTGCAAGCCTCAAACATTTACATCAGGCGTGGATGCTGTTCAAAACTACCATCCTGGAAGTCCAGGCCAAATATATTCCGTGTATTAAAAAAGGAGGATGGAAGACCAAACAACAGCCGGCATGGTTAAAAAGTGAGGTGAAGGAAGAGCTAAATCCTTCAGAAAATGGAAGAAGGAACCGACTGAAATTAATACTAAACAGCATAAGGAATGTCAAGTCAAATTCAAAGCGCTGATAAAGAAGGCAAAGAGGGACTTTGAAAAAAAGATTGCGCTGGAGGCAAAAACACATAGCAAACCAAAAGGAAAAAAAGCAGATAAAAAAAGACAAAAAAATGGTACCGGAGGGTAACAGAAGAAGTAGTTTATTGCAAGGTTACCTGACGTGGCCACGTTTCGCCCTCAGGCTGCATCAGGGGTACAAAAAACTACAAAAAAAAAAAAATGAATAAAACATAACCATCACATAGTATATTTTATCATAAAACATATCTAAAAACACAATCAAATCATATAAGATAAAAACAGATCAAATCTAAAAACATAATACAATAAAATATAATATCAAATCAATATCAGTTAAAAACATTCAGATTAAATATGCATGCAATAAAATAATAATTTTAATACAAGACATAAGATATCAACAAAAAATAATATCAACACAAAATATATATCAACAGAACTGCATAATACAGATAGGTGGAGATATACAATACTAAAATAACTGAATGACCGTACATACTAAATATCATCTACCTAATAGGTGTAAAAAGCAAAGTGAACTCCTAAAAGTAGTCATACAACCACCTAAAAAATACAAAATAAAATAAATAAAAATAAATGTCAGGGGGACCAGTGCACTACAAATGCTGGCTCCTCCCATGACCAAATGGCTTGCATTTGGTCGTTTCTGAGATGGGCATCCTTAGTTTCCGTTATCGCTGAAAATCAGAAATGACCAAGTCTAAGGACGACCATCTCTAGGGACGACCTAAATGTCAAGATTTGGGCGTCCCTGACCGTATTATCGAAATGAAAGATGGACACCCATCTTGTTTTGATAATACAGGTTTCCCCGCCCCTTCGCCAGGACGTCCTGCGAGGACGTCCTCAGGAAAACTTGGTTGCCCCTTTCGATTATGCCCCTCCACGTGTTGTAATTTGAATATTTTTACTGCAGTAATTAACTATTGCTTATGTTTGACTTATTTTTGCTGTACACCACCACCTTGAGTGAATTCCTTCAAAAACACAATAAATAAATCCTAATAAATAAATAAATAAGAAAAAAATTTGTAAAACGTAGGCGCACTAATTTATACCAGTTCTAGGCTGGAGTAAGTGGTTGTGAGTTACATTAAGTTATGTTCTTGGCTACTTATGTTAGTATTTTCTTAGGAAAAGTAGGTGCCTACTTTTCATTATAAATAAGCTTAATATAGGCTCATTTTGGCTGCCTTAAACCAGGCACCCAGTTAGAAAATTATCCTCCACAAGTCCATCTGTGCACAAACTGGCAAGGTTAAATTGTGTGCTAGCCAAAAAATCAGGGTATCAGTAAAAACTTGAAAGGCCAACACTGAAGAAATATTCTCATGAGCTCACGATGCTGTCCCCATTAACGTCTCCAACAGTAAACCTGCCATGGGGACAAACAAGGTGCTCTGCATCTTAATACCTGCATCAGCTGCTGAAGATATTCCAGAGGACTGCAAGAGAGGCAGAAAAGAACAGGTCCTCATCCAGTGACAGATGTCTCAGGCCATCACTTCTGTACCTGAAGGGTGGGAGAGAGGGAGGACAGGAGAAAGGATCTCTTTTTTGTACTTCCTTTAATCATTCCAAAGTAAAAAAAATAACAATTACAACCCCCCTCAAAAAAAAAAAATTCTAACTCTTTCATTGGCCTTCATATTCTTCCTCTCTCAGTCCATCCCATCCCTCCACAATCCTCTTTATCTTGCAGGCCTTGCATACTTGTGACTACAGTACCTAGATGCATTTATGACTGCTAGCGGTAGAGCATACCCATACTGACACATGTTTCCGAACATGCTTCCTAGGAACTTGTGAGTTCCTATAGGATGAAGAAAAATTGCTTGACCCTATGTCTAGTTCAGCACTCTCTTTCCTAACCTCCCTGTTCTCACCAATCTGTCAGCATCCCTTTCTGGGTTCATTATGTGGGTAATGCAGTGCAAAGCCCCAGTGATATCCCTATTTGACAGACTCAGGGCTCTATGTTAAACGCTTGAGAGGACAAGTAAAAATAGGTAGGGAAGCCTTGGCTTCATGTGAAAAATTAGCCTGTGCTTCCTTATGCCACAAACATATTTGAAATGAAATGTGTTGTACAGTGATCTTGGTAATGATACTATAGAAACACCAAAATGAATAAATCAGTAATGTGCATGGTTTATGTTATAGAAATCCCCATTTCACATAGAGGGTTTGATTCGATGTAAGGCGCCTAAGCACTGAAAAAACCCACACTTAGTGCTATTCTATAAACCTCGCCTAACATTAGGCGTGGCTTATAGAATACACGTAGTAGCTGTCTGGCAACTAAAATTTAGGGGCAGGCATTTACGCCAACTAAAATCTGGTGTAAATGCACATGTCTTATTTAGGTGCAGATTGGGCATATTCTGTTCCTTTTAGTTTTCAGAATGCCCATGACCCACCCATGTCCCTCCTATGGCCATGTTCCCTTTTGAGATCTGTGTGGTTCAATTTACATGCATCATTTTATAGAGTACACTTAGCAAGCTATGCGTGTAAATCCTAATTAGTGCCACAAATTGTTAACATATACTTATCAGTGCAGATTGGCTTGTTAACTAATTAAGGGGGGTCTTTTACAAAGGTGCGCTAGCATGTTTAGCACATGCTATTGATTAAGGTGCGCTAAATGCTAGAGACGCCTATAGGAATATATGGGCCTCTCTAATGTTTAGTGAACACTTATTTTTAGCGTGCACTACAAATGTTAGCGCACCTTTGTAAAAGGGGTCCTAAGTTCTGATTTCAAATTGGCTATGCGTGCTGATTTGCATGCGGACCTTTAGTCGCCATTGATAGAATCTGTGGGAGAATGTAGAGATTGGAATTGAGACATCCAGGTTTGGACATGTTCCGTTGTGATGGTATTTTAGAACAGGCTTTATAGATGCAGAGCCTTTTCTATAATACCTGCAGGAGTGCACATTTATTTGCTGGTATGTACAGTGAGAGCAGGAATTTTACAAATACAGTGCAATCCGCTTAAGTGCAAGGGTCTGGGACCAAAGAAATGCATGCAGTTAACTGGAGAGTGCACTTAACCGTTGTGACCCAAAGAAGCTTGACATCTGATAAACATATGTACAGTACTGTTTATTATTATACGTACAGTATACAGTCTCCGTTAACTGATGTTAGGCTTACTTGAAGTAATAAGTTATAGTCTTCTGTACACTATTGGGTCTGTGAGTTCCATAGACTACGTCTGCCAGACGGTAAAAACTGTCATAGCACTGATATCCAGTGGCCTCCAGATAGGCCCACACGGTGTTGAGACTCTCCAGCGCTTTTGCAAAAGTGACAGGAGGAGGTTGTTGAATTTAGTCAGCATGTGCCTTGCTGCTCATTTCATCCTCTGTTTCATCATCAGCCGTTGTTGCCTGCATGTAGGTGCATATCTCGACATCAGTGCTGTCGTCAGCTGTTTGTAGATCGTAATCAACAGCTACGTAGCAATGAAACTCCTCTTCAGTAACACTGGCTGGGATGTCAATAACCTGTTCATCTGACGCATTTGCAACAGCTGCATCTGTTTCGTCCTTAACAAAGCTTGCCCGCTTGTAGCAGTTCACAATGGTTGCCTGTGTAACATGATTCCAGGCTTCTTTCTGCATATGTAGGGAATCCAACAGTGATAGATTATGAGCCAGTTCAATGGCGCACAGAATATTAAAATCAGGCTATTAGCAATTCTCTTCCATTGCAGAGACGTACATGAGCTATTTGATGAGAACTGGAGACTCAACTTACCAGATAAGTCATTCTTTGAGCTTGAACAAAAATAGAAGGCTTACGATAAAAGTCTGAAGATTAAAAATATAATAAGCATAATAAAATATCATTAATTTGAAAAAGAGGAAGTTTTTTAAAGATCAATGATGAAGAAGCTCACCGTTGTAAAAATCATGTTGCAAGCTGCAGGTTGTAAGCAGCACTGGTAGAGCAGCAGAGATCTTTTTCCTCCGATTTTAATTATAAATTAGGAAAAAACAAGAAAAAACTATAACGTGCAAATACAGACTTGCAATAAGGTTTGATTTTGCTTCTTGCCATAGAAGGTCTTGATAGTAATTATTGAGTGTGAAAAAAGTCTTAACTTGGAGTAGGTGGACACCATTAGTATGTGGCCATTTAAAAAAAATCACTGCATGAGCACTTACCATCACCTATTTAAGAGGTGGTAAGGGCTCATGCATTATCTGTGTGCTAACCAGCTTGTGTGTGGTAATGTAGATGTACTAACTGGTTAGTGCTGGAATACCCACTCTTTGTCCTTGACAACCCCACTGAAAAAGATGCTAAAAAATAAGAGGGATACATTAGCTTGCCCTGCGTTACGCTTTTTTAAAAATTGTGCTAAGTGCACATTAACCCTTAATGCAGCTTAGTAAAAGGACCACTTTACCTCCTGTAAAGGTCTATTTTGAAGAGGTCATCTAAATAAGAAAATACAATACAATCAAGCTTATTTTCGAAAGGGAAGGACGCCCATCTTCCGACACAAATCGGGAGATGGGCATCCTCCCGAGGTCGCCCAAATCGGCATAATCAAAAGCCGATTTTTTGCATCCTCAACTGCTTTCCATCACGGGGACAACCAAAGTTTAAAGGGGCGAGTTGGCAGTTTACCGAAGGCGGGACAGGGGCGTGGTTAAGAAATGGGCATCCTCGGCCGATAATGGAAAAAAGAAGGGCGTCCCTCACGAGTATCTGGCCAACTTTACTTGGTCCCTTTTCTTTTCATGACCAAGCCTCGAAAAGGTGCCTGAACTGACCAGATGACCACCAGAGGGAATGGGGGATCACCTCCCCTTACTCCCCCAGTGGTCACCAACCCCCTCCCACCCCAAAAAAATTTAAAAACATTTTCCAGCCTCTATGTCAGCCTCAAATGTCATACCCTGCTCCATCACAACTGTATGCAGGTCCCTGGAGCAGTTTTTAGTGGGTGCAGTGCACTTCAGGCAGGCGGACCCAAGCCCATCCCCCCCCACCTGTTACACTTGTGGTGGTAAATGTGAGCCCTCCAAAACCCACCCGAAACCCACTGTACCCACATGTAGGTGCCCCCCTTCATCCCTAAGGGCTATGGTAGTGGTGTACTGTTGTGGGGAGTGGGTATTTTTTTTTTGGGGGGGGTTGGGGGGGCTCAGCACCAAAGGTAAGGGAGCTGTGCACCTGGGAGCAATTTGTGAAGTCTATTGCAGTGCCCTCTAGGGTGCCCGGTTGGTGTCCTGGCATGTGAGGAGGACCAGTGCATGAGGAATGCTGGCTCCTCCCACGGCCAAAGGGCTTGGATTTGGTCGTTTTTGAGATGGTCGTCCTTGGTTTCCATTATGGCCGAAAACCGGACACGACCATCTCTAGGGTAGATCTAAGGATGACCATCTCTAAGGTCGACCTAAATGTTGAGATTTGGGCATCCCCAACTGTATTTTCGAAAGGAAAGATGGATGCCCATCTTGTTTCGATAATACGGGTTTCCCCACCCCTTCACCGGAACGTCCTTAGAGATGGACCCCCTTAGACATAGTCATCCCCGTTCGATTACGCCCCTCAATATGGTACTTATAGTCTGGAATAATAGCTATAATGTTCATTAAGGATGACAGAAAAGAAAACCAATCAGTTTTTGGAATGTGACATAACAGAATAAGCAAAATGAACACTGTGGGGATGACCTAACAAAAATATAGAGAGGCAACCTGATTGACAGAAATTGTCCTTCATTGAGATGAATCTCAGATCATCTAGCACATGAGAACTCTCTGGATTTGGCTTTCGTCTCTATGCTGTTCCACCTTTACCTAGTACTGTGTGCAGTTCTAGTCATTCCATTTCAAAAAGGATATATTCGAACTGCAAAAAGGTTTAGAGAAGGACAACAAAACTGATAAAAGGATAGAACAATTCCCTTATGAAGAAAAGCTAAAGAGGTTAAGGTCCTCATTTTACAAGCCCTATTTGAATTTGAGATGTGCATAAACTGGCACTTAGATTTGAAGTGATGGTACATGAAATAATTAATTACTGTGAGAGAATCGTTGACTTGTTTCACGTCAGAACCATTGCCCGACATCTCATCATCGGCTTCAAACTATTCTCACAGTGTTTACAAAATGTGCACCTTTTATTATCTCACAATACTTTATAAAAAAAAGTTATTTTCACATATCTTAAAAGACTTCTATAGTAACTCAAAATAATTTTGTCAGTTGCCTAGGACCTCAGCCAACATGTCATGTTTTGCTATGCTGCATCAGGGCCACGGTCCTTACACAAACGCCCTCATCTCTCTGGTGTCACTGAATAGTTCATCATTTCATGTACCATCATTTCAAATCTGATTTGCGCTGGGTTGGTTATATTTAGGGCCCTGTTTACTAAGGCGCATTAGCGTTTTTAACGTGCCTACAATTAATGTGTGTGCTAACTGGGTAAGTGCCTATAGGGATATTGTAGGTGCGTACATGGTTAATGTGCGTACATGGTTAATGTGTGTTCAAAACGCTAATGTACCTATAATGCGGCTTAGTAAACAGGGCCCTTATAGCATTAAGAATACCCCCACATGACCAAGGGCTGTGTTTAATAAGCTGCTCTGTAGGCACACTAGCATTTTTAGCGTGTGTTAAAAATTAGCACGCGCTACTGCTAGAGACACCCACATATTCCTATGGGTGTTTCTAGTGTTAGTGCATGCTAAAAACACTAGCGTACCTTAGTAAACAGGGCTCCAAGTGATTTGTGATATTTAAAGGTTGATTTAAACTGGCACTTAAACATTTATCTTGCATAAACATCTAAGTCCTCATTTTATAAAGCCAGGTTATGTATGTATCAAACACAAGTGTGTGCAAATGGCAAGAGGGTGAGGTCTGGGCATGTTTTGAGCAGGGTGAGAACATGGCAAGTTGATAGACTTTTGTTCCCCACTTGAGAAGGGGTCCTTTAACAAAGCGGTGCTAAAAAGTGGCCTTAGTCCACCATTAACCAGGTCTTTCCTGCATGCTAAGGTCATTTGTAGTGCAGCAACAAAATGACCAATTTTTGAATTTTTGTGTTAATGGCCATGAATTAATGTTGCATTTGGCAACTAAAAAGGATTATCTCAGAAGCCCATACTGCTACTTATTTTTTAGGTGATAAGGACCCACGCGCTAATCAGTTAGCATGAGGCAATTTAGCTGTGCTAAAGGATTGCCACAGAAATGCCCGCTCTCCGCTCCCTGACATGCCTCCTCTGCAGTAAAAATAAAAATAATTTTTTAGCACATGGCATGCATGTGATAACCCAGAGTGGAGGAATAGCTAATGGTTAGTACTGTACTATACTATACATTGCTTATACTCCGCAAACACCTGAACAGATCAATGAGGATTACAAAAAAAGAAAAAAAGAAAACTAGACAACAACCATCCAGGAAAATACATACTATAACCTAACAACAATCTATCAATTGGCTCATGACAGGATTCACAGCGGTTCATAATAAGAGAATCTCAAAACAATAGAGAGAAGAAATTACAACCCCTCCCCCCCCCCCAAAAAAAAACCAAAAACATTGGCAAGTACTCGTAACCAGACTGGCCACTGTCAGAGGCAGGATGCTGGGCTCCATGGACCTCATGCTGTTTCCCGTGACCCACAAACTTTGCCATGTAATTAAAACCATCGACGAAATAACTAACTTTCGCAAATCTCTAAAGACATATCTCTTCAACAAGGCCTACAAAGATAGCCAATAACCGTACAAAACTACCTCACCAACCCATCCAGTTATTAAAATCCACCTTCTACACTAACCTGCCTAACACCTTCCCTCTCTCTTCCCTTACCTAATCTTTGCACATTACTAATTGTACCTAAAATCCTGGAATGACTATGTCATAACAAACTCTGTAAGCCAAATTGAGCCTGCAAATAGGTGGGAAAATGTGGGATACAAATGCAATAAATAAATAAAAAATTACTTTTAAGGAGGAAAGGCCTCAGTGGCTCCTTAAAAATAATTTAATTACATGGTGAAGTTTGTGGGTCTGAGGGTGAGGAGAATTTGTGGTGTTTTACCTTTGTTTCCTAAGTCCTGGTTCCATCGTGTTGTAATAGTGTTGTTTCCTGTGCCATTTCTGGGAATAGTTTTTTGGGGGATTTTTTCCTTTCATTTTTCGTTATGGGAGCAATGTTGTTATGAGTGCACGCTCTTTCAAACAGAATGCAATATTCACAAAGAGCTCACCCTATTTGTGAACAGTGTACATCTTTCCCAATAGTGCAAGCTCTTTCAGAAGATTGTACACCAGTGGTTCCCAAAACCATCCTGGGGGAACCCCAGCCAGTCAGGTTTTCTGGATATCCACACTGAATATGCATGACAGAAATGTACATGCAGTGGAAGCAGTGCATGCAAATGAATCTCATGAATATTCGCTGCAGATATCCAGAAAACCTGACTGCCTGGAGTTTCCCCAGGACAGCTTGGGAACCACTGGTTTATACTATTGACGGCATACGAAAAATACAAAATTTCATTTTTGTTTCTGTTCATTTTTCTTTGTCAGTGATCTGAAATGACATTTCCTATATTGTTTCAAAGGAATGCATGTCTCTAGTGGCCATTAGCAACTGCAAAAACTGATCTGACCACCCGTTTTCACTACCACATGATCAGCTAATAAACTGCATTAAAGAGAAGCGTCTGCCCTTCTGATAATCAAACTCCTGCAGCTTCTTAAAGAAGACCCACCACAAACCATATTCTACTGGAGTTTTCCTGTACCATCTGTAATTCCAGGTTCAGAAAAACTGCAGGAGGCAGCAGTGGGTAACTTATTCTGATCAGCTAGAGAGATGTCTGATTGCTACACAGCTGTAAGAAAAAAAAAAACATTAAGGGAAATAACAAATTTTTACGGTCCCCAGAGGCTCATCTGTATATCAAGCTACCATTCCCCACTCCAGACTGAATCTAGAACTCACTGCAAAAAATCACAGCTATCATTCATTTTATTAAAGGCAAATTGTGAAAAGGGCCAGTGTCATATAGCACAGACTGATGCATTTTCTCTGTAACTCGGCAGAATAACGACTGCCTCTTACCTGTCTCCATACTGCCCTGCATACATGTAGCGGCATCACAGAAATGCAAATAGCATGAATAAAACTAACAACACTAGCCTTGATGCTGTTGGCTGGTATATATCTCAGGGTGCATTGTCTATGGAATCTTGTTACTACAGAAGATGAAAACTGATTATGGACTTGCATATACCACCTCATGATGTTACTATTGTTATTACTACTACTACTACTACTTATAATTTCTATAGCGCTGGTAGACGTATGCAGTGCTATACACTAAACATGTAAGAGATAGTCCCTGCTTGACAGAGCTTACAACTAATCAAGGCAAACAGGAAAAATAAGGGATTAGGTGGGAAGGATAAAACAGACATGGGTATCAAACAAGTGAATAGTGGAGCAGAAGGGTACAGATAAGAGAGATTTACCTGATGAATGGAGTTCCCATGGAGGAGTGTAGGGATAGATAAGAGTTGAGAGGTACTGAGGAGCTGCAGAATGAATGCACCTGTAAGTCAATAAGAGGAGTTTGAACTGTATGTGGAAATGGATAGGGAGCCAATCATGTGACTTGAGGACGGGGCTAATATAAGCGTAGCAACACTGGTGGAATATAAGTCGTGTAGCAGAATTTTGAAGGGGAGAGAGATGGCTTAGTGGAAGACCTGTGAGAAGCATTTGGCATGGAGGAGGTGGCGGTGGAGACAGGGCAAGATCCTGGAGGCCTTTCCCTTCCCGCAGTTGGAGGGGAACATCGACTTTCTTGCAGGTTTTGGCTCTACCATATTTCACCAGTGGATATGGGGGGGGGGGGGGGGGGGGAATTGTACTTCCTTAGCTGATCTAAAGGATTTGGGTTTGGGTTCTTTCCCATCATTTGCTCAAGTGCAGGACAGATGGAATTTTTCTCATACCTATTTTTTTCCTACCTCCAGGTGCGACATTACTGGACTGCATTGTGTCTACGCCACCAGGATTTGTGGGATTTTGGGAAATTGGATGCTCAGTTTTTTAATACACCCATGACTCTTAACAGGTTGTCTTATTGGTACAGGGTGATGAAAGATACCATCAGTGCAGGGGTGTCTTACCCTCCTTCGGGAGCAGTGGTCATCAGATCTGGGGCAGTCCTATAAAGAACAGCAGTTTATAGATCTGGGGCAGTCCTATAAAGAACAGCAGTTTATAGATCTTTTTACGGCTCTATACAACTTCACTAAGTCCACCGCTTTGCAAGAACTTCAATATAAACTATTACACAGAATGTATATTACTAGGGCATGGGACACCTCTTAAGGGCTGTGGTCAAATGGGACTTGTGTTACATGTAAACATGTGGAGGGCACAATGGTGCATTCCTTTTGGAGTGCAGTTTCCTAATTATCTGGCGGCAGGTGCTTCTGGTGGTAGAATGGGTACTTCAGCATTCTATAGAGTGGGTCAAGGAGCCGACTCATGAGCACCCCCAATATTTAGAAAATTCCTTGTATGTGTCCAAGAAAGGGCTATTTCCACTGGCCTTAGTACCTCCAATAATTCTGAAAAATTGGCTCCAATAGCACTCTCCTTTTAGGGGAGCAGCAGTTTCTGATAGTCCAGGGCTTAGTACCCCCTCAACGCAGATTCCTCTACAACACTCTTTTGCGCATTAAAAAAATGATCCTTTCCTATTGGGTAGCAGAAGAACCCCCTTCACAGGGGCAATGGCTAATGGGTATGAGAGAGCTGGCCCTTTTTTGAAACTCGGATGTACCAACAATCCTTCCGCCCCGATAAGCGATGCTATGTCGCCTTGTGAGGCCAGTTTTTGTATCTACGCACAGTTCCTCTTTTGTTTAGTCCTGCACATCATGGTCCTTTTGTATGTGTGTGTGGGAGGTGTTTAGGGAGGGGTTGTGGCTGTTTGGTTGTCTGGCAAGAAAGGTTAAGGAGTGATTGCGATGGATGTTGCAGGTATGAAGGCTAATATGTATGTTGGGGTTTTTGTCTGATATTTAAAATTATAAAAGCACAACAGTCTAGTGTGGTACATATTGCAGGGGTGGTATTATTCTCTGTCTCTAGTAGCATAATGTATGTCGTTGCTAATTTACTCTCTGCCCCACTGACTGTTGCAATAAAATATATTTTAAAAAAGTCTCTGGTGAGTAATTTAAAGTACTGTGTACAGTGCTGGAGACTGCACCTTTGAAAAGATAAACAGGATAGAGGTGGTCCAAAGGGTGGCTGCTAAAATGGGACGGACTTAAAGATCTCAATATGTGTACTTTGGAAGAAAGATGGGAGAGGGGAAATATGATAGAGACATTTAAATACCCCTATGCACAAGAGGTGAGTCTCTTTCAATTGAAAGGAAGCTCTGGAAAGAGGGGGCATAAGATGAAGACGAAATGGTAGACTCAAGAGTAACCTAAGGAAATACTTCTTCATGGAAAGGGTGGCAAATGTGTTGAAGGGTCTCCCAATGGAGATGGTGGCATTTCTAAGGAAGAGGAAGGGATAGTAGATGGTATGGATGGGCAGACTGGATAGGCCATATGATCTTTATTTGCCTTCATTTTCTATTTTTCTATGCTGTCTTTTTCATCTATGTTTAGGTCTGGTCAAAGTGGGTATAAGCAATCCATGATGGTGGAAAAATATATTGCAGTTAGCATAGATCGATAGCTACCTGGGATCGGTACATAAGAACAAAGAGTAGCCATACTGGGTCAGACCAGTGGTCCATGTAGCCCAGTATTCTATTTTCCAAACAGTGGCCAAGCCAGGTCATAATTACTTGGCAGAAACCCAAATTGTGGTAACACTCCATACTACAAATCCCAACAGTTGCTTCCCATGTCTGTCTCAATAGCAAACTATAGACTTTTCCTCCAAGAATTTGTCCAAACCTTTTTTAAACCCAGATATGCTAACCGCTCTTACCTCCTCCTCCAGCAAAGAGTTCCAGAGCTTAAATATTTGTTGAGTAAAAAAATATTGTCTCCTATTTGTTTTAAAAGTATTTCCGTGTAATTTCCTCGAGTGTCCCCTAGTCTTTGTACTTTCGGAACGAGTAAAAAAATCTACTTACTTCTACTCGTTCTACACCACTCAGGACTTTGTAGACCTCAATCATATCTCCATTCAGCCATCTCTTTGGGTTTTTGCCAGGTACTTGTGACCTGGAATGGCCACTGTTAGAATCAGGATACTGGGCTTGATGGACCATCGGTCTGACCCAGTATGGCTGTTCTTATTTTTTTATCTTTTATTTGTACAATTCCTCGCAAATGAAATTTAAACCATCTCTGGTGTCTTTATTTTCTGTTCACCAGTTATACATTTTAGAGTTACTTACTTTAACTATTATATTTATACATGTAGCTTGGAGGTCTCATAGGTAATGAACTCTGTATTATCAAATTGTGGTCAGTTTAAAAGGTACAGTGTGCAAACTTTTCTTACACAGTACTCCTCTTGCTGGAGTATAGTAAATGGAGTGGAGGCATGATTTAAGCTATGCCAAAGATTTACTGAAGGATCCAACATTATCAGTTATAGCAGCAATCTGTATTGAACCCAGGAATGTGTGCCACTGCAGGAGAAAAGTTGCAAGGAGATCTCAGTAGAAAGCAGGGATACTAGAATGCAACACGGTTTTATTTCACTTTAACCCCTGCTACACCACATAATTTTAAAGCATGTAATATTCAACATGCAGCACTCATACCATATGACTTAGGGGCCTTTTCACTAAAGGGTTGCTGTGCGGTAATGGGCTTGCCGCATGGCAAATTGGAACTACCATAGGCCTAACGTGGCCTCCAGCAGTAGTTCTGTCCCAACGCATGGCATTTCTGGTGCTACTGGAAATTCTAGAAAAATATTACCACAGGGGGTTACCCAGCAGTAATCGGGCAGCACCATGCGCTGCCCAGTTACCGCTGGGTTAGTGTCAGGGCCATTACTGCCACTTCATTGGCTGGCGGTAAGTGTTCCCCTCAAAACGGCCACGCGGTAAGCACAAACTTACTGCGTATTCATTTCTTTTTTCAGGCTTTGTTTCCGCTGTGGTAAAAAGGGCCTCAGTGTATAGCAAAAATGGCTGCCACTGCAAAAGCAGAGTCTCATTTACCTCAGCTTAGTAAAAGGGCTCCTTCAAGGAATGGCTTTTTGCTGGGGACAATTTTAGCCTATAGAATATTTAAGTAGGAGGGAAACGCCAGTCCTTGCAGTTAGTAATCAAGCTACCTGCCCTTCCCCTTCCTCCTGCTCTGGCATTACAGAAACCTGTGGTGTACAGTGCACTTGCAGCAGGTTACCTGGGGAAAAGGAGCATTGCACTGTGCCACAGAAAGGAAAATTACAGGTTACAAACCTGGATCCAGCCTGATGAATGGAAGCAATATAAAATCAGTTAGCATCCAATGAGGTTATAGGTGACACTGGTGTCACAGCAGTACACTAGTATCCATGAAGTTTTGATTAAGAACATAAGCATTGCCATATTGGGTCAGACTGAAGGTCCATCAAGCCCAGTGTCCTGTTTCCAACAGTAGCCAATCCAAGTCACAAGTCCTTGGCAAGATCCCAAAAGAGGAAAAACAGATTTTATGCTGCTTATTTTAGGAATAAGGAGTGCATTTTCTTGTAGGAACCTGTCCAAATCTTTTTTAAACCCTGCTAAGCTAACTGCTTTTGCCACATTCTCTGATTTCCTACCTCTGCCTCTCCCCACCTTTGGGTATATTCACTGTCTTCCACTCCTTTGCTTTATTTCCTGCTTGCTGTCTGCTGTCTTTTTTTAACTCCCCCTTTTGCTTTTTTTGTCCCATCTTTGCTTTCCCCTTACCACTTTCTCATATACCTCTCCCTCCCCCTCCCTCCGCTTCTCTCCTTAGATGGTACTGCCCTTAGGATGCTCACATACTGGCTAGACACTGTAGTATGGCTGTAAAATAAGATACTGGAGGATCAAAATAAAGAAATAGGATACCCTAAAATAACAGTATACCATAAATCCAAGAACCCCTCTACAGGCAGGGAGGCTACAAAAGGCAGTAGAATCTAATTCATTAAGGCTTTACTGCCGGACTCTGTCTTTGGGGAAAAAAAAATATTTTACTGAGTTAGGTCTATAGTGATGGAGAACCAGTGCTACAGTACCCACCATTCAAAACAAAAAAAATCACCCCCTTTCTTCCTTTTCCTCTCTCTCTCTCTCTCTCTCTCTCTCTCTCCTCTCTTCCTGCTCAGTTGAAATCATTATGAATCACATCCTCCTCCTACACTCCCTTGCATGTTGTGTACGTATCAAAGAGAAATTAACTGCCCCAGAGTGACATGCTGCTGCCCCTGGAGGGATTCTGATCTTTGCACAAACTCGTTTTTAATAGACTTACACCTCATTTGGTCTCTAAAGCCTTTTGAAAAGGTCCCTCAAGACTGGACCAGTGAGTCCATTGGAGGCCACTGCTGTCTGATGCTGTCTCTTTCTCTAACCAGCTGAGCTGAGAATGAGTTGATTAGACCCTGCGAGGGAAACCCGATGGGATTTAAAGAGACAGATGCAGATAAATATATGGAGAGTAGGGCCCCTCCTCTCTCTGACTGACCTCAGCTGGGCTCTCCATTGAAGGAACAACAAAAGAAAACAATCAGATCTCTAGAGGGTTCCAACTTCATTTTTATAAATTGTTTTCTTTAATGCTGCTGTTGACCGCTAGCCTGAGGCTCTTTAGCGTTTATAGGTTGTAATGATTCAATAACTGGGATTTACCAGTGGCTTTTAATTTTACTGTTTGATTCAGTACCATTATTGAAGCCTTGGGCACAAGAGAGGCTCCTATAATTTAAGTGAATATTTGCCTCGCTTGGATTTAGACTTTTTCATTACATGCCCTTCTTTTTGAGCAGTTTATTTAGAACAGAACCTTCTGTTTTTAATACCTGAATCTCCAATGTGTTTAGCAAGAATTTTGGCTTCCTAGAGCCCGAGTTAAAACTACTTAATTAAGGCCAATCTCTTGTGTTCTGACACAGCTTGAGCTCAATGCCACAGCCAGCAGCTCTTGCTTATACACTAGTACTTCGGTCCTGTGCCTTTTATTATCGCTGGCCTGAGTCTTCAGGGAACGACTACAACCTCCTGTTGGACAGGGCTCTTATGTGGGCCTGATGATCAGTATGGATTACCCTGTGAGCTCTAGAATTAGAACCTTTCATTGACCAGAAGAGTCTCCTCTGTTAACTTCATTCCGACTTTGAGGATCAAACCTCCTGTTTAATCTGGGACTGCCTGTAATTCATTAGTCCATTTCTACCTCTAGTATAGAATTGGGGAGCCAATGTTTCCACTTTGCAGTGGAATATTGAGGGTTATCCTATATCCACCTGTCTGGGTGTCTATTGAACCTTTGTAATCCTGAGAGCTGATTCAAAGTGTTTTCCAGAGCTCAGCTTCCAGATGTGATTTTAGACCCCATCACCTGGCATGGGTCGTGGAGCTATAAAGTGCACAACCGCTGAACAAACAGCTAACTGAGGTGTCCATGAGATAATTGTGTGGTTAATTACTCAGTCAGATGTGTCCTTTGGCATTTAGCTCAGTTGGAACAAAAAAGCCAGGACACTAGTATGCTCATTACAGCTTGGGCATGCACTGTACCTAAAAGGGCACTCAGAGCCAACCTCAAAGATAGAGGTGAATATGAATAGCTATAACAGTGCTGCCAGCTAATCCTAACCCTACATAGAGGCATCTGGCATGTCCTACTTTTTTCACACATCCTTCTGATGTATCATGGTACCCCTCGTATTGTCTAATGGAGGTATTAGGCCCACAAACCCCACAACGTAAAGGGTGAATCGCTTCTTTACTCTTTCCAATAATACTAGGACTAGGGGGCACTCAATGAAAATGCTAAGTAGTAAATTTAAAACAAACCAGAGAAAATAGTTCTTCATTCAACGTTTAATTAAACTCTGGAATGTATTGCCAGAGAATGTGGTAAAAGCAGTTAGCTTAGAAGGGTTTAAAAAAGGTGTGTTTAATTGCTCAACCGAAAAGTCCATAAACCATTATTAAGGTGGACTTAGGAAAATATACAGCTTATTTGTAGAATAAGCAGCATAAAATCTGTTTTACTGTTTGGGTTCTTGCCAGTAATTGTGACCTGGATTAGCCACTGTTAGAAACAGGATACTGGGCCTGATGGACCTTCAGTCTATCCAAGTATGGCAATGCTTATGTTCTTATATGCAGCTCTAATACAAACTGGCATTATGGAATATACAGATAACACTGCAGAGGAAGCATGGAGAAACTACCTCCAATTAGTGAAGTACTTCAAATGAAGCTACTTGCCTTTCCCCTTCCTCTGAACACCTTTTCCATAGGGAGAAAATAAACCCACTTATCAGAGTTGTGCATGTGGAAATGTTTATGGCTACACCCCTATCCCAACAAAACATGATTCTACTAGAACAAAGAAAATGATTAAGATTCTGTTTTTCTTCTTTATTTCACTCTCATGAAAAAAATTCAATGTTTTTTTTATAAATGATTGAAGTTTTTCAGATTCCTCCAAGTAAGTTATTGCTGTAAATATAAGTAAATTTGAGAGTCAATGCAGTATGGATTGTTATCAGAAAGGTGGGCTGACACTACCTTAGCAAATATAAAATATGGCTGCAGCTGAGAAATGGCTTCTCAGAGAGCAGGATTTGATGAAAAGAGCTTAGTAATATGAAACTCGAAGTATGGCCCCTCACGCCTTCTTCCAAGTCTCTTTGCTTTGTTTTCGTCCATGTTGACCTCTCTCTGTCTTTTGGTCTACATGGCTTTCTCTTGCTTGCTCTCCATAAAAACGCATTTCTTACACCAAGGTGTCATTTAGGTGCCTGAGGATGTGTGGTAGGAACCTAGAGGGCGTAGAGGTTGATATTCAAAGTGATTTAAGCAGGCAGAAGCCTCTCCTGCCCGCTTAAATAGTTTCCTGCCGCCTAACCATGGATATTCAGCAGCACTTAACCAGACAGTGCGGCTGAATATCCCCTGAGACCACCCAAACACAAAGTGAGCAAATCAGGGACGGCGCTGGGGGTGGCACTGGTGAGGAGTCCCAGGTTATGCGTGTGCCGGCAATATTTAGTGCTGGCACCCATATAGCTAAGTGGCTTCATTTAGGACAGCTCAAGCGCTGTCCTAAATAAGGTTGTTTAGCTATGCGGGTGTCGGCTCTGAATATCAGGCCAGTACCCGCATAACTTTTTTTTAAAGGCTCTGAGCCCCCTCCCATCCCCCGACAATGTCCCTTCTTTCCCTCCCCCAGCCCACAGTAAGGCTCCCACCACCACAAGACCTCCTGCCCCCCCAACCGTGAAGGTAAGTCCCCAGGCTTACCTACATCCCTGGTGGTCTAGCAGGGTCATTGGGAGCAGGACAGCAGCACCCTTTTCCTGTCACCTAGGGGCTTACCTTCACAGTTGGGGGGGGGGTCTTGCTGTGGGGGGTCAATGTCGGCTGAGGGGAGGGAAAGCGGAGACATTGGTGTGGGGCGGCAAGACAGGGCTCGGGGACTATGCGGCCCCGGTCTGATATTCAACCAGGGCCGCATAACTCTTATGCAACTCCGGCTGAATATTAGTACCGTAATAGTGATCGCCAGTTCTGGTATGAACAATTACAAAGTGATGTAGTGGTAGAATAAGGTTCATGTGTAACAGACACAATAGGGAATCGTAGAGAGGAAGAGTTGTGTTGAGTCCATTACGCTCTTTGGCTTCGATTGTGTTGCAATGTTCAGGCATTTAGGTTGGGTCGGTAGGGTATGCCTTTTTTCAAATTTGTAGCTGTTTCGGTTGGATGTTAGATACATTTTAAGCAAGTGATAGATATTTATGTGCTCCATCATCAATTGATACACAGTTGAGCATTCATCGATTCACCCCTGAGGAAGGCTTTTTAAAGCCGAAACACGGACCGTGTAGGGTCCAAATAAAGTTTTGGAGCATCTTATCCTGGTGTTTTGGACTGATCTCTCGGATTTGGTTCTTTTCCACCCTGTTTTTTGTTGCCTTCTTTACATTCAGCACATACTAATCTGTAGCACTGCTTCATTAGAGAAGCCCAATTTGCATGCACAATTTAATTGAGTAACGAGCCAAATAGCATCAATAATTGGGTGCTAACAATTAATTATTTTATTTTATTTATTTACTTGACATTTTTATTTCGCATTATCCTGGGATAGGCTCAGGTTCAATGTGGCTTCCACTGCAAATATCAAATTGAGAAAAATAGATTTTCGGAATATTTTGGAATATTGAGGGGGCACCTAATTTACGTATGAGGATTTACACCAGATTTTAGATAGTGTAAATGTTTGCGCCCAATGTTGGGTGCAATTGCTGGCACTACACGCTATTCTATAAATGGCGCCCAACTCGGAGCACATCACTCAGCACTCCTTTTTTTTCAGTGCCCAAATCTGGGCACCATTTACAAAATCTAGTCCAATGGAAGTTATGTGTACTGTTATAGAATAGTGCTTAAGCACCCTGCTGGCAATTTCACGGGTGAGTGTACACTTATGAATGTACATTCTAGTTTTCTATACATTTACATGTGAAAGGAACACATAAATGTGGGTGTTAAGATTACAGAATTGCCCTTCAAGTGTTTGATTAACATGCCATCAAGTCATATCCCTGCATTGTACTGCCTCATTGTGTAATCGGTGGGGATTGCACCTTGGTCATTCCTGCTCTGTTTTGTATGTGATTCCTCAGCAATCAACCAATACGATATCATTAATCCTACTATAAACAATTACACATCTTAGTTGTCATAGATTTGTTCATGTCATACTGCAACATAACATGAAAGGTTGTAAAAGCGAAAATGGAGCGAGACTGTGTGAACAAACCTTCAGAAGGTATAGTGAAATTGCTTGTCGTTTTATGAGACTGAACTGGCCAAAGATTGATTTTCTCTGGAGGATTCTAGGATTTCTCTCCGTGTGCTTGAAGCAAGGACATCACTGTTTGGAACCTGCTAATTACTTATGCAATTTTAAATCAACATACATACAAGTAGTCACTTGGGAAGAAATGTGAGCAGATCACTCCAAGCAAAAATATTATCAAAGGAAAAAAAGGAAAGAAAAAGGGGAAACATATTATAGAAATATTAATTTCTCCACTAAAGTCCACTGAATTTGGGGAGAGAGAAATTAAGAAAAAGCAAAAATTAAATTTATTTTAATTTCCTTGCAAATATGCAATTCATTATACTAAAGTTAAGTATGTTTTTTTTTTTTATTTTTAGTCGTTTCAGTTGACATTCTGTTTGAATGATAAAGCCCCAACCATTTTTGGAACTTGCTAGTTAAAAGTGCTTGTTTTTTCCCCATGTATAACATTTAAGACTGTCCAGTGATTTTTCAGATGTTAAAGCCACAGGATGAGAGCTGTTAAATGATTGAAAAATGTTGTGTAGCCAGAGATTGATGATGAAGCTAAACATACTAAGAGCTTACATTCTAGTTCAGGGTTATTATTAAAGAAACCATCCTGAAAAGAGTTGGAAGAAGTGAGATTGAGAAATAGGATGTTCCTCATGGTGGAACAAATTGCCTGTGGAGCTCAGAGTGGAAAATGATTTGAAGAAATTTTGTAAGTTGGTTAAAACCTACTGGTTCCCAAAGGAATAGGTAAAGAACAAGAGTTTGGGTGGGTGTGACGGGCAGCAAAGGGATTGCTACGATTCAATGATTTCAATCTAGTTTGTTTGGTCTTTGCTAAATGTAATATTATGAATATTTTCATTGTAAATTGCATTGATGTGACATTAGTTGATTTTGTGCAGTATAAGCTTCTAATAAAGATTAAAGGGTCAATATTCAGTGTGGTTTAAGTGGGCAGGAGAGGCTCCTGCCTGCTTAAACCATACTGAGCTGCAGGGGCGTAGCCAGACAATAGATTTTGAGTGGGCCTAGGCAAGAAGTGGGTGGGCACCAAGTCTTCCTCCCCCCCCCAAAAAAAAAATATCTCAGCTGGTGAGAAAACGCTTCTATCCACCTTGGCAGTCTGCAGCAGGCATGCGCTGAAAACTGAGCATGAGTAGGTGCCGGTATCATGGAGAGTAGCGTTTTCATTACCATCAGAGGGAAGTCTTCAGCTGGTGGAGCTTGGGATCCCCACCAGCTACTATTAAACATGTGCTACTGTTGAGTGGGCCTGAACCCTAAGTGGATGGGCCCTGGCCCATCCAGGCCCACCTGTGGCTACGCCACTGCTGAGCTGGCCAGCTGCTAATAATCAGCAACATTTAACTGGGTACTGCTGCTGCATATTGGCTCTGTCTAATCCAAAGGTGATCAGTACAGGGGTGGCCCACGGGTGAAGGCAAGGAGGAGCTGGGAGCTATGTGGGTACTGATAATATTCAGTGCCAGTGCTTGCATAGCAAAGTGACCAAAAAGGAATGCAGAAAAGGTTGTTCTATCTTTGGCTGCTTAACTATGTGGATTCTAGCATTGACTATTGGCTGGCACCTGCATAACTTCTGGGTAGCAGCCTGATACTTCCTGTGCTCTCCCCTCCCTCCCCCATGGAACAAGAGCTGATCCCCTTTCATAGCAACCCTTCTTCTTGAACCCCCCACCACAGAAGCAGCTCCCCCTCTGGACACCCCAAGTGCATCAGACCCCCTAAGAGCAGCACACCTCCTGGAACCTCCAAGAGCAACAGTCCCCCCCCCCCCCAAGGAGCAGCCTCTTCCTGGACTCCCCCAAGATCATCATCCCCCCAATAGCAGCCCTCTTCCAGACTACCTAAAGAGCATCAGCCCTTCCAGACTTCCTGAGCATCAGCCCTTCCCCAAGAGCAGTCCCCACCTGGATACCCCTGACGGTCACCCACCTCTCCTGAAGAATCCCAGCCACATAGCCATCTGTAGGCCCCGCTGACCTACCTTTCTCTCCCTAGTGGTCTATGGGAGTAGTCCAGGCAGTTGCTCCTGCCAATGCTGGCTCTGGCCTCATAATGGCTTCTGTGACCCTAGCAGTAGACTCAATACCATCTAGCAGGTTCTGCTAACTGGATAAATGCTGACAAGAGGGATATTCAGCAGCACTAATGGGATAGTGCTACGAATTTGTCCTCTGCTTCAGCACTGGTCTGTGGGTGTAGCTTGAGTAGAGGTGGAGGTTATCCTGTTATCAGCCACATTCAGACTGCTAACCAGATAACAAACCAGATAAAATTAACTTTGTTTGGTTAGCAATCTAAATATCACCACTAACCCCGGATAACGTTGCTGATCAACACTGAAACTGGATATTCAGCACCAGCCATATCTGAATATCAGCACAGAATATCCAGTGTTACTTTAATTGCAGCGACTCGTGTTTTAGAAAACACTGTCTGAATATTGGCCCCTTACACTTTATTTCCGACTTAGAAATGTTGCATATCTGTAACAAGTGATAAAGCCTATTCCTGCTTCTCTGTATTGGACAGCAGCCATGTCTATGGTGTTGGTTTAAGTTTATGGCTTTTGGTATGACATCTTTTGTGGGCAGAAAAAATTCCAGCATGGTTTGGTTGGCCCATGGGGTTAAATCCAGTAGCATGTTACCTTTTATTCCCCTCTCATTGAAGCATGACTACAGATTGGACTTTATGGTGAGAATGCTAAAAGGAAAATTTTAAAACAATCCAGAAATGTAAGACCTTTGAAGTTAGAATGATGAATTATTTTGACAAGAAGGCAAACACAGCGAAGGTGACTCCAAAGGTGATGCAAAACAAAACATCCAACCTAATCTCTGTGTATCAATTGCAGAAGCACCTACATCCAAAGTCTCAGCAATTGATACATAGAGATTAGGTTATTGCCTTCAAAACCTGTAGAGCGCTGAGAAGCCATACATTTACAATTCACAGGGAGTCCTGAAGCAGGCCTCTATGGACGAAACACAATTTGTGTCGAGTCCATTATACTTTGAATAAAGCTTCTAATGCGAACTCTTTGAGTCCATTGGATGTTTTGTTTTGCATCACTTTTGTGTCACCTTTGCTGTGTTTGCCTGCTTGTATTGACCTGTGTGAGGGTCTTTTGTTCTTCTGTGCTTGTTGAATCATTTTGACACTCATCAGACAGGACTTAACAAAGATCTGGGTTTCCTATCACATTATAAACCATGGGTCAATATTCAGCAGGTGGCGGTGAGCATTTTGCTGGCCACTGTCAGCGTTACTTCCCGATACTCAATACCGGGCCATTTCCAGTCTTCGGCATTGAATATCCAGTTTATGCAGCGCCGGCTAACACATGGCCAGTTAAGTCATTATTCAGAACTTAACCAACCATGGATTGCTGTATAAAGAGAGGACTGACTTTTATATGGTCCCGGTTATGCAGTTACCCCAACTGCTTAAGTGCTGAGTATTGTCATTTAAGTGGCTAATGGGCTCATTTTTGAAAGAGAAGGACGTCCATCTTTTGACATAAATCGGAAGATTGGTGTCCTTATCCCAGGGACGTCGAAATCGGTATAATCGAAACCCAATTTAGGACGTCTCCAACTGCATTCCGTCGCAAGGATGGCCAAAGTTCAAGGGGGCGTGTCGGAGGCATAGCGAAGACGGAAGTTGGGCATGCCTAACACTTGGACGTCCTTGACCCATATCGAAAAAAACAAGAACGTCCCTGAAGAACACTTGGACATTTTTACCCGGACATGCTTTTATTATGACTAAGGCACAAAAAAATGCCTGAAATGACCAGATGACCACCGGAGAGAATTGGGGATGACCTCCCTTTACTCCCCCAGTGGTCACTAACCCCTTCCACCCTCAAAAAACATCTTTAAAAATATGTCGTGCCAGCCTTTATGCCAGCCTCAGATGTCATACTCAGGTCCATGACAGCGCATGCAGGTCCCAGGAGCAGTTTTAGTGGGTACTGCAGTGCACTTCAGACAGACGGACCCAGGTCCATACCCCTCTACCTGTTACATTTGTGGAGGAAACAGCGAGCCCTCCAAAACCCACCAGAAACCCACTGTACCCACATATAGGTGCCCCCTTCACCTGTAAGGGCTATGGTAGTGGTGTACAGTTGTGGGTAGTGGGTTTTAGGGGGGTTGGGGGGCTCAGCACACAAGGTAATGGAGCTATGTACCTGGGAGCAATTTATGAAGTCCACTGCAGTGCCCCCTCGGGTGCACGGTTGGTGTCCTGGCATGTCAGTGGGAACCAGTACACTACAAATGCTGGCTCCTCCCACTTCCAAATGGCTTGTATTAGGATGTTTTTGACATGGACGTCTTTGGTTTCGAAAATCGCTGAAAGTCAGAAACGTCCATGTCTAGGGACGTCCAAATCTAGGGATTTGGATGTCTCTGACGGTATTCTCGAAATGAAAGATGGATGTCCATCTTGTTTCGAAAATACGGGTTTCCCCGCCCCCGGATTTCGCCATTTTGCAAGGACATCCAAATCGCAACTTGGACGTCCCTTTCGAAAATGCCCCTCCACGTGACACATCCACCCCCGAAACACCAACAAAATAGCAGGCTTTCACTTAGGCGTTAACAGCTAATTTTCAGTGAAGATAGCTGCTTGAGTGCCACTGAAAATGAGCAGATAGCCCTGAACAAGTGATTTAACCGGTCATTGGCAGTTTCTGGCTGGTTAAATCATTTTGAATATTGACAAGCATACAATTATACTGCTTTGTCACCTCCGGTCACCCATCTCCCTGTTTCTCAACCCACCCTTACCTTTCCCCGTGATACTGTCGTTAGAATGCTTTTATCTTTCAGTTATGTATTCTGATATTTGTCATCATTTGCTTATTTCTGATCTGAAGAAGAAGGTATTGCCTTTGAAAGCTAATCAAAAAATTTATTAAGTTAGTCCAATAAAAAAGATAACATCTTAATTTCTTTCTTTTTTTTTCTTTTGTTTCTATTTATTGCCTTAGGGTTCCTTTTACTAAGCGGCCGTAAGCCCTAAGTGGGCTTACTGCTCACTATACAGGAAGTACCGCCGGGCTACCACAGCAGCCCGGCGGTACTTCCCACCCCTAGCGTGCCGTCATTTCCGGTGCTACAAAAATGTATTTATTTTTGTAGTGCCGAAGTGTACCCGGTGGTAATCGGGCAGTACCTCAATGGGTGGTGGTAAGCGAGATTTCCCTTTTACCAGCTGCAGTAAAAGGGGGCCTTGGCACATGAGTAGAACACGCGCCAATGCCAGCGCCGGCCCCCCTTTGCTGCAGCTTGGTAAAAGGGTCCCTTAGGTTGGATAGAGATACCTGGTTCCAGATAGATGCTACTTACAAATCCTAGATGGAACCTACTTAAGGATCTCATTCCGGGGGGGGGGGGGGGGGTCCAAATTACTGGTAAGCTTTATGCACTGGTAATCCTGCATCTTCTCTGAATACATTGGTGCTAGTATATGCACCAATTTGCATGATGCAGGTGTTTAAGCTGTTGGAGCAACTATCGGGCCACAATTCAACATCACAATTACTACTGGCTGTTTTCATCCTGTTTTGGTCCCCTGATGCAGGCACAAGTTGCTGAAAGATGGTTGTGCTAGGCCATATGGCTGAATACATCCTTGTTCACTTCAATAAAGGCATCTTAGCCACCTTGGGAGTCTTCTGAGTCTTCATTCTTATCTCCTGGGTCATCAGCACTTTTGTTGCACTTGGCTTATCTGCAGAGATTGGCCCTCTTCTTTTTCTTTTTATCTTCATTTTGTTTATTTGTTTGCTTCTCTAAATACCAACATCACTGTTTGAGGTGCCCAATAGAAAAGGGTCTTGCAAGGAATAGGAAGGTTTGCAGTTGTGTCGTATCTCCGAAGAACCTCCAGATTCTTCTAAAGTCTTTTTTTTCAGGACAGCACTACATATTTTCCATTCTCTCTCTTGAAAAAGTGTTTAGAGTTGGACTCCTCTCACAGTGCTGAAATAGCCCATGCTGAGAAAACAAACATACTGTTGACTAGACAGAATGTACTTACCTTCATTATTGTCTGTGCCATGATATTGATTTACTTTAAACTAGGCTAAGGCTTTTAAGATTTTCCATTCTCCCACATGAATCCCCAAACATTAGATAAGTGTGATTGTGGGAGAGTCTATAGGACACTGCCACTTCCCCTTATGGATATCTCAGTGTTAGAGCTACCTTAATCCATAGTCCTGCCCAAGGGGGAAGTGACACCCTCATTCAGGTTACCACAGTGACAAAGTGCAAAAGCAGACAATGAACACTGTGACACAGAGGATAGGGATTCTATACACCCAATATCGCTCATGGCGATCAGACACAAGGGTACTGCAACCACCACAGGATGGTGTAGCCAAGGGTAGCAGTAAATTCCTTAATTCAGTTATCTTTATACTTACAAACAGGCCAAATGTGAGCAGTCCAGTTTTCATACATTGTGATTCTCTTTGGTACTGCTTCTGTGGTATGCAAATCTATCTTACTCATATTCATTGTAAATATCCTGAAAATCTGACTGGCTGGGTGTGTCTGAGGCCTGCGTTCAAAAGCCCTGCATTATACAACACTACCACCATGGAAAAGGTGATATGCTTTTTGGGTGGTAACCATAAAACACAATAGAGAGATCAGCTGGAACTTGACGGCAGACTGATGTTACAACCAAACAATGGACTATAGAGGAACCTACACTCATTAAACATACACAACAAAAATGAACTGCATATTTACAGTGCTATAGAAATACATAGAACATGCACACTCATGAAAGCCTAACACACCTCAGCATCTCAACTCTGAGATGAATTTTCTTTGCTGAGCATTAACCCAATGCCCCCTTGCTCAGATACCCCACTGGTGCTGATAACAAATAACTAATTATTACTAGTGGTTTCCGAAATGAAAAGTCATCACCTGATTGAGATCCCTGGTAGACACAATTCCAATGAAAGAATCAGATACAGATCACATGGCGTCTCAGTATGATTCCTGCCCAATAGGTGGAATCAAGCAAAATAAGTAGCAGAGTGGAGATTGGGTGGCAGAGCCGGAGGTGGGAGGTGGGGCTAGTGGATAGGAGGCAGGGCTAGTGCTGAGCAGACTTCTACGGTCTGTGCCCTGAAAATGGCAGATACAAATCAAGGTCAGGTATACACATAAAGTAGCACATATGAGTTTATCTTGTTGGGCAGACTGGATGGACCATATAGGTCTTTCTCTGCCATCATCTACTATGTTACTATGTAAGTAAATAAAGGAATGATAGGAGACAGAATGAATATTTTTACTGTAATATTTAAAGGATTTAAAAAATGTTTTGTAGGGTCCGATATTCAGACTGCGATGGTCAGTATTTTTTTAAAAATGCTGACTGCCATAGTTAACAATACACCAGTTATTCAGCACAATTTTCTGGATACCAACTGGCTCTGAATATCTGGTTTCAGTACACGCTGGAAGTGCTATCCAGTTGGTGGTCATTGTCAGACAACTAACTGGGTATCCAACTGGAAAACATTAGGACCACTATTCAGAAACATAGCCAGGTTTTGAAGTCTGGGAGAGCAGACCTTTTGTAATAGGTGCCAGAGCGAGGCTGCAGACCCAATTCATATAGGCGCCTCTGCCACTATTTCCTGGCAGTTCTACCACCATTAAACCCTTACACAAGGTTTTCTGTATCAGTAAAGACTATATTTAAAGTAGTTTCCCCTCTGGTTGGTTCCAGGACCAACTTCTCCATAAAGCAGTCATTTATGGCAACTAGAAACGTTCCCCTCAATATTCAAAAGCATTTAATTGGCCAGGATTGGCACCTGTCTGGTTGAATGCCCCATAACCGGCTATCAGCGAATTTTCAGTGGGACATGGCCGGTCATGACCCATTGAATTTGTGGTTAATAGCTAGCTGTTTTTCTTTTTGCACAATATAACCAGCTGTCGATTTTCAGCGTGAGTTTGGCGGTCATATTTGCCTGTGTGAATACCAGGCCTATCTTTGCCTGGTTCAGACTTAACCAGCCAGCACTGATTATCGGCTTGGCCAGTTAAGTTTGAACCAGCCAAAAATAAACTGGATATTCAATGCTGGTCACCAGAAGAAGCCCAACATGGAATATCCAGACTCAGCGCTGACCGCGGGAGTTAGCAGGTGTACAGCAGTGTTTTGCACGGTTTGTAATCGCTTTTGCTAACATTTAGTAAGATTACAGTAGTCTAGCTCTGAAAGTAGATGTGCCTGTATTAGCAGCCTGAACTGATCAGTCTCAAAATAGTTGCAAATGCCATTATACCATTATACTGTTATAGAATTGGCACTCGGCGCGAGGCATCAGCTTGCCTATGTAGAGGCACCAGGTTTTAGAATTGTCCTTTAGAATTAATCTATTGCTAAGGGTTAATCACTTGCTGATAAAAAATCCCCAATTCAGCCCTTTGGTTAAAATAAAATCCTCTTTTATTTTCTTAATGGGCTTAAAAGCCTATAAATCAAAGACCGAGCCTGGGGTGGATGGGAGTTAGGATCAATGGGTATGAAAAACAACTAATAGACAGACACAAAGAGAGACAGGCAATCCTCTTTGGGCAGCTGAATCTTTGTTCAGTGCAGAAATTAGGAATTGCTGGTCCAGTGTTGAATGATTTTTAGATATGTTGTCAAATAAAATATACCAGGTTCAATGGGGCAACGTATTGTCAAATTTCCGGCTTTTGAAATGTGGAGTCCCTTAGGGCTCATCTGTATTTCCAAGTCTATTTAATGCATTTTAAGCACTTTTGGTACTGAATTGTCTGATTAGGTGTGTCTTGTTTTCTTATGCTGATTATATTAATTCCATTTTAAGATTTGTCGGCAGCATCCTGGATTCTATTAGATACTTTTCAATAGTTGAAGATTGTGTGATATCACACAACATATAAATGAATCCTGCTTAACCAAATGTGCTATGGATTGCAAGACCAGATAAATCCTTGCCCTTAGTTAGTTCTTTGATAGCTGGGGCATGTGTCCCCTTAGTCAGCACTCTCCAAATATTAGGTATTGTCTTGGATTCTGGTTTGACTCTAGAACCAAAAGTAAAGGATTAACTAAGAAGATCATGGGGCAGCTTCGCTTATTGCATTAAGTGCCCCAAGTTTTGGAGGAGGCCAATTGCAGGTATGTTGTTCAGACTGTCACTTTAACACAGTTTACCTATTGTAATATATCCTGTTTGGGACTTTTTGAAGGGCTGGCAAATCAGTTGCAGGTACAGCAAAACACAACAGGTACATTGATATATTAATGTAACCCGGGTCTCACCCGTGCACTAGCTCCAGCCCCGGGCCACACAAAACAAACTTTTCAGTCTTCAGTCACGTTCAGGCCTTTTTCACCACACACATCAGTTCCAGTCCACTTGCAGTCGAGCAAGGAGTGGGTCAATGGTCCCGAATAGCGATCCGGGGGTTTTGGAAACACTTTCTCTCAGTGATTGGGTACTTCTCCTGACCCATTGTACAAAATGCGCTGCAGGCACCAGTTTATGCAATAAATTGAACTTTTAATAACTTCTGCAACTGGCAGCTCTTCAAAGAGAAATCAGTTCCATAGTCAAAACAGTTAAACTCTATTTTACCTTTACTGCTTCTGGTGTTCATCAGGGGAACTCTCTCACCTCCTTTGCCTTCTGTATGTACTGACAAAGTTCTCTTTAAAATATAAAATATGTACAGGTATTTATATGCCTCCTGTCTGTGCCTATCCTGTAAAGTAGAATTGTCCCCTCTGGCTGTTTCTCCTTTTATCAATACCTTCTCTGGTCTAACTCTCTGCCAGCAGTGACCCCTCTCTGGATCCACCCTGGTCTTCTGACCAAGCTCTCCTTGGCTCCAATCCCCTTGCTCCTGGGCTGGGTCTCTATTTTGACCACCCATAGCACAATCTCCCAGTTCCTACGGGGATCCGTAACTCTCCTTTACAGCCAGTGATAACACTCCTCAAGATTCCCCTCTTCTCCTCCTGGTCTCTTGGCAGGTAACTATCAGGCAACCAAAAGCCCCCCTCTCAGGGCAAACTATCACTTTTGTTTTCTTTCTGCTCCACCTCCCCGGCCACTCATATGCAGCAGGGCACTATTTCTCTGCATCTTATTGCAAACCACTCCCCTTGGGCTGGGCTTCCTGCCACCCAGGAACATCCCAGTCACTTCTCCCTCCTCCCCCTCCCCCCAGTGACTTTCAACCAGGGATTCTATCCTTCTAGTAATTTCTATCTGATAGGGGATTACATTAATGTAGGAGCTGGATGCATGCAACACCGTACTTAGGGCTCCTTTTACTAAGCTGCAGTAAGCATTAGCGTGGGTTTACCATAGGTTGCGTTGAGGCATCCCGTGGTAAGTTCTGAATGTGCGCTTGCAAACCACATGCTAATTTTTTTTTTATTTAGAGATATCTTTATTCAAATTTTGCTATACAAGGAACTAGCAATAAGCACAATGACAAAACAAGAAAAGTCATGAGCAAACTGGCACAAAAATACAAAGAAATTCCCCAATCCGAGACCCACCTCCCCAAACAAAAAACCTCTCTCCAGGTGGAGCATAATAAAACATGCAGGGTATCAGGAGCAATTAAACATCCAAATTGTTCAGCATAACAGATCGAACCAACCTGGACAGTTAACGTAAGGTGTCCAAAGCCTAAGAAATCACTGCATCTGGTGGCTTCTCATGTCTATCGAAAGTCTCTCCACCTGCAATAGCTCATGCATATAATTCCACTGCTGAGTCAAAGTAGGAGCTGTAGGATAAATCATTATGCACTGCTTTCTATTAAGGAAGCTTTATATATAAAAAGGCCTGAAACTTGGGTTCCTTCATGAATCATAGTGACATTGTCCAACAAGCAAATCTGTGGTGTTAAAAATGTTTTTAATGTAACAATGGGAGGAATTCAGAAAAACACGATTTGAAAGTGAAAAACCCCTACGTGAAAAACTACACTGGCTCCCAATCAAAGAACGCATTGTTTTCAAAATCTGCATTCTGGTTCACAAAATTATCAACGGTGAAGCCTAGGGATACATGACAAACTTGATTGACCTACCAACTAGAAACACATCTGAATCAACATGAATGTACCTCAATCTGCACTACCCAAGCTGCAAAGGACTCAAATACAAATCAGTTTTTCATACATTAGCACACAACTGTGGAACGCATTGCCAAAAGCTTTGAAAACTACGTATGACCACTTAAACTTCCGGAAAACACTAAAAACTAATCTGAAAACAGGCATACCCTGCCGATCCAACATAAATGCCTGATATCTGCAACACAACAAAACTAAAGTATGTAATGGTCATAACACAACTTTTCTGTTATACTTTTTTTTGTTGTTACATTTGTACCCCAAGCTTTCCCACTCATGGCAGGCTCAATGTGGCTTACATGGGGCAATGGAGGGTTAAGTGACTTACCCAGAGTCACAAGGAGCTGCCTGTGCATGAAGTGGGAATCAAACTCAGTTTCTCAGGACCAAAGTCCACCACCCTAACCACTAGGCCACTCCTCCACTCATGTGGCTGTGCCACATGAACATTATCTTAATCACAACATCACTTTGTATTTGTTTACACCGGAGTCTGCAAACGCCTCTCCAGTACTATGTAAGCCACATTGAGCCTACAAATAGGTGTGAAAATGTGGGATACAAATGTAACAAATAAATAAATAAATTAGCTGCAAGAATTTATCTCTGCTATGCCTAATTTTTGTGTTTTGTGCCTGTGTGCCTAGTCCTATGCAGCTTTTTGCTGTTTTAGGTGCCCAGCCAATGAGAGCAGATTGCATTAGGTAAGCATATGTGCCTAACACAGCCTATAGAAGACCTCAACAGTCAAATATCACTTTGAATATTGACCAAGGAAGAATACTAGCATTCTCAGGACCAAATGGTATGTACCCTAGGGCTCTGAACAACTCAGAAATGAAACTGTTGGCTTTGAAATACACTAGTATATGTCCAGTATTAAAAAATAATAATATTCATCCAATGTTGAACTTACTATTTGTAGGTAAGTTTTGGAACATGTTGGTTTTATTTAGAGAGTTTTGCATCTGAATATAATTTTCTTGATGATCATCAATATGGGTTCAGATCTAACCATGGTACAGAAGCTTTATTATTGTCTCCTGTGGACACAGTTAACGCAAGATTTAGGTGTATTTTTTGATATGTCCTCAGTAATAATATTGTAATTGATAGATTATTTAGCATTGGTATTAAGACCACTTTTTAAAAAAATCTTGGTTCAGATCTTATTTAATGGAGTGGGTACAGCATCTGGTAAAAGGAGATGTGGAGGCAAGCTGTGGAGTCCGTACACCAAATCTCTAACTCTCACTCCAATTCCTCTATTTTTCTACTGTTTGACTCTGACTCCTACTGATATTAGACTTTACATTTTTTTGTCCTGGATCTAATTAAATATAACTTGTATTTACCAGTACTTTAGATTCAGAACAAAAAATATATATCTATTTATCTAAAATGATAATTACCGTATAATGTCATGTATGTTTTTATTTTAAAGCTGGAGTTGGAGTCGGTACATAAGTACATAAGAACATAAGAACGTAAGAATAGCCATACTGGTCAGACCAATGGTCCATCTAGCCCAGTATCCTGTTTTCCAAGCAGTGACCAAGCCAGGTCACAAGTGTCTGGCAGAAACCCAAATCGTGGTAACACTCCGTATTACAAATCCCAGAGCAAGCTGTTGCTTTCCATGTCTGTCTCAATAGCAGACTATTGATTTTTCCTCCAGGAATTTGTCCAAACCTTTTTTAAACCCAATACACTAACCGCTGTTACTACATCCTCCGGTAAAGAGTTCCAGAGCTTAACTATTCGTGGAGTGAAAAAATATTTCCTCTTATTTGTTTTTAAAGTATTTCCAAGTAACTTCCTCGTGTGTTCCCTAGTCTTTGTACTTTTGGAACAAGAAAAAAATTGATTTACTTCTACTCGTTCTACACCACTCAGGATTTTGTAGACCTCAATCATGTCTCTCCTCATCCTGAAGAGCCCTGATCTCTTTAGCCTTTCCTCATGCGAGAGGAGTTCCATCCCCTTTATCATGTTGGTTGCTCTTCTTTGAACCTTTTCTAATTCCGCTATATCTTTTTTGAGATACGGCAACCAGAACTGAACGCAATACTCAAGGTGTGGACATACCATAGAGTGATACAAAGGCATTATAGTATTTTTGATCTTATTCAACATCACTTTCCTAATAATTCCTAGCATCTTGTTTGCTTTTTTTGGCTGCCGTTGGAGACTGAGCTGAAGATTTCAGCGTATTATCTACAATGACACCCAGATCTTTTTCTTGAGCTCTGACCCCCAAGGTGGACCCTAGCATTAGGTAGCTATGATTCAGATTATTCTTTCCAATGTGCATCACCTTGCATATATCCACATTAAATTTCATCTGCCATTTGGAGGCCCAGTCTTCCAATTTCCTAAGGTCTTCCTGCAATATTTCACAGTCTGCATGTGTTTTAACAACCTTGAATAGTTTTGAATCATTTGCAAATTTAATCACCTAACTCATCGTTCCAATTTCCATATCATTTATAAATGTGTTAAATAGCACCAGTCCCAGTACAGATCCCTGTGGCACTCCATTGTTCACCCTCCTCCATTGAGAGAAATGACCATTTAACCCTACCCTCTGTTTTCTGTCCAATAACCAATTCCTAATCCACACCAGAATCTTGCCTCCTATCCCATGATTCTTTAATTTTCTCAGGAGTCTCTCATGAGGAACTTTATCAAAAGCTTTCTGAAAATCTAGATACACTACATCATCCACATGTTTATTCATACCTTCAAAGAAATTAGGTAAATTGGTGAGGCAAGACTTTCCTCGGCTGAATCCATGCTGACTCTGTCCCATTAAACCATGTTTTCTGTAATTTTATTCTTTATAATAGTTTCCGCTATTTTGCCTGGCACCAATGTCATGCTTACCGGTCTATAATTTCCTGGATCACCCCTAGAATCCTTTAAAAAAATTGGTGTCACATTGGCCACCCTCCAATCTTCAGGTACTACGGACAATTTTAATGACAGGTTACATATTACTAAAATTTTTATTGACTCCAACTCCACCCAAAGTTGTTTCCATCTCTGACTCCATAGCCCTGCATGGAGGGGCATTGTTGAAAGGACATCCAAGTCAGAATAGAGACGTCTAGCTCATAACACCCAAAATAGACGTCCATTTCGCATGTATTTTCCAACAGGACATATGTCAGGATTTCCTGTTCTAAAATACATGAGATGGACATCTGTGGACAGAGGAAGACCAAGTATCAGCAGTGAGAAGCTTTTTTTCAGGAGTGAGTCAGAATATCTACCACTTGTTTATAAGCCAATTTTTGGAAGAAATTAGAGTTTAATGCAGCCACCTTTGTGGAGCAATTTGAGGGCAACCCAGAATGATGAGAGGCAAACGTTTCTAGAAGAGAGGACCTTATAGGATAATTCAGAACATATCTCTTACCCACCAAGCATACAGTGGGAATGGTAACCAAATACATAATAGATAAGAATAATCTAATAAAAGCCAAGGCCTACAGTTTGTTCCAGGAGCTGAGTCCAGATAGTAAACCCGTGTTGCTCCGAATTTGTTTGCATCTTTCAGTGACTCCATCACTTTATGCAGTTTTTGTATCAGTATTAGCAGGTAGAATATAATGCACTATAGAAGGACTGTGGGTTAAGATTGGAACCATTCACTTCTGCAACCCCCTGGTGGCAGCATCTGGTATCACATCACAGCAATTAATGTTAAGGCGTTGTGACCAAAGGGTAAGTAAGGGGCATAGGCATATCATTGACTTATGTAGTCACAATTCTCTCAACTGACTGTATCACTTCAGTCTTTTCTTCTTCCTCCCCAGTTACTGTTGGATCACTCTGACTACTCCTCTTTTTCTTTACTCTTTTTCTTCTGCTCTTCTGCCAGCTTCTTCAATGATTTTTCTAACACATCCAATTTCTCTTGCAACATTTTAAGTTGTTGCATTCTGTCATTATTCCGTTGGAACTCTTCAGACATTGTGGATAGAACCACCATGATATTATAAACCTGGTACCATTTTGTTGGCCTGGGATTTGGGGAATGCTGTCTTCCAGGACTTGGACCTCTTCTTTGCTCAGAATTCAGGCTCTGCTCATGCCATCTCCAGGCACTTTCAGTCCTTTGCCCTCTTCCATAATGGAAGTCTTCTTCTCCTTTGAGCTCATCCATACAGAACTGTTGAATATGTCCTGCATGACCACACCTGTAGCAGATTATGGCTGGCTTCTTCTATTAGGGGCATAGGCATATCATTGACTTTTGTAGTCACAGTTCTCTCAACTGACTGTATCACTTCAGTCTTTCTTCTTCCTACCCAGTAACTGTCGGATCACTCTGACTACTCCTCTTTTTCTTTACTCTTTTTCTTCTGTTCTTATACAGTACACGGGCATACATCTATCTTTCACAGCGCTGCCTACCCAACTATCTGGTACAATAACAGCAGCTTTTAGAATGGTTTGCCCTGATTACCATAGCAACCAGCAGACATGTGCATGCCTGCACTGAAGCAGCTCTCTGTAGCTTGCTATCCCTATTCCACAACAACTACACAAAAATCTTTTTAAGAAATAGGGTTATTCTAACCCTACAGGGTTACACTCCCCATTGACTCTAAAGCAGGGGTAGGCAACCACAGTTCTTGAGGGCCACAACCCAGTCAGGTTTTCAAGATTTCAACCATGAATATGCATATATGTAAAGTCAAATGCTAGGTTTACTTTCTGAATTTCCCTGCTAATTGGGAACAGCTAAGGGTATCCAGTGAAAAGCAGTGACTACTTACCACATCCTTTCCCACTCCAAAATGTTTCTTGTTTTTGGCTATATTTTTTCATTCTGTATTGGACCTATATTCTATTTAAAACAATTAGGAAAGGCAGATATTTATTTATATTTTGCTCACACCGTTTTCAGTAGTAGCTCAAGGTGAGTTACATTCAGGTACACTGGGTATGTCTCTGTCCCTGGAGGCCTCACAATCTAAGTTTGTACCTGAGGCAATGGAGGGTTAAGTGACTTGCCCAAGATCACAAGGAGCAGCAGTGGTATTTGAACTGGCCACCTCTGAATATCAAGACTGGTATACTAACCACTAGGCTACCCCTACAAATCAAAGATATGAGGCAAAAGTCCTAGGAGACATTTGCATGCATCACATAGACCATCACATAGATCTTGACTAAGCTAATGGATCCTCAGGAGCTTAGTCAAGATCGGGAGGCGGGGCTGGTGGTTGGGAGGCGGGGATAGGGCTGGGCAGACTTATACGGTCTGTGCCAGAGCCGGTGGTGGGAAGTGGGACTGGTGGTTGGGAGGCGGGGATAGTGCTGGACAGACTTGTACGGTCTGTGCCAGAGCCGGGGTTGGGAGGCAGGGCTGGGGAGGTGAGGATAGTGCTGGGCAGACTTATACGGTCTGTGCCTGTGCCAGAGCCGGTGGTTGGGAGGTGGGGCTGGTGGTTGGGAGGCGTGGATAGTGCGGGGCAGACTTATACGGTCTGTGCCCTGAAGAGTACAGGTACAAATCAAAGTAGGGTATACACAAAAAGCAGCAAATATGAGTTATCTTGTAGGGCAGACTGGATGGACCGTGCAGGTCTTTTTCTGCCGTCATCTACTATGTTACTATGTTACTATGTTATTGGTTGCTCTTTCAGAGAGATGCCAAATTAACAGATTGTACACGTTATGTATGATATGTTATATTTTGTTTTGGTGGTGCTCTCTATATTGTTGGGCATATGTATTCAGGAAAACCCCTCTCATTTTATGTTCTTTGGATGAACCAAGTTGCTATGTTTAATTATTAGCAACAGGTTAGAAAGCATCAGTCATAGTAGCCTCCTGATGGAGCATTACATGTGCATTCTGATTGCTGGCAGGACCACCTGCACCTCTGTTCTGTATTAGTCTAGCAGGATGACAAAGCAGCGGAGAATCCCTCTAGCACTTCCCTCTATCTATGTAACCCAATGTCACTTCTGGTGGAAGGTCTGTGCTGTTCCACCCAGGCAAGCAACAGAGAAATTTGGAGCTGCACACCATCCTTTCTCTCTCCCCCCCCCCCCACCCCGTTACCCCCTGTGTGGCTGGTAGAACAGTCATGTCTGATTTCACAATATTACAGCAGCCGCTTTCTGGAAGGCTGTTTGCTGCAGAAGGTAGAGAGGCAGAAACTTGGGCCAGGTCCAGACTCCAGTGCAGTGGGAGGCCTCTTGCTGTGCTTGGAGCTGAGCTGGCCTCCCTGCTGCTCCTGCACTGGCTTTTACAGCCGCCCTGCCTGCAGGAGCAAATGGTACATTTCAGAAAATAAACTTCTCTCATTTGTATGACAGTACAGCCCCTCGGGTTATAATGTTGCACTACTGTTTTGAACAAGTCTGTAAACTGTTTTAATTCAGGTCAGGCATTATAAGGTTTGCTGGAGTGGAATAATTTGCCTTTCTTTCTGTAGGCCATGGAATTAGGGAACAGGCACAGAATCTCCCTTTTGGTGCTGTCTGACTGAAGGCTCTTTTATTTCCCACCTCTTTCTCATCTTCTCTTCTGAGATGAGTGTGCCCATGCGTGTGTATCTATAACAAGGATATCATGATTGAGATTATTTAATTGTGCTGATTAAATCACCTTTACTTCAGGGCTGTGTTTAACATTTTGCCTCATTATTTACTGGAAAATTCAATGAGCTGGGGTCAGATTTATCACATTATCCTGTATTTATCAGGACAGGTTGTTAACTGGAATTGCCAACAAAGCACTGTAAAGATACCAAGTATGGAGGAGAAAAACATCACAGAGGAAGGTCACTCAAGCATACATAGAAGAATATAACCAGATCTATAGCAAAAGTCACCTGAGGAGAAATCCCCATATCTAGGGTTACCAGATGGATGCAGGCCTTCAAAGACAGGTGGGCTCTTTCCTAGTTTTGTGTATCCACAAGCAAACTGGGTTGAGTTAAAACCAAACCCATCCTAGCTGGGGGTGCATATAGAAAATTGAATCAAGCCTTTTTTTGGGGGGGCTCGGTTCTGATAAATCCAAAACATATGTTATGTTGTGCAGGATAACAATAAGAAAAAACAGTCTATATATTTAAACTGGGAAAATACAATATAAACAAAATCAATTATAACAAGCGCATGTCATAAAAGATATTTACCAAATAAGTCTTCAAAAGTTAGCAAAATAAAAGATACGAATTACAAGATCGTATTTCAAATGGGAGGTCATTCCAAGCCTTAACTGATTGATATAAAACAGAATTTTCATGAAGACATTTGAACCTCCGCCTGTTCACAGAAGGAAAGCTTACAAAACGTTGATCTACATTTTGACAGGGAAAACCACGATTTAGTAGTTTCAGAGACGAGGATAGACTCTCAGTAGGGTAACTTTCTAAGATTTGGAAAACCAGGCAACAGATCTTAAACATAAACATGAACTCTTAGAGGCAACCAATGGAGTTGCACTAGCAAGGGGGACACATGATCAAATTTGGTCTTCCTGAATATCAATCATACGGAGGTATTTTGTATTTACTGTATCTTATTTATTAGTTTCTTTGAGATACCCGCGTAAAGGGAATTGCAATAATCCAGTTGAAGAGAATAACAATTGCACTATCACAATAAAATTGCCATAAGTTCCAAAAGCTACTGTGGTTGATCTCTTCAGCCTGTTTGGAGACATATATATTCAAATTTATGCTTGTGTTTAACATTCACAGTTTTCCAGTACTTCAACTCTGTGGATACTTGTAAAAACTCTAAACCAATCCTACTGAATGTTTCTGAGTAAGCAGATGGTAGAGAGTACACATTTCCTTCCAACTGTATTGAGGACTCTTTTCAAGCCCCAGGAAACTGTTCATAGCCTGGGAATCCAGTTGGACATGCATCTAAGAATGGAGGTGTAGGAGGAGTGGCCTAGTGGTTAGGGTGGTGGACTTTGGTCCTGAGGAACTGAGTTCAATTCCCACTTCAGGCACAGGCAGCTCCTTGTGACTCTGGGCAAGTCACTTAACCCTCCATTGCCCCATGTAAGCTGCACTGAGCCTGCCATGAGTGGGAAAGCGCAGGGTACAAATGTAACAACAAAAATAATAATAATCTGAAAAGTGCACACTCGTAGTGGGACACAATGGCATTTCCCCCCTTTGTCAATTCTCAAACTTATGCATGTCTGCATTGGGGAGTCATTGGGAAGAGGCATTTGAAAGTGTATCTCGTAAAGGAGGCAAGGTTTTGCACTGTGTGGCTGACTGCATGGGAGGGCTATATGAGGGGTTTGTGTGTGTGAGTTGTATCATGTATATCTGTGTCTATCTGGAGCAATTAAGAGTGGGTGGGTGTAAAGGGTAGAGATAGGAGTGTTTGTGTGTGAAAAATGGGGATAGGCTCTATCCTGTAGCCCTTCTACCCCTCTGCCTTGCACTCTGGCCCTTCTCCACCCCCCTCAGTCCTTCTCCTTCCCTGTAAGGTGCTATCACTTAAGTACAATGCACTTAAAAATGATTTTGTTGACTAGTGATGGGTTCACCAACTGAGCCTTTACCTATCAAAAATCCATGTGTTTGTTTCTATTCATTCCTTAATCATAGGCAGGATAGATTACTTGAATGCTGGTTTATAAATGGCACTGCTGAAAAGGTTGCTGATCACTTCAAATACTGCAGCAAGGATTTTAGTGGATTGTGTTACATCAATCTTGTAACATTTGTACTGGCTGCCTATAGAGAATAAGTCCTGATGATGACATTCGAGTATCTCCATGGGATGAAGCATGAGTATCTAAGTGAGCATCTGGTTCAATATACACTCTCTAATCATCTCAACGGGTTTTACTTTCCACTCTCACTGCCATGAGGAGAGCTATCTTTAGCTGCCAAGCTCCCATTCTGTGGAATTCACTGCCTGTTGATATTTGTACAGAGCTATTTACCTCACAGAATGATGCAGAAGTATTTCTCTTACCCTCCAAGTAAACCAATGAAGTAATAGACAGGATAATCTACTACTACTACTACAACTACTACTAATCATTTTCATAGCGCTAGTAGACGTATGCAGTGCTGCACACAGTCAGTGTAAATCCGCCTAAGCAGAGGAACCCCACGACAAATGGGCAACAACAAACAGTGGGAAGTGGACCTGGCACTTCAGAGACGGACAGGACACCTTAGAAGGCTTGAATGGTGTTTATTAACAGAAGACTCAACACAGTACTGTGTTTTGGCCACAGGCCTGCCTCAGGAGTCTTGAGTAAATCCTGTATGTAAGAGTTTCTGCTCAAAAACAGATATTGCAATCGTCAGGTTGGTCTTAAAAAAGACCATTGGTGGAAAGCTCCGTGGAATGTGGAAAATGTGTTGCTTTGCGTTTTGCCGTTTTTCTCAAAGCAACACATATTGCAACCTGACGATTGCAATATCTGTTTTGAGCAATTTACTTTTCTTCTTTTTCCCTAATTGGTGTTATTTTATTGTAGGTCCCATGTTATGCAATAGAATCTAGTTACTAATAATATGCTTTAACAGAGTAGTATATAGTAATGCGGTAATGCTTATTAGTAACTCTTGGAGGAAGTACAAAGACATGAAGAGCTGGACATCTAAATGGTGGATGACGTTTAATGTGAGAAAGTGCAAAATGATGCATATGGGAAAGAGGAACCCAAACTATATCTACGTAATGCCAGGTTCCACATTAGAAGTCACCGACCAAGAAAGGGATCTCAGCATTGTTGCTGATGATACGTTGAAACCCTCTGCTCAGTGTGCTGCGGCAGCTAAGAAAGCAAATAGAATGTTAGGTATTATTAGGAAAAGAATGGAAAACATAAGTAAGGATGTTATAATGCCTTTGTATCAGTCCATAGTGTGACCGCATCTTGAATATTGTGTTCAATTCTGGGTCGCTGCATCTCAAAAACGATATAGTGGAATTAGAAAAGGTACAGAGAAGGGTGACGAAAATGATAAAGGGGATGGGACAACTTCCCTATCAGGAAAGGCTGAAAAGATGGCTGAGGGGAGATATGATAGAGGTCTATAAAATAATGAGTGGAGTGGAATGGGTAGACGTGAATCGTTTGTTTACTCTTTCCAAAAATACTAGGACTGGGGGGCATGCGATGAAGCTACAAAGTAGTAAATTTAATACGAATCAGAGAAATTTTTCTTCACTCAACGTGTAATTAAACTCTGGAATTTGTTCCCAGAGAATGTGGTAAAAGCAGTTAGCTTAGCGCGGTTTTAAAAAGGTCTGGGCGGCTTCCTAAAGGAAAAGTCCATAGACCATTATTAAATTGACTTGGGGAAAATCCACTGCTTATTTCTGGGATAAGCAGCATAAAATGTATTGAACTTTTTGGGGATCTTGCCAGGTATTTGTGACCTGGATTGGCCACTGTTGGAAACAGGATGCTGAGCTTGATGGACCTTTGGTCTGTCCCAGTTTGGCAAGATTGCAGAAATTCTCTGATCTGATAGTTTAAACATGGTAGAAGTGTCACATACAAATGTTCTGTTTTCCAATTTACCTTTATATAATATAATATAAAAATAGGAAAATGAATATATCCACTACAACCCTAACTCTCCCCCCCCCCCCACCCCCACAACTCCTGACAACCACTACCTCTAAAAAAAAGTAGAAAACGAGAGAAAAGCCTAAAAGGGTGAAAAAGGATTTTCATTATGAAGTTAATTAGCTTCTGAGCCAAGCTGTACCTTTTCAAGAGGAGGAATTAGAAGCATTTAATTGCTTTATCAGCCTTCTCTTTGATTTTCGGCAATCAGACCGATTCCATTTAATTTAACTGCCACAGATGAGAAGAAAATTGATGCTCTCACCTGCCTTGGAGCAGAGAAAGTATGAGAGAGGGAGAGAGAAAAAGAGAATAAAACAAGGGAAGAGAAAGAGAAGTCACAGGAATTGGCAAATATAGTGTCTGCAAATTAATGAAAACCAACAGCGTTTGTTCACAATTGGAAATGATGTCTGCCCCGGGGTGTTTGGGAGATATGTACCACTGCGGAGAGGCGGACAGAGATGTGAAATCCATCTTAATGGCATTGGAGGGGAGGAGGGTTGCCTTCTCTTCAGATCAAGTGAATACATTCTTGTGCTGACAGTATGGGGGGGGGGGGAGGCAATTAAGAAATATTTAGGTGTAGAAACATGGCAACAACAAACAGTTTAGAAATTTAGCAAGCGTGCTTTTATCATATAATATGAGTGTTTGGTTTGTACCAGTGGGAGAACACATACTATATGGAAACTTGTAGCTTTAATAGCCTTTCCTGTCTTCAAAATATCCCCTTTTATTTGATTTCAGAATTCATTGAAACTGTCCCTTTGGTGAAAAATTCATGGTTAGTCAGGAAATAGGTCACAGGATTTAAAGAGTCTCAGCATGGAAATTGCTACTTTATGGGAACCTGGGAGGTACTTGTGACCTGGATTGGCCACTGCTGGAAACAGGATGCTGGGCTAGATGGATCTTTGGTCTGACCCAGTACTGCTATGTTTTAGTATTTGTTTTTAAGTAGTTAATTTTCACTATGGCAGAGCTATGATTTTTAAGGCTTCTCCATCTTGAGCTGTGTTTTGCCAATTGGGATCAAAGCAGATGCATTTCCATTGCCTTGCTGTTATCATTTTTGCACTGGGCAATTCTTGTCCATAGAAGCAAGCAGGTGAGCAGGTGTTTCTGTTCCCTATTGCTAAAGATTGGGAGGGCATAGGGGGTCAATAGTCAGCTGGCGATGCTTAGTGTTTTGCTGACTGCCACTGGCATTAAATCTGGAAATTCAATGCCAGGCCATGTCTGGGATTCAGTGTTGACTTTCCGGGTATGCAGAGCCAGCTAAAGCATAGCCGGTTAAGTGCGAAATTCAGCACTTAACTAGCTATGGGTTACCGTTTAAAGATAGGACAGGTTTTTATACTGTCCTACTTATGCAGTTACCTCAGCCAGTTAAGTGCTTTAATATTGGTGCTCAACCAGCCAAGTGCTGACTCCGCCCCTGGAATGGCTCCAAAATAGCCGGTTTTGAGATAGGCGCTAACCCAGTGGTTCCCAAACCTGGTCCTGGTGGTACCACAGCCAGTCAGGATTTTAGGATATCCACAATAAATATTCTTGAAAGAGTTTTGCATACACTGCCTCCATTGCATGCAAATCTTTCTCATGAATATTCACTGTGGATATCCTGAAAACCTGACTGGCTGGGGTGCCTCCAGGACTAGGTTTGGGATCCACTGTGCTAACCAGTCATTTTCAGTTAATTGCTGCTGAAATTGACACAAACAAGTGATTTAACAAGCCAGGAGCCATTTCTGGCTAGTTAAATCACTTTGAATATCAAACCCATGGGTTCTCATTTTCTCTTTTTTTGATAGTTCATCTCACATTCTATGAGGAGCAGCAGTGAACCTACTTCAGATGCCACCCGGGGAAAAGCACCTCCCTGGTTGGAGCACCCCTTCCTCCAAGCAAGGGGGTACACTGAGCAGGCGCGTGGCTGTTGTCTCTACTGTCCCCCTGCCCTGGAACAGGAAGTTGACATCAGAGGGGGCAGGGGACCAGCAGAGCTGACAGCTTCACGCCTGCTCCACGCACCCTCTTGCTGCCTGCACCCAGAGAGGACTTTCCCCACTACCCCACACTTGATACGCTAGAGATGAGGAGAATCCTGCTATTACCCTCATCTCAGTTGCACAACCAAGCTGGTGAGAGCTTGTTTGTAGTCTTCACATTGTATCACAGTGATTTATTTTTCTTTCAGAATTCAGTCTACCTCCAAGCATTATTTGCAAGCTGTGCTTCTAAGGATTGGGCCAACTTTAGAATACTCGAAAGACATAAGTACATAAATACATAAGTATTGCCACACTGGGACAGGCTGCAGGCCCATCAAGCCCAGCATCCTGTTTCCAACAGTGGCCAATCCAAGTCACAAGTACTTGGCAAGATACCAAAACAGTACAAAACATTTTATGCTGCTTATCCTAGAAATAAGCAGTGGATTTTCCAAACTCCATCTTAATAATGGTCTATGGACTTTTTCTTTAGGAAGCCATTCAACCCTTTTTAAAACCCTGCTAAGCTAACTGCTAACTGCTCTGGTAACGAATTCCATAGTTTAATTACACATTGAGTGAACAAATATTTTCTCTGATTTGTTTTAAATTTACTACTTTGTAGTTTCATTGCATGCTCCCTAGTCCTAGTATATTTGGATAGCGTAAACAAGCGATTCATATCTACCCATTCCACTCCACTCATTATTCCATTTAGATGCCCAATCTCCTAGTCTCGTAAGGTCCTCTTGTAATTTTTCACAATCCTCTTGCGATTTAACAACTTTGATTAACTATTGTGTCTTTAGTAAATTTAATTACCTCACTAGTTATTTCCATCTGTAGATTATTTATAAATATGTTAAAAAGCAGCGGTCCCAGCACAGGGCCCTGGGGAACCCCATTATCTACCCTTCTCCATTGAGAATACTGACCATTTAACCCTACTCTCTGTTTTCTATCTTTTAACCACTTTTTAATCCACAATAGAACACTACCTCCTATCCCATGACTCTCCAATTTCCTCTGGAGTTTTTCATGAGGTACTTTGTCAAACACCTTTTGAAAATCCAGATACACAATATCAACTGGCTCACCTTTATCCACATGTTTGTTCACCCCTTCAAAGAAATGTAATAGATTAGTGAGGCAAGATTTACCTTCACTAAATCCATGTAGGCTTTCACGTCTCATTAATTCATGCTTTTGAATATGCTCTGTAATTATAATAGTCTCTACCATTTTGTCTGGCACTGACATCAGGCTCACTGGTCTATAATTTCCTGGATTTCATCTGGAACCTTTTTTAAAAATCGGCCACCCTCCAATCTTCCAGTATCATGCGTTATTCTTGTACTGTGAGAGTGACCAACTGAGCTACTGCATGTTAGTCACTCCCTATGAACATAAGAATAGCTGTACTGGGTCAGACCAGTAGTCCACCTAGCCCAGTATCATGCTTTCAACAGTGGCCAATCCAGGTCACAAGTACCCGGTAGTGAAATAAAAGCCTGACTTTTACTGCACCTTAATAACTGTTCCCTAAAATATCTCTTTAATCTCAGTAACTTACTGGCTTCTTTATAAAGTAACATGTATGCCAAGTCAATATCCCAAAGCAATGATAACATTTAGTGCGTGCCTCAGCAGTGCAACTCACTGATGACCAGCCTTCAATAACAGTGAGATTTAGAACACGAACTTCATCATTGGAATCACAGAAAAGTTTTTATTAGAGAATGACACGGGGGCGGGACCCACGATAACCGAGGGGATGGGGACAGGGGCAGAGCCCACGGGGAAGTGGTGGGGACAGATCCTGTGGGAATGGGGCAGGGATGGGGACAGAGCCCGTGAGGACAGGGACAAACTTTGTCCCTGTGTCACTTTCTATTTTGAAGCCTGTTAATGAACTGGACTGTTATTTTTGTTTGATTGATGCAGATGGCAATATTTTTATTTTTTGGAAAAACAAGCAAACATGCTGACCACAGCTAGCAAAATTTGCATGAGGGATCCTGTACATCTTGCACATCTTCTAAGAAGACATCTTCAATTGAAGGAGGGACTGTGGAAGATAGGAGAGCTAGACTCAATCCTGAAATTGTTGATGACGTCTTATTCATCCGTAGATTAAAAAATCATAACTGTGCTTCTTAGGGCATATTTCTCCCCTCTAGGGCATACAGAACGGGTTGTATTTTGTAACCCTGGACATTTAACAAAGTGGGTTAGGATTCCTTGAGGTAGCAGAAGTCAGCTATTGTCGGGGTTGGAAAGGTAGAGGGTGGTGGTGATGGGAGGGTTTATTATAGCTGCTCATTTTTATTATTGTTTTGTATTTGTAATTTATACACAACAGTTGCACAGCATATTGTTACTTTTTATACTTTAATAAAAGATTTAAATATAAAATCATAAGTGTTTGAGACTTCTGCAGATGAGAACAGAGCCCACGGGGTTGGGGATAGAACCTGTGGGGACTGCGGGGACAGGACAGAGATGGAGACGGGGCCTGCAGGGATGGGGTGGGGACAGAGACAGAACCCACGGGGACGGGGTGGGGACAGGAACAAATTTTATCCCCGTGTCATTCTCTAATTTTTATAATGAAATTTATCAATATCTTTACATCTCAAAAATAACATTAGCACTCATTTGCTTATTACTTTTTTTCCCTATTTTTAAAGTTTTTTTTATTAAGTACTCATCTGAATTAATGTTCCATTGCCGCCGGGTTGGGGACACAATCTGACATGACTCATATTTTGCTTAGAAAACTGTTTCAAGGAGAGTCCCCTGCTTAAATTCAGCACCAGTTTAACTGGTCAGTATTTTAAACCGTTATTGAGATGGACATGAGAAAGCCACTGCTTGCCCTGGGATTGGGCTAGATGGACCATTTGTCTGACCCAGTATGGCTACTGTTACGTTCTTGTGGTGTTGTAAATCTCACTGTTGTTGAAGGCTGGTCATCAGTGAGTTGCACTGCTGAGGCACGCACTAAATGTTATCATTGCTTTGGGATATTGACTTGTCGTATATGTAAATCTAGAACATCCCTAGCACCAATTACTTGCTGTGATTTGGTGGTTGATTCCTTTTGAAGCATTCAGTTATTGTTTTCAGAGTTTATATATAATGCTTTCTGAATTTTTATGGTATGCTTTGATCTGCTCATATTTCATTGTGCAAAGAAATTCCATTCATCTGTGATTTGGTTATTCATGACAAATGGTGCTGCTTGAGCAGCATGCATTGTGTGCCAGTTTTAAAACTAGTAAAAAAAAAAAAACCCTCCAATGATCTGCTTCCAATTATATGCAAAATCACAAGTGGAAAATATTTATATTCAATGCAAGCAACAGCATAGCAAAATTTGTCTAATCAGGACATTACCTACTAGAGGTAGGTAGCCTCAGTGAGCAAACTGGGATTTGAGCCTTCTCTTTGCAAGCCATTTCTCTAACTACTGAGCTTTAGTTTAAATAAACTATAAACTACTCCACAAGCCAGTTGAGTTTTCAGAATATCCACAACAAATATGCCTGATTCATTTGCATACACTGGAGGTGATGCAAGCAAATGCATGTCATGCTTATTCAATGAGGATACCTTAAAAATTTGACCAGCATACTGGAGAAGTGGACTTTTTTTTTTTTTTAATTAAGACTAAGTTTTGTTGGTACTTGTTGAGATATTGGATGGAAGCACTGAGGGTTGTCTCATTTTCTACCTTGGGTGATATATTTCACCACTAAGGATACTGTTTTAGTCAACATTTTGGATTCTGAATTTAAAAATGAAAAAAGAAAACATGAGAAGTTGGCCAACTTGTGCCCTTGCTTTGGCCATGTCTCCCTTAAATTTTGACCAGGAAGACTTCCTGCAACTCTGATTCACTATTCTATTTATGACAGATCTCTACCAAAGGCCTTCTTTCACAGTTACCTGGGTTACTTCTATTTGGGGCCATTGTTTCTTTCTTGCTGTGGTTCCTGGGCTGAGCTGCATCAGCTACTGTTGTCTGTCACTTGATGCAAGTAAGTTCCTATACTAGCCAATAGGTGACATTATGACATGATGGCTGGAATGTTCTCTTTCTTGTGAATTGTAATTGCTGTCTCTGCAGCTTTCATGATTATCCTGATTAATTTCCCAAAATATTTCTTCTTGGCTTATTTGACTGCTTGTGTATTCTTTATATTTAACCAGATTAATTATAGACCAGTCCTTTTTCCAGCATTTCTTGGCACGGTATGTTTGCTTTTTAAGGTGTGATACCAGAGATCCTACCAAGAAGTATAAGTTTCAAGATTTACTAACTGCTTTAGGGGCCCTTTTACTAAAGGGTGGGCGAGCGGCAATGGGCTTGATGTGTGCCAAAACGGAACTACCGCAGGCCTAACGCAGGCACCAGTGGTAGTTCTGCCCTTATCATGCACCAGGTCTGATTTTCTAGTGCAGGGGTTACCCAGAGTTAATCAGCACTGCCCGGTTACTGCCGGGTTAGCGTGGGAGCCCTTACTGCCACCTCGATAGCCATGTGGCAAGTGTGAACTTACTGCACGGCCATTTCTTTTTTGGGGGGCCCTGGCGCATGGCAAAAATGGTTGCTGCTGCTAGTGCAAGACCTCTTTTGCCACAGCGTAGTAAAAGGGCCTCTTAGAGTGGCTTCTAGTGTTGCATTCTAAGTTAGGGCTTGGAATTCCAAGAACAGAGTGGAAAAATTGGTAAAACCATTACCAGTGAGATCATCTTTTTTGGCGGTTGAAGAGAGTTGCATCACTACCATACTCTGTCACAGTGAGTCGCCGCCTTCACAACATCAAATGGACAGACCATTTTGGACTTCTTTATCTCTCCTCTTTTTTTCTTTTTCTCCCCTCTATTTCTCTGTTTAACTATTATATGTGTATTTTCTTTGGTTTGGCGTTAGCCTTTCCAGTCTCTCGTAAGCCACTTTGAACCTGCATTCTGTGGGAAAAGGTGGAGTATAAGTGCTCTAAAATAAATAAATAAATCTAAACTCAGATAATGTAATTTCCTGGTACTTTAGGAGAAGGAAAGAGGGGATGAGGTAAGAGATCAAAACCACATAGAAGTAAATCAAGAAGTGATCAGACCATGACAATAACCAGGTGCTAACAATAAATTATTGATGTTAATTGGCATTAATTTGGAATTACACACTAATCCATAAAGATTGGCGCACAAATCTTATATGTGCAACTGAAAAAGGGGTGTGGCCATAGGAAGGGCATGGGTGGGTCAGGCGTGTTCACAAAAGATGTACCTAAATTACATGCCAGGATTTATACCAGGTTTCACTTGGTGCATATCCTCGCGTCCAAAGTTTGGCATGGAAATCGACACTATTCTATAAACAGCGTTCAGCTCAGAGTGCCGTTTATAGGATAAAGTTCCATGGGATTTTTTTTGGTGCCATTTTTTGAGGGCCATTTATTGAATCTAGTCCTATAAGTGTAACTGGTGAAATATGCATGCGTGGTTTTATTTCTATGTTTATTAAAACTTGCTATATTGCTTGGCCTGAACAGGTCACAGGGATATACATAATATAAAAAGTAAAAGTAAAGGAACTCCATTTAAAATATTTTTTAAAAAGTCGTACACATTGTTATGACTCTGCCCCGGTATCATGCTCTCATTCATCTCGCCCCCTGGTGGTCAGACCTGGTGGTCGCAATGGACTGTCTGTTGATGGTTTTCCCGGTTCCAGAAGTCATGCTGGTCCGGTCCGGATTTTCTAGCCTGCCAGTTGGTCTCGAGACTTTTTGGAACTCAGCTGTTTCCGTACCTGGTGAACTCCCTGGCTGTTGGCCCTTATTAACCACCTGGAAGTGTTTCTAGTTTGCCTTGCAACAGAGGTTCTCAGAGGTGTGTCTTCTGCGGTTGTTTGTTGCTGTGCTTTCCCTGCTACTTTCAGTTTCTGCCTTTGAACCTTTGCCTGGACCTGGACTTTGACTTTGTTTGCCACCTGCCTTTGAACCTTTGCCTGGACCTGGACTTTGACTTTGTTTGCCGCCTGCCTTTGAACCTTTGCCTGGACCTGGACTTTGACTTTGTTTGCCGCCTGCCTTGGAACCTGTGCCTGGAGCTGGACCTTGACTTTGTTTGCCTGGCCCCGGTTCTGCTGCATTCGTGGACTGTCTTCCTGCTCCCTGCTGTGGCTTCTGTTCCGGTGAGTGTTCCTCCTGCCGCTGACGCCCTCAGCAGTAGCCCAAGGGCTCACTATCCAGTGTTTCGTGTGAAGCGTGACACACATTCAATCCAACATTCAAAGATCATACAGCTTCATAAGAATGCTTGCAGACAATTTGATCAAAGAGCCTTCCACCTCTGGGACCTGTAGACCAAAAGCCTGAATGAAGAGGTGTGTCTTCAGCAATGTAAAAACTTTCTCAATGTAACTTCTGCTCATGTTGCTTCTGGGAGCCTATTCCTTAAGGGGCTTCATGGCAACCCGGAACTACCACCAACCCAATGCGGGAGCCAAGGATATTTCTACTCCTAGTGCTAGCAGAAATATTTTAAAAATATTTCCACAGGGGGTAACCCTGAGGTAGTTGGACAGTGTCATTCGCTGCCTGCTTATTGCATAGGAGCCCTTACCACCACCTCAATGGGTGGTGGTAAGTGCTCCCCTCGAAATGGCTGTGCAGCAAGTGTGAACTTACCTCATGGCATTTCATTTTTTTGGCCTTTTTACCTGCTATGATAAGAGGGGCCCTGGTGTGCGGCAAAAATGGCCACCGCTGCTAGTGCAGGGCCCCTTTTATTGCAGCTTAGTAAAAGGGCCCCCAAGCTAGGTACTAGCCAGAAAATTGCAGTTTTGCAGCTAGTTTTCCAATGTACTTTTGATACAGAAGGAATAACTGTTCACTGGTCGGTATTCAAAATGATTTACCCAGACAGAAATGGCTGCTGACCAGTTAAATTGCTTGTTCAGGGGTCTCTGCTAATTTTCAGTGGCACTTAGCTGGTTATTACTGCTGAAAAGTAGTGGTAAGCACCTAAATGAAAACTGGATATTTTGCTGGCATTCCGAGGGCGGAGTCAGCACTTGGTCAGTTAAGTGCTGATATTCATTATTTAACTAACCAGGGTAACCGCATAAATGGGGCCACATAAAACACAGTCCCATCTTAATAAGGGAACACAATAGCTAGTTAAGTTCTAAACATTGACTTAATTGGCACACGTGTTAGCTGGTGCCACATAAACTGGATATTCAATGCTGAAGTGGAGACATGGCCCAGAATTGAATATCCGGGAATAATGCCAGTAGCAGTCAGCAAAACTCTCACCCAAGTCCCTGAGGAAGTCGCCAAGATGAAACACATGGCATTGGGCATTTGAAGGGGAGTCATCTTTGCGCTTTCAATTAAGTTTGCCACAATCTTGTTGTGGAAGGTTACATAAGAACATAAGAATAGCTATACTAGGTCAGACCAATGGTCCATCTAGCCCAGTATCCTGCTTCCAACAGTGGCGAATCCAGGTCACACATTCCTGGAAGAATCCCAAATAGTAGCAATATTCCATGTTACCAATCCCAAGGCAAGCAGTGGCTTCCCCATGTCTGTCTCAATAGCAGACTATAGACTTTTCCTCCAGGAACTTGTCCAAACCTTTTTTAAACCCAGATATGCTAACTGCTCCTACCACCTTCTCTGGCAATGAGTTCCAGCTTAACTTTTTGTTGAATGTAAAAATATTTCCTCTTATTTGTTTTGAAAGTATTTCCATGTAACTTCCTTGAGTCTCCCCTAGTTTTTGTACTTTTGAAACGATTAAAAGATTGATTCACTACACCACTCAGGATTTTGTAGACTTCAATCATATCCCCCCTCAGCTGTCTCTTTTCCAAGCTGAAGATACCTAACCTCTTTAACCTTTCCTCATATGAGAACAGTTCCATCCCCTTTATCATTTTGATGGCTCTTCTTTGAACCTTTTCTAATTCTACTAGTGGCAGATAAGTGCATTCACATTTATATTTGGACTTGTGGAGGGGCATAATCGAACGGGGCGCCCAAATTTTCCTGAGGGCGTCCTCGCAGGACATCCGGCGAAGGGGCGGGGAAACCCGTATTATCGAAACAAGATGGGCGGCCATCTTTCGTTTCGATTATACGAAGACGCCCAAATCTTCACATTTAGGTTGACCTTAGAGATGGTTGTCCCCGATTTTCGACAATAATGGAACCTGAGGACGCCCATCTCAGAAACGACCAAATGCAAGCCCTTTGGTCATGGGAGGAGCCAGCATTCATAGTGCTCTGGTCCCCCTGACATGCCAGGACACCAACCAGGCACCCTAGGGGGCACTGCAGTGGACTTCACAAATTGCTCCGAGGAACATAGCTCCCTTACCTTGTGTGCTGAGCCCCCCAAAACCCACTACCCACCAGTGTATACCACTACCATAGCTCTTACGGGTGAAGGGGGGCACCTACATGTGGATACAGTGGGTTTGTGGTGGGTTTTGGAGGGCTCACATTTACCACCACAAGTTTAACAGGGGGGGGGATGGGCCTGGGTCCGCCTGCCTGAAGTGCACTGCAGTACCCACTAAAACTGCTCCAGGGACCTGCATACTGCTTTGATGGACCTGAGTATGATATTTGAAGCTGGCATACAGGCTAGCACAAAATATTTTTAAAGACGTTTTTTGAGGGTAGGAGGGGGTTAGTGACCACTGGGGGAGTAAGGGGAGGTGATCCCCGACTCTCTCCAGTTGTAATCTGGTCATTCGGGCACCTTTTTCTGCCTTGGTCATAAGTAAAAAAGGACCAGGTAAAGTCGTCCAAGTGCTCGTCAGGGATGCCCTTTTTTCCCATTATGGGTCGAGGACGCCTATGTGTTAGGCACGCCCAAGTCCCGCCTTCGCTACGCCTCTGACATGCCCCATGAACTTTGGTCATCCCCGCAACGGAAAGCAGTTGAGGACGCCCAAAATCGGCTTTCGATCATGCCGATTTGGGTGACCCTGTGAGAAGAACGCCCATCTTCTGATTTTTGTCGAAAGATGGGCGTCCTTCTCTTTCAAAAATAAGCCTGATAGTAACATAGTAAATGATGGCAGATAAAGACCTGTATGGTCCATCTAGTATGCCCAGCAGGATAAACTGATTTTACATGGTATGTGATACTTTCTATGAATACCCGAGTTTGATTTGTCCTTGTTATTCTCAGGGCACACACCGTAGAAGTCTGCCCAGCACTGTTATTGTACTAAATTCTGAAGCTAACGTAGTAACCCCTTAAAATTTACACTCCAGCCCATCCATATCTATTCAGTCGCGATTAGGACGTAGACCGTAGAAGTCTGCCCAGCACTGGATTTGCTTCCCAATTATCGGCATCTAATTTCCGCAAAGATTCCATGGATCCATTCCTTCTAAACAGGATTCCTTTGTGTTTATCCCACACACGTTTGAATTCCATTACCATTTTCATCTCCATCATCTCCACCACCTCCCAATGATGACAGCGTGCATCATCCCTAATTTTAGGTGATCTTTTGAGAATTACCCTCATAGTCTTTTCTGGGCTCCAAAGGTTCTCCTGTCAATTGGATGTCTTCATTCAGGACCTTCCAAATTAGATTCACACCAAGCACAGCAACTATCGGCAGCATGTCCCACTTTAATCACTTCTTCTTTCATTCCAATTTTCTTGCCATATTGGTGATCTGTAATCGGTGGATCTTTAAATGCTTCATTTAAAGTGAAAATATGCCAGTGTTGAAATATTGACTTTAACAAGCCATGCTGAGACATTTAAATAGGGAAGTACATTATTTATTTATTTATATACTAGCCGTTAAGCCCGTAACAATGGGCTAGTTTTTGTTTTCCTATGGCCTCCCCCCGTCCACCAACCCTGCTCTCTCTCCTGCCCTCCCCCCAAGTCCAGCAACCCTCCTCTCCCCCCTCCCATCCGCTCCTTCCACCCGTGTCCATCAACTGTTCTCTCCCCTAACCTCCATCCTCAGGCTCCCATCCACCGCAATTGTGACCTCCTGTGCCCTTCCGTCCCCACCGCCTCCATTTCGCCATCCCCGCCATTTCGCCGTCCCCCCGGCGTCGCCCCCCTCTTTCCGCCGTCGTCGTGTCGTCAGTTCTCCATCGCTGCGTCTGTTTCCCTCAGTTCCGCCCCCTCCTTCCCTCCCTGCTCCCTCCTCCTCCGATTTCCACACCCATGTCCAAGCCCTCCTCCCTATTGGGCTGTACTGCTGGTGGAGGCGGGGCTTGGACTTCTACACTCTTAGCGTTCCGACTCTACTGCGCATTTGCAGGTGAGTCGGTCACTTGCTGTTTATATGTTTGATTTACAGTATTTACTAACCTGCACTATCCAATAGGCTCTTGGTGGCCTACAATAAACACATACATAGTAACAAAAAAAAAAACCATACATATCAAGTTAAATTAAAACAACAACATATCAACAAATAAACACCTTCTGCTTCTATTCTCAAGCTGAAAACTTGACCTGTTAAAAGCAAATAAAACAAGGCACTGGCACAAATTTATGTTTGTAAAGTACCATAAGCCTGCTGATATAAGGGAAGGGAAATGGGACTTGATATACTGCCTTTCTGTGGTTTTTGTAACTACATTCAAAGCGGTTTACATGGTATATACAGGTACTTATTTGTACCTGGGGCACTGGAGGGTTAGGTGACTTGTCCAGAGTCACAAGGAGCTGCAGTGGGAACCAAATCCAGTTCCCCGGGATCAAAGTCTGCTGCACTAACCACTAGGCTGCTCTGCTTTCTTAAAGATAGCTAAGCTGGAGATAGATCTTAAATTCTCTGGAGGCCATTCCATAATAGAGGACCTGAAACTCTAAATAGAGACCAAATTGTCCTGTTCTTTATCTTCCAGCAATAAATCTCACTGCACATATCTTGGCTTTTTGTATGTTTGTTTAATAATGTTGTTTAATAAAGAATAGTCTCTCTGGATGAAAATGCCATCAGATCAATGGCTTTAACTTTAAATCTTGTAACGAGGAGCAAAATCCTCAGAAACTGCAAAACAAAATTGATGAAAGAAAATTTGGATATACAATTTATAATAAAAACTTTCTAAAGAGAAGCTCAATTTATTTACTTGAACAGACAACAAGAATCAAGTAACTGAACATTTAAAAATAATACAGAACATTATATTTCAGAATAAGAAATGACCTATGGTGAAATGATAATGGTGAAGATACACTGTTGTGGCGTTTTCCATGCAAAGGTGTTCTTCCATCTTTAATGACAGGTTCTTAATATGATATAGCTCTTTTAGGTGGAAGGATCAGTGGTACCAAGCATTGTTCCCTCTAAACTGAGCGAGAGTCCTCCAACTGCATTGCTGTCAGTAGGGGGTGGTGCTTCAAGATTGTGTTTTAAATCACTAGGCACAGGCAGGTTCCATGGAGTCCTGCAGGGCTTGCCTGTCCCTCAGCACTGAAAATGTGATAGTGAAACAGCACCACCTGCTGGCTGGACTATAGATGGAGGACTTCTGCTCAGCTTAGAGGGAACGGTGATACCAAGGCAATTATCCAAGAGGCCCTATTACTAAGACACGGTAGGCTCTACACACAGGCAGTGTGTGTCAAAATGAAACTACCACCAGACCACCGCACCCTCCTTGTGGAAATTTCAGATTTGGTGTGCACCCATAATGCATGGAAGAATTATTTATTTATTTCCTCCTATGCTTGCCGGTTCCGGTGATAATCGGCACTTGGCACGTGTCAACCGGTCATGTGCGTGTAGTGCATGAGCCTTTACCGCTAGATCAAAGGGTGGCATTAAGGGCTCAGGCCGGTTTTGGGTGCGCACTGATTTCATTTTTACCGCAGGCCCTTTTCCTGTCCCATTAAAAACCCCCCATTTTTTGTAGATGTGGTAAAAACTGGTCCAGCGCGCACCCAATACACGTGCCTACACTACCGCAGGTGACATTTTACAGCGACTTAGTAACAGGATCCCTCAATCTCTCTCAGTATATTGGATGATAATAGATTGCCTTTATAAAACGGCCATAAAATAGGTGGGGCCGATATTCAGCATGTGGGAGGCAGCCTACATAATTGCCACAGTTGGGGCTGACCACAGATATTAATTGCCGGGCCATTTCCGGTGACTAGCATTTTTAGCCACTGAAACTTAACTGGTTAAGTCAATATTCAACACTAACCTGTTAAGATCCTTGCAGTTAAAGATAGGATGGCTATTTATGAGGTCCTATTTAACCATTTAACCCAGTGCTTATTTATCGGTGCCTAACTGGCTCATGTCACGCAATATAGTTAGCTGCTATGGGGGAGATTCTATATATGGCACCTAAAAAATCAGCATGCCGACTAAGCGTATTCTATAAGCGGTGCCTAAATTTAGGTGTGGTATATAGAATATGCTTAGTTGATATTACAGCACCTTAAACTATGCACCTCTATTTACACCAACAAAAATGTGACATAAATCCCGGCGTGGGCTATATTCTATATCTACGTGCGTTAATTTTGGAATGTTCATAGAACGCCCATTTCCCTGCCCATAAACCTGTCCCTTTTTGCCTGCACTCATTAGAATTTAAGCACAGTACAATATAGAATACGCTTAGGGAGTTGTCTGCGTAAATTCTAATTATTGCCAATTAGTGCTCATTATTACTTGTTAAGTGCCGTTAACAACTCTGATTGGCTTATTGAGCCAATTAACTTGCACGTGCTGTAACAAAATACACATGGATTTTGGCATAGATTTCTAGGCACGCTATCCAGCTTATTTTTGAAAGAGAAAAACGCCTATAGTGTGACCTAAATCGTGAGGCAGACGTTTGTCTCGCAAAGGCGCCCAAATCAGTATAATCGAAAGCTGATTTTGGGCGTTCCCAACTACACTCCATCGCGGAAACGAATAAAGTTGACGGGGGCATGTCGGAGGCGTGGTGGAGGCGGAACTGCGGCATGGTTATTGGCCAAGGAGAGATGGGCGTCTTTAGCTGATAATCGAAAAAAAAAAAAGGTGTTTTTACCGCAATTTTGGGTCACTTTTTTTGGACCCTTTTTTTCACAAACAAGTCCCAAAAAAGTGCCCCAACTGACCAGATGACCACTGGAGGGAATCGGGGATGACCTCCCCGGACTCCCCCAGTGGTCACTAACCCCCTCCCACCAAAAATACCCCACTTTAAAAACTTTTTTTCCAGCCTGTATGCCAGCCTCAAATGCCGTACCCACCTCCATGACAGCAGAATGTGTTCGATTCTCTCACAGCCTTTCCCTGGGTCAGATGTAGCTCTCGGGTGCACTACAGAGTCACATCAGCATTGCATTGTGGTGGGTGTAGGGTATTGGGCTCCGTGATTTCATTAGCTTGTGTTACAGTCTCACGATGTTGGTAGTTGGTAGGCTCTTCTCCCATGGTGCTTTTCCCCCTGTCTACTGGGTCAGAGTGTGCCCTGTTGTGTTTCCTGTTGTAGTCCATGCGGTAGTGGCCATTTTTGTAAGCCAGTTTTAGTTCCCTTTTCTGTGTTAGCCACATTACAGAACTTAGTTCTTCCCTTGAATGTGGCTGAAAGAGGGCATTGTACAGCATTCTGCCAGCTCTGACCTACTGCTCATCTCAGTACCAGGGAGACTCGTTGCCAGTGGGGCACAACCTCTGATCTGCAGTTAACTGTGAGTAAAGGCAGTTATTCCAATAAAGGACGTTTTCGGAGAGATTAGTCTTCAGGTGTCAACTGGTGTGCCAATGTTATATAGCAGCAACCAGTCCTAGAGGCCTGCATGTATGCAGGTCACTGGAGCACTTTTAGTGGGTACCGCAGTGCACTTCAGCCAGGTGGCCCCAGGCTCATCCCCCCCCCCATCTGTAACACTTGTGCTGGTAAATGGGAGGCCTCCAAAACCCACTGTACCCACATGGGTATCCACATGGGCCCCCTTCACCCCTAAGAGCTATGGTAGTGTTGTACATTTGTGGGTAGTGGGTTTTGGGGGAGGGGGGTTCGGAGCTCAGCACCCGTGGTAAGGGAGCTATGCATGTGGGAGCTTTTTTTGAAGTCCACCGCACTGACCTAGGGTGCCCAGTTGGTGTCCTGGCATATCTACCAATCCTGGCCCCTCCCACGACTAAATGGCTCGGATTAGGACGTTTTTGAGCTGGGCGTTTTTAGTTTCCATTATCGCTAAAAAAAACAAACGCCCAGCTCAAAAACATCCATTTTTTCGAAAATACGGTTCGGCCCGCCCCTTCATGGACCCGTTCTCGGAGATAAATGCCCATGGAGATAGACATTTCCGTTCGATTATGCCCCTCTATATAGAATCCAGGGTATGTGCTAACTGCATACATTCAGTGTAGATAACTAGCTATCTTCTGCTGAATATTAGCAGTTAGCCGGCTAAACGTTATTTAACTGGTCAGGAGCCATTCCTGGCCTGTTAAATAGTACTGAATATGTCTTTTTGGACATTCCGTAGAGATGGCCTTTTATGAAATTTCCACCATTATGTCAATATTAAAAACACATCCCCCCAATATTCAGCTGGTGGTGGTCAGCGTTTTTTAAAATGCTGATTGTCGCCAGCCAAATTATCTCTGATATTCAGTGCCGGGCCATGTTTGAGCATGGGCACTGAATACTGGGAGATAATTTTCGGGAGGCTAGGTACCAGAACTTATGCAAGAGTTCGCAGCAGCCATTCTGGAGAGATGCCACAAGGGGCAGGACTGAGGGGGCTGTGCTCCTGTTCCCAACGGACCCACTGGATTTCTGGGGATACAAGTAGGCCCAGGGGCCTACCTGGATGGCTAGGGGGGGGGGAGGTGTTCCGGATGGGGTCTTGCATCAGGGAAGTGGAGGGAAAGAAGGGGCAATGTCGGGGGTGGGAGGGGGCTCGTTATTTTTTAAACAAAAAAAACCTTATAAGTTATGTGGATGTCGGTCTGAAATTTAGAGCCAGCACCTGCATAGCTAAGTGGCCTTATTTAGGACAGTTTTTGAGCTGTCCTAAATTAAGCTGCTTTGCTATGTGGGTGCTGCCTGAATACTGCTGGCACCCATATAACCTCAGGTTTCTCTTGGATCTATAGACTTAATACACTTGAATTGCAAGGATTAAATACTGTGGTCCAATGGACAGCTTTTTTTCTGAAATTCCTCCATTCCAGCTGATATGGTGACGTAATAATGACGAGATAGGATGAATAATTGAGAGGTGACTTGTGATAGGATAACAAGCAGTTGGCGTCAGAGTTTAACAGGCGCCATTTTTGTGTTTTTTTTGAACAACATGAAGTAGAGTGAACCACAATGTGGCTGTGAGTGATTTGATATAGCTTTCCTTGTTTTTGACTTTGTGGTGCAAAATTTTATCGTGAATTATTTTTGTATTGAAGGATACAAGCACGCTAATTCCCCTGAAGAAACTTTATGGTGAAACGGGAACCTTACTGGGAATAGTGAAGTTAAGTGCTATACAATATATAATTTTCTATTGTGACCAATATGTACTGAAAGAGACCGAAGTCCACAGACTATTTCTGAGGTCTTTTTCTCTTTTTGTATTTTTAAGAACGATTCACTATTGATGCACTTGATATATTAATTCAACTTTGTTAGAGCAAATTGAGGGGATGCCTGAGAGTGAGGGGGCATATTGTGGTATTACTGAGTGGCATGACTTCAGCTTGGCGGGTGGCAGACACTAAAGTAGGGATGGAGTTTTTTGTCTGCCACTGGTGCTAAAACTGGAAATTCAATGCCGGGCCCTGTGCAGGTTTTGGCATTGAATTTCCTTTATTTAAAAAAGCTGGCTAGCACATGACCGGTTAAGTTAATATTCAGACTTAACTGGCCATGGGTTAGCGCATAAATATATGACAGCCATTTATGTGGTCCTATTTATGTGCTAAACCCGGTTGGTTAGATCTGAATATTGGGATCTAACCAGACTCCACCCCAGAACACCACCCCGACATAGCCGGCTTTAAGTTCAGTGCTAACTGGTCATTTTCAGTGAGGATGATGAGTTAAGTGCTACTGAAGCTGTATAGCCATGACCAAGCAAGTTAACTGGTCGGCGGCCGTTTCCGGCTGGTTAACTCACTTTGAATATTGGCCGAACTCTATCTCTCTCAATTTTTGACATTCTTGGTTCAATATTTTGCTGGTACAGTGAGTGGATTTTAAACACCAGCCATGGTGGTTAAATTAGACGTGGATACTCAGTGAAAGATAGTGAGCAGTGCTGAATATCAGGGTGGGGCTGGTTGCGCCATTGCATTCTGGATGGTGGCTTGTAGTTCTGGTCATTACATCTTTAAAAAGATATATAGATAGAAAAGGTATAGAGAAGGGCAACAAAAATGATAAAGGGGATGGGATGACTTCCCTATGAGGAAAGGCTAAAACGGCTAGGGCTCCTCAGCTTACAGAAGAGGCAGTTGAGGGGAGATATAATAGAGGTCTATAAAATACTGAGTGGAGTACAATGGGTAGACTTGAATTGCTTGTTTACTCCTTTCAAAAATACTAGGACTTGGGGGGGGGGGGGGGTGGGGGCATGCAATGAAGCTATAATGTAGTAAATTTAAAACAAACTGGAGAAAATATTTCTTCACTCAACATGTAATTAAACTCTGGAATTCATTGCCAGAGAATGTGGTAAAAGCAGTTAGATTAGCAGGGTTTACAAAACATTTGGATAATTTCCTAAAAGAAAAGTCCGTAAGCCTTTATTAAGATGGACTTGGGAAAATCCACTGCATACTCTAGGATAAGCAGCATTAAAATCTGTTTTACTCTTTTGGGATCTTGCCAGGTATTTGTAACCTGGATTGACCACTGTTGGAAACAGGATACTGGGCTTGATGGACCTTCGGTCTTTCCCAGTATGGCAATGCTTATGTTCTTAAGTATCCAGACAAAGCTTTTTTGCAGTCCGGATAAGCTGCTGCTCAACCCTCACTCCACCCACACACAGCTCTGGCCAAAGCCATTATCTGGAAAATTCTCTTTAAATATTGGATCCTATGTATATTTTATAAAACCCTCCTTTCCAGACTTGGAAAGTAGTGAAGTATGTATACTGCAGTCTGATATTTCTCAACTCTCAGTTCCTGATATTTGTGACGGGCATTCCTCTAATAGAGAATAATACAGTAGATGTATCTCCACATTGGGAAATTCTAAGAAATGCTTTGACAGCCATGTTTAAATTGGATTTTCAAAATATCTTACTTAAAGTATTGTTTACATTAATGTTAGAAAACATAGGAATGGAGTGACAAAGATTGCTAAGCAAGAGGGGTACAAAATCAATGAATACCTCATTCAAATGAACAAAAGTGAGGGAGCATAAGCCACTGCCACGTAGAAAGCTAGAATTACTATTGACATTTTCTCTCAGGATCCCTGTTAGTCTTTCTTCAGTAAATTAATTAAACAGGATTACACTACTGAGCAAGCATTTTCAAGCCAGTTAGCAAATCCTGATGTCACTAAGGGGCCCTTTTACTAAAGGATTGGCATGTGGCAACCAGCTTGCTGCATGCCAAACCAGAATTACTGCCGGGCTACCACAGGAGCTCGGCGGTAATTCCAATCCCCAGCGCACGCCATTTCTGGTGATACAAAAATATTTTCAATTTTTGTAGCACTGGTGTTTGCCCGGAGGTAATGAGGCAGTGCTGTGCGCTACCCGGTTACCACTGGGTTAGCACAAGAGCCCTTACCGCCACCTCAATGGGTGGCGGCAAGTGTGCACGGCCATTTCTTTTTTTAAAAAAGAAACAGCCTTTTACCTGCTGTGGTAAAAAGGGGGCCTCAGCATGCATCAAAACACGTGCTGATCATAGCGCAGGCCCCCTTTTACCACAGCTTAGTAAAAGGACCCCTAACAAAAGCAAATTTCCCCGGTACTTTATTGTTAAAAATTAGACTACAAAAATAGCTTGAAGAAAGACATTGGTGACAGTTCTATACAGAGGGGCATAATCGAATGGGGATGCCCATCTCTAAGGAAGTCCCGGTGAAGGGGCGGGGCATCCCGTATTATCGAAGCAAGGTTGGCGTCCATCTTTCGTTTTGATAATATGGTCGGGGACGTCCAAATCTCCACATTTAGGTCAACCAAATGTTGAGATGGTTGACCTTAGAGATGGGCGACTTCGGTTTTCGCCGATAATGGAAACCGAGGACGCCCATCTCAAAACCGACCAAATCGAAGGCATTTGGTCGTGGGAGGATCCAGCAATCGTAGTGCACTGGTCCCCCTCACATGCCAGGACACTGACCGGGCACCCTAGGGGGCACTGCAGTGGACTTCACAAATTGCTCCCAGGTACATAGCTCCCTTACCTTGTGTGCTGAGCCCCCCAAAACCCACTCCCCACAACTGTACACCACTACCATAGCCCTTAGGGATGAAGGGGGGCACCTACATGTGGGTACAGTGGGTTTCGGGTGGGTTTTGGAGGGCTCCCATTTACCACCACAAGTGTAACAGGTGGGATGGGGGTGGGCCTGGTTCCACCTGCCTGAAGTGCACTGCACCCACTAAAAACTGCTCCAGGGACCTACATACTGCTTTGATGGAGCTGGGTATGACATTTGAGGCTGGCGAAGAGGCTGGAAAAAAAGATTTTTAATTTTTTTGTGGGGTGGGAGGGGGTTGGTGACCACTGGGGGAGTCAGGGGATGTCATCCCCGATTCCCTCCTGTGGTCATCTGGTCAGTTCGGGCACCTTTTCGAGGCTTGGTCGTGAAAAAAAAAGGGACCAAGTAAAGTCGACCAAATGCTTGTCAGGGATGCCCTTCTTTTTTCCATTATCGGCTGAGGATGCCCATCTATTAACCACGCCCCCACCCTGCCTTCGGTACGCTGCCGACACGCCCCCGGGAACTTTGGTCATCCCCGCGACGGAAAGCAGTTGAGGATGCCCAAAATCGGCTTTCGATTATGCCGATTTGGGCGACCCTGAGAGAAGGACGCCCATCTCCCGATTTCTGTAGAAAGATGGGCGCCCTTCTCTTTCGATAATGCCCCTGCCAGAGTGCCAAGTCAGGTGCCACAGTGCAGCACGCTGGGTGCAAATTCTCTAGTGGCATCTGGGTGCCTAGATTCCATTCTAGCATAGTAGCATAAATCAGCATTTGTGACTAGGAAAAGGTGGCTAAAGAAGCAGATCCAAAATGTTGAGAATGGCTGATTGTTCATGTCAAGGGTCCATAAACAGTTTGCAAAAGTTACATATTTGAGCTTCTGTAACTTTTTTATGACTTTACATTAAAGGACGTGATTTGTTCTGTTTTATTACAAATTGTTTGATCTAACGGTATTCATTAAAACGTTATTTTTTATTTCTGGAAGCTTTAGTCACCTTTTCCCAGAGATGGTCACATTTGTGTCAAGCAGCTTTTCAATTATGGAGAAGTCAGTAACTGAGCAGCAAAAGAAATTTTCCCTGACACAGCAGCAGGAGCTGCGAAATGCTGGCCATATCGGACTGCATATTATCGTGTTGTCGCGTCCGCCGGCAGTTCTTCTGTTGGGCATGGGAGCCGGGGTCCTTTGCCGTGGGAGCCGGTCCTCAGGGGGTGGCGGCGGCGTGGAGCTGGGGCTTATCACGGCGGGGGTCGCCCGGCCCGGGTTCGGGGTCTCGGGCCAGCAATCGCGACCGCCGGACTCGCGGTCACCAGTGGTGAGGGCAGTACGCGTGTTAGTGGGAAGTTTAACGCCAAGACGCGATGGCCGGCGTCTTTTTCTCTTACAGGGGCCAGTACCCGTAGCGCCGCCTCTGAAGAGTTGGATTGGGGGGCTGGTGCCGTGTTCCCGCCTGGAGGATCTGGAAGAGCCAATCAGGGGAGTTCTGCTAGTGGCCGGATGCTGATTGGTCGACTATGTCGGCGGGGGCTGGGCGGCTGAGGCTAACAGTATTTAAGGAGTAGACCTGGGATAAGACTTTGCTTCAGGTTCTGTTTCCCGAGGCCAGTCTCTGTGTGTTCCAGTGTTTGGTTTGTTCTCCTGGTTCTCCTGGTTTTGACCTTGGCTCTGTTTCTTGGACTTCGCTGCCAGCTGCCTGCCCTGACCTTTTGCCTGGTTCGACTTCGCTGTGAACTTTCTGCCCTGACCTGTTGCCAGTTTTTCTTCGCTGTGAGCTGCCTGCCTTTCTGGTTGCCTGGTTTGGTCTCCTTTGGGGTTCCCTCCTGTTCTCCTGGTTCCTGGGTCCAGTTCGGGTCAGCTTGTCAACCCCGCGGTTCCGGAAGTCCCGTTGGCCGCCTGCAGCTGAGGGCTCAACTCTCGGTGAACGGCGGTCGCCGCGGGTGAAGACTTGGGGTTGCACGGCTGTCCTCTGAGGTCCTTCGGGGCTTTGCAGGACCTAAAGGCTCACCATCTCGTCAGACAAGACACGTGTGAGGATTGGGTCCCAGATTAAGATAAGAGGATTATTACAATAAATGATATAATAGCTGCTGTATATATGATTGGTTCCATTATTTAAGATGAAACTATCTTTGAGTGAAAACGTTTAATGAAAGTTGTTTAAGAAGAAAACTGAAAAAGACTGTTTGAAAACTTTATTCTGGAAGTGAGTCACTTCTTTGCTTTAAAAGAATTTGGGGAGGTTATTTTTAGCTGATGTTTAAAGGAGGGAGAACAGTTTTGATGCAGCTACTCCTATATTCTGAGGCTTTTTCCTACCCCTGAGATTGGTTTTGCAGATGTTACATGTTTTCCTTCTATACTTCACAAAAATTACATAAAATTCTCATGGAAAAAAAATAATAAAAAAAATTTCGAGGAATAATTTCTTTGGATTTTGTTGAGAGTTGGTGCACTTTTATGTGCCAATATTTAAACACACCCATTCATGGAATGTTTATGGCAGGCATAAATATATGCAGCATTTAGCATGTGCTAATATCCATTAGTTCGCACTAAGCTTTAGTATAAGGGCCCCTTAGAATGTACCCTAGGCAACAGAGGGTCAACTGACTTACCTAAGATCACAATCAGGCTTATTTTCGAAAGAGAAGGGCGGCCATATTCCGACCCAAATCGGGAGATGGCCATCCTTCTCCCGTGGGCTCCCAAATTGGTATAATCGAAAGCTGATTTTGGGCGCCCCCAACTGCAGTTCGTCGCGGAGATGAACAAAGTTCCAGTGGGCGTGTCGGAAGGGTAGCGAAGGCGGGACAGGGGCGTGCCGGGGCATGCTTAAGAGATGGCTGCCCTCAGCCGATAATCAAAAAAAGAAGGACGGCCGTAGCGAAAATTTGATCCGCTTTTTTTGGACCCTTTTTTTTCATGACCAAGTCCCAAAAAAGTGCCCGAACTGCCCAGATGACCACTGGAGGGAATCGTGGGATGACCTCCCCTGACTCCCCCAGTGGTAACCAAGCCCCTCCTACCAAAAAAAAAAACTGACCAGATGACCACTGGAGGGAAGTGGGGATCACCTCCCCTTATTCCCCCAGTGGCCACCAACCCCCTCCCACCCAAAAATAAATAAATAAAAATTTTTCTGCCAGCCTGTATGCCAGCCTCAAATGTCATACCCAGCTCCATCACAGCAGTATGCAGGTCCCTGGAGCAGTTTTTAGTGGGTGCAGTGCACTTCAGGCAGGTGGACCCAGGCCCAACCCCCCCACCTGTTACACTTGTGGTGGTAAATGGGAGCCCTCCAACACCCCCCAAAACCCACTGTACCCACATGTAGGTGCCCCGCTTCACCCATAAGTGCCATGGTAATGGTGTAGAGTTGTGGGGAGTGGGTTTTGGGGAGGATTTGGGGGGGCTCAGCACCCAAGGTAAGGGAGCTATGCACCTGGGAGGTATTTTAATGTTTTGTTTTTATTTGTAAAAGTGCCCCCTAGGGTGCCCGGTTGGTGTCCTGGCATGTGAGGGGGACCAGTGCACTACGAATCCTGGCCCCTCCCATGACCAAATGCCTTGGATGTGTTCGTGTTTAAGATGGCCACCTTCGGTTTCCATTATCGCCGAAAACCAAGGCCGGCCATCTCAAATCCGCCCAAATCCTAGGCATTTGGCTGGCCCCAACTGTATTATCGAAAGAAAAGATGGCCGCCCATCTTTTTCGATAATACGGTTGGGACCGCCCCTTCTCGTAGCTGTTCCCAGAGATGGGTGCCCTTAGAGATGGGTGGCCCCTTTCGATTATGCCCCTCAATGTGCAGCAGTGAGATTTGAACCAGGCTTCCCTGGTTGTCAGCCTATGCTTTAACCTCTTGATTAAATGCACATATTTGAATACAAACTCAATGTGTTGTATAGTGAGAGAAAATAAAGATATTAAAATATATAGTATGATATAATTGAGGTCCACAAAGTCCTGAGTGGTATAGAAAGGGTAAAAGTGAATTGATTTTTCACTCTTTCAAAAAGTACACACTCAATGAAATTACATGGAAATACTTTTAAAACAAATAGGAGAAAATATGGAGGATGTGATAATGGCAGTTAGCGTATCTGGGTTTAAAAAAGGTTTGGACAAATTCTTTGAGGAAAAGTCCATAGTCTGCTATCGAGATAGACATGGGGGAAGCCACTGCTTGTCCCGGGATTGGTAGCATGGAATGTTGCTACTATTTGTGTTTCTGCCAGGTAATTTTGACCTGGATTGGCCAGTGTTGGAAGCAGGACCCTGGGCTAGATTAATCATTGGTCTAACCCAATATAGCTCTTCTTAAGTTCTAAAATAAAAAAAGTAAAATATAGTAACAAGATACATTATTCTTTCACAGAATCAAATCATCAAAATCAGATGGAATATTATTGAAATGCAGCCAGAAAAGGCTAGGTCTTAACTTTCATACAAAACTGAAAGTAATGATATTAAATCGAATGTGAAATGCCAACGGTGACCAGCGGAGTTCATATAATAATGGACATACTGACCTCCAAGGCTTCAAACCACCAACCAGCCTAGCTATAATATTTTCTACTAGTTGAAATCTATTCAAAACCTTTTGAAGGAGGACACATATTCTGCATTACAGTGTGAATTAAAATCAAGACATGGATCACTATAAGCAAGTCTCTTACTGACAGGGGGCACAAATGTCTTCCTAATCTTAAATGGTAAAAAGTCACCTTGCAAACTGCTGACACTTGCAATGAGAATGATAACCTAGAATCCAACATCATTTTCAAATCAAATTCCTAACTATTGCCTGGACAGGCAAAGCTCTCCCTCTAAGGTGCTCTGTTTTCTTTCCCCAAACCAGCTTTTTTGATGAAAGTCAGTCAGAAATTGTCTCAAACCATAACTTTACCTACTGAAACTCATATTAATCAAATTTATTGAAAGGGAAAATGATCTGGACATTGTCAGCAAAGACATGATGACACAACCCTGCTTAAAAGCAACCCTGGTAGAGTCATCCCTAACGTTTTGCCTCTTCTGGTCTAATTAATATATCTCCTCTGAATACCAAAGAGTGGATCTCTTACCTACACCAACAAATCACTGGTTAAGGGGAGCTTTCTCCTACATAATCTTGGTGACCATATTATCACGCAGTGCTACACTCTTAACCCCTCCCTTTAATAATAGGCTTCTGGAATAGAGCCTTGCACAGGAACGGGGTTTGCGGGAATCCCCTCTGGAGCTGCAGGACTACTGCAGGGATGGAAGCAGTTTTGCGGGGTTCCCATGGGGATGGAAGCAGTTCCTGCGGGGTTCCTGTGTAAGTGTAAGCTGCACCTGCGCTAGTCTTTCATCTACCAAGCACCAAGATCTTTGAGTGCTGCCTCCTCCTCCTTCTTGCTTTAACAACGCAAATGTGGAAAATCTTCCATTAATCCTCTCTGTTCCAGGGTTGATGTGCAGGCCTCAGCTCTGACACAGGCACAGCATCAGAGGTCACCTGACCTACTGGAGCATGCCAGAGTGCCAGCAAAATCAGAGACAAGTCTTCCATGTGCATGTCAGAGTGTTCCAAATCCAAGTTCCATTCTTTCCTTGCCTGCAGTGCTGATGCTCAAACCCAGATAGAGACTGAGCGAGCCGACCTGAATTTTTTTAGGTACATAGGGATGGGTGGGACAGGTTAAATTCTTGTGGGAATGGGTGGGGACAGGTAAGATTCCAGCAGGGACAGGTGGGGATAGGTTAAATTTCAGCGAGGACTGGTGGGACGGGTTAGATTTCTGTCAGTGCAACTCTCTACTCTGGAATTGGCACCAACCATTCACAAAACTATTCTGAAGAGGGAAGATCACTCTGTCTTCTCATCTTGTCCACCCATTCATTGCTACTCAGCCTCTCAATAGATTTTACCTGAAAGAAACGCAGTGCATGCTCTGACCAAGGAACTGATTTAACATGGGCACTTCCCATTATCAAATTAACTTTCTGCCCATAGGACAGAAAAAAAGGCCTAAGCTGGACCAGCCACAATGCAGGTTCTGAAACAAAATCTTGATGACATTTTAAGGCACTGCCTATCTACCTGAAACAGCTTTAGACTTGCTACAGATGGACCAACAATAAAAAGAAGACAAGGTGGAGGCAGCAGCTCATAAGTTTGCTTGCTTTGTTTCGAGTGAACGGCAATTACGGCTGCGCGGGGGAGTGAAAACAGATTAACCAAACCAGCTTCCTTGCTTACAGTGGACTAGATAGGCTCACTTCCACTCCTATTAAAACCTCCTTGGGCAGCTCTTTCTCCCTTCTCCACCCCTCCCCGAGTCTTACACCTTTTGCGTTTCGCCCACAGCCTCTCTACAGTCCGCGTGGTCATTTTCAGTACCCTGAAGCATTCTCCGTCCGGCACCGGCGATTCAGATAGTCAGCCTTCTTGCCAGTGTCGGGGCCTCTCCTCAGACGCGTCCCGCCTATTGTAATGCAACGTCCTGTTTTCCGCAGAGGTACGACGCGTCTGAGGAGAGGCCCCGACGCTGACAAGAAGGCTGACTATCTGAATTACCAGTGCCGGACGGAGAACGCTTCAGGGCTGTAAAAACGGCCACGCGGATGGGAGAGGCAGAGGAGACAGGAGAAGCTCGCAAGGGAGGGAAGAGGACGGAGGAAGAGAACGATATTGGCATGTGGCGGTGGAGCATAGGCGCCATTTTTTCTAAAAGTCTGTTTGGCGGAGCAACCGCTCCCCCTGTGCCCCCCTAGCTACACCACTGACTGCACTGTGCATAGGTGTAGGGTACGTAGGTGTTGACTGACTCACCTTCCAGGTAAGACAGATTGGGGTCGATATTCAGACCGTAGGAGTTAGACCAGCTAACTCCCGCAGTTGATACTGAGCCTAGATATTCAATGCCGGGCCATTTCCGGTGACCAGCATTGAATATCCACTTTATTTTTGGCCAGTTTAAAGATAACGGGCTAATTCGATATTCAGACTTAGTCGGTTATCTTTAAAGCGGCCAAAGATATCCCACATTTTCATGCAGCCAAATATGGCTGCTAACCGGCTTTAAAAATCAGCGGATAGCTGATTATATCAGGCGATATAACCAGCTATCTGCTAGCCACTAACTAGGGATATTCAGTGTGGAATAGCCGGGGACACAAGATGAAGCTAGAATATGGCAGATTTAAAACAACTAGGAGTAAGTTTTTCTTTACTCAGCGTGTAGTTAGACTCTGGAACTCGTTGCCGGAGAATGTAGTGACAGCAGCTGGCCTTACGGAATTTAAAGGGGTTTGGACAGATTCCTGAAGGAAAAGTCCATTGAGCATTATTAAATTTATTTTTTGGGGGGGTGGGGGGTTACTGGGTTCTTGAAGCCTGGATTGGCCGCTGTTGGAGACAGGATGCTAGGCTTGATGGACCCATGGTCTTTTCCCAGTATGGCGGTGCTTATGTACTTATGTACTAACCCCATTGAATATCAGCAGATAGTCAGTTAAGCGCTATTTAACTGGTCAGTAGCCATTTTGGTCGGTTAAATAGCGCTGAATATCACGGGGATTGTATATAAGCCTAAACTGCCTAAGCTTATTTTTTGGGCTCTATGTCAAGTGGGGAGATAATCATGTCAGGGGGAAACAGCTCTGCTACTCTGCTTATTTTCTTGTACAATTTTCTTGAAGGGCAAAGTTGTATCTATATAATAAAGATGCATTGCAACAGTACGGTCTGACCTGGCTCTTAGGACTTTGATATGGGATGGGAAAAACTAGAGGATATAAATTCAGCCTACTCCCTAAAAGAGTATCAGTCTAGTCAGGGGTCCATAACTGAAAGTTTAATTGGTGTTGGGGCTAAGACCATACACAAGGTGCTGTGGTTAGAAGGCTGAGGGCAACAGTCAAGGGACTGAATGGGTGGCACCACAGGCATGCTTGAACCTGTAGGGGGGGGGACCATGTATATTGTCCACAATTAAATTGCCTGCATGGCCACCTCCCTGAAAATTGTATATTACTCCTGCCTTGAACTGTAACATTTGAAAAGGTGGAAACCTGTCTATACTAAAAGTACATCCTTGAAAGATCATTTCATCCAACTACAAGTCCATCATTTTATGATGCTATAGTAATGTATTTGTCCTTGGCCACATTTAAAAAAAATGTAATGTCATAATTCAACCATGCCCATCCTCCATGCCTCATGTGCACCTTCATAATACTGTAGTATCGAGATATTGACTAAAAAGGATTGAGTTCTAGTTCTTTTTCAAACACTACACTCATAAAGATGGAAAATGCGGACATCCAGTTCTTAATAGATTTTCTAGATATATGGCTTCTTGTTCTTTTTATAGGACTCACAAAATTTGTTCCATGACTAGTCGCTGTCCCCATCATAGTCTTTTAAAAGTAATGAAAATATGTCAATGAATTCACATCTCCGTATCATTTGTTAACCTTCCTAGGACAGTGCGTGATAATGTATTAACCTCACATCGGCCATCATCCAGTGCACTAGACAAGGACCTATTCCCATAGGTGAGAAGGACAGAGGGAAAAGTCACTGAAGTGGAGGAACAAAGAAAACCTTATGGAGTGCACAAGACAGTAGAACACTAAGATCACATGATGAATCTTCCAACATAAACACTCATCAGTTCTGAGTGTTTATGTTGGAAGATTCATCCTGTGACTTTACTGCTCTACTGTCCCTTAGGTGTGAATTCAGGGGCTGCTAAGCAGCTGTTGGAAGTCGTAGTGCAGCGGCCTGATGGTGTCCACATTTGGAGCACCCTATCTCTTCTGGGTGCCATGGTCCCCTGAGTCTATCTGTGTTAGGTTCTGCCTCTCCAAGTTGGGACACTACTCCTTCACCTGCTTTCTCAGTTCCAGAATGAGGTCCTCGATATCCTCCTGATCTGTAGTAACTTGTTTATGCTGTTTTGCTGGCTGTGTTGACTTCTTAGATGCCCTGGATACTGCGGTCCTTCTCTTTCTCATCTTCTCTGCTGATCCTCACTCATTCTGCTGCCATCTGCAAGTTGTAGTTTTGCCTTCTTTTCTTTTCGCTGGCTGACAACCTTTCAGAAGGCATGGTTTAAAACACACTATTGCTTCTTTGTGCCACCTGGTCCTTCTTGAACTTGTGCTGGGCTGGCCTTGGATGTGCTACCCACAAAGAATCGCATTTGCTACCTCTTCACCCACTATGCCCAGTCCAACAAATCAATATCAGCTTCTAAAAGAAGCAGCCTGAACTTTTGACAGCAGCCATAATTTTTATCCAAGTTTCCCTTGTCAATTGGATGGCGGTTCTCTGCAGCTTAGGACACCCCTACTGGTCTACAAGTGCTGACTGGGTCAGAAAGAGAGAGAGAGAGCACTGCCTCGGCCACTCTGAGGGGCATAATCAAATGGTGCTGGCCAAATCGATGGCCGGCCATCTTCGGGCTGGCACTGTAAGTGAGCGGAGCCAAGCATATTTTTGAAATACGCTGGGCGCCATCCAAATCGCTCGCTGGGTTTAGAGAAGGATCGCCGGGTTTATATGAGATGGCCAGCTTCATTTTTCAGCCATAATGGAAACCAGGCCCGGCCATCTCAATCCCGGTGAAATGCAAGGCATTTGGCCGTGGGAGGAGCCAGCATTTGTAGTGCACTGGCCCCCCTCACATGCCAGGACACCAACCGGGTACCCTAGGGGGGCACTTAAAAAAATAAAAAAAACAAAACAAAAATAGCTTCTAGGTGCATAGCACCCTTACCTTGTATGCTGAGCCCGCCAAAACTCCCCCAAAACCCACTTGCCACAACTCTACACCATTACCATAACCCTAAGGGGTGAAGGGGGGCATCTACATGTGGGTACAGTGGGTTTTGGTGGGGTTTTGAGGGCACTACATTAACCACCACAAGTGGAACAGGTAGGGGGGGATGGGCCTGGGTCCACCTGCCTGAAGTGCACTGCACCCACTAAAAACTGCTCCAGGGACCTGCATACTGCTGTCAAGGAGCTGGGTATTACATTTCAGGCTGGCATACAGGCTGACAAAAAACGTTTTATTTATTTATTTTTGGGTGGGAGGGGGTTGGTGGCCACTGGGGGAATAAGGGGAGGTGATCCCCACTTCCCTCTGGTGGTCATCTGGTCAGTTGGGGCACTTTTTCCAAACTTGGTCCTAAAAATAAATGGACCAAGTCCGGCTGGCGAAATGCTCGTTCGAGCCGGCCTCTTTTTTCCATTATAAGGCGAAGCCGGCCATCTCGTACCCACGCCCCCACCCCACCCCCCCCTTCGCTACCCTACCAACACGCCCCCTTGAAGGTTGGCCGGCGCCATGACGAAACAGCAGTTGAAGCCGGCCAAAATCGGCTTTCGATAATACCGATTTGGCTGGGATCAGGAGATTGCCGGCAATCTCCCGATTTGTGTCGGCAGATCACCAAATAAGCCTGTCTGTGAGCATCAGTCAGGTTAGTGAAAAGAGAGCGCCACCTGCTGAAAAATAGTCAAGTCTCGACTATAAGCCAGGTCTTTCCTCTACCAAGGCTCCATGTCTTCTCCCATGCTGTCCTGTAATTCTTCTTATACTCACCCAGTTCCTTTTCCTAGCACCCTTAATTGTCACCCACCTGCCCTTTCTTTTCACTCCCTCCCTCCTACTCCACCTGCCCTGGTATCTGCTGGGTTGTGCCTTCCTTTCACCTAGAGGGTGATGATCATGAATGAGAATGTTAAAATGCCTGCAAAAACTGTTTGCTCCATTCACTATAAGTGCACATACATGACAGTGTATTTCAAAACAGCATTACTTCTGGTTCCTTCCTGATTCTGTCCACTGACTACACTGGCACTATCTGTATAGCGGTCGGAGGAGATATTTATCAGTGCTGTGCAGTTAAGAGCCACTAAATATCTGGGGATAGTTTGCTGAGCAAGGTTTAAGTGACAGGATCCCATTGAATATCAGCCCCCTCCCCCCATAACACTTCTTAATCCTGCCCTTCCTGCTCATGGATGATGGTGGTTAAAATCTCAGTTGTCTGTTTAGCTCTAGGGGGATAGACAGCTTAACCAAGCAAGTTCAAAATGCAAGAGAACCATAGAGTACTGAGAAGATAGCATTCATTCTGCAACTCCTCAGTATTTCTCCTAACGCTTATCTTTCTCTGCCCCCCTTCTCGGGAACTCTCATCCATCACTAACTCCAGACTCTGCTCCTTCCATCTTACTGAGTCATACAGCTGAAATAGATTTTCTGAGTTGGTATATCATACTTGTATCTGGCACTGTTCAAATCCAGACTAAATGCTCCACCTTTTTGAGGCTGTTTTTAAATCCTAACTCTATATTTGTCTGTTTGAACCCAGGTTTTAATTATTCTCATAATAAAAGAACTTACTAATCTCTTATTTGTCCTGTTGTCTTGAGTAGACTGTAAACTCTGTCGATATAGAAATGATTTGTTTTATGGGCACAAACTTTGGATCTACCCAGACATAGCAAAGGTCACGCGGGAAAGAAGAAAAGCTTTTCTTGCAATGAGATAAGAAGTGGTAAATGTAGAGTCAGATATGGATAATCAAAGTATATTTTGTTTTGTTTTGTTTTTTTGCACCGGAGCAATTACAGGCCTTCCTAGATCTAAAGAAGATCGTTTAATTATGTTTGCATTTGATTAAGATGCAAGGATGTCCTATTAAGCTTTTCTTTTGCTCTGTTTTTTAAAAAATCTTTGTAAGAACTTCTCTGCTTGTTACACTCTCTACCCTCCATTATGTTGTAGTCTAAGGAAGATTGATTTTGAATATTGTTTGTGTAGTATTCTTGATATATTGTTACTTTCTGTATTTCTTGATACAAAGAAATCTTGTAAAAATATTATAAATGTTAATAAATAAAAAGTTTTAAAAAATGATAATTAGCTATAGTAGTAGTAAATTTGAAACTTGTGAGCAGAAGCACCGGTTATCAAGGTTTCAAACTTGCTTACTGATCATTTCTAGAGCTCTCAGGAACATGCGCTTGAGAGCTTGGCAGCTATGATTCAATGCAAAGATGTTCAGGGTGATGGATTTGGTTAGTGCAAAGGACAGCCATAATTGATGTTCATGTGTAAGAAATTACTGGAATACTGCAATCATGGTGGGAAAAGGGAAGAAAGTCATTGCAGTGCCACCTTTGCTGTGCAGGAAAATGGTATCAGTGGAGTGTGTGATCAACACAATGATTAATCCCCAAATTTTCAACAGCCTGTTTATTTCCAACACACGTTTATTTCTATGCGGGTAGTATTTAGAAAAATTGGCATAGTATGTACAGGTTAACATTGCTTGATAAATTGTCCACTCAGCATGCCGTTGAAAATTGAGGTAAATGTTTTGCATATGTAGGTTGAATTCACAAAATATTATACTTCAAGATAATCTAGTTCACCAAGCTAATATTCAATTTATAGGAGGAAAAGACTTCAGAAGCTCAGAGGACAAAAACTTTTTGTTTGAGCAAAAAGTTAGAGCTGCTTTACCTATGAGCAGAATCTTCACTAGTCTCAAAAACCTCCACTTTTTAAAAAAACTTTCAAATGATCTTATATTCTCAATTAGTGACACTTTCAGTCTTTAAATTTATAACATTTTCAATCTTTGAATTTTCCACTTTATAGCCTTCATTTCCATTCTCTTAAGTAAAATTACACAAACTAGGCAACTTAGCTTATAATAAACACTAGCTCTACAGAGTGCTTCTGTTTCACTACTGCTTCGTCTGGAGCTTAGTAATGCTACCAATCTGTTTGCCTAGGTCCTTTGAATTTTACCCAGACGCTAGCGTGAAAGTAGTGAAGAACTGGAGTCTGGGTAAAATTGGCTGGCTCGCCATCCTTTTTTTTTCAATTTAAACTAAAGCCTTGCATTTTTAATCGTTTTTGTGTTGCTGTCTCTGTAGCTGGAATATTATATCTTGGCTGAAGAACACTGGCTCTCTATAGCATTTTGCATACCATCTAAAATTTTTCACTTGCACATTGCCTGTGCAAGTAAATAGATTGCACATTTCTTTATCTCTCCAGTCTTCTTAACAACACCTGTTGGTTGTTCGTACTCCCTTCCAGGTGCATCTAGACGTTGTCTGCCATTCCTGCTTTCAGGTTGTGGCTCCTGTGCCATGGAATGGGTTCCCACTGTACATTTGCTCTGAGACATCCTACTGTAAAAGTAAATCAGCACTGAAAATTTATTTCACCCAAAGTTTACCTCCTGAGTAATCCTGTAAACATCTGCCAGGTCTTTGACTTTACTTAAAGGAAGCTTCTGTGACATCTCCCATACTTTAATCCTTGTGAATTTGTCGCTCTCTCTTTTCCTGTTTGTTTTATCCACCCCTTCCACCCATTTTTAAAAAGTAATCTTGGAATTATGTAGGTTTTTTTTTATATCGATAGGAAAATGTAATACAATCTTGTCATTAATTATGTAGTTTCATATTAATTGTACTCTACTTTATCTTTTTTGCTTTCCTCCTGGTTTCTGTGTCTATGCTTTCCTTCTGCCTTCTACTTTATGAAATTGTGAACTGCTTAGATATATTTCTAATGACTCTGTGGTATATTTATTTATTTATTTACATCATTTACTATCCCACACAATCCAGAATGTTCTTGGTGGCTCGTAATAATAACATACATAATTTAAAAACACAGTTAAAACATAAAATAAAAAACATAGTAATAACATAAAATCATACTCACATTTCATCAAATAATGATGATAATGATGATGATGATACTTGTAAAGAGCTTTCAGGACTGTGTTGGAAATTTGTCAGAAATGATCTTCAAGAGTTATGGGCTCAAATACATGAATTCATATGGGCCGATATTCAAAAGGATTTAACTGGTTGGAAATGACCACCAACCAGTTAAATGGCTTGTTTGGGGCTAATCGGTCATTTTCAGCACCACTTAACCAATTATCTCTGCTGAAAATGACCAGTAGGTGCTGGATTCAAAAGTGGCTAACTTGTGGGCGTTCCAGGGGTGGAGATGGGTTAAGTGCCGATACTCAGCCCCTCACCACATAAGTAAACCACTTAAATCGGGCCATATAAATAGCAGTCCTGTCTTAAAGGGGCCCTTTTACTAAGCCATGTAGGTGCCTACATGTGCCCAATGTGTGACAAATTGGAGTTACCACCCTTGAGGTAATTTCAATTTTGGTGCGCGTTCGCTATGTGTATCTGAAAAATATTTTTTATTTTCTGGCGTGTGGCAGCTACATGCGTCAATTGGCATTTGATGCACATAGACCATTATCGCCTGGTTACCGCATGAGACCTTCCCACTAGGTCAATGGCTTGTGGTAAGGTCTCAGACCCAAAATGGACGCGCAGCAATTTTCATTTTGCCTTAAGTTCGTTTTTGGCAAAAAAAGGGCATTTTTTGTAGGTGCGCTAAAAAATAATTCTGCACTCACCCAAAACACGTGTCTACACTACCGCAGGCCATTTTTCAGTGCATCTTAGTAAAAGGACCCCATAGTGATTTGGCTTATGCAGTCAAGGGCTGAATATTTTTTTTTGTTACATTTGTACCCCGCACTTTCCCACTCATAGCAGGTTCAATGCGGCTTACATATTATATACAGGTACTTATTTGTACCTGGGGCAATGGAGGGTTAAGTGACTTGCCCAGAGTCACAAGGACTTAACCAGCTATGTTTAGCCAGTTCAAAAAAAATTGGATATACAATGTCGAAGCCTGGACAGAGTCCAGCATTGAATATCTGAGAATAACACCTGCAGCGAGCAGCTAAGCACTCATCACCACTGGCTGAATATCGCAGGGATAGATTTTACAGACAAAAATGCCCAAGGCTTAGATGGCAGGAACACCTTGCAGAAGGCATGACATACCTTAGTAATACCCATCTCTTTTTTGTATGAAGGCATTCTGAATGAAGTCTTGCCTATTTTGGAGAAAGCTGTTTTGCAATTAAAACCATCAAGGAAGCAACCCTCAGTTCTTCTGCTTAACCTTTACTAAAGCGGTAATAATACCATGTTTCCTTCTTAGAGCATTGATGCTGCAGTTTCTTGAGATCTGTCTGCCTGGCTGTATGGATCAAAGACTGGTTATCACTATATTGAGCTGTTGTAACCTCTGTCCCCTCTTATTAAACCTGCATGGCTGTGAATTTCTCAGTTAATCACACCTTGACGCATGAGGTCAAGTTGTTACTTGGTGAGAACAAGGCATTACAGTGAAAAAGAGAAAGGTAAAATTATTATGCAAATGTGATTATCTCTCCTTCTGCAGTAGCTGGGTAAGAGTTCTCTGTAACGTGTGAACTTGAGTAGCACAGAAAATTGACCCTTAATCTGGGTGAGGGGGGAGAAGGAACATAAGACAAGATTATGTAGAAAGATATAAGGTATAAATCTGGGGATCAGATTAAATGTAAATGATTTTTCTTCAATTCCTAGAGCTTCCTCCTGCCATCTTCCATTCCAGCCACACTAGCAGCTGTTGGTGTGGTAGTGTTGACACTGCTCATTCACGTTGAATGATCTGTGTCGGCATTCCGGCGTGGCAGCCGCTAGAGCGGCTTAGTAAACAGGGCGACAAATGCTCAGTCAAAATAATGCATGTTAGCATCGCATAGCAAGAGTACCCATATTCACTGAGAGGAAGGAAAAAGCCTCAGAGCCTCACCTCCACTGAACGTTATCAGCAGTAAGGATTTCAAGGTAGAAACCTCACAGGCACTAAAAAAAACCTTCACTCTCTTCATATGAATAGTGCTCTGTGCAATACAGAAAACAGCTACTGATTTTAATATAAACAAGAAAGCTTATCTGCACAAACTGAGCATTTGATTTGTTATTTATTTCTGTCTGCGTGACGTGAGAGAGTTTTATGTAGTGGTTCTTACATGAACTATGCCAGGCTAGTAAAGGATCAATATTTTTTACACTTACAACAAAGTTCTCAACATTCTCCTTCTCCAGGATATCAGATGTGACTCCTTCAAACACAAACAGAGGACACAGTATTATAATTCAAATATGCTATCACACATTCAAGACAAACTGTGTGCTCTGTGGTTCCTCACATTTTTAGAAAGGACTCCCACACTTCAGCATGTGCGTAGCAGTGGATCTCTTTTCCATTACTAGCAACCCAAAGAGAGTAATACACTATTTTGTCAGGGAAGGTGGAGCATCCCCTCTCCGGTTTAACAATAAGCATCGTTTTGACAACCTTACTAATAAATATCTTCTCAAACTTATTATAGGTCCTCAATCTATAGCAATCAACAAAAATAAACAAATCTACCCCTCCCTTCAACTGATGGGCCAGTATAAAGTAAAAAATTCATGTGACTGTAGTCCAAAACTGGCAACAAAACAGCAGATCAATGGTAAAATGGTTTCAGCAAAGTAAATGGGTTCAAGTTTATTCACCACACATAAAAGAATAAATATATAAATAATCAACTGATGTTTTGTTGCCCACCTCGCATCTTATAGATCACCTTCTTGTTTGTTTTGTAGGCCAAGACTGACATATAAACTCTCAAGACCAGAAGGAATGACTCAAAGTTTGGGGGGGGGGGGGGGTAATTCTATAACGTGGTACTTCATTATAGGCATCACAGTGGGGTGTGCTTAACACCAGTTCTATCATGGTACTTAGGTACGCCTAATTTATTATAGAATGTAAAGCCACTTCGGCATGCCCACTTAACCAGGTCAATAGCTGGGAACTTCGTTCATTGGGTAAATCTCTCTTATCTGTACCCTTCTCCTCCACTGCCAACTCTAGACTCTGTTTCTTTCATCTTGTTGCACCATATGCCTGGAATAGACATCCTGAGTCAGCACGTCAAGTTCCATCTCTGGCCATCTTCAAATCTAGGCTAAAAGTCCACCTTATTGATGCCGTTTTTATCTCCTAACCTCTATTCATTCTACATAAGGCACCTAAAAAATCCTCAGGTAAACATTTCCGCCTAAACGTATTCTATAAGTGGTGCCTAGATTTAGGCACAGTTATATAGAATACAGTTAGTTGATATCCCAGTGCCTAAAACTACGTGTCTCCATTTACACCAATGAAAATGTGGCATAAATCTCTGCATGTAGATTTACGTGCACTGGGCCATATTCTATAATTACACATGTAAATTTTAGAATGCCCACAAAATGCCCATTTCCCCACCCTTATCCAAGCCCCTTTTGAACTGTGCACATTAGAATTTAGGCACAGTTCATAACAGAATACACTTAGCAAGTTGTGCATGTAAATTCTAATTATTGCCAATTAGTGCTCATTATTGTTTGTTAAGTGCTGTTATCAATGCTGATTAGCTTGTTAAGCCAATTAAGTTATACGCTTTGTTATAGAATATGCCTGGATTTTGGTGCGGGTCTCTAGGTGCGCTATATAGAATCTGGCAGTTTTTGTCATTGTGCATAATTTTCTGTGTGCAACCATTGGAGTCATTTTATACAAGCTCTTTTACATATATAAAAAGGACTTTTAGTTGTGAAATCCTTTCTGAAATGACCACCTATGTGTGTACATGCTCATTTCTAGAATACACATGTACATTGCAAATCTGCCCCATTCCACCCAAACTGTACCCTGGGAACATTGCCTGTAAATCACATAAATGTAGGTGCCCTTTTTCAGTTTGTATACGCCCACATAATTTTATTAGAACTTTTTCCACTTGTCAAACAGGCTTTGCACATGGATAAAATTGTATAAAATCACCCCATTAACGTCAGGCTGTTCAAGGCCCTTGTCCCTCTGGGACAGCTCAAGGCCCTATTTGTCCCCCCTACCCAACCAGGCAGTTCAAGGACCTACTCAGTAGTCTTATGCAGGCCCCAGCTGATTATCAGCCTGGGACATGCATAAAGAATGCAGGTGCTCTTTGCTGCTCTGATTCCTGCTCTCTCATTCCCTCCCTCCCAACCCCCAGTATAGAATCATCCCTCTTTCTGATCCTCCCTCCCACCTGAAGGTCAGAAAGGTTGGCCAGATCCACCCCCTTAGGCCCCTCTGGGCCTACTTGGATATATCCTGGTGGTCCAGTGGAGTCTGAGGGGCAGGAGTGATGCCCACTCATTCTTACCCATGTGGCTGGCAACTTAAAATGGCTGTAGTGACTTCTAGCCCGGGGGGAGGGGGGAAGTGGAGGGAGAGCAAGGGATTTGAAGGAGGAGGCTGCTTCTGTGTTTTGGATATTATGAGCTGGACTTCTCTATTCTGACTTGGACGTCCTTTTGAAAATGCTCCTCCACATGTCTTTATAAATATCACCCAAGTAGGTGCCTTTTCCCTCTTCAACTAGGTACCCACTTACAAAATTACTCTCAAAATGTTCTGGTAGTCACAAGAATGCATTTTAAAATTATCTCCTGAATTAGTTCAATAAAAAGGTTTTCCCTTACGTTTATTTTTTTGGTATCCTTTATTTTCATGCTATTCAGTAGAGAAATCATGGATTATTCTGGAATACCTTGTTTTCACGCCAACTTCTGATAAGCTACTCAAGAGTAAAGGTCCTGGATTTTAAAGTGTTGTATCTTTCCAGTTTCCCCCCCAAAATGAAATTCTGACTAATTTTTTATGAAATGCCCCCCCACAGGGTGTATAACTCATGGAAGCTGCTCTCTATCTGAAGATTACAGTATGGAATGGTATCCCTCAGTTCCACTTTTACATAAGTTATGAGATTATAAAGATTTTTGTCTTCTTCAGGAATGAAAATACCCTAGAGTTGTAACTTCAAAGTCTTCCAAGGAGCTATCAAAGAAACATGACAACAACTTAAGGGGTCCTTTTACAAAGGCGCGCTGAAAAATGGCTTGCGGTAGTGTAGGCGCGGGTTTTGGGTGCGTGCCGATCCATTTTTTAGCATGCCTGTAGAAAAGGCCTCTTTTGTTTTTGCCCAAAATGGACGTGCAGCAAAATGCCACTTGGTGCATTTCCATTACGTGCGCCAGAAAATAAAAAATATTTTTCAGACACATGTAGTGGATGCGCGCCAAAATTGAAATTACTGTAAGGGCCACGCTGTAACTCCAATTTGGCGCATGTTCAGCGCACGTAGGCACCTATGCGGCTTAATAAAAGGGGTCCTCAGTGTATGATCTATCCAGTCTGCCCATCCACAACGATTACTAAGCTCTACAAATTCTTCCTCTCCTTCAGAGAGCCCCTGCGCTTGTCCCATGCTTTCTTAAATTTGGATACAGTACTTATCTCCACCACCTCCACTGGGAGGCCATTCAACATATTCACTATCCTTTCTGCAAAGACATATTTTTTTTTTAGATAACCTCTGAGTCTGTCCAGTTTCATCCACATCCTATAGGTCCTCATTCCAGAGATTCCTTTCCACTGAAAGAGACCTCAAGTTCACTTTTCAAGGAACAAGATGGCTAGACACTGCCATGCATTCAGGAGTTCAGTCTAACAAAATCTCATACAAGGGAAAGGAAGTTCATCCAATAATCAAAAATCAATACCAACACCTTCATATATCATTACACAAATGAGAGGAACACCGGTAATTATTTTATCATCACCAGAATCCAAAAAAAACCCCCTCATACAAGAGATAGAAACTCATCCAAATAATGAAAAATCCATATCATTGCCTTTATATATCATTACACAAATGAGAGGAACACTAAACCTCTATAGGGACTGTCCAGTAATTATCCTATCATCATCAGTAAATAATTTATTTAGGGATATTTGCAATTTTGCCCCTTGATACAAAGAACATTGAAACAGTTTACCAAACAATACCGGATAAACCACAGGAGGAAAATAAATTACAATAATTAAAAGTACAGAAAGCACAGAATACTCAGAAGCAGGCTAACTGTCACCACATTGGAATGGCATCATGCTCTAGCATATCAAGGGTGGGATAATGGAGGCGGTACGCCCTGGTGGAGGCAGCAAGGGGGTGCATGGGGCAGGCGCGTGGCTGTCGGCTCTGCTGGTCCCCTGCCCTGGAAAAGGAAGTTGATGTCAGAGGGGGCAGGGGACTGGCAGAGCCGATAGCCACGCGCCTGCTCCACAGGGCCGCGAAAAGGGGGGAGCAAAATTTCCTGGGACTGGCCTCCAAGGAGGGGCCCAGGCCTGGGCCTCGTGTTGGAAAGCTTCTTCCTGCCTGCTTCTTCCGGGTCTGTCCTCTCCTGCTGCTGCATGCCTCCCAGGACCCAGATGATTGCATTAATGCGATATCACATTAATGCAATCATCCGGGTTCCAACTCCCGGCACAAGCAGGAGAGGACAGACCAAGGAGGTTGGATGAAAACGGGGGATGGGATGGTGTCAAAAAGTTGAAGCCAATTAGGTTAGTCTCTTTTTTGCCTTCCTTGCACAGCAGTCATCCCACAACAAAACAAACAAACCTATGAGCTGCTGCATTCATTTTGTGGTTCTTTATTGCTTGGTAGCATTTTTATTTGATCCCACTTATATTTTCAAACATGCCGGCTTCTGCAGCAGGCAGGGGCGGTGGTGTGAGTGGGGCTGAGGCGGGGGGTGGGGGTGGTGCCATGAGTGGGAGTGGGAGCGCGGCGGTCTGGTTCTGCCCTGAGCCTGGCTGTGTCTCTCGGTGGCCCTGCTGCTCCGCACACCCCCTTGCTCAAAGGAGGGGGTGCTCCACCCCAAGTGGCAACTAAGGTAGGTATGCCACTAGTATCATGTGCTAATTTATGCACTTACCCCCAAATTCTACAAATGGTGCCAAAAGTTAGGTATGCAGTTATAGAATTGGGTCAATTACTTGCGTAATTAGCACTAATGTTCAATAATTGACTTTAACAAGCACTAATTGGTACTGTAAAAAATAAAAAATGTAAAAAAGGAAAAAGGGGGAATGAAGGGGTGTATTTTATTTGGGGAATTACATTAACCTGCACTGCATTGTTCAAGGACATGTGCTCAGAGCATAAAGACCAGATATTTCACTTTAAAATGTTTATTTACAATACAGGTAATGCAATAATGTTAAAAAGGCAGTTTTTAGGGATCTTACACAAGAGAAATATGCCACAAAATAAATATTGTTAGAAAATCTGAATTATAAATTAGGCTGGATTAATAGTAACTCACTTTGATGGAGGCTGCTGGTTGGAGTGATGAAGGAAGTCCTTGCTGGAAATGAAGTCTTTTTGTTGCAGAGTTGCTGCTGGAGCCTGGAGAAAGTCTTATCTTGGAGGGGTGTGAAGTCCAGCAAGGCCCAGGGATTCAGTGAAGGTCCATAGAGGTGCAGACCAGGAAGCAGCAGAGAGGAGAGAGAGATCTGAGAATGTTCCAGGGTTTTATATTTTCTTGTTGGACCATAGGCTGAAGTCAGGTGGGGTGTATTTGATCCATTGAAAACTCAGGGATAGCTGAAAACTAGTTCCATCTAGTTTTGAGATGGAGCATGGTAACGGGTCACATGTTTAATGGCATCATAAGAGTTCCTGTCTGGCTATCTGCTGTGATATACATCCAGAAGGTATCTGACAGGATTAAAAACGTCATTGTCTGGTGTAGATGGCTTTCTTTTGTTAGATTAGGTAGACAGATGGGCTTTCATCCCATCTTTTTGATTGCTGTCAATATGCAGACTTTTGCTCTTTGGAGATGTGGGTGATTGACTGTAACTATCCACCTGGCTAGCCTGGTATCAGTATTCGGGGAGGGTGGAAGTCAGACCAGTTTATCTGATACTGTTCCAATAAGTCTTTGCAATTGTATATTATATATATATATATATATATATATATATATATATATTTGTATTTGATTCCAGCAAAATCAAATAACTCTGACAACTAAACTCACATCATGCTACACATTAAGTTCTAAGTTCTGGAACAATCTAGAGTATAGAATCTAGAGTATAGTATTCATATCATGCTACAGTAAGTTAGCAGTTATGGGCCTTATTCTATAAAAGTTATGCTCATAAATTTAGGAATGTAATTTATGCTCTTAAATGTATGCTAAATCTATGAGTGTAATAGGCCCTAATTTAGGAGCATAAATTTAGGAGCATAGATTACACTCGTAATTTAGGAGCACAAATTTAAGAGCATAAATTTAGGAGCATAACCTTTATATAATAAGAAACTATGTGTGTAAACAGTGCGCAGTTTTTATAGTGTACCACTCTAAGGGGGCATGGCCAGAGGAGGGGCATGGGCGGGTCAGGGAGTGCCCAACATTTAGGTGCAGCTATTTAGAATACTTGAATTTATGTGCCTAAATGCCAGTAGTTAGGTGTGAGCATTTAAGGTGCACAACAAAAGTTAGGCATAGAAATGCAAAATTAAGCTAATATAAGACAAGGCAGTTAGCATCAAGAGACCGAAGAGTGCGGTTAGGAGTATAGGGAATAGTTAAAGAAGATAGACAAGAAGGAGAACCCAGATGAAGAGCCTTATGGGTAAGACAAAGTTTTTTAAAAGGTGCATGATATTGAACAGGAAGCCAGTGTAACTGTATTAATTGTTACCTTTTTGCATTCGCTTCCATATTACATATTATAACTACTCAATCCTCATTTATTTATTTGTTGCATTTGTATCCCACATTTTCCCACCCATTTGCAGGCTCAATGTGGCTTACAATGTTCCGTCATGGCGTTCGCCATTCCGGAGTGTAAATTACAATTGGTATTACATAAAGAACATAGATGACAAAATAGTATTAAGCAATCAAGTACGAGAGAAAACAATCAGAATATCAAGTAAGTGGTGATGTGTTACAGTTCCTATTATGGATCATTAATTTTGTTATTACTACTTAATGTATACTATCCCGCATCACTTTTTGTACTGTTAATCACAATGGACCCCTTTTACCAAGATGTGGCAAAAGGGGGCCTGCATTGGCATCGGTGTGTGTTTTTGATGCTCACCGAGGTCCCCTTTTACCACAGTGGGTAAAAGATAGGTCTTTCTTTTTTTTAGAAAATGGTCACGTGGCAAGTGAAGCACTTACCGTGTGGCCATTTTCTAAAAAGAAGAAAGACCTATCCTTTACTCACTGTGGTACAAGGGTTCCCGCACTAACCTAGCAGTAACCGGGCAGCGCACGGCACTGTCTGATAAAAATTAAAATATTTTTGGAGTGCCAGATATGATGGTGTGGTAGGGGTGGGAACTACCACCGGGCTGCTGCAGTAGCCCGGTCGTACTTCCTTTTTAGCCACGTTGGGCTTACCTCTGTTTTGTAAAAGGGGCCCAATAAGTTGTTAGCCACATTGAACCTGATCTATTGGGATAATGTGGGCTATAAATGAAACAAATGAAATAAATAAATAGAGGAGAAGCACGATCAAATCTGCAGGCTCTAAGCAATAGTTGAGCGGCTGAAGAGACTGTAAACGGTGAAGAGAAGATGTAGAGATGCCACAATAAATGGTATTGCAATAATCTAAATAAGAAATTAGAAATGCCCGAGTCAAATTATGCATAGCAGGAGTAGTTAGGAATCCGGGGGGCAAGTGACGTGTGCATAAGTTATAAAATGGCACCCCAGCACTTTCGAGTGTACTTGTGCACTATACGCATGTATGTGCTAGCATTCTATAATATGTATGTGCGATCGGCACCTAACTTTAGGCACCAAGTTATAGAATGAGGTGGAATGTTTGCACCTTGAATGTAGGTGTTATTGCTGTTGGATTGGCAGCAGTATTTTATAAAGTAAATATTACGTGTCTTTCTAAAGTAGCACCAAAATAGGCGCTGTCCTGCTTACTTAACCTAGGCATCTGTTATAAAATTACCCTCATTGGGGGCAGTTCTACACCAGGAAGCCTATTCTATAAAGGAAGGCAGGCACCTATTTTACTTTACAGAATGCTAGCATAATAGGGGAAATGTACACCGGGAAGTGTGTGTGTGTGTGTGTGGGGGGGGGGGGGGGGGGGGGGAACCGAAGAGAAAGGGTCACAGGCAGGGGAGGGGAAAGTGGAGGGAGAGATACCAGATTGCGGGGGAGGGGGGCATCAGTGCAAAAGTTGGCTCAGGGCACCACAGTCCCTTGAGCCAGCCCTGGTGCCTAACTAATCGTGCATATTTGAAATGAGGACGTGCCCAAGGGCATGTCGAGGCCAGTCCAAAAACTTGCAAGCGGATTTACAGAATTCATCCAAAGCATGTCTAAGTTAGGCCCAGGTGTTTACACCTGCTTTTAGCAGGCATAAGTAAGGCACAAAAAAATGTAGGCGCCAGATCTGTGTCGAATGCTGTTCTATAAAGGACACGTTCCCTTTATAGAATAGAGCTTAGCTCCAAATTTTGGCACCACTTATTGAATTTCCTCCCATGCAAGTAAGTGTGAATCCTGCCCATGTACACCCAGAATCCAACTGTGTGCATACCTATCTGTAAAATATGCACGATGTAAGATATGTTAGTATTTGCAGAAAAGTGCTTAGGTAGAATTTTGGCATTTATGTGCAGACATCTGTTCTGTATGGGAGGAAGCTGGGAATGTTCCCAGCAGATACTGCCAAGGCTTTGCATTTACCGAGTGGTATTTTTGGTAATTACTGCATGGCAAGTGCTAAACTTTACAGCACTTTAGTAAGAAGGCCTCCTAGTTTCATTGAATGACTCCATGTGTTTTCTATGCTTTCTGGGCTGTTTACCCTATTTCCGATTTTAGTTTCATCTGCAAAAAAGATACATCTTTCCCAATAGCCCTTCAAGTGATGGGGACAAAAATAGTGATGTTTATATTCATGTTTATTACAGCTTGATAATTAGCTTTTTTTTAACAAGTACAGAAAAATATTTTAAAAAGGCTGAAAATATAAAACAACGCCAATCATGACAGGGAAGGGCCATTCATACCAGAAAACAATCAACCAGTACTACTGCACATCAGTCTTCAGCATAACAGGGGCACATTTATAACATAAATTTATTTTAAAAAATAGGTTTAGGGGAACCTTAAAAGTTTTCAATAAAGGCTCTGACCTAATTAATACTTAGAGAGAGACCATTCCAGAGAAAAAAGGACCATGAAATAAAAAGCACTCTTGTGTGTAACTTCATCTTAGTTGTCTTGTCTGTGTGTTTGTCCTATTTAGATTGTGAGCTCTTTGAGCAGGGACTGTCTTTTTCATGTATGGTGTACAGCGCTGCGTATGCCTTGTAGCGCTATAGAAGTGATAAGTAGCAGTAGTAGTAATAATAGGCCTGCCTAGGGTTAGGAAGGGCAAGACTATTATCATTAAGGGATCGCAAACAACAGACCGATGTGTAAGGAGCATTTGATGATGCCAGGCAATCAGGAAGGCCTGTATGTACAGCTTCAAGAGTCAAGGTGAAAATTTTGAACTGGATCCTCAGGTATACAGGTAACCAATGTCATTTTACCAGAAGCGGGGTAACATGACCTGAGCACCTCACATGGCACAACAGATGGGCCATAGTGTTTTGTAATGTCTGAAATCGCTTAATCGCCAAGTGAGGAAGATTAGCATAAATAACGTTGCAATAATCAAGCTGGGAACAAACGAAAGCATGGAACAGGGTATGTAAAGCTTTAAAATCGAGGATACCCCTTGCAGTTTTTATCCTCTGGAGGAGGATGTAATTAAACATATTGAATAAACACAGAAAATCCCTATATAGAAAGAGGATAGAATCAAAGCAAAATTTAAATAACCTTCACACTTTAAAAGGCATAGAAAGGTGTAAAGAGTGGCAGGTACAACTCTGGCTGCCTTGTTGACCATACAGGTCTTTGTCTGCCATCATTTACAAATGTAACTATGTGAGATACTGTGATTTCTGGAAACAATAAAGAAAAAGACACATGCACTGTTCCGTAATTAGAAGAGTTCTTATTTTCAGAAGTTCTAAATATCTTCATTTGAGGTAAAATGCTTGAAAATTATTTTACCGCTTTTCATTTCTTTTTCTTTCCATTTAGTCTTTTTGCACTGCCTTTCTTGGAAAAAAAAAAGAACTGCCTTCCTCACCTCCCCTTTTCAAGTTTGCTGGGTCTTGATTAAAACATTGGATTTAACTTGAAATTAACCTGATTAATGTAATTGAAAGCAAAAGTCTGCAGCTCAGCACTTTGGGTGATGAGTGGAGATGGATTAAGAAAGAAAGCTTTCAAATTGAATCCGCTTCTCTCCTCTGCTGTTAATTGCCACCGTTTACTGCTACCTGACTCACTGACCGTCAGTCTTTAGTCCAGTTAATGATGATACACAGTCCATACTTTCCAGAGATAATTAAAAAACATTTCAGCTGACACCGCTGTGGGCTGAGCACTCCTGTCTGAAATCTCAGTCCTGGAGTTGAGCAGGTGCTATTGGGGAGACCATTTCAATGTGAATGAGCTATGATTAAGGGATAAAGTAATGACCCTGTGATTTGACTGTAGAGCTGAAAACATAATCAAGGAGGCCAAAGTTCAGGATCCTGATGGAAGGGATGATGGTAGCCATGACACAAGGAACTCTTGCTATTGCTAGTAGCACTGAAGGGTTAGTCTTGTAGGAGAATTCCCATCCATCATTGACCAGTAAGGGAACCTGTATTGGGGAAGAGTGATAATAGGGAGGAAAACATGAAAGGATAACAGAAAAAGTCTGCAATTTCCTTCATTTAGTCCTCTAAATCACACAGGGAAGCATTTTTAAACAATGGGAGTTGAGTTTCCTTTCAAAAGTTTGGAACCACAAAGAGAGTGTGTACTTTTGTGGTCTCATACTTTGCAGGTTCAAAGAACCTAAGCACCACCATACAGGATTAGATTAAAGGCCCATGGGGTCTGCATCCTATCTCCAATAGTGGCCAATCCAGGTCACAAGTACCCAGCAGGATCCCAAGACTTTCCCAGGTCTTCCTGGCTCATAATGGTTTCCTCTAAGAACTTCTCCTGCAGGAACTTGTCTAAACTCTTTCTAGACCGGCCTTGGAAACTGCTTTCACCACTTCTTTTGGTAACAAATTTCACAGCTTGTTTGTTGAGTGAAAAAAGTTTCCTCTAATTTGTATTAAAAAGGCTATCTAATAGTTTTATAGGGCATCCCCAAGTTCTACTACTATTTGAAAAATAAGTAACAGTTGCCTGCTTACCCATTCTAGATCACTCATGATTTTATAGGTCTCTGTCATATCTACTTTCACCTGTCTTTTCTTGAAGAGCATTAACCTCTTTAGCTTTTCTCCAGAAGGGAGCGGTTTCATCCCCTTTATCATGTCTGTTACCCTTTTCTTGTATCTTTTATAGTCTGCTATATCCTTTATGAGATGGGGCAATCAGTATTGGTCATAATGCTTATGGTGAATTGCAAAAGGATTTCAATGTGTTGTCAACAATGATGTCAAGATCTGTTTTCTGAGTGGTGACTCCTGGTATGGAACCCGGGTATAGAGCATAATGTACTTCGCTAAGGAAGCAAACCTATAATATGGTGTCCCCTTTTAGGCCTCTGGGCACCCAGATTCCATTATAGCAGTGTTCTTCAGTATAAAACCTGAAGGCTAATGGTGGCCCCTATCATCATTCAGGATTTTGTTTCTGCTACAATGTGCTTCTCTATCCAAGCTCTCCATGGAAAGGGGAAATTGGATGGGGAAGAAGAGCTGCATGCTTGAAGGACAAGGAATTTGTCAATAAACATAGAATCATAGCATGCATTGGGAAATGCTCACCTCCTTGAAGATATCCCCAACAAAACATTTGAAGGTGGTCTGGTGGGAATAAATGTCGCTGATATACACTAAGTGGTATATAAAGGAGAAAACTTTATTGTAGATCACGAGCTGAATCACCACGTCTTCCCTCACATAAAGACTCCCGAGGCAGGCCTGTGGCCGTAACACAGTACTGTGTTGAGTCTACAATAAAGTTTGCTCCTTTATATACCACCACAGTCTTAGTGTCCTGGAGTCATTGGTCCGCTTCCCACTTTTTTTTATCTGTATCTTTACCTCGTGGGATTTTGTGTTCATCCACTTAGGTGGAGTGGAGGAGTGGCCTAGTGGTTAGAGCACCAGTATCTAACCTAGTGGTTAGAGCCAGTTCAAATCCCACTGCTGCTCCTTGTGATCTTGGGCAAGTCACTTAACCCCCCCCCCCCCCCATTGCCTCAGGTACAAACTTAGATTGTGAGCCTTCCTGGGACAGAGAAATATCCAGAGTACCTGAATGTAACTCACCTTGACCTACTACTGAAAAAGTTGCAAGTAAAATCTAAATAAATAAATAGGTGGATAGCCTACACTGATATACACTAGTCAGTAGTGTCTCGTCCCCATATGGGCTGATATTTGGTGGCTTTTCATCAGGTCATTTGGATCCAAAGTGGCCCCAACTTGAAAATTAGTGAAGACCATCACATAATAGAATACCAGTGTAAGCCGGCATTGGTGCACCTTACGTTTATATACACCTGCAGTTATACCAGCCATAGACCTGACACAACTGCAGTTGCATAAATGCAGAGGTTTTCAGTCCTTGAAGCATTTTTTTTTTTTTTGCAATGAAACTTGGTGCACATTAAGCACATTGGTATTGGGAGGACTGGCTTTATATATATGCACATATATGCACATTCCCCCAAATTTTATGTATCATGCCCTAATTTCCATACGGAAATCAAAGTGTATTCTATAACAGTGTGCATAACTTAATTGGTTAACCAGCTAATCAGCGCTGTCAATTGGATGTTAACAAGCGGTTATCAGCACTAATTGACATTATTATTTACCTGCACAACTCGCTGAGTGTATTCTGTAACGTGGTGTGATGAATTAAGTCGCATAGTTGAAAAGGGGGTGTGGTTATAAGTGTGGAATGGGCGTTTTTAAAATCAATGCACATTATTATAGAATATCCCTGTTCTGCGCCTAATATAGGTGTCAGGATTTACACCAAGTAGAACATGGCCTAAATAGACGTGACCAAATTTGGTCTTGGGGAGAGGCACTCGGCGTATTCTATATACCGAGCGGAAATTTAAGCCTATTCTATAAAAATATTAGCATGACTTCACCTCTAAAAGAGGCGAACAATTCTGTAACATTTGGTCTCCCTTTTGGGACTCTCTCACTCCGGTAGCACGAAGCAAGATATTGAATTGTTAATAAAGATAGGATACTGGTTGATAAGGAATAGGTAGGGGGGGAAGGTAAGGGAGGGGTTGGGAGGGGGGGAGGATAGGGGAGGGGGAGATAAGCTGGGATAAACTTTAAAAGCATGCAAGCCAGACAGACATTGTCTTTCTTTTGCATTGCATTGTTTCATCTTGATTGTAAATTGACTCAGTTTGGATTGCAATAAATATGATTATAAAAAAAAATGTTAGCATACTTTAAAGAATACGCTTAGGTGTATTTTTTTCTGCATGGAGTTTTCAGGCACCATATATAGAATCTAGAACCATTGTGGATGCTTATAATAAAGAGGTGGTAATCTGAGGTGGAGATTGTAGCTGAGTGTGTCCCTTAGGTTGCTGTATTTGTTGGCACATAGCCATTATACTACCCTTTCATGGTGTTATATTGAAAAGATCACACATTGTGAGAAACTTACATACTCTGAGACTTCACCTCCTTTTCACTTTAATTATTTGTTATACGCTTAGGGACCGAAATTCAGCTGCCAGAAATTCAATGTCAGGCTATGTCCGGGCATCGGCATTAAATTTCTGGATTTCTGGAGCCGTCCAACGCATAGCTGGTTAAGTGCGATATTCTGCACTTAACCAATTATGGGTTATCACATAAAGATAGGCTGACGTTTATGTGGTCCTATTTATGCAGTTAACCTGGCCAATTAAGGGCTGATTATCGGCACTTAACTGGCAAAGTGCCAACTCTGCCCCCAGAACATTCCGGAAATAGTTGGTTTTTAGTTCAACGCTAGCTGCTTATTTTTAGTGGCATTAACCAGTTAAGTGTTGCTGAAAATTAGCGGTTAGCCTTGAACAGGTGATTTAACTGGCCAGGAGCCATTTCTGGCTGGTTAAATTGCTTTGAACATTGACCCCTCAGTATGTTCTTTTAGAAAATGGTTGTATGACTCATTGGTTGAAAGTGTGTCCCTTTTTTGGATATAATTAATTTAGGCACCATAAATTGTATAGGGTGGAACACACAGCATTTATGAAATGCACTTACAAATGGAGGAAGTAGTATAAGACTGCACAGAAAAATCTACAGGGTTTTATCCAATCTCTGAGGGGGAAATATAGAAATACTGGGGGCATGGTACTAAAATATGGGCACTTTAGTGTGGATGGACTGCCAAGAATCACTGCAGTATAAATACTGCTGCTCAGTTTTCCTCTGTGATGGAGACTAAGGGTGAAGATTTGTGAGAATTCTAAGAGGGCATTGGGAAAACCATGAAGTAAATGAAAAACGGTGATGTGATACAAACCACCAGCTATGAAAGTCTGATCTAGATGAAATAATAAAAGATTATTTATTACCTTGATTCTTATTACAGATATTTCTATACTGCCAACCTGATCAAAAAGCCTCCTTCCCCCCACCAACCAAAGCACTCTGCAATATAAAACATTAGTATCCACATCTTAAAAACTGAACAATATTCAGGGCAAGTTAACCATCTGGGAACGGCCGTTGACCAGTTAACTCACATGTCTGTGGATAACTGGTCATTTTCAGCGGCATGTAACTAGTTATCACTGCTGAAAATGCCTGGTGAGTGCCAAAAATAAAGCCAGTGATGTTGGGGGCATTCTTGGGGTGTTCCGGGGGCGTGACCGGTTAAGTTCCAATATTCGGAACTTAACCGGCCTGACTTAGTGGCCAAATAAGGCTGCATAAAAAGTAGGCCTATCTTTGCCCGCTAAGCCATGGCTGGTTAAGTCTGAATATTGACTTAACCAGTCATACACAAGTCGGCATTGAAAAACCTGGCACTGCCCGCTGTCAGCTGAATATCAGGTGGTGAACTAATAACTATAAGCAAATGTTCTAAGATTCCCATGTCTGATGGATTTTGCTTTCATTTTCTTCTTCATACCGATACACCAAAAGATCCCTACTGCCCTGAACAAGTTGTACCAGCCCCAAAGAGACCAGTATGGCAAAAACAAAGCAGAAAAGGAAGAAAAATGGGCATGAAGGTGGAAAGAGAGAAAGACAAAATGTGATAGATGGTACAAATAGGAAGAGAAGAGAGGAAAGAGGCAAGACAAGAGAGAGAGAGAGAGAGAGAGAGAGAGAGAGAGAGGAGGAAAACAAGGTAGAATATCATTAATTAAATGAGACTAATTAGCAACCTAAGAGCAGGTGTCATGGATTGTGGTGGCTGACAGGAGAGAGACTGGGTGAAATGACAGCAACACTGGCTTTCAACACGCTTCCTATCTGTTTGTCATTCAAAACCTCTCTGCAATCAGTGATATTACATTGCCTGCTACAATCCATCTTCCTGCAAGAAAATCTGTTTATTACAATGCGGCTTCCAATCACTTTAACTCAACAAACGTCTCCCTAGGTTCATGGGGCATCCAAGGTGGCATTCTGATAGCCTTGTATTGATTTACCCTGCTATTCTTTTGGGGTGCAACTGACTCAGATTCAAGATTCAAACAATGTTCTGGAAGATGATATTCATTAACCTTGGTGAATAAAAATAATTACATCTAGGAGGCCTGTGTACTAATGTGCGCTATGCACTTACCCTTCATTCTCTAACTTTAGCTCCCAAATGTAAGCACTACTTGCATGCTAAAATTATAGACTACCTAGCATTTATGTTTGTGAACTGTACATTTATGCATGTACATGCTAGTTGGGCACTAACCCCCGGATTCTATATATGGCACTGAAATTTAGGCACAGATCCAAGATGTGCGTGCAGCTAAATTAGTTAGAGTTATCAAGTATAAATTAATGGGCCTTAATAATCAATAATTGCACTTAATTGGCACTAAATTTGGATTTGTGGGTGCATCTGCTTGCACACTATTCTATTACCCCGAGTGTCTAAGTCCCATAGCATGCAACTCAAAGGGGTGTGGCCAGAGGAGGGGCATGGGCGGGTCATGGAGGTTTATTTTCACACAGTTTTATTCAATAGTGCCATTTACACGCTGAAATGCCACGAGTTGAGTGCCGGTATTTACACCAGGTTTCAGCTGGCGTAAATACAGGTGCTCAACTTTAAGAGCAAGAATCAACTCTAAGTGCTTTTCTATTAAGAACGCTCTTCTCGGCATGCCCATTATAGAATATTGCTTATTGCCTATTTTTTTCTGGCATCAAATGTTTTGGAGATTGAAAAGTTCTACTCATATTCATCTTCCTGAGGCAGCAAGGCAAAGCGAAACAAGGCGCTCTTGTTGAAGATTCAACGGGTTAGCGGTGCACTGCTAGCGTTTTGGTTCGTGGTGTGTACTTGGACAGCAGCAACCTTGAAGACATATGGCAAGAGTTAAGCAACGATGGACTAAACTGTTGGAAGCCGGTCTTTGGATGTTTCTTTCTTAAGATAAGTACTGCTTCTTTATTTTGTGGCCACGGAATTTTACATTTTGGGCAGGCCTGCTAGTTTAAAATATTTTTTATGATTTAGAAGTTTTTTGACAATATTAAAGCACATTTACTCTGATCCATGTTTGTGCAATAGTGGGAGATATTTTGAAAAAAATTGTTTTTCTCCATTGTGGAGTATTTTTATTAGTTCTTTTTTTCTCTTTTTGTATGGAAACCAAAGATTGGATTTGACTCCTGATATAGTGGTGGGTAAATTATTCTGTAAGAATTCCCCTACTTGGAGATTTGAGGTTTCATTTAATTAAATATTTTATTATATTGTGGATCTGAGGGTAGATGTTGTTTTTATTAACCAGGGCTTTTTTTTGTAGGAAAAAAGGTACCGGTACTCATCATGGGTAACCTTTGGGGTGGGGCTACTGTATGTGGCTCTGCCCCTACAGTAGACACACCCACAGCAGCCACACCCCTTTTACCAGCCATGGAGCATATAAATATGCATCATTGAAAGTATTACACCAGGATAGGGGAAGAAAAATAACGTGATTTTTTTCATTATAGATAATTTCTGTAACAGCTCCAGTATACCCAAAATGACACAAACCAAATTAGCACACATACTAGGAATTAGGAGTACAGTCTTGCCAAATCTGAAACACATGTTATCAAAATCTCAGAACCACAAATAGATCCCTATTCAGACATTGCCTTGCAGTCAAGAATAGAAGTAGCCTCTCTTCAAATACACTTAGTGAGTTGTGCACATAAATCAACCCCCCCCCCCCCCCATCAAACATCCCCTGTCTTTTAAATGGTCTCAGAACTCTAGTGGTATCTCTTGGTAGTTTAGTTTAGTTTATTCACAGGCTTGATATACTGTCCTTCACAAAATATCAGAGTGGTTTACAATAAACAAGGGGAAGGAAAAAAAAAGAAAAGAACTCCATCAATATTAAGCAAATGGAGAGATATGAGTAATCCAGGACCTTGGGGTAGGCTCAAGGTGCAGCAGCAAAAGTAGGGAAAGCCAGGGTGAAAAAATGGGTTTTCAACAGCACACAGAAATGGGGGTAGGACTTCTCTGCATGGAGGATGGGGGAAGGCATTCCAAAGGCAGGGGGATAGGCAGAAAAAGGCAGAGTGCCAGGTAGACTCAAGTTAGAAAGAGCGAGCAAAGGAGGGGGGGGGGGGGGGGTGAGGGAGAGACAAAAGGAGAAGGTGGAGCGCAAAGCATTGGAAGGGATGCAGGGAAACACTAAGGAAGATAAATAGGAGGGGGTACTCTTGTACAGTGTCCTTTTTACTGCGGTGGGTAAAAAGACCGAAAACACACATGGCCATGTAGGTGGGGAGCACTTACCACCACTCAATGAGGTAGCGGTAAGGGCTCCTGCGCTACCTTGGTGGTAACTGCTGCCCGATTACTGCCGGGAACCCGCTGCGGTGTATTTTTTTTTTTAATCCAGCAGTGTCGGAAATGGTGCACACTGGAGGAGGAACTACAACCAGCGGCTGCGTTGGGCCAGCAGTAGTTCCAGGTTGCCTCGCGGCAACCCTTTAATAAAAGGGCCCTTTAGCACAGATTTTCATGTCACCTAACTGGGTGCCATTTACTGAATTCCACCACTAGTGGCCAGACTCAGGGAACACGTTTGCACATTCTGATGGAACTATGATTGCAGGAGGACTGTAGTGGTCACCTCAAATCAAGCCCCATGTTAAAAAGGTCATAGAAGTAAGAACTGAGACATGCAGGCCAGTGCATGTCACCAGTATTTTAGAACAGAATCTGTGTCACATAAACAGTTATCTTTGCAATCTTGGAAACATAACCAGCTATTTTCACAATGCTGACTTGCAAGTTTCTCTGGCCAGTCTAGTCTTTGTGTGTGTGGGGGGGGGGGGGGGGTGGGGGGGGTGGGGGGGGGGGTGGACAAGAACCACTGAGGGATAAGGCAGCAACCCTCTCTTATTCTTTCAATGGCATACTACTCAATAGTAGCTGTTTCCCAAATCCTAAATGTGCTCCTGATGTTAATCTTCTAGGATATAGACATTTAGTCCCCTTCTGAAATGAGGAATAAACATCTATGAAATTGCCATGCCCTTGTCCCACCCAAGACACACCTAGACCACACCCCTTTCATTTGCATGCACTTGAGTTTGATACATACATATCCTGGCTTTGTAATATGGGGACTTAGATGCTTATGCACATACCAAATCAGAATAAGGCTTGTAAAATAAGGGGCATAGGGTAAAATGCGCTGGATAGTTCTGAATGAAGGCTTATAGCATTATATTCCATTTCCACTCCAATGAGCTGGAGGTATAAAAGTGTAGGAGGAAACTACTAGGTCTAAAAGTATGAAAAAAAATACATGTTGAACATTTTAAAGATAATTGCCCTGTGCTTCTGGTATTTGTGCCAGGTCTCATACACCCAATTAGCCTGCTAGTGGACTATTGCAGGAGCATGTGACTCCCTAATAGACTGGGGTAGTGACCTGCAGTGCTACCAGGAAAGGAATATAAGACAATATATTTTATCTCTTTGGGATTGTATAGCAGCAGGGTTTAACCTTGCTAACTTCAGCTAGACTGCAGTGACTCGTGAATGGCAGCCATTTTGCAACTCGATAAAAGATGGCTTGAAAGAGTTCAAGAGAAGGCAAAAACATTCAGATTTGGAATTTCATACTATTAATAATTCTATCCAAAGCTAAAAACTGCAGTATCCCAACAAACCAGTAGTGAACGTCTTAGATAATCGAGCTGAGAATTGACCCTAGAGGTGAATACTGTAAGGAGGTTGGAGGGTCTAAGCAGGTCAGGAGGACGTATGAGGCCAGACTACATTCCCCACAAGGCCCTGAGAGAAGGAATCGGGGAGGGGGGGGGGGTAGGTCCCAAAACCCGGTAGGAACACCACAGGGAAGGGAGGGGGAAAAGGACTGGAAAGAGCAGCTGCTATGGCAGACGAGGGCCAGAAGGGGGAGCCGTGATGACAGAGCTCAATTCCTTTGGGTCAGAAATCAGTACAAGATTCCTTCCACCTGGGAGGGGGAGGAGGTCGCTAACCAACAACCTAGCAGAGAAGCAGAGTTAATGGAGTGCTTGGAGGAAGGAGAGTCTGGAGGGCCCAGCACACCAGGTTTGGAGGAACTGGTTGACGTGGACTGTAATTGTACTCTGGGGTAGAGTTGCGGGGATTGAAGGCAGTGGGTCGTCACAGGAGTCAAGTAGCTATGTTGTGGGAGGTGTACTGCCATTCTGCAACCACCCAAGCGGAAAGACTTTTAAAACTGAAACCAAGGCGGTGGGAACTGGGAGAACTTGGATTTAAATGGAAGGTTTTTTTTCTTTTTGCTTTGTTTTGAAACTGAATGGGACCTTAACCCCCTTGAACTGAGATTTTGTGGAGGAGGGGAAATAAACTGCTTGGAACTAAAAGCTGTGTTGTCTGGAAGGACTTTGTTTGTGGATTGCTGAAGGGAGCCTACCACCCCCTGAGGGTTTGCTACCGGGATTACAGTTATTACAATACACAACTACATTTTGGAAATGATTATGGCCAATACACACTAACTCTTCAAAGCCCTTCTCCCAAGCTCACAAACTAATGATCAAAGGGTGCCATGAAAGTTTATTCCTTCAGATCAAAGAGGAAGCTGTTGCAGAATATCGGTAAAACCCCAATTTGTTTAGCCCTTCCCTAGTAGCAAAATATGTAACAAAGATATGAAAACAGTGAGACAAAGAGTTCATAAAAGCAAAGTAAAATAGATGTGAAATGTATAAAAGATGCTCACAAGGTCAGGGGGTGTGGCAAGATGGCGGCATAAGCATGGAGGCGGTAGGCAGCGTTTGAACCAAGCAGAGTTTGCCTTTTTACTGAATTCTTCTCTGCTATGCCTCATACAAAGCAAAAGGGGATGGTTTGAGCGGCTCCCTCACAGGCCTGAACCTCCTTACTTGCTCAACTGGTGGTGGATCGATTCGCTACCGCAACCCCATTGTTTCTGGAGGAGTGAGCCCCGTGAGGGTGGTGGAGGAAGGAGCCTCTATCGCCATGGGACCAGACATCTCACTCTCCCCTCTGGTTCCCAATTCACCACCACGTCCGGCAGCTCTGCTGGAGCTGACATTGGACTCTCAGAGGGCAGAGGTTGTGACTCTGGGCTCCGAGCCTGAGGGACCAGTGACCATATATATGCCTGCCAGACTAGCTTAAGTAGCTGGAATGGAGATGGTAACACTCTATGTTTTGTGTTTATTTGTGTTTGGAGGTTTTTTATATTACTTGTTAAGAATTTTAGTATGTATGTTTTTCTTTGGTAGCCACCTAGAATTGTACAATTGTGTAGTCTATAAATTTTTTAGTAAATAAATAAACAAACACCCACAGTGATAACGCTGGAACATTTCTGGAGAGGTCTTCAATGTTTGGCCACCACAATTGCACAATCTACCATGGAGGTAAAACTGTTGTCTGCTAAAGTGAAGATTTGACTAACACTGTAGACTCTGTGAAGATGGAATGTGTTATTCAGTTCCATCAGGTTAATGAAGATATTAAAGATCTACAGGAATTTTAAAGCAGCAACTGTAAAGGATAAAATATTTCTCCATAGGAAAATAGAGCATATCCATGTAAATGTTTGGTCAAACATGGTGGACCACAACATGTTTTCTTTAGTCCAGATCAGTTGAGGTCCTTCCTAGACATGAAGAAGTTTCCATGGAGTTAGAACTTTTTTGGCATTTTTTTTTTTTATGGAGAGTTGTTTTCATTCTTGTAATGATCTCCTTGTCTTTTTTTCATCCTCCCTGGCTTTTTGTGATCTAAGAAGTTTTTAAATATTTCTTCTATACTTTTCTCTTTCCAATGATAAAGAAAAATGTTCTTATTTTTCCTCAGATATGTTATATGTGAAGGATATTGTATTATCTTTGTTGCTTTCCAATTTTCTTAAAAAAAGTGAACAGTTGTGTATTGTTTTGATTTGAAATTAATAATAATAAAAAAAGATGCTCACTATATTAGAAAACTGTGGTCTCCTCAAAGATGTGCTCTCTCTTAAGTTCTCAGGTATCTTTCTCTCTTCTTCCATACAACCCCTGCTCCTCTGTAGGAGCCTTTTGTCTTTATCAGGATGGATAACAGCTCTAGTTGTCATCCTCTCTAAATGAAATCACGTGATATGACACCTAGCAATGAGCCTTTTCTGGAGTAGGCCTCTATGACACCCTGAGTGAGGGTTGAGAGTGGGCCTGTGAAATAACCCAGCCAGACAAAGGGATATAAATGAAAACAAGCATTTATTTAATTAAATCCTGAGGCCTGTTACATCACAGGGCCAGGGACACAAGGAAAAATGCCTCTACAGTTCAATAAACAAGTCTTAAGCAAGTCTCTGGCTGGCAGGTCCGAAACACAGTGGCTGGTGGGGCTGTCATGTCCCAAACACAGCCTGTATGTCTTTCTCGGTTCTTCTCCGAGTTATAGGGTCTATCTTCAGCCAGACCTCAGAGCAAAGCTTGCAAATCTCAAACAGGAAACAAAAGTGGCTTACCTCAGCCAGGTCACAATCATTTGTTGTAGTGGCATATGTTGGGTCTTCGATTCTTCCTTCCCTGTGCTTCCTTAACCTCAGTCTGTCCCTGTCTTTTATACTTCATGGTTCTGACTCCACCCTTCCCGGCTCACTTCCTCCCGGGGCAGGAATGTTATTCTTAAAGTGGCTTAAGCTGTCTGAGGGACTATTCTTAAGGGTGGGGGGCAGTGATCTATAAACCCCCTCACAGCCTCACACACTGGAACACATTCCCAGAAAGACTTCACTTAACAATAGACAAATTCTATGTCAGAAAGCAGGTAATAGCTTGGTTCTTCTCCTAAGCCTTTAATTAAAGAAGCAACTAACTAGCTAGTCACATGCACAAGGACTAATACCAGCTGAACATACTGTAACAGGACTTGCTTATCCACGCCTACTCTCTAGCTGAAATAATTTTCCTCTGTTTTTTTACTCCCATGCAATTTTTCCTTAAGTTACTCACCCTCATTTCTCTCCAACTCCTGTTAGTTTATCTGATTTTTCTATATGTCTCACTTCTGCTTATACCTTATGCCAGAGATTTTCAACCTTTTACTCATGGCACACTTACATGGGGATAAAATTGTCAAGACACACCCCTACACATGGTCCAGCATTTTATCGTCTCCCCCCCCCCATTCTCACTCCCACACATGGTCCAGCATTTTACCTTCTTCCCCTCCCACTCTTGCCCCCACCCCCACACATGGTCCAACATTTTACCTTCTCCCCTCCACACACAAATAGTCCAGCATTTACCTTCTCTTTCCCCACCCTCACAAATAGTCCAGCATTTACCTTCTTCCCCACCCCCCATAAATAGTCCAGCACCTCTCCCTTCTGTCCCCTCTCCAGCTGGCAACCAGACATCTCCCTTGTCTCTCTTGACCTCCCCTCCTCCCATGTACTTTTTAAAAGTTTTCTTATCTCTAGCGGTCAGCAGAAGTGAGCAATGATTCATACAGCCAGCTTGTGCCAACCCCAGAGCTTTCTCTCTGATGCTTCCCACCTATGTAGAAGCAAGAAATTGCGTCAGAGAGAAGACTCTGGGGTTGGCAAGAGCAAGCTGTATGAATCATTGCTGGCTCCTGACGACCGCTAGAGACAAGAAAACATACTCCATTCCGGCAAAAATTAAGCTGGCCTAACTCCCATAGCATACCTGGGAAGCAGGTGTGGCACACTGGTTGAAAAATGCTGCCCTATGCCGTCTATTAAGATGTTTTAATGTGTATTATATTGACATTGCAAGTAGCATACTATGCTATAATATGTATTGTTATTTTAATATGTTTTTTTCTGCTGAAATTGTCTATTACCTATGTCTAACATATTCTTGCTGTACATCACTTTTGGTGAATTTCTTCAAAAATGCAGTAAATAAACCCTAATAAGTAAATATATAAAATAAATAAAGAGTTTTGAATATGGGGCTTATAATTTATAAACTATCTGCCTGATATTCAGCGCTATTTAACTGGCCTGGAACAGCTCCGTAATGTTTCAGATCTTCCATATACAATACATGGGAGATTTTTCCACTCTATTTTGACACTTCATAGCCTAGTTTTGTATTGTTTAGGATGTAAGTTAAGGAGATCACAGCAATGTTCAATAATGAGGGTGATAGTGAATCCCTTCAGATGTTTACATTTTCCTGTTCTTATCTGTTTACTAACAAAGTTGTTGTCCATTGTTTCATGGCTTTTTCCAGTATATTCTGGACATTTTCACAAATTCCTAACATTCTCAGATACTGTAGTATCCAGTTACGAGGTAATCTATCCAGGCCATTTATAGATTTGTGATTTGTTCTCCATCTCCTTGAATTTTTCAGTACCATTTTGTCGATGAGAAACTGGTTCTTCATTCCACATGAATCTCAGTAGCTGCCCTTTTGCTCATGACAGTACAAAGAATTTCCAGATATATGAGTTGATATTACTACTACTACTTAACATTTCTAGAGCGCTACTAGGGTTACGCAGCGCTGTACAATTTAACAAAGAGAGACAGTCCCTGCTCAAAGAGCTTACAATCTAATAGACAAGTGAACGGTCGGTCCGATAGGGGCAGTCAAATTGGGGCAGTCTGGATTCACTGAACGGTAAGGGTTAGGTGCCGAACGCAGCATTGAAGAGGTGGGCTTTAAGCAAAGACTTGAAGACGGGCAGGGAGGGGGCTTGGCGTAAGGGTTCAGGAAGGTTGTTCCAAGCATAGGGTGAGGCGAGGCAGAATGAGCGGAGCCTGGAGTTGGCGGTGGTGGAGAAGGGTACTGAGAGGAGGGATTTATCCTGTGAACGGAGGTTACGGGCGGGAACGTAAGGGGAGATGAGGGTAGAGAGGTAGTGAGGGGCAGCAGACTGAGTGCATTTGTAGGTAAGAAGGAGAAGCTTGAATTGAATGCGGTATCTGATCGGAAGCCAGTGAAGTGACCTGAGGAGAGGGGTGATATGAGTATATCGGTTCTGGCGGAATATGAGACGTGCAGCAGAGTTCTGAACAGACTGAAGGGGGGATAGATGGCTAAGTGGGAGGCCGGTGAGGAGTAAGTTGCAGTAGTCCAGGCGAGAGGTAATGAGAGCGTGGACGAGAGTTCGGGTGGTGTGTTCAGAGAGGAAAGGGCGAATTTTGCTGATGTTAAAGAGGAAGAAGCGACAGGTCTTGGCTATCTGCTGGATATGCGCAGAGAAGGAGAGAGAGGAGTCAAAGATGACTCCGAGGTTGCGGGCAGATGAGACGGGGAGGATGAGGGTGTTATCAACTGAGATAGAAAGTGGAGGAAGAGGAGAAGTGGGTTTTGGTGGAAAGACGATAAGCTCGGTCTTGGACATGTTCAGTTTCAGGTGGCGGTTGGACATCCAGGCAGCAATGTCGGATAAGCAGGCCGATACCTTTGCCTGGGTCTCCGCGGTGATGTCTGGTGTGGAGAGATACAGTTGGGTGTCATCAGCATAGAGATGATACTGGAAACCATGAGATGAGATCAGGGAGCCCAGGGAAGAGGTGTAGATTGAGAAGAGAAGGGGTCCAAGGACCGATCCCTGGGGAACACCAACAGATAAGGGGATAGGGGTGGAGGAAGATCCATGAGAGTGAACTTTGAAGGTGCGGTGGGAGAGATAGGAGGAGAACCAGGAGAGGACAGAGCCCTGGAACCCAAATGAGGACAGTGTGGCAAGAAGTAAGTCATGATTGACAGTGTCAAAAGCGGCGGATAGATCCAGGAGGATGAGGATGGAGTAGTGGCCTCTGGATTTGGCAAGGAACAGGTCATTACAGACTTTAGAAAGTGCTGTTTCTGTCGAGTGAAGAGGGCGAAAACCGGATTGAAGCGGATCAAGGATGGCATGAGAGGAGAGAAAATCAAGGCAGCGGCTGTGGACTGCGCGCTCAAGTGTCTTGGAGAGGAAGGGTAGGAGGGAGATGGGGCGGTAGTTGGAGGGACAGGTAGGGTCTAGTGATGGTTTTTTGAGGAGTGGCGTGACTACAGCATGAATATCATTGGCAAGCATTTGATTGTTCTGTAGTTGCTTGCTATAGGACCTTTGTCTTTATCTTTCATGATCACAAATGTTGTGCCAATTTTCAACCATTCCTCTGGTTTCCCAGTGTGTAGTATTTTGTTAAACTGAATAGTGAATCTCTCAATATTATTATTATTATTATTACTACTACTGATATTATTATTATCATTATCACGGTTTCATACTGCCTGCCAATGCTCTTGGCTGATGTTGGCAATCTAAATGTCGAGTTTTTTCCAAGAACCTAAGATATTCAGAGGTATTGATGCAAATAGTTACAAGCAGCACAACCTTCTTTAGTTGTCAGATGGTAATTTTGTCAATGCCCGGTATATTCAGATGCTGTTCCAGATCTATGGGTATTGCTCCAAGGGCACCAATTACCACACGGACTTCAACTCCAGATTTTCACAAGAGTCACTCAACCTCAGTCTTCGATATTTCATGATCTTTTCCATGTTTGTCTCCTGGTAGTGTTACATCTATGATCCACACCTGCTTTTTTTCAACCACTGATATTGGATATATTGTGTTGCAAGTGTTTAACAGCTAATATCTTGGAGTCCCAGAAAATTTTAGCTTGTTCATTTTCTATCACAGTTTTGATTTTGTGGTCCCACCAATTTGTGGTTACAGGCAAATGATACTTTTGAGGGCTGTTACTTTGTGTGTCTTTCCTTGTCATCAGCCTGGATGATCTTTTTGCAGCCAGTGACTAAATCTCGTCGGCTTCTTTGCGCAATGACACTGCCTATCAGTGGATGTTTAATCAATTTTAACCTTTATTGCATTTGTTCAAAGCACTTGATTCTGTGCTGCCATACTAAGTCCTTTCAGTTTCTTTCTTCAGGGGTCCTTTCTTCAACCACTACATTTTGGATTTGTTGACTTTTCCTTCACAGTCTTTCATATGTTGTCCGTGGAGTGGTTTATTGTGCCACTTTTCTCTTATTTATTTATTCATTTATACATTTCTACCCCACATTTTCCAACCTAGTGGTAAGTTTAATATGGCTTACAATTAACTTGGGTACATGGTATCAAGTTGTGAGGGTCAACCTAAGCCTGGTTCAGCTATGTCTGTATAACACACTCACAGAGCTTGAGAGGGCACCTATATAATCAAGCAACACCACAATCCTCTTCAAAATACAAATGACTATAGTCTAGTTTTTAGCTCCATATTTAATACTTAACGACAAGTTGAAAAAATTGGAGGAAAAAGCCTGAACAGACCCCTTACTTTTAGGCACTCAGCCAGTCTGTTCAAGGAGCACTCGCTGTCATCATTGGCAAAAAAAACCTCCATCTATAATTTAATTTATGTGGAGGGGCATAATCGAACGAAAAAGTCTATCTCCATGGGCGTTTATCTCCAAGAACGGGTCCGTGAAGGGGCGGACCGAACCGTATTTTGGGAAAAAATAGACGTCCATGTTTTATTCGACAATTTGTGAGCTGGGCGTTTTTGTTTTTCAGCGATAATGGAAAATGAAAGCGCCCAGCTCAAAAACGAATAAATCCAAGGCATTTGTTTGTGGGAGGGGACAGGAGTCGTAGTGCACTGGTCCCCCTCACATGCCAGGACACCAACCGGGCACCCTAGGGGGCACTTTTACAAAAAAAAAAAAAAAGGTAAAAGAGCTCCCAGGTGCATAGCACCCTTCCCTTGTGTGTTGAACACCCCAAATCCCCCTCAAAACCCACCACCCACAAGTCTACACCATTACTATAGCCCTAAGGGGTGAAGGGGGGGCACCTACATGTGGGTACAGTGGGTTTGGGGGGCGGTGTGGAGGGCTCCCATTTACCAGCACAAGTGTAACAGGTGGGGGGGGGATGGGCCTGGGTCTACCTGCCTGACGTCCACTGCACCCCCTAGTAACTGCTCCAGTGACCTGCATACTGCTGCCAGGGAGGTGGGTATCACATTTGAGGGTGAACATAAAAAGTTGTGAAACGGCATATGTTTGTGGTGGGAGGGGGTTAGTGACCACTGGGGGAGTCAGGGGAGGTCATCCCCGACTCCCTCCAGTGGTCATCTGGTCATTTAGGGCACTTTTTGGGGCCCTAATTGTGGAAAAACAGGGTCCAGGAAAAGTGCCCTAAATTCTCGCTAAAAACGCATATTTTTTTTCCATTATCGGCGAAAGTCGCCTATCTCTGATCGGCCGATAACCATGCCCCAGTTCCGCCTTCACCACGCCTTTGACACGCCCCCATCAACTTTGTCCGCATCCGCGATGGAGTGCAGTTGAAAACATCCAAATTCGGCTTTCGATTATACCGCTTTATTCGTTTTTGTGAGATAAACGTCTATCTCCCGATTTGGGTCGCAATATAGGCGTTTTTCTTTTTCAATTATAAACTGGATAATAAGTCAGAAAGACTCGGCAGAACTTATCTTTTCAGGATGCCCAATGTTATCCGCTAGCCACAGCCGACTCTGGCCAGAGTTTCAGAACTTCCTCAAGGTCCTCGGCAGTATCATTCACTTTTATGGCGTCCAGTTCAACTCTTCAAGTTTCTCATGTTTTTTTGATCCAAAGTGTCCAATTCACAATTCCCACACTGTATCTAATGGCAGGTATGGCCCAGATGTTGATGGCCTTGATGGTATTTCTACCATTAGGTTTAGCCTTCAGGAGTTTCCTAACCCTTCTAAGATATTCTTTGGCAATTGTGTTATTTGCTATGATATGTTTGCTGTTATCCACTTGCAGGATGCCGAAATATTTATAGGCTCCTTCAATGTCCATTCCCTTGATGACCTCATTATGAAGTTACTTTTGCTATAAACTATTTTTCCCTTTTTCATAGTCAGGGTGGCATATTTGACAAATCCAAATTTCATGGCATATCTTTACTGAATATTTGGATGGTATTTAGCAGCATTTTGATTTCCAGTTGTGATTTTCCATAGAGCTTCAAATCATCTATGTACAGTAGATGTGAAATTTTGGAAGTTGTCCTTCCAGCGTGGTAGCCTAAGTCTGTCTTCTCATTACAACTGACAGTGGAATCATAGCGATCACAAAGGTAAAAATGAGTGTCCCTGAAATATTCTTCTTCTGTTCTTCACCTAACCCACTGCTTCACTACCAACTGTCGGTTCTGTTTTCTACTGACTCATTATTTATTTGTGCTTTCTGCACAAATTTTCTGATCTTTTCACTTACTCCAGTTATTTCCAGGCATTTCATAATCCAACTGGGTGGCAATGGTTCAAAGGCTTTCTTGTAATCACTCCAAGCTACATTTATTAATAATAATAATAATAGTAATCATCATCATCAAAATCATCAATGTATGAGCAATTCATAATTGCGTTTGAAGTGTGAGTTTGATGTAAACTTTGTATTTTCATCTGGGTTGCAAGGAAAATCCATCAGATTTCTCCACAGACAATTTTTAAAAAGCCAAAAATCAGAATGGGATCTTTCAAAAAATTCCATGGTCAACACATTTTCTCAGATTTATTTCAGATTTCTCAAAGATCTGAAACAGAATTTGCTACAGATGGAAGACTTCCTTTTTATTCTAAAGTTTGATGAACTAATTCAACAAACCTGTGACACTGTTGCAAATTTGTCCAACTAGGGATAAGGTGTTTTTTTTTTAATAACCAGTTGACCATCCTTAATTGTTATGTGTGGGAAGATTGTGTACAGCTATTTATTTGTTTAATTTAAATATTTATTACCCACATTATCCTGCAAGCTGAAAGCAATGTCTGTTCCCTACCCCATTCCAGGATATGCAGTTACAGTGCAATTATATAACCTAGGCAATCATTTTTATTCGTGCTTTATGTACATAAATGTTTAGAATACTAGCGTTTATGCACATATGTGCAAATAAATGCTAACATAGCACCTATGTGATATTCTTCAAATATCCACTCACTCTTTCAAACAGTACAAAGACTAAAGGACATTCAATGAAGTTACATGGAAATACTTTTAAAACAAATAGGAGGACATATTTTTTCACTTAACGAATAGTTAAGCTTTGGAACTCGTTGCCAGAGGCTGTGGTAACAGCGGTTAGCGTATCTGGGATTAAAAAAGGTTTGGACAAGTTCCTGGAGGAAATATCCATAGCCTGTTATTGAGTTGGATATGGGGAAGCCACTGCTTGACTTGGGATTGATAGCATGGAATGTTGCTACTGGGCTAAATGGACCATTGGTCTGACCACTATGGCTATTATTATGTTCTTATGTATTTGCAAGAGGGTGCGGGCAGACTGATCATTCGGGCAACTGGGTAGTGCCTGAGGGCCCGGAGTCTCTAGGGGGCCCAGATGCTCTGCCCGGATGCCGGCTGCTGCCACTGCACAGTACAGTCCCCCCAGCCTCAGTGGGCCCTCTCTGGTCCTACCTTGAAGGGCCTAGGAGTCTAGTGGCCTCTGCTGGGGGCAGGAAAGGATCCCACTCTATGCTGCCCACTGCCGCTACTCTGCCCAGTGCTGCTGTGTTTTAAAAATGGCTGCAGAGACTTCCCGCAGCAGTCTAGCGAGACTGCCAAGACCCACAAGACTACCGCAGGAAATCTCAGCAGCAATTTTGAAAACACGGCGGCGCCAGGTACAGTAGTGACAGCAGGCTAGAAAAAGTGGGGTTCTTTCCTGCCCCTGAAGAAGCCACTAGACCACCAGGGCCCTTCAAGGTAGGAACAGGGAGGGTCCACTATGGCTCAGGGGTCTGTAGTGTGTGTGTGGGGGTGTCAGCTGTGGCAGAAGGGGGGGGGGGTTGTAGTGTGCAGGAGGGGGGCGACAGTGCAGTGGTGGGGAGGCACCTGGCAGGCAGCAGCCGAGGACCCCAATGACCTCTACTGCCCGGGGGCCCCAATCCCTCTGCAAGAAGGGATATATATACAGGATATATACAGGAACAGGGTATGGGTAGGACATAGATGGGCATCCAACCTATGCACATAAGTTGAAGACTAATGTAAGTTATATTTGTCCCTACAACACTTAAGTGCTTACACTTATGCCAACTCTATGGCTTAGCTCTTGAATTGCGGGATAGAAATGTCATAATACATACATACATACATAAATAAATAAATAAATAAATAAATACCTAGTTACACTAGGATTCTATAAAAGAAAGTAAGTACCTATTTTCCTTAATAGAATAAGCTCCTACCTTGTGCCCTTCTGGTGCTTAATTGGAGAAACCCAGTTACTGAATTGCACCATTATTGCAGGAATTATTGTCATGATTGTGGTCAGAACCCCTCTCAAACTTACCTTATTTCTGGTGGTCAGCTTCTTAGCTGGCTTCTGTTTCTTCTGTCTGTCCTTTCTGAGCTAGCTCTGTCTCTCTGTGCTGGCTGCTTCCAGCAGCATAACTCTAATTGCTTTACTATACTGCAGCTGTGTGTGTTACCTGAGCTAGCTGCCTCTGTGTGCTGTTGCTTCTAGCGTGGCTCTAATTGCTCTGCTATACTGCAGCTGTGGGGGTTAAACCTGAGTTAGCTCTAGCTCTGTTTCAGTATGCTGCCTGCCTGTGTCTGGTAGTGGTGACATCATCAGGCAGGGCCTTGATAAGGAAGTGGTGTTCTTCCCTTCAGTGCCTTTGCAACATTTGCTTAGTCGTTTGCTTTAGGTCCAGGCTAGTGGTAGTGCAGTGTGCACTTATGATCCTTGTTAGCTTCCCTGCTTTTCCCTTGTGGCTCCCCTGCTTTCCCTCTTGGTGCTTTGGAAGCACTTCTGTGATTGGTGCTTTAGTAGCACTTCTGTGTTTGATGCTTTAGAAGCACTTCTGGGTTTGGTGCTTTAGAAGCACTTCTCTCTTCTGTGTTTAGCTTCCCTGTTTTTTCCCTTTTGGCTCCCCTGTCTTCCCTTTTAGTGCTAGGAGCTCTGCTGGTAGTTTGGTGCTTAGGAGCACCGTAGTTAGTTTAGGGTTATAGAGCTGTTGTGCTTGGTGCTTAGGAGCACCTGTGCTAGTTTATGTGTTTAGGTTCCCTGCTCTTTCCCTGTGGCTCCCCTGCTTTTCCTAGTGGTGCTATTGGTAGCACTTCTGTTAGTATAGGGCTTAGGAAGTCCTTTTGTTGGTTTATTGTTAGGAACACTTTTGTTGGTTTCTGTTTGGAGTTCTTCTGTTGGTTAGGGCTTGGGAGCACTTATGTCAGTTTAGGATTTAGGAGTACTGCTGTTTCCAGCTTGTTCTAGTCCTGGTCCCTGTGTCATCCAGTTTCCGGTAAGTCCTGCCGGCCACTCGAACCCAAGGACTCAACCCTTGGGGGGCAGTGGCTAAGTGCAGGTGAAGCTGTACGGACCAGTCTGGTGTGCTCCAGTCCAGTGTGTTCCGGTCCAGTGTGTTCCAGTCCTGTGTCCTCCAGTCCGGGGGATTCCAGTCCAGTGTTCCAGTCCTGTGTCCTCCAGTCCGGGGGATTCCAGTCCGTGTGTTCCGGCTCGCTAGGCGGTGCCTGCAGTCCTGCCGGTGCCGATGTGCTTACCCAGCGTTGGTTGGTGGGTTTTGCCTGCTGCTGTCGCTCCTCGTCAGCAGCCCAAGGGCTCACGTTTGCTCCAGAGCCCGGGCTCTGAATCTGAGAACCTGACAATTATCACATGCTAAGTGTCAAGTCACTGTATTAACCATTAATATGGTCCCAGAATGCGTTATCTCCAGGGTTAATGTCTTAATACACATTAGTAAAAGCCCCCCTAAGTTTTACTTGATGCATACTATATTGCTCTGGAGCATTTAACCACTCTGTAAGAAAAGCAGCATATTTTCATGTTTCCATTCACTTCCTGCTTCCAAGGAAGTAAGGTTGCCCTCTGGTGGTCTTTCTCTTTACAACACTGAAGAGAACATTTCTGGTTAGGTATGCCATACTTTAGAGCTGAGATCATATTTCCTTCTAATTTTTTCTCTAGATAATAATCCCTGTTTACCAGAAGCTCATATCAAACAGAAATGCAGTCACTTTATTTTCCAGATGCCCACCAGCCTCAACATTGTTTATATTTTGCTGGAGGTGAGAAAATAGACATTTCTGTTGACTAGATTTTTCCACATGTCCTTGAAAATTCAATGAATGGGATTCAGCAGAAGGGCAACACTTGCAAGAAGCTGCAGGTTGAGCATGCTGCAGCTTTGCAAGAAGCTGTTTTCTAGTATGCAGAGTCTTCTTCCATAATATCAAGTGTCAGGGGAACCAGGAGAAGGTGAGGGGAGGCAGGGATGTCGCTTCCCAGCTGCCTCCAGCACCCTTCTCATGGTTCTTTCCACTTACTATAGCCATAAAAGGCAACATCAATTATTCAGACTGCTTTTAAAACTTCACATAATACAACAAGGAAAGAAGGTTTGGCTTTGCTCTTGGAAACTGCCAGCTCATAATCTCAAGAAGTAGGCACAGTGTTGTGTTTCCAGGCTGGTTTAAAGAGCTACCTATCAAAAGCAACTGACCTATACAGTCTTGCAGAATAAGCAGAGGAGGTGCTGGCTTGTGAAAACTCAGGAAAATTGTCATAGTATTTGCTAGGAAATGTTCATCTTAAATCTGCTTAGAATTCAGTTTGTTTTCGTTTTTTTTTTTTTTTTTTTTGCTTACAAGAAATTAATGTTTTAGTTCAGTGACTATGCTGTTGAATTTATCTACTAATGATCCTTTGTACTATGCACTTTTACTAATCTAGATCCCATGTAATAAAGACTTCAGTTTACTAAAGATATGGAGGCCCTTTTACTAAGCCGCGTAAGCGTCTACGTGCCAAAATGGAGCTAACTCACGGCTACCGTGTGGCTCTTGCAGTAATTTCATTTTTTGTGCACGGCCGATACGCGCGTCTGAAAAATCATTTTTACTTTCTGCCGCGCATATCGGACACACGCCAAGTGGCATTTGGCGCACGTAGGTCATTACCACACGGTTACCATGTGAAACTTTACCGCTAGGTCAATGGCTGGTGGTAAGGTCTCAGACCCAAAATAGACGCGCGGCAATTTTCATTTTGTTGCGCGTCCATTTTCGGCAAACATTTTAAAAAGGCCTTTTCTACAGGTGCACTGAAAAATGATTCTGTGCATGCCCAAAACCCGTGCCTACAAGTGTGTGCTGAAATTTGCATGTGGGTCAAAGAGGTGGACACAAATGAATGAGCTAACGAGCCATTAACTGGTAATAAACTGATGTTAACAATTAATTATTGCAGTCAATAAGCAGTAATTGAAATTTGCATGTGCATCTTTCTCTGCGCAATTCTACAACACTGGGCACTCAAATCCACTAGTGCGTAACTCAAAAGGGGGAATGGTAGGGGTGCTACAAGAAATTGCAAGCATTGGACTAGAATAGCGCCACTCCTGTGCCCAAATGCCAAGAGTTGAGCATCAGCTGACATAAGTACCGGAACCCAACTTTGGGCGTGTGAATGGGCTCTAAGGGCTATTCTATAAATGGTACTCAACTCAAACACTGTTCATAGAATAGTGTTCTGTGCTGATTTTATCTGGCGATTACTCTTTTTTCCCTGCGCTTTAAGCAATATTCTTGGTGCTGTGCTTTTTGAGGTGTCTCTGAACGATTTAGCAAAAGTAGCTTTCCAGCTACAAGATTGCACAACTGAAAATATATCCACAATTGACACAGATACGTTGATTCCTGAGGCAGGCATACCATTTGCTGAAACACGGAACTGTGTTGAGTCTTTCATATCTGGTCATTGGCAATAAAGATTTTATCTACTCAGCTTTTGGTGCCTCACCTGGATTGGTTGCCCCACATCCCTTCCCTACTCTTTGGACAGCATCTTCCTTAGAAGGAAACACTTCTTGGTGTGTTTGGTGTTTCTGATGACTTTTCAATGCCATTTATAGAAGTTACTCTTTATGCTTGTGGTTCTTTCTATGAACCTCCTCTTCTCCCATTCTTTTCATTTTAAGGAGTGTATTTTTCTTCCTACAATGTATCTGTATGTCAAACTGGTCTCATGCTAATAGGTTATGCTATGTATGTATGTACAGTATGTATGTATGTGTGTTTATCTGACCTCTTTTGCTTTGATGTGTGCAGTGCAAAGAGTATTATACCAAATACATCTAATATGCAAAATTGAATAAAAATTCCTTTTCATTGGACTTAATACATTTCTTGACTATTTTTTGAGAACTAAAGCCTTCTGTTCAGATGTAACTGGTAGTCAAGAAATGTACTATTAGTCCAATAAAATGATATGACTTTATGTTTTTTCTTTTATTTATCCATCTTTATTTCCCTACAATAAAAATAGAAATCTTTATTATGGCATTGGGGTAATGGAAAAGTAAGATCTTTCTAAGCTTATAATGGCTCGCAGTTTAAGGGCTTCTTGATGGGACGTAGTTATAGAGTAAAGATGCAGGGGGTTTTGTCACATGCATAGACCCCAGTTTGTGGGGTACTGTAGGGTTCACCCCGTCTCCTATTCTGTTCAATTTTCTGCTACAACCTTTGGGGAAGGCACTTGATAGATTGAAACTTTATTCATTTATCTATGTGGATGATATCACAATATTAATGCCAGTACTCAAAGAGTATATAGAAATGATAAGTATAATTCAAAACTGTGTTGAGACTATTGAATGCTGGGCCAAGTGTTATTGGTTAAAACTCAATCGGAAAAAAACTACATTTTTTAGGCTGGGCTTGCCCAAAGACATACTGGGAAAAGAGGTGTGTATTATTAAAAATACTGATTTTAAATTTGAATTTTCATCTCGTATCCTTGGGGTTGAGGTAGATAGCAAACTTACCATGGTTAATCAAGTAAATATGGTGGTCTTTTACTAAGCCACAGTACTGCTTCTAGCTCACGGTAGAAATCAGCTGGCTGTAAATGCTGAGATGTCCATAGTAATATAATGGGCGTCTTGGCGTTTGCCGCCAGCTGATTTCTACTGCAAGCTAAAAATGCAACCGCAGCTTAGTAAAAGTTCCCCTAAGGTAGTAAAAAAATTCTTTTTTGCTCTTGAGAATGCTGAGAATGGAAAATGTAGAGACAATGGGTTACAACAGGAAGCTGAAAGGAGGAAAACTCAAAGAAATGCGAGAAAATACTTTTTTTTCGCTAAGAGGTAGAACCTGGAACAGATTTTGAACAGTGATAAAATTCAGTTATATATGAGATAGACACCAGTAGGGTAGTTTTATGATAGTAGCCTGGGCTTTCATGGAATGTAGGTGCATATGTTATACCTATATTACAAAGACACCCCCACCCTATAAATATTCAAAAACATAAACACAAATAGTTTTGTGGGGAAATATGTATCATCATATCTGAAAGTTCATAAAGAACATAAGGGGGTCTTTTACAAAGGTGCGCTAGTGGTTTTAGTGCACATTAATGATTAGTGTGCGCTAAATGCTAGAGATGCCCATAGAAATATATAGGCGTCTCTAACATTTAGCACATGCTTATTTTTTGTGTGAACTAAAAACACTAGTGCCTATCCTATGCCCTGGATGGACAAGTTACTAGACCATTTAGCTGGGGCCCAGTACCTGTGTAAACACAGGTGGCCATGACCCGCTGAAGTGGAGTCCCTATTGAATATCTGGTGAGGTGGGGAGGCAAAGCAGGAGATTGATGAGATGCTAGCCTTAGGTGTTATCAAGAAATCTCATAGTCCCTGGGCTTCTCCTGTAGTTCTTGTTCCTAAGAAAGATGGCACAACCCGCTTCTGTGTGGATTACAGGAGACTTAATTACTGTACTGAATCTGACGCCTATCCTATGCCCTGGATGGACAAGTTACTAGACCATTTAGCTGGGGCCCAGTACCTGACTACAATGGATCTTACCCTTGGATACTGGCAGATTCCCCTAACAGCTGCTGATCAGGAGCGATCAGCATTTATTACCCCATTTAGTCTGTATGAATTTACTGTGATGCCTTTTAGAATGAAAAATGCCCCTGGTACATTTCAATCCTTGGTAAATCGTCTGCTAGATGGACTCGAAGAGCATGTTAGAGCTTATCTTGAAGACATTGCTGTTTACAGTCAGACTTGGTATGACCACCTGACCCATTTGAGTGGAGTACTAGACTGGATCAGGGAGGCCTGCCTGACTATAAAACCCAGCAAATGTCAGATGGGAATGGCAGAAGTGCAATATTTAGGGCACAGAGTGAGAGGTGGACAGTTGAAGCCTGAACCAGCTAAGGTGGAAGCTATACAAACTTGGCCCACTTCCAAAACTAAAAAGGAAGTGTTGGCCTTCCTTGGAACAGCGGGGCATTACAGGAAGTTTGTGCCTCACTACAGCACTATAGCTAAACCCCTGACTGACTTGACTAAAAAGAGACTACCCAAATCATTATCTGGTCGTCAGGATGTGAAGCGGTCTTCCAAAAATTAAAGAAAGCATTAGCTACCGATCCAGTAATACATGCAAAGATTACCAGCAAAGATTTGTGGTACAGACTGATGCCTCAGCATATGGTATTGGGGCTGTACTCAGTCAAGTTAATAGCAGAGGGGAGGAACGCCCCATTGTGCATCTAAGTCACAAGTTCCTTGATAGAGAGGTACCCTATGCCACTATTGAAGAGGAATGTCTGGCCTTAGTGTGGGCCCTCAAGAAGTTACAACCATATCTATATGGGCAAGACTTTACAGTCATCACAGATCACAATCCGTTGGTCTGGCTGAAGAGGGTCTCAGGAGAGAATGGGAAGCTGCTGCGGTGTTGCCTGTCCCTGCAAATGTACAACCTCACCATACAGCACTGGAAAGGCAGTGAACATGGTAATGCTGATGACCTCTCCAGAAAAGAAGAGCCAGAACCACCCTGACACTGGACTATCAAGACCCGAGCAGCGGTCTGTAGAGGTCTCTCTCTTGAGGAGGGAGGTGTGAATAAACAGTGTGTTTTAAGCCTGTGAAATCTATTAGATATTTTCCTGTTTTAATTATGTCATGAAGTATATTTCTCCTATTTGGCCAGCAGGTGGTGTTTTGTTGCTATAAAGGGAAGGGAAAGGGAAATGGGACTTGATATACCGCCTTTCTGAGGTTTTTGCAACTACACTCAAAGCGGTTTACATATATTCAGGTACTTATTTTGTACCAGCTGTTATAAGGAACTGAATGTTCTTTTTCTTTAACTCAAGCAGGAAGCAAGCAGCAGTATACTTTTAAAACTTATTGACTGGGCTCTGATTGGCCTGGAGATTGAAAAATTACCTGGTAGTACTGGTTGTTGCTTCAGTCTCAACCCAGGCGCAAAGAGAGACAGATATTTTTGCTGAGGCTCAGTGAATTATATGTCCTGATCTTCCCAGGTACTGTTTAGACAGTAAGTAAATGTTTAGTTAGTATTATAATTGATCCATAATTCAGTTACCTGTTATTGTTTGTTCATTGTTCTGGTGTGACATTAACCTGTTTAGTTTAACTCTGCCTGTCTGGACTGATAAAGAATCCTGGTGGTTTGTGTGTTGTGTGTTTGCCCGTGAGTGCTTTCTGGGAACTGTGGGACCACTGGGAGTGTGGCTCCAGTAACTTAGAAATCACTGGGGATAATCTGAGAGTGGGAGACTCACCCAGTTGGTGGGAGGAGGGTGCTAGTGTAGAGCACAAGTGGCAGGTTCATGCAGCACTGGTGTATACCTGGCAATAATCAGGCAGTTACTGCCGGGTTAGTGTGGGAGCACTTACCGCCACCTCAATGGGTAGCAGTAAGGGCTCCCCCTGAAATGGTGGTGTGGCAAGTGCTTAACTTGCCACATGGCCATTTTTTTTTTTAAAGAATAACTTCCCTTTTACCTGCTGTGATGAAAAAAGGCATCGGTGTGCGTCATAAACATGCGCCGACGCCTGCTCAGGCCCCCTTTTGCTGCAGCTTGGCAAAAGGGGCCCTTAGTACTACATCCTCTTCAGGTCACTGACACAGAGACACACTAAATAATGGAAAAAGAATAAGTCTTCAGAGCTACCTTAAAGTTCTTTAACAAGGGCTCAGCTCTTATATACAAAGGAAGGTTGTTCCACAAAAAGGGGCCAGAAAATGAAAAAGCACTTTTTCTGGTAGCTTCATAATATGCCTGCCTAGAATTAGGGAAGATAAGTCTATATGGTCATTAAGCAAGTGCAAACAATGTGCAGGAGTGTAAGAAATAGTCAGTGATGCCAAATAGTCAGGTATAACTTTACGGAACACTGTATACACCAAGGTAAGAATCTTAAATTGAATCCTTAAATGGATTGGTAACCAGTGAAGTTTTAATAACAAAGGAGTAACATGATAAGAGTCTCTTGCATGACAAAGTAAACAAGCTGCTGCATTTTGAAGGGTTTGTAAACATTTAATTGCAGAAAGTGGAAGACCAGCGCATACCACGTTACAATAGTCCACCTGTGAACAAACAAAAGCATGGAACAATGGGCACTCAAAGATAAGCACCAGACTTACACCTGCTGAAAACCAGGTGTAATTCCTAATGCACATTTTAGGCACTCATCCCCGGTATTATATAACACTGCACACAAATTTTAGGAAAGCCTGTGACCCGCCCATACACCTCCCATGGCCACACCTCCTTTTGGATTGCACGCTATTGAATTTGGGTGCACATTGTTATAGAATAATGTGGAGCAAGATATGCACCCAAAACTTAATTGCTGCCAGTTAGCACCCAATAATTGGCTCTAATTAGCTCAGCGTCCAAATATCAGTGCCCAAATTTGGGTGCCATATATTGACTTTGGGGGTTTGTATTTGGCATTGAATAGGCTACCAAGTTTTCAAAGATCAACATGTACAAAACTGCCCATGTAGTTTTCCTCAATCTAACTTATTTTTCCACATAAAACATAATTTGTTTTCTTTCATTTGGTTACAGCAGCCATCACAAGATATAATCTGCCCCATCAGCTTCCATCTGGGTCATCTCCACATCCAGTTGAATACAAATGATAAGAACTGGACCTTTGGTACTGTCCTGATGATATTTGCGTACATGAAGGGTTCTGACATTATTTGCAGGACTAGAACTTTAGACATATCTGGAATATCAAATGCTTGACATTCTGGTTCAGATTTTATATAAGGCGACTAAAAAAATCCATGCAGTAAACATTTCCACCTCAGCATATTCTATAAGCGGTGCCTAAATGTAGTCACATTTATTTACCCCAGTGAAAACATGTTGTAAATTCCTGCATGTAGATTTACACACACCGGGCCATATTCTATAACTATGTACGTAAATTTTGGAACGCCCACAAAATGCCCATTTCCTCACCCTTAACCAAGTCCCATTTGAACTGCATGCATTTGAATTTATGTGCAGTACATTACTGAATATGCTTAGCGAGTTGTGCGTATAAATTATAATTATTGCCAATTAGTACTCATTATTGCTTGTAAGTGCTGTTATCGCTGATTAGCTTGTTAAGCCAATTAAGTTACGTGCGTTGTTAAAGAATATGCTTGGATTTCGGCATGGAACACTAGGCGAGCTATATAGAATCAGTCAGTGGCTATCGGCTTAAAGTATCGATATCAAAATAAATGTTTATGGCAATAGACTGTTAGAGTTACATATACTCAACAAAAATCTCCAACTGTAGACATTATTGTGGTGCATTTGCTGTAAAATGTATTTTTAATACATAAACCCCTGGATTCTATATATGATGCCCAAAATTGCATGTCAAAATGTGGAACGCATTGGGTGTATTCCATAATTGCACCTGCAACTTAACTAACAAATGAACAGTGAATTGGCAATACTTGAGCATTAACAATCAATTATCGGTGCTAATTGGCAACAATGAAAATTTACACCTGCATTTTCCTAGTCAGGATTCTATAAAGATGTGCATATAAAATTTCCACGTAGATCCGAGAAGGGGACATGGCTATGGGAGGGGCATGTATGGATCAGGTCATTCCTAGAAATTGTGTGCAGTGTCATAGAATATGGCAGATCCGCATCTAATTTAGGCGCAATGACTTACACCAGGTTTCAGTTGGTGTGAATCCTTGTGGCCAAATGTGGGCGCCATTTACAGAATCCAGTCCAAAGTGCTGGATCATGAAGATCTACTACTACTAATACTATTTAGCATTTCTATAGCGCTACAAGGCATACGCAGCGCTGCACAAACATAGAAGAAAGACAGTTCCTGCTCAAAGACCTTACAATCTAATAGACAAGAAATAAAGTAAGCAAATCAAATCAATTATTGTGTACAGGAAGGAGGAGGGTAGGTGGAGGCAGGTGGTTACAAGTGGTTACGAGTCAAAAGCAATGTTAAAGAGGTGGGCTTTCAGTCTAGATTTAAAGGTGGCCAAGGAAGGGGCAAGACGTAGGGGCTCAGGAAGTTTATTCCAGGCGTAGGGTGCAGCGAGACAGAAGGCGCGAAGTCTGGAGTTGGCAGTAGTGGAGAAGGGAACAGATAAGAAGGATTTATCCATGGAGCGGAGTGCACGGGAAGGGGTGTAGGGAAGGACGAGTGTGGAGAGATACTGGGGAGCAGCAGAGTGAATACATTTATAGGTTAGTAGAAGAAGTTTGAACAGGATGCGAAAACGGATAGGGAGCCAGTGAAGGGTCTTGAGGAGAGGGGTAGTATGAGTAAAGCGACCCTGGCGGAAGACGAGATGGGCAGCAGAGTTTTGAACCGATTGGATCTCCTGGCTATTGTCATTTTGTGGAGGATCTACAGTCCAGCTAGATCCCTTTGTTCTACTGATAAAGGCCTCTTGTGTGTACTTTCATTTCGTCAAATCCAACTTGAGGAATATTATTGCTGCCATCTTTAGTACTGTTGGCCCCATGTTTTGACCTCTTTGCCTATTGAATTAGGATTGATTTCTAGCCCAGAAAGGTTTCAACCACAGTTGAATGCCCATTTATATAGGCATGCATTTTCCCAGGTATTTTCATAAGTAGTGATTCCTTGTATGAACATTGGTAACTTGGGGCGTCTTTTACAAAGTAGTGGAAAGCCCGTTCTCTAATCCAGAACTAGTGCTGGCCCAACGTGGCCGCCGGCGGTCATTCCGGCTGGAGTGCGCACCATTTCCGGTGCTCCAGTATCTTTTTCTGTAGTGTGGCACTAATCCAGAGGTAATCAGGCATTGCCGCATGCTGCCTGGTTACCGCCGGGTTACTGTGGGAGCCTTTACCCCCACCTCAATGGGTGGCAGTAAGTGCTCCCCACTGCATGGTCACGTGATGAGTTATCTTACTGCATGGCCATTTTTGTAGGGGGGGGGAGCATTTTACCAGCTGCGGTAAAAAGGGCCCTGGCGCATGGGAAAAATGGCCCCCACCACTACCTCAGGTCCCTCTTTCCCCCAGTTTAGTAAAAGGACCCTTGATGCATAAACAGGGAAATTCTATAACTTGGTGCACCTAGTTACATGCTGTACTGCTATGGATTTACAGCCTGTCTCATTGACACAGGCTACTCAATAATTACTGTGGATTCTTTTGGATTCTTATTAGGTAAATGAGACCTTTATTAGAGGTTCTAAATCTACAATGATTAAGATATTTATTTATTACATTTGTATATACAATGATTAAATCATCTAACTAAAAGAAAGCTATAAGACAGATGTATACATATTATACATACAACATCACTGATCAGGAATTTCAGGCCCTTATCTCATCAGCCAGGAGGCCCATTGCAGCGAAAGCCTGAAGTCTCCTTATGACCAGGAACAAGTCTTTTCTGCACGATGTGTCCACCCACAGATGAGCCTCAAAGCTCTGCTGCAGCAAGATCCCTTTTTATTAAGCTAAAGCTTATTTTCAGAGCCAAGGAAAATTACAGAATGCTTGAGAATAGGTAAACAAGCCATACTGTGGGAATGTGGTCACATGTTTCCAAGTGCAGGTGGCCAGTCTGAATTTTGAAAACAAGTGCCATCCTCCTCTTCACACACCAAATTAATTAGAGCTGTGTCTTATCTTCTGCGTTCCAACTTATTTTTACACAAAGTTAAACAATCATTTTTAAACAGAATTACTTCTAATCAACAATACAGACCCCAAGTGCACTTGTTGAAAAGCAATCTCTAAAATCCTTTTTGTTACACACACTACTTCCATGCATTAGAGATGCCACAATTGGCAGTTACATGTAAGTACACTACGCTTATTCTATAAAGCTGTACCTAAATGTTATACCCCTTGTGTCTATAAAAGTCACCAAAAATTGTGCTTCCAAACTGAGTGCACACCCAATTTTCACCTGCAATTTAATTGAATAATGAGCCAATTAGTGCCAATAACTGGCTTTTTAACCAGCAAATAGTGACACGAATTGGAATCAATTAAAATGTATGCATGTAAATTTAGACTTCTCTCATCTATCTATCCACTAATTCAGGATGGTACTCATTACCCTCTTATAGGGGTCGTTTTCATACTAGGCCTTGATCTCCATTTCTCAACCTGCTGCTCCTCCAACCCAAGCTGTGTGTTCTCCTGTGTGGAGGAGAGAGAGGGAGAATTCAATTAACTCCTACTGAACAAAAATGATATTCCAGCACAACTTTACTGTCATTAAATGAACAAAACTGTAACAAGGTGTACAAGTCTTAATTACATCCACTCCAGCAAGCAGGAAATCAAAGAAATAGTGTCTGCTGTTCCTGTACTATGTCAATTCAGTGGCTCTTGGGATTATCCCTGGTGTCTGGTAGGGAACTATCATTTCCATGTGAATTCCCTCTGTATACCTGGGATCACTAGCTTGTTCTGTACAAATCTCCAATTATCCCCCCCCCCCCCTTACCTGGATTATACCTTCTCTGTCTGCTCTTTAGAGCTCATCTCAGAATTTTCTTCCACAGAAATCACTTTGATAATTGATAAGCTCCTCTTCACCTTTTACCTTGGGGAAAATAAGGTTTCTTAGACTGTGAAGCCATTAAACATTGGGCCCAACATCAAAAAAGCATTTATCCAGGAGAACCGAGTTTGATTCCCATATGTAAAAGGCTTTGATTGTAACCATAGAAAGGGGGTATATCAAATCCCATCCCCAGGGCTGCCGAGAGACTAGGCCAGGCTAGGGGCATGGCCGCCCCCTGTCGCTCCCCCTACCGCCCCCTGTCGCTCCCCCTGCTGCTGCAGTCCCTGGTCTCACCTGCCTGCCCCCACGGCTCCGGGCCTCCTGCATTCAAAGCGGCAGTCGCAGATCGCCTCTCTTCTGGCCTTCCCTCCCTGTGTCCCGCCCTCTTCTGATATAACTTCCAGTTCCCGTGAGGGTGGGACACAGGGAGGGAAGGCCCGAAGGAATGCGATCTGTGACTGCCGCTTCGAATGCAGGGGGCCGAGGAGGCAGGCAGGTGAGACCGGGGTTGCAGCGCTGGTGGCCTGACCCTGGTGTCAGGTCCCCCTTGGAGGCCCGGGCCTGGGGAATTTTGTCCCCCCTGCCCCCCCCCCCCCCCTCTCGGTGGCCCTGCCCATCCCCATCCATCTATCTATATGGGGGGAGGGGCGGGGAAGAAAATTCTACAGCAGGGTGCCTGAGAAGAGTCTATTCTATAAATGAATACAGGTGCCCATTTCCTTTACAGACTGCTAGTGTAACTGTGAAAATGTTTCTATAAGTTAGTCACAAATACTTATGCTAGCTATGGAGGAATTAAATTCCTTATGAGATATATGACTAGAGGAATATCGTGGAACGATCTTTATGGTTGAGGACTGCACTTGATGGAATTGTTTAAAGCACAGAGCATGGCCTTTTTAAAGAAAGGACTTAAGACTTTTTTCTTTTATTTCAGCAAGCATATGGTGTTAAATCTGAGTTCTTGATGTGTTAAACTCTGTTGTTAATTAGCGCTCAGTATATGCTTATGTTTAAGAAGAGATTTAAAGCTATGCAACATATATATTTATTATAGAAAAGAGCAAGGTTTGGTGAAGCTTGGATAATATTTTTAACATATTTGTATTTGTAATGTTTTTTGTATGATTTAATTACGCATGTTATTATTGTAAGCCACCAAGAACATTCTTGATTGTGCAGCTTAGCAAGTGATGTAAATAAATAAATAAATAATAAATAAAAGAAGTGTGGGTTCAACCCCCTCACTCTGACTAGATGCCTACCTGTCAAATACTCCCTTTACTAAGGTGCGCTAATGGATTTAGCACGTGTTAACAATTAGCGTGCGCTAAATACCATGCAGCCTATTGTATACCTATGGGCTGCATGGCACCTAATGCACACTAATTCATCAGTGCATGTTAAACCTGTTTGTTCACCTTAGTAAAAGGACCTCATTGTAAGATATGTATATATTTACAGAATAGCACTTTGGTGGAATTTTGAGTTATAAGCTTGTATTGGCTATTATTATAATGATTTACACGTAGTCAGTGCAATGTGGTTGAAAGAACATCATTTGGTATTCAATACTGACAAGACTGTTGCCTGTTGGTTTTCTGGAGCTCTAACACCCCCATCTTCTTCTTTTTATCTCTTTGGAACTCTTCTTACCCCAGTACCTACTTTCCACTATTTAGGAGTTATCCTCAATTCCTCCCTACATTTTCTACCACAAATTTCACACTTATCTAAAGTTATTTTTCTGGTCTTTCAGCAATTACGGCAATTCATCACCTCTCTGATTCTAATAAGTTTCACGCTCTTGTTCACTCTTTATTTCACATCTTGCCTGGACTACTATAATGTCATTTACGCAGGTTTACCTCACATGATATTTAAAAAATTACAAACTCTTCAAAACACTGCCATCCGTTTACTTTGTTGGGCCCATCTTTATGACCATATTACACCTCTGCTAAAGCAGTACCATTGGTTACCGGTCCAATAATGCATTATGCCCAAATTAGCAATACTGACTTTCAAGGCCTTCCATGAAGGTTTTCCAGGCTACCTTTCCTGTCTTACAATTTCTTATTCTCCAACAAGGGTTCTCCATTCGGTTAATGATCACCGTCTAGTCCTCCCAGGTCCCAAATTTGCATATTTAGAGTCAACAAGGCATTGCACATTTTTCTTTCTTTCCCCTCATGACTGGAACAATCTTCTTCTTTCCTCAGTAACTCCTCCTTGAAAAGTTTTAAATCCAAACACAAGATTTGTTTTTTTATGCAGGCTTTTGCAGTACCAGAAAGATAGAGTTTACTAGCTTCCCCTCCCTCTTTTTTGTTCCCCCTCCTTCTATATGATGTTTTTATTTTCCCATCCCCAGTTCCTTTCTCCACCTGTTTTCCATTTGTGTTTCTTAGTGTGATTGACTTTCTTTCCTATAAAAAATAGGAAATTCTTTCCTTTTTCCAGAATTTATTTATTAGGATTTATTTACTGCCTTTTTGAAGGAATTCACTGAAGGCGGTGTACAGTAAGAATAGATCAAACATGAGCAATAGACAATTAAAGCAGTAAAAATATTCAAATAACAATACCAAGTATGGCATGGAGGGGCATAATCAAATGCGAATGCCTATCTCCATGGGCGTCTATGTCCGAAAACGGGTACGTGAAGAGGCGGGAAAGCCCGTATTTTAGAAAAAAATGGACGTCCATCTTTTTTTTTGATAATACGGTTTGTACGGACCAAATGCCATGGATTTGTTCGTTTCGGGGCTGGGCATTTGTTTTTTTTTTAGCGATAATGGAAACTAAAAACGCCCAGCTCAAAAACGTCCTAATCTGAGCCATTTGGTCATGGAAGGGGCGAGGATTCGTAGTACACTGGCCCCCCCTGACATGCCAGGACACTAACTGGGCACCCTAGAGGTCAGTGCGGTGGACTTCAGAAAAAGCTCCCACATGCATAGCTCCCTTACCACAGGTGCTGAGCACCAAACACCCCTCCCCCAAAACCCACTACCCACAAATGTACAACACTACCATACAGTGGGGGAAATAAGTATTTGATCCCTTGCTGATTTTGTAAGTTTGCCCACTGACAAAGACATGAGCAGCCCATAATTGAAGGGTAGGTTATTGGTAACAGTGAGAGATAGCACATCACAAATTAAATCCGGAAAATCACATTGTGGAAAGTATATGAATTTATTTGCATTCTGCAGAGGGAAATAAGTATTTAATCCCTCTGGCAAACAAGACCTAATACTTGGTGGCAAAACCCTTGTTGGCAAGCACAGCGGTCAGACGTCTTCTGTAGTTGATGATGAGGTTTGCACACATGTCAGGAGGAATTTTGGTCCACTCATCTTTGCAGATCATCTCTAAATCATTAAGAGTTCTGGGCTGTCGCTTGGCAACTCGCAGCTTCAGCTCCCTCCATAAGTTTTCAATGGGATTAAGGTCTGGTGACTGGCTAGGCCACTCCATGACCCTAATGTGCTTCTTCCTGAGCCACTCCTTTGTTGCCTTGGCTGTATGTTTTGGGTCATTGTCGTGCTGGAAGACCCAGCCACGACCCATTTTTAAGGCCCTGGCGGAGGGAAGGAGGTTGTCACTCAGAATTGTACGGTACATGGCCCCATCCATTCTCCCATTGATGCGGTGAAGTAGTCCTGTGCCCTTAGCAGAGAAACACCCCCAAAACATAACATTTCCACCTCCATGCTTGACAGTGGGGACGGTGTTCTTTGGGTCATAGGCAGCATTTCTCTTCCTCCAAACACGGCGAGTTGAGTTCATGCCAAAGAGCTCAATTTTTGTCTCATCTGACCACAGCACCTTCTCCCAATCACTCTCGGCATCATCCAGGTGTTCACTGGCAAACTTCAGACGGGCCGTCACATGTGCCTTCCGGAGCAGGGGGACCTTGCGGGCACTGCAGGATTGCAATCCGTTATGTCGTAATGTGTTACCAATGGTTTTCGTGGTGACAGTGGTCCCAGCTGCCTTGAGATCATTGACAAGTTCCCCCCTTGTAGTTGTAGGCTGATTTCTAACCTTCTTCATGATCAAGGATACCCCACGAGGTGAGATTTTGCGTGGAGCCCCAGATCTTTGTCGATTGACAGTCATTTTGTACTTCTTCCATTTTCTTACTATGGCACCAACAGTTGTCTCCTTCTCGCCCAGCGTCTTACTGATGGTTTTGTAGCCCATTCCAGCCTTGTGCAGGTGTATGATCTTGTCCCTGACATCCTTAGACAGCTCCTTGCTCTTGGCCATTTTGTAGAGGTTAGAGTCTGACTGATTCACTGAGTCTGTGGACAGGTGTCTTTCATACAGGTGACCATTGCCGACAGCTGTCTGTCATGCAGGTAACGAGTTGATTTGGAGCATCTACCTGGTCTGTAGGGGCCAGATCTCTTATTGGTTGGTGGGGGATCAAATACTTATTTCCCTCTGCAGAATGCAAATAAATTCATATACTTTCCACAATGTGATTTTCCGGATTTAATTTGTGATGTGCTATCTCTCACTGTTACCAATAACCTACCCTTCAATTATGGGCTGCTCATGTCTTTGTCAGTGGGCAAACTTACAAAATCAGCAAGGGATCAAATACTTATTTCCCCCACTGTAGCTCTTAGGGGTGAAGGGAGCACCTACATGTGGGTACAGTGGGTTTTGGAGGGCTCCCATTTACCAGCACAAGTGTTACAGGTAGGGGGGATGGGCCTGGGTCCACATGCCTGAAGTGCACTGCGGTACCCACTAAAAGTGCTCCAGGGACCTGCATACACACAGGCCTCTAGGATTTGTTGCTGCTGTATAACTTTGGCACACCAGTTGACACCTGAATACTAATCTTTTCGAAAACGTCCTTTATTGGAATAAGCACGTTTACTGACAGTTAACTGCAGATCACAGATTGTGCCCCACTGGCAACGAGTCTCCCTGGTACTGAGATTAGCAGTAGGTCAGAGCTGGCAGAATGCTGTACAATGCCCTCTTTCAGCAACATTCAAGGTAAGAACTAGGTTCTGTAACGTAGCTAACACGTGAAAGGGATCTAAAACTGGCTTACAAAAATGGCCACTACCTCATGGACTACCGGAAAGAAAACAGGGCACACTCTGACCCAGTAAGCAGGGGGAAAAGCACCATGGGAGTAGAGCCTACCAACTACCAACATCGTGAGCATGTAACACAAGCTAGTGGAATCACGGAGCCCAATACCCTACACCCACCACAATGCATTGCTGATGTGACTCTGCAGTGCGCATAACAGAAAAGGTGTCACACTCACCCGAGAGCCACATCAGAACCAGGGAAAGGCTGTCACAGGATAGAACACATTCTGCTGTCATGGAGGTGGGTACGGCATTTGAGGCTGGCATAGAGGCTGGAAAACAAAGTTTATAAAGTGGGATTTTTTTGTGGGAGGGGGTTAGTGACCACTGGGGGAGTCCGGGGAGGTCATCCCCGATTCCCTCCGGTGATCATCTCGTCAGTTGGGGCACTATTTTGGGACTTGTTCGTGAAAAAAAGGGTCCAAAAAAAGTGACCCAAAATTGCGCTAAAAATGTTTTTTTTTTTCGATTATCAGCTAAAGACACCCATCTCTCCTCGGCCGATAACCACACCCCAGTCCCGCCTTCACCACGCCTCCGACATGCCCCCATCAACTTTACCCGTTTCCGCGACGGATTGCAGTTGGAAATGCCCAAAATCGGCTTTCGATTATACCGATTTGGGCGCCCACAGGAGAAAGACGTCCATCTCTCGATTTGGGTCTAAATATAGGCGTCTTTCACTTTCGATTATGAGCTGGATAGTATACTACTTACAATGTCAACACAATACGTAATAGAACATTTTAATTGATAGTGACGGGTATAGCAAAGATGTAACATATAGATAGGTAAGAGAGTGAGAAGAGTTAGAAAGTAAGGTGACTGATTTAAAGAAAGTTGCACATGAGGTCAGAGAGATGGTTAAATATTAAATGTTTTGTAGAATTTATGTACACCGCTCTGCTCTCAAGCACAAATAAACTATAAATTAGAACTATTAGTGTGTACTTTATAGAATTACCCTCATGGTGGCAGATGCTATACAGATAAATGCCATGAATTTTCATTGGCACTATATAGATAGTGTCACAGAACATTTTTTATAGACTTCCCTGGATAGTGGATGAAAGAGAAGAGTGGTAGATTTTATTCACAACTTGGCAACATAGGCCAAAAATACTGTATTTACCAGTTTGGTGAAGTTTAGATTTTTACACCAACTGCTAATCAATCTCCCTTGAAGAGGCCCCTTGGATGAAACATGGCCATGTTGGCAGGGTCATAGCCAGACCTGCCATTTTGGATTGGCCCAGAGTTAATATGGGTGATCCCTTTCCACCACCACTCCTGTACATATATAAAATACAGTGCTTTTTAAACTTTTCCCTCTACCCCTTCTTCCATCTCTCCCACTCTGTTCCCTTCTATCTCCTCTACCCCTAGTCACATGTTTTTATCTTTCTCCCTCTCCTCTACCTTAGATCTGGCATTTGCCCCTCCCCCTTCCATGACCTAGCATCTTCCCATCTCTCTTTGAACCCGCACCCGGTTTACCTCAGAGCCATTGCTGCCCTCAATGATGTCACTTTCTGTTTCTTCACTGGTGGGAACTTAGTAGAGAGAAGCCTGCAGGGCCAGTGCAGGTTGCCTTACAGGAATTGCTGCTGGTGATGGCTTTGAGGTACTCTGGGGTGGGGATGGGGTTTCAGAGAGAGAGGAACAGATGCTGGACTGTAAGCAGAGAAGAGGGAGAGAGGGAAGTGAGGCGCTACCAATGAGATGTTTTGAGGGGCTCATGGGCCACTAGATTGAGTAGGTCTGAGGCAAGAATGGGTGGGCCTATGCCCACCCAGGCCCACCTGTAGTTACACCACTGCTTGTTGGACATGTATGTAGAGAACCCAGGAGCATAAAATAGTGAATAAAGTCTACCATTATATACAATCTGCTCTTCTTTTCACCCATGTTCCCTTGTTGTTTTATCAGACTATCTGGATAATGCCAGGGCGGAGTGAGAGCATTTTATCAAAATCTACTGATAGCCAGCAGTGGAGTAGCAGCCTAATGGTTAGAGCAGCCAGCTGAGAAACATCAGAGCCCAGATCAAATCCCATTGCAGCTCGTGGTGATCTCGAGCAAGTCACTTAACCTTCTATTGCTTCAGATAAAAGTTAGCCCCCTTTTACAAAGCTACACATAAATGCCAACACAGCCCATTCACTTTGAATGGGCTGTGTCAGCATTACCGCACTAGCAGCCGCTAGCGTGGCTTTGTAAAAAAGGGGGGGGGGGGGGGTTAGACTTTAAAAGCCCTCTGCAGACAGAAAATACCTAGTGTACCTGAATGTACACTGCTTCAATAGCTTTCAGACTTGCAGGTGGTATACAAGAAATTAAATTAAAATAGGCAGTGATATTTAGCTGCTATCTGTATAGTTCTATGGATAAATTTAGGCCAGCAAAAAATTTATCAGTAGAACTATACATATAGTAGTTGAATATCACCAGCTACAGCTACCTGTGTATATTCAGTACCATTGCTTCTGTGGATAGTGGTGCTGAATATGCGTAAAGGGTTGTAAATTCTATTAGATTTGATGCATATCTAAGATGGGGAGCTTATCCTTGGTCTGAGTGGCCTAGTGGTTAGGGTGGTGGACTTTGGTCCTGAGGAACTGAGTTCAATTCCCACTTCAGGCACAGGCAGCTCCTTGTGACTCTGGGCAAGTCACTTAACCCTCCATTTCCCCATGTAAGCTGCATTGAGCCTGCCATGAGTGGGTACAGGGTACAAATGTAACAAAAAAAAAATTATATCCAAAATACAGTTTGTAGGCCTTCTTCATCAGTGGAATTTCACAGTTATTAATTTTGCTGAAAACAGATACAGACGTATAAGAATGTTTTGCAACAGAATCAGAAAACAGACCTGGCTCCCCCCTCCTTCTTCAGACCATGAAAGCCTGAAACAAAAGGGCTGCTGAATGGTCAACCAGTGTAACAATAGAACTGGCTGGGTAGATACAGAGAAGGGTAATCACCACATTCTACAGCAATAAAAAAAGAGCTGAATATGGCAAAAGACAGCCCATCTAACTGAAACTCCTAGACAATGACCCACCTAATCTTGTCACACACTTTTGGGTGTGTAAGGTTTAAACCTACCATTCTCCCATCTGCAAAACCAGAGATAACCAGTTTCAGCTATTCCTTTGATAGGATCAATGCACCCCACCTATGGCCTAACAGGAATTATTATTATAAAAACTGGAACACAGTCCGCTCTCTCACTCTTCTCTCTGGACTGTGGACCTGAACCTTTCTCTGGACCTTCACTGAATCTCTGGGCCTTGCTGGATGATGCACACACACCCCAGATAAAACTTTCTCCAGGTTCTACAAATAACAAATCTGCAAAGAGACTTCTTTTCCAGTAGGTTTAAACATCAAAGCTCCTTCAACACTCCAACCAGCAGCAGAAAGAATTCATCTGAGCCTCAATCAAGGAGACTTCTTTCCCCAACAAAGAATCCACTATCCAGCTAAGAGAAAAGACCTCCTTCACCACTCCAGCCGGCAGCAGAAAGAACACATTTGAGCCTCTATCAAAGTGAGTTACAATTAATCCAGCATAGTTAATAATTCTGCCTTGCTAACAATATTTATATTGTGGCATGTTTCCCTTGTGTAAAATCCCTAAACTGCCTTCTAAAACTATTGCATTATCTGTATTGTCAATAAACTTTATTTGTACCTGAGAATAAGAATCTAGCCCTTATATTTTGAGTGCATATCCTTAAACATTATATAGTGCAGGTTACTGTAAATTCCCCAAACATATATATATATATATCCTTATCACATTACAGAATCATGCACCTTCAGACAGAACCCACCCCAAATGTAGCATAAAGTACCAGAATGATTAATTAATTTCCCCAACATTTTCAGTTTAATTAACCATAAGGCCATGTATTAACTAGCTATTCATCAACTTATCCTAAAAGCAATACATAAAAATAGGGCTATATAACTCTGGTCTTTTGTTCTGTAGATGGAGGATATAGATTTACCCTGATGTGACTAACCAGCTTATAATCGAAAGAGAAAAACGCCTATATTGCGATCCAAATCGGGAGATGGGCGTCTTTCTCCCGTGGGCGCCCAAATCGGTATAATTGAAAGCCGATTTTGGGCGTTTCCAACTGCAATCCGTCGCGGAAATGGGTAAAGTTCACGGGGGCGTGTTGGAGGCGTGGTGAAGGCGGAACTGGGGTTATCAGCCGAGGAGAGATGGGCGTCTTTAGCTGATAATCGAAAAAAAGGCGTTTTTACCGCGATTTTGGGTCACTTTTTTGGACCTTTTTTTCATGAACAGGTCCCAAAAAAGTGCCCCAACTGACCAGATGACCACTGGAGGGAATCGGGGATGACCTCCCTGGACTCCCCCAGTGGTCACTAACCCCCTCCCACCAACAAAAACCCACTTTACAAACTTTTTTTCCAGCCTCTATGCCAGCCTCAAATGCCGTACCCACCTCCATGACAGCAGAATGTGTTCTATCCTGTGACAGCCTTTCCCTGGTTTTGATGTGGCTCTCGGGTGAGTGTGACACCTTTTCTGTTAAGGGCACTGTCACATCAGCAATGCATTGTGGTGAGTGTAGGGTATTGGGCTCCGTGATTCCACTAGCTTGTGGCAAATGCTCACGATGTTGGTAGTTGGTAGGCTCTACTCCCTTGGTGCTTTTCCCCCTGCTTACTGTGTCAGAGTGTGCCCTGTTTTGATTCTGGTAGTCCATGAGGTAGTGGCCATTTTTGTAAGCCAGTTTTAGATCCCTTTCACGTGTTAGCCACGCTACAGAACTTAGTTCTTACCTTGAATGTGGCTGAAAGAGGGCATTGTACAGCATTCTGCCAGCTCTGACCTACTGATCATCTCAGAACCAGGGAGACTCATTGCCAGTGGGGCACAATCTCTGATCTGCAGTTAACTGTGAGTAAGCGTGCTTATTCCAATAAAGGACGTTTTTGGAGAGATTAGTCTTTAGGTGTCAACTGGTGTGCCAATGTTATATAGCAGCAACAAGTCCTAGAGGCCTGCATGTATGCAGGTCCCTGGAACACTTTGAGTGGGTACCGCAGTGCACTTTAGCCAGGCGGACCCAGGCCCATCCCCCCTACCAGTAACACTTGTGCTGGTAAATGGGAGGTCTGCAAAACCCACTGTACCCACATGTAGGTGCTCCCTTCACCCCTAAGAGCTATGGTAGTGTTCTACATTTGTGGGTAGTGGGTTTTGGGGGAGGGGGTTGGGGGCTCAGCACCCGTGGTAAGGGAGCTATGCATGTGGGAGCTTTTTCTGAAGTCCACCGCACTGACCTCTAGGGTGCCCAGTTGGTGTCCTGGCATGTCAGGGGGGCGAGTGTACTACGAATCCTCGCCCCTCCCATGACCAAATGGCTTGGATTAGGATGTTTTTGAGCTGGGCGTTTTTAGTTTCCATTATCGCTAAAAAAAACAAACACCCGGCTCAAAAACGTCCATTTTTTTGAAAATATGGTCTGTCCCGCCTCTTCACATACCCGTTTTCGGACATAGACGCCCATGGAGATAGGCGTTCGCGTTCGATTATGCCCCTCCTCATCAACTCAAGAGCTTAGAAAGGAGTTCCTTGTAATAAGGGAAGAGACTAAGAAGTTGGGGGCATCTTATCTTCTGGCATATCCTTGTAAATGTCTTGTGAAATATTTAGGAACAAAATATATAATTTTTGCTCCAGAAGAGCTTATATCTTTTTTAGACCCCAGGAAGATATCCAGCATAGGACCATCTAGTTAGTTGGCTTTATAATTAAGGAAGGGTTTTGTCTGGCTAGGCCTTTTCCCTTTAATTACTTATACCTATTAGACCTTTCTTTTCTTTGTCTCTCCCCCCTTTTGGAGGGAGGGTCTAAGGAAGAGTTAAGATTACCAATATGTTTTTCTTTTGTTTCTAGTCCGTTGGTTAACTGGTTATCTCTCCTCTCCAACTGGTTCCCTTTCATTGTTCGATACCAAAATCTTTCCAGTTTCTAGTTTCCATTATCTAGGAGTGATTCTGGACCCCAATCTTTCTTTTGAACCCCAAGTATCTGCTTTATGCAAATCTGAGTTCTTTCTCTTGCACAGTTATGTTCAGTACGTTCACTTTTAGATCATGACACATTTCACTCTTTAATCCTATCTCTGTTTATGACAAGGTTGAATTATTGTAACATTATTTACTTAGGGATTTTGAAATCCTTGCTTAAACAGCTCCAGACCTTACAAAACATGGATATTTATCTTCTGTGCCATCTACAGAACTTCCATCATGTTATGTCTGTCTTAAAGGATCATCATTGATTACCAGTTGCGTTCCATGTTCAGTTTCAAACATTGCTCCTGACTTTTAAGGCTTTCTGTCAAGGTACTCCAGCTTATCTATCCATACTGACTGTTCCATAGTCCCCAACATGGGTCCTACGCAGCACTAATGATCACTGTATGGTGCTACCAGGGCATGCTTGACACAAATGGAAACAACCCATTATGGTGCCTTTTCCTTTGCTGCCCCTCATTTATGGAATGTGATGCCCCTGCAAATTGCCCTGTTCATCAGTTAAAGTGGTATATCAAGTTTTGAATTAATTAAAGAATCCTATATAATAAAAAGCACCTCCAACATTCTGAAGCTGACTCTGTGGCACTGTGGCAGTGTAGGGTTCGTAAGTCTGTAGTTCAGCGTTTCATTGGCTCTCACTGTCCCCGCCCTCACGTCGAGGAAACAGAATGCTACATAGTTGCCAATCAAACAGAACGCAACTTGGAGGAGGGAAGTGGAGTGGATTGAATCTCTAACAAACAATCATATACAGGGAGGTACGAACATCAGTGGAGGCAAGTGCACAGAACGGAAAGGAAGACAAACATTTAATCACTTTGTCACTCACACAGACACACACACACACACACACACACAGACATCACACACACACACACTCAATCACTCTGTGTATCTCTCTCTTACACTGTCTGTAAAACACATTGTAACTCTCAGTCTCTCACATGGGCAAATGTATGTTGCAATCTCACAAGTAAGGAGCTCTTCTGATGTGATTGTTAAACTGATTGAAGGGCCTGAACAAGGAAAACTTTTACCACATTGTAACACAGTTTACACAAAAAATATTGTATATAAAGAAATCTTACACATGTAAACAACAATTATATTCAGAATACAACCGTGGAAACATTAATGGCAGGAACTCATTACATTTCTAGCGCCCGTTTCATTGCGTTAAGAAACGGACCTTTTTTTACTAGTAAATAAATAAATTCCTTTTTTAGAGAATTTTCTTTTGGTGAAATAAATCTGCATTTCTGTAACAAGTGTATACTCGTGATGTTATTCTGAAATATTAATAAATATAATACTAAAAAATAGGGCTAAATGACATCATAAAATATTTAAACTGAACTAGTGATGTCATGTTGATGTACATGTGTTGTAACAGATTTTTGCAAATTTCTGGAAACCCATATGTTATGGAAACATTTCTGTGATCAGCATCCAAAAATCTATAAGAAACACCCAATCTCATTGTGGAAACAAAAATCTTGTTGTCTAGTGTATTCAATGGAGTTTACGTTGGAAAGAGGGACCTCCCCCCCAGCTTGAGCTGAATATGAGTGATTGATGCCAGGATGTTGGAACATATTATGATGATGTGTTGCGATTATTATTATCAGTTGTAAATATATACATTGCCTCCGCTATATATATATATATATATATATATATATATATATATATATATATATATATATATACTTTGCATTTGCTTTTAAAAAGCTTGGAGCTAGTTATAAATAAACTGCATTTTACTTTTGAAATGGTTATGAGCTTCTTCCTCTTTTCTGGGCACCATCCCAGATCAAAACACCACTGACCACTGTAAGGGGAACATTGCTCCCCTCCCCTCAAATATTTAAACAATATGACTGGCATTTAAAAAAATAACACTGACCACGGTATTTAAATGTTGACATGATTCATTTGGCACTTTGTTCTGCTCAAGAATAGAGGGATAACTGTATATTTATTTATTTGTTGTATTTGTATCCCACATTTTCCCACCTATTTGCAGGCTCAATGTGGCTTACAATGTTTTGTTATTCCCTTCTTTCCATAAGAACACAATCTACAAAATTGGTAACTTTACTCTCTAGGCCCTAGGACCCTGATGGCGAACCTATGACACGCGTGCCATTTTTGCTGACACGTGGCGGATTTCAGCATTTCCTTGATTTGTCCAGGTTTCTCGATGAGCATGTGACCACCTCACCTTCTTAACTCCTCTGCTCTGATGCACGCGCGACGGTGACGCAGGCAGGCTAGAGGCAGCATCTGTGCTCATGTGCGTGCCAGCCAGCACCTGCATGCTCAGCATCAGCTGGTGATAATCCTGCACGCACTGCACGCTTCACGCAGGCGCAGCGGCTTACTTCTACTGTCTGCAGCCTGCCGCCTTCTCTTCAGCCGCTGCCATAATAATCGCGAGTCGACGAGAGCACGAGGCTGCAGCGGGACGGTCTGGTCTCTGTCTTCTGACTCTTCTCTTGTGCCCTGCCTGCCCCTTGCTTAGTCGCCGCCATAACAGTGAGGAAAGATTCTTAAGAATGGGCTCCCATGATAAATTGTTTGGGATAAATATAAGTAATATAACAGCAGGTTATGCCATGATTTAACAGGGCAGGCATTTCTCAGCCTGGGGGGGAGGGGTGCATAGTTCTCTGAAAGAAAGACAATCTACTGAAAACCTTTCAGAGAATTATGTGCAGTGTGAGCTGATTTTCATTTTCTAAGTCTCACCCTGCTGCTGCTGCTGTTCTTTTTTCTTTCCTTTCCAGGTTAGTTAAGGAGTGTGGTAGCTGTGTTAGTCCACTCTTAAGGTTATCAATAGAAATCAAACAAAATAAAACATGGAAAAGAAAATAAGATGATACCTTTTTTATTGGACATAACTTAATACATTTCTTGAATAGCTGACGAAGAAGGGCAACCTTTGAAAGCTAATCAAGAAATGTATTAAGTTATGTCCAATAAAAAAGGTATCATCTTATTTTCTTTTCCATGTTTTATTTTGTTTGATTTCTATTGATAACAGGTTAGTTAAAGAATTCCCCCTCCCCATCACTTATCTTAGTTCACGGCACCCCACACAAGTTAAATAATATCAAGACCAACAAAAGAAACCGACTGACAGATGAACAAAGAAGTCACTAAGCAGGTAAGTTAAATAATTAGTTTTTGGTTTATTAAATACAGTTATATATTACAATTATACATTTTTGTTATTTAAAATATAAATATCGTGAAATTATGGTTTTTTTCTTGAAGTGACACACCACCCAAGAGTTATGCTCGGTTTTTTGGCGAATTTTGACACACCAAGCTCAAAAGGTTGCCTATCACTGCCCTAGGACAACTTTTTCACTGCTTCTCATCAAACTTGCATCTACACGTCTTTTGGTTATGTTTGTTTTATGTGGTACTTGATCTTTGAAAAATCCTGGTTGTGACATTGGCTAATGACCCTTGAGGCAGGCATTTTACTGAAACATGGTCTATGTTAGGTCCTTCAATAAACATTGCTCCATTGCAATTATTCTACTTCTTTGTCTTTTTTTTTTTTTAATATTGTAAATAGGAGAAGAAGGCTTAGAGCCCCTTTTGGCATAGGGCTTCTATGGGACTTTCACGTTTTCTCTGGCATTTTATTTAGAGAAGGGAGGGCTCACTTCAAGAGGTTCTCATCCCCTTGAGCATTTAAAGAACGGAGTATCAGTCTTACCAGACTGCTGCTGTTTCCTTTTCCTGGTCAGCACGAGGCCTTAAACATACAGGATCAAAATCTTATATGATGCCTAAAAAATCGGAGCCGAAAAAAACATATGCCTAGGCATATGCTATAAACTACACCTAAAGTTAGGTGCAGTTTATAGATTATGCCTCGCTCCTATCCCTGTGACTAAATTTAGTCATGGCCGTTTACACTAAGTTAAACTTGATGTAAATGCTGACGCCTAAAGTTAAGCATGAAGCGGGTGTATTCTATAATGCATGTAAATTTTAGGAATGCTCATGACCGTCCATGCTCCTCCCCTGACCATGCTCCCTTTTGAGATCCATGAGGTAAAATTTATATGCACCATTTTATAGAATACACTTAGTAATTAGCGTGCATAAATTCTAATTATTGCCAGTTAGTGTTAATTGTTTGTTAGGGTCCAATAATTGGTGCTTATTGGTTCATTACTCAATTAAGTTACACGTACAATTCAGCCATGTGACCAGAATTGCATTGCGTAACTTTAGTTGCCATATATAGAATTCAGAGGATAATGCTGTGTGCCAGGAAATAGATGAGGAGAGCACAGGAATGCTTCAGCCCCTCCCTCTCATTGTCAGTTGGAGTTTGACTTCAGAGAGGGGAACTGGAGAGACCCAGGCTTATCAACCCCTGAGTCCTTGGAGTCCAGCCACCAGATTTGAACTTCTATAGAGCTCAAATCCAAGGAACAGAACTCCTCTGCAATGCCTACATGATTAAAAACACAAGCACCTTTACACCTGACCTAATTTTATACTAGTCATTTTATGTATATATAAAATTATTTCCATTATTATGATGCATTTGGATTTATTTATTTAGATTTTGTTCACACCTTCTTCAGTAGTAGCTCAAGGTGAGTTACATTTAAGTACACTAGGTATTTCTCTGTCCCAGGAAAGCTTAAAGTTTGTTCCTGAGGCAATGGAAAGCATAGTATAGGAGCAAATTAAAAAAATTGCCCCTCATAAATGTTATATTGATATTTGTAATCTATTTCAGCTTTCACCCAAGCACAGATTATTAAACATCCCTGACTTCTCAAACTGCAGATATGAAAATAGGAATTTTCCAATGAAATCCTCACGCATTTTCCCACAGCCCTGCCTTGTGTTATTACTATGTGCCGCACGGCCTACGTGTCTACTGTAAGCCTATTGAGTTTGACTGTCGATGCCAAAGTGTGAGGACATTAGATATCTGGATATTGTGTTCTGGTACTTGAAGTAATGAAACTCTAAACGCTGGTACCTTCTAGGCATATGTTTATGCAGCTTCAATTACATTTATATGAACCAGCGCTACAGTAGGAGGCATGTTATGTACTTTCTAGCAGTGCATTGTGAATCAGCTTTACATATAGTACTGTAAGTGAGCAGTTTAATGTCCATTTCGAGCAATGCTATAAACAGCATTGCACAAAGAGATCTGGGCAGTGGTGCGTAATCAAATTACATAAAGAAAGAGATAGTTGACTTTAGACTGAATTTCTGAATGGCACTTTGGTTAACGAAATAGCAGCATCCCCACTGTTGCTAACAGATTATATCTGTGATCCTCTAGCACCAAAGCACTTTGCACTGAATAGCACTGGTGGTGAAAAGAAATGATTATACTTGTCCTTTTAAAAGCAAAGATGGGGCATGGCACAGAGGTGGCACATTGGAGCCTGGGGGGAGGGGAGACTAGAAGATTGAGGTCACCAGAAGAGTGGCAATCAGCTAAAAAAGCAGCATTGAGGGTAACTCTCAGAAGGGAAAAAATGATTATACTTGCCCTTTTAAAAGCAAAGATGGGGCATGGCACAGAGGTGGCACATTGGAGCTTGGGGGGAGGGGAGACTAGAAGATTGAGGTCACCAGAAGAGTGGCAATCAGCCAAAAAAGCAGCATTGAGGGTAACTCTCAGAAGGGAATTCCTGCAGTCGTCTTCTGCCACCCAAGCATGCTGTCTCAGGAGGGGGGATGGTGTATATAAAAAGGGACAACTAGGATACAAAAATAAATTTTAAAATGGTGAGACTTGAATGAGATATGCAACAAGAAAGTGCACATATTTGACAGTCTATCTAGGCTGAAATATTAGATTTGTGAAGCTCCATTTTAAGCAGGGGCTGTACATGGGAAATGAGATGTCCAAGTTGGGATGCTCACATTTCCTTGAGTATTTTACAAAAAGCTGTAAAGAACGAGAGGCCTTTTGTAAAATATGTATAAGGACACCAGCATGTACAATGAAAGCAGCAATCTCAGAAATCTACACATACAGAAAAAAGAGGATAATCATTCAGCAGGTTCTATAAGTGCCACTGATTATATGTAGAAGTGCTGATTTTTACTGCTTGTATGCAGAAGTGGCAGCATATTCCAGACAACTATACATATAAATGTAGCCAACTAAGAAGTTAAACACCTAAAGGCAAATTTCTTTTTTTGGTATTTTAAAAGCTCTAAAAAGTACCAGGGGCCCAAGGACAGTTTTGCTCTCAATCACGCTTCAAGTTCTGGCCAAAACAAGCACTTCTCCAGAGATGCAGAAAGATCTCCGAAGAGATGCAAAAAACATTGGGAAAAATGAGGAAAACTATATCAGGGCAATTTTTTAAATTGGCACCTCAGTTTATGCACCCTAATGCCATGTGCTTAGTGCCAGTTGTCTAATGGCATCTTGGCACCATGGTTCCATTATAGAATATTCACATAATATCAGCATTGGCACAGCTATGTTTAGGCATGCCCTCTTACACCATGTTAATGGCAGGTATAAATTGGCATGCCTGAGGGGTCCTTTTACAAAGGTACACTAGTGTTTTTAGCGTGTGTTAAAAATAAGTGTGCACTAAACATTAGAGATCCTATGGATGTCTCTAGTGTTTAGCGCATGCTAATCATTAGTTCATGCTAAAAACGTTAGCACGCCTTTGCAAAAGACCACCTAAGTGTGTCAAGTGAGGCACATAATTTATAGTACAGTGCAACACCGATTATCCAGACTATGCTTGATAGGGGTGTGGTCTGGATAATCATAAATCCAGATGATTGGACAAACCTACATGGACATCCGATTGTGGAAGAAAGCTTTTTCACTGCCCAAGGAATGGTATAAAGTGTTTTTCCCACTGTAAAACAAAACAAATTTGCTGATAACCGTACATCCCTGTTTCCACATCTCTGTTCCCCCCTCCCCCATGGCCAGCAATCCAGCAGCTCTTATTCTCCCTCCAAACCTGCTTTAACAGTCAGCAAGCATTGGACACTGTGCATCTCTCTAGCCCAGAGCCTCCCTCTGACGCATCCGGCCTCCTTTGATGGAACTTCCTGTTTTCTGCAGGGAGGACACTACTACTACTACTACTTATCACTTCTATAGTACTACAAGGCATATACGCAACGCTGTACACCATACATGAAAAGACAGTCCCTGCTCAAAGAGCTCACAATCTAAATAGGACAGACAAACAGACAGAACAACTAAGAGGTAAGGGAATTAAAGAGGTGGGGATAAAAGGGTACAGGGCAAGTGAGTAGTGGTTAGGAGTCAAAAGCAGCGTTAAAGAGGTGGGCTTTTAGCCTGGATTTGAAAACGGTCAAAGACAGGGCTAGACATACAAGCTCGGGAAGTCTATTCTACAGAGGGAGGCAACGATCTAGGGAGAAGCAGCATGTGTAGTGCTGCTGACTGTAAAAACAGATTTGGAGGGAGTGGGCGAATGAGAGATGCCTGTCCGGAAAATTGGACATGCAGTTAATCGGCGGACAGATAATCGACATTGTATTGTATTTTATAAGCTATGCGCACAACTGGAAGACACTTTCATGGCCCACCCATGCTTCGCATATGTGTATCCTCCTCTTTGAACTTAGGTACTACCTTATAGAATAGTGCCTAGTGCACATGGCACCTGTCAATTCACTGCTCAATATTGAAAGCAATTTAAATGGCCCAGAGAGGCTCCTGGCCATTTAAATCACTTGTACATGACTAACCACGAATATTCAGTGGCACTTAATTGGTTTGTGCCGCTGAATACTCACGGTTAATGCCTGAGCCAAAACCGGCTAACTTGTAGGCATTCTAAGGGAGGAGCTGGCAGTTATTCGGTTATGTGTCAATATTCAACGCTTAACCGCATAAGATAACTGCTTAAATTGGGCTGTATAAATAGAAGTCCTGCTTTAAGTGGTTCATCTTATGCACTTAACCCTATAAGGCCTGATATTGAAAACTATGTAACCAGCCAGGATCAGCACCTGGCTGGTTAAATAGTGTTTACGCACCTAACCGGTTATCTCCCGCTCAATATATGTGGTTAGTGGCTAGCCGCTGACCGGCTGTATTGCATGGCATAGCTGGTTAGGCATGGATATTCAATGCCAAACCAGCTATGTTTAGTGGTTAAAATAAGCCACATAAATAGCAAGCCTCTCTTTATCTACTAAGTGCTTAACCGGTTAGCGCTGAATATTAGCTTAACCAGTTAAACTGCCACAGTCAAAATTAAACTGGATATTTGATGTCGGTTGCCAGAAATGGCCTAGCATTATATATCCAGGTTTAACACTGGCAGTGGACATCAAAGGCACTGACTGTCACTGGTTGAATATTGGGGGGGATAAGTTATAGTGGCCAACATAGAACCAATTATTCAATGCTGGTGCCCGGACATGGCCCAGCATTGAATATCTGAGAATACATAAAAGTGCTGACGAGTTGGCTGAATATCTACCCCTAATCAGGGGCAGCCTGACCATTAGGACACCTGAGGTGGGGGCCTTAGGTGGCACTCTTTTGAGAGCAGCATTTCCCCCCTTCCTTCTTCCACCTCATTCCCCAATTTGACCTTCTTTTTACATTTTTTAAAAGCTGGCAGCAGCAGCAGCAGCAATTTCCATAAGCTGCCCTGCCACAGGTACCCCCTCTTCCCTTTACTTCCTGTTTCCTCAGAGGAGGCTGCAGTAGAGAAGAGGCCTGTGCCAGCAGCAGGGCAGCGTATGTGAATCGCTGCACCGCCGGCTTGTTGGGAACAGGGTGGAGGAAGGAAGGGGGGAGTTGCTAGAATTTGTCCTGGGGGGGGACTACACTTCAGCCCTGTCTCAGGGCAGCCCCTAATGGTGCATTTGACATGCATGAGTGGCATATACCGCAAGGCTCCAGTTTATAGAGTTTCCCCGCAAGTATATTTACTATTGTAAAATGTGAAATGCATGTATAAGGTTTTTTTGGCCTACCCAAACCATGCCCACAACATGCCCTCTTTCAAACAGTACATTCCAGTTTTCTACCCATTTAAATAGCAGCTTTCTGAAGTTGCTACTTACATATGTAAACAATCTGCACATGGAAATGTGACTATTAATAAATGTAGAAGCCTCACAGGGTTTCTAAAATGGCCCCCTTGCTAATTAAAATGAGGACCAGTAGGAGAGAAAACACAAATATTGATGAACATTGAAATGTGGGAAATTCATTTGAACAATTAAGATTTCTTTATTGTTAAAAAAACTTTCTTATAATACTTGGGCATTTATGATAGTGGAGTCTTATGGCATGAAATGTGAGTTAAAGATGAACTGATGTCTACAGCACTGACTGAATATAGTGTTCAACAAGGTCACCATTTTTTAGGGAATTATTGACCAGCAGTAATTCCCTAAAAATTATTCAGCTGGAGGAGGGGAGTAATGTATGCTATCAGATGGAAGAGAGAAACTGAAAGAGAGTGGGAGCTGGCAAGAAGGAGTAAAGAGATGGGGAAGATAAACCTAGGTGAACAGAGAGAGGTAGCTCAGGTATGGTCAAACTATCTGGAGATAACATCCCACCTGCATCTGGTTCCTCCTTCTGTTCCTGATTGTACTTATTTATGGGAAGGGGCAAATAGAAAGCCCTTGAAATAGGAGCTACTGACTGATAGATTGTCAGAACCTCATTAAAGTATCTATGCAGCATGTTATTCAGTAGCACCCAACAACTTTGGTGCTAACAAATTTTGTAATGCTAAATCTGTCTTCACTTCTTGAAGTAGTTACTCATTTAGGGGGTCTTTTACTAAAGCTTAGCTCGAGTTATCTGCAGCAGAGCCCATTTTATTCCTGTGGACCCTGCTGCAAATATCTCGAGCTAAGCTTTAGTAAAAGACCCCCTTAGTTAAGGTCACTGGACAGGGCCTGATCATAGTAACATAGTAAGTGACGGCAGATAAAGACCTGTATGGTCCATCCAGACTGCCCAACAAGATAAACTCATTTTACATGATATGTGATACTTTATATGTTTATCTGAGTTAGTTGGGTTAGTTTGCCCAGCTGAATATCAAGCATTCAAGGCCGCCTTAAGGCATGAGCTAGGTGAGGCATTGGCTCAGGGTACCAAAGCTCAAGGCACCAAAAGCCTGCCTTACTAGTTCACCCATCACAATGGTTCCTTTGTTCTCATAAAAGTTGGCGCAGCAGAACACCACAACCCCTTGAGTTGGCCCTGCAAGCATTACCGTGTATGTTGATGAAACTGAAAGTGGTGCTAACAAATTTTGTAATGCTCTTTCAGTTTCATCAACATACACGGTAATGCTTGCAGGGCCAGCTCAAGGGGTTGTGGTGTTCTGCTGCGCCAACTTTTATGAGAACAAAGGAACCATTGTGATGGGTGAACTAGTAAGGCAGGCTTTTGGTGCCTTGAGCTTTGGTACCTTGAGCCAATGCCTCACCTAGCTCATGCCTTAAAGCGGCCTTGAATGCTTGATATTCAGCTGGGCAAACTAACCCATTAAGGACAGAGAACTAACACCAGCACTTTATATTCTGCAGTCCTGTTTAAAGGCCACCATTGAATATGAATATAAGAGGTGACTGGGCCCTGCTCATGCTCATAAGTTAGGCCTGCTATGCCGCCGGGCTTTCTTATATATATAACTTAAACAAAAAGCCGCCAAATGTGGTCACCACACCTCTGTTTTTTGTACTGGCCCCTAGCCAACTTCTAACACTGCTTTCCACTCTGTGCGTAAGTTTTATGCATAGATCCTACAATGACAAAATTCCATCCAGAGAAGTGAAGTAAATAATCACAAAAATCCTAATCCAACTTCATTAAACCACTGTTTATGGTTCTGTTAATACCACCATATATACTTGATATACTCAATTGTAAAAGGAGGAGAAAAGCCTCAGAACTTGACGGGTGTATTGTTGTACACACTTCCACCTTTCAATCATTGGCTTTAAAAAACCTCCAGAAATATGAATTCAAACATACTGATTTTTTTATTTTTTATAAAATGTCACTTACTGTAGCTTCTGTTTTAAAGGTCTTCCTGACACTGGCCACCATTTTGCAGTGCTGAGTCTCGCTCCTTCAGAGGTTAATGACCTTCAAAAAAATCAGTGTGGAGGTCGATATTGAACCCTGGAATATTTTTTGAAGGTCATTATCCCTTGAAGCAGCGGGACTAGGCACCACAAAATGGTGGCCAGTGTCGGGAAAACCTATAAAACAGAAGCTGAGTGACATTTGATAAAAAACTGAAAAATCAGTATGATATAATTTGGAGGGGTTTTTTTTTAAGCTGATGATTGAAAGATGGAGGTGTGTATAACAATAACACCCACAGAATTTTAAGGCTTTTTCCCCTCCTTTTATAATTGAGTATATCAAGTATAAATGGTGGTTTTAACAGAACCATAAATATAGTTTAGTGAAGTTTGATTAGTATTTTTGTATATCTTGCAATGATGAACTTTATGCATAAAATTATACACAGATATATAGCCTCTTTAATGACTTTTATTTTTGTTTGATATGTACCATATATCCTCTTGGGAGGGTGGAGAGGTGGAAAGTCAATAAACAGTGCCCAAATTTAAGCACCAGGATGATCTGTGGTAAGCTATTATTCTGTAAAGGGCACTCTGCACAGAGCACCCTTTACAGAATTAGCTTAGTGCATATTTTACTTCTAATTTAGGGTTTGCCTACATTTGCATATATTCCTATAACATCGTGCCTAATTTCTGGGAATGTCCATGCCCTGTTAGGCGCTCGTGTTATAGAATAGGGCAGATCCATGCATATCTCCTAATTACTGCCAATTATGTGCTTGTTAACACTAATTATTGATTGTTAGCGCCTAATCAGCTAATTAGTATGTGTGGATCTATGATCCACGCCCAACTTTGTGTGACCTAACTGAATTCCTCCCTTGATGTCTGCTTTCTGAACGTGATGTGATATGAATGTAATGTGTTAGTCAATTGTTCTTCATTTGCATTACTTTGTTGTAAATGTAAATTTCAAAATCTTAATGAAAATATGCATATTACCTGACACAATATATTTAAAAAGGACATGTAGTCAGTCTCAGTAGCTACTGGATGTCTTTTTAGATATTGGGCCTGTGTTTATTTTCCACATAGATGTTTTGCCTTGCAAAGACTAGCCCTGCAAATAGCAGGTGGACAATTCCATTGGTGTTCTCTGTCTGCAATAAGTTTCAAAGTATAAGCATGTTCAGACCTTCTCTTTGAACCTGGAGGCAATGTCCATAGTAAACAATTACCCATGGATTTTTCCAGAATGTATACATTTTGAAACTTGCCCACAAAAGTGTCTATCAAAATTAATTTAAAAATAAGCACTTGCAAAAGTGTTGAAAAAGCATCACACTGTCGTATTTCCTTCAACTTCAATCACTTATTATTTATAGGGAAGTTCAGGGAGTCTTGTCAATGCTCAATACATATGTCTTCCTTCTCTGGCAACCATAATATGTCCCATCCTTCAAAAACCAAAGTGTAATTCCTACAAGTTCATGTTAATGAGTGGCTTGCAAAATTTTTCCTATGACATTGGTTGTATACTACTTCAGCTTTTTACATCAATTTCAGATGACACTCTAAATGAGGGCAACTTGCAAGTGACACACACATTTCTGATAGCCATGTCATAACAGTAATGCAATCAAAAGAAAGTGTCATGGGAGTCTGAGAACATGTGTCCCTTACAGAGGCTAGAAATACTGACTTCCTGTATAGACAGGTGCCTGTTCATTAGAGGAGGGTTTCTCCCTTTAAAGTTACAGTAGTGAGAAAGTGCCTTCAAGCAAAATATTGTAATATACTAACTGCACTGAAACAGTTAAACTATAACATTAACTGTCAACTCCTCTAAGTGTTTGCTTTCATTCCATCCCACCTCCTTCCCAAGATGCTCAGTGCTCCATACTTTTTCTGTTAGCGCACCTCATTTGATCATAACACAAGGGACCCCAGCACTGATAGTAAGGTGCAAGTTTGAACTGGGGTCAGGGGTTTCTCCCTGTTATCCTACTCTTGATGCTGCAGAATCTGATAGTGACAAGAAGTAGCGTTGATGAATCTGGGCTGAGACAGTTAAATGGCCCCTCACTGCTCCATATAATTAATAAATAAACCACTGGGGGAGTTTTGCCACACCGGCCGCTATGACAGGGGCTGTCTACGGTGCACTTAAGCATTAAATGACCAATTTCTGTCAGACTAACTTCCCAAGCCTCCCTCTCTCTCTCTCGCCCGCTCGCTCATATAGCAAGCTTCCTCGCTCCCTGCACTTGGAGTTTTTCAACAACTGATGGCTCCTAGTTCATTTCTGTGGAATTAATTGGTCCCTGAATGAATACTGTTGACAGGGCAATTTATCATGTGTTTGGTTTGACAGTGCTGGATGCTGGGGGGTGGGGGTGCTGGGATGAGGGGAGATGGACAGGGTGGGGGTAGATAGGAGATGAGTGGGAAGAAACAGAGGGAGGAGGGATTGAGGTGTTTCATAAAGAATCTGTAGTTCAGACCCTAGAGGAAAAAAGCTCCATCTTTTCCGGATGTGGTAAACAAGAAAACAAAGGGAATGGTGATTCCTTGATGTAAATTGCGAGGATTCTGCTGTCGACAACTTCCATTCTCAGTGAAGCCAAAGCTTTAATCCCACAATAATCCAAACTATATCAGGGCTTGGAAGATTACAGACAGATCTATTGCATTTAGTTTGTTATATTATCAGTCATGATACTGGTTAAAAAAAAAGATGTGATTTATACATGCAGTTGGACAATCCCATTTTAATTCACATTAATGCCAGTAAAAGAATTAAAGCCAAAAATAAAAAAGGAATCAAATTACTCCTCCCCACTAGAAATGAATTCTGCTTAAAAAATAAAGAACCCTAAGCCTAACAATGTTTTAAAAAACAACAAGTGACTTCTAGAATCCTTTCAAACAAGAGGCCCTTTCATACCCAGATATCGATGAGGCTAGGTCACTGAAGAATACAAAAGGGTTGCCTATCTTGAGTTGAATGGTTGAGTATTTTCATTTTCTATTTTATGGTATCCCCCTCTCTGTTGGTTCAGACAAAAATCAGTAAGCAGAAATAAAGGTGATAGGAATTCCTTTCCTCTAGTCACTAGAGATGTTTCTTATATCAAAGCCCTTCAAGACTTAATGCTTAAAATCCCGATATTCTTGAATCTAGTTCTTAGAACAGGATTCTCCTCTCCTGTCGAGCTGCATAGTTCCACTTTTCCTTCTTCCACAGCCAGCAGACTACCTCACCTTCTCTTTGTTCACCAACAGGTGGAAGTTTATTTCGGATCGTAGAGGAGATCCAGATGACTCAAAGTAGCCTAACGGTTAAAGCACCAGCCTGAAAGCCTGATTCCAGTCCTGCTGCTGCTCCTTTTGATCTTGGGCAAATCACTTAACCCTAATAGCAGAAGAGAGGGTAAATGTCCACCCAAAAATCAACAAGAAGAAGGTGACAGGCCTGGACAAAAGCTGGTGAACTGCAATAACTTTGTCAAGATAGGGCCTGACATAGCCCGTGTTTCAGGGGTCAGTATCCGCCAAACCCACTAAATAGGCAAGAAGGCAGACAATGCAGCAATTCAATTATTTCTCACTAGCAGCATCTTGGTTCTGTAGTAGTTTAAGGAAAATGTGTGGGACTGGGTAAGAGGCTATTTAAACAGAGGACCTGTAAAATGAGGGGGAACCAGATGCTTAACACAGCAGGACTGGTGATAACCAGGGCATTTTTTGAGGGGGTACTCAGGGGTACTGAGTACCGGCACCTTTTCCAGTGTCTGCTAAAATTGACCCATGGACCACAAGTTTTAATGAAAGAGCTCAGGCTCAACACACCAATTGTGCCTTGTCATAGATTCTGTGACTGGTTGCAGGGGGCCTGGCTATTGTGGGGTGAGTCCCTCAGTGATCACCTCATCCCTGAAGGGTGGCCTGGCATTTGAGTACTGGCACCTTTTTTGCTAGAAAAATTGCACTGGTGATAACACAATCTCAGGAGCGCAACTTTAATAAATAGGACAGAATGACTGTGGTAGTAACATACAGGCCTGTTTACTAAACTGCTGTGAGATTTAGCATTTCCTGTGCAGAAATTTCCTGAATTAATATTCATTAACTGCAAAACTTCTGTGGTAACTGTTGAGGGCCATTCCTAACAGTTAACATGGAGAAAAGCTTTTTACTGCATGATAACTGCATTACATGTTAACTGCACAATGTTAACAACATCACATTAACAGTTGGCGTGTAGTACTACCTCTGCATTAATTGTAAGGTAGAGTCCTTGCCCATTCTCCATGAAACACAACTTAGTATATTGTCCCCTTAGTATCACTGAAGTGTAACTAAAGTGCTATCTTTTTTTGCTATTCAAATTAAAATAAAATACAGCTATTTTTCAAAGCTAGCAAAGGCCTCTCTTAAACTTTTATGCCTCTTCTGGATCATCTGTTGTTTAGACGCATGTCTCTTTCTCTTGCCCTCATTAATAACACCAACATTGGAGCCTCCTTAGAAGATTGTTTGACATGGCAACTTTTAATTTGGAATATCTTTGTTCTATATTAAGTTTTCTAATCAGAACTTTGGGTATTTTTATCTCTGTTCTCTGCGTTCCTTAGCAGTAGGGGTATTATCTCAAGTTCTCCGGGTAGAGTAATTGCTGTGTAAGCATGTATTATTTTCACCTGGAGTATACCACTGTTGCTCACGCATAGAATGATTTATCTATTTTTCTTTTTTGAATTTTCTTCTTGTATCCCACACCCGCATTTTCATGGACTTGTGTTTAGGATTATTTCCTTGGTGATGATACTGGTATTATGATTATTTAAATATTTGTCCTGATTTTTTTTTGTTACATTTGTACCCCGCGCTTTCCCACTCATGGCAGGCACATTTTGATTGCTTGGTTGTGTTATTAAACATTTCAATACATTAAAAAAAAAAGAAATTATATTTTTAATATCTTTTTATTTGTTGCAACATGTAGCAGAGAAACATTTTTCCAGATCAGTTTGATTGTGTCCATAATTTCAAATTTCCTATCTTGCTATGGGATGCTTTCACCAAGCGGTGTGCAGGCTTGCTACGCACTGAGGCCCCCTTTTACTATCACCAGTAAAAAGTTTTTTTTTAAAAAGGAAATGGCTATGCAGTTAATTAAACACTTGCCGCATAGCCATTTCCTGGAGGATCCCTTACTGGCTCCTACTTAGGAGGTGGCAAGGGCTTGCACAGTAGCCTGGTGGTAACCAGGCAGTGTCCCGGTGCTAGAAAATACAAAAATATGTTCTAATGCCGGGAATGGTGCGTGGTGGAGGTCAGAACAACCACACAAGCCCGTGGTAGGCTTGCTGTGATTTCGTAAAAGGACCCCTTTGTTCTTTGTCTAGAAATGATGCTCCAACTGCTAATATCCAAATCCCTTCAAATGCTCTGCTCTCTTCTAAAGAAGTGGTTCTTAACCCAGTCTTCGGGGCACACCCAGTCAGAAAGGTTTTCAGGATGTCCACAATGAGTACACATGATATAGATTACATACAAAAGAGGCAGTGCATGCAAATCTATCTCATGCATAGTCATTATGGAGGATATCCTGAAAACTCAAAAGGATCAGTGTGCACTAAAGACTGAGTTGAGAATCACTGTTCTAAAGTGATATGGTTTGATACTTTAAAGCACTTATGCAGTTGGCAATGAGTACCGACTATTCAGGTCAGTGGTTTTCAACCCAGGGACCACATGACCAGTCAGGTTTTCAGGATAGTCACAATGATTATGCATGATATGTGTTAATATGCACTTCTTCCATTGCATGCAAATATCTCTCAGGCATATTCATTGTAGGTATCTTGAGCACTTTAGAAATGTCAAGTAGTAGTAGTAGTAGAGTAGAAAATCACTGATATAGGTAATTTTCCAAAACACTTCACAGTGCTAAATGTTTAAATTTTATCTATAAAAGTTGCAATAAGGCCACAATTTAATGATTCAGTATTTAAACACTGTGGCCAGTGATTGGTTTAAATGCCTGCCATGACTCTTAAATTAGCGGCAATGAGAGCAGATCACCAGACGACGATCACAGTATAAGAATCTTTAATGCACAAATAAAATAACAAACCCCAACCTGGCCATGTTTCGCCTGCAAGGCTGTGTCAGGGGCAACTAGAGGGCAAAGAAGCAAAACTTGCTTCCCTCTAGAATAGTAATAAAAGGCAAATGGCTAGCCCTTGCCTTTGCTCATTTCCCCTCTAGTTGCCCCTGGTGATCTGATGATCTGCTCTTATTGTTGATGTTCATAACATAGACACTTAAGTTATATATCTATAGGGTGAGGGGAAAAAAAAGTAAACCTCTAGAGTTTTTTTTGCCACTTTCTCAGCAACCGCTTTGAATTTCAATGAGAAATTTTATTTACTTATTTAGTCATCATATTTATGTATTAGTATTAAACAACATTTAATTATATTAAGCTAGCTAAACCTATCTTAGAAAACAGAGAGTAGGATCAAATGGTCAGTATTCTTAATGGAGAAGGGTAGATAGGGGGTTCCACAGGGGTCTGTGCTGGGACCGCTGCTTTTTAACATATTAATAAGTTATGTACAGATGGAAATATTAGTGTGGTAAATAAATTTGCTGATGCCCCCCCCCCCCATTTACAAAGCTATGTGGCATCCCTGAAACAGCCCATTCAAAGTGAAAGGGTTGTGTCGACAGTACTGCACTGCCAGCCTCTAACGCAGCTTTGTAAATAGGGACCAAAGTTTTTTAAAGTTGTTAAGTCACATGAGGATTGTGAAAAGTTGCAAGAGGACCTTATGAGACTGGGAGACTGGACATCCAAATGGCAGATAACGTTTAATGTGAGCAAGTGCAAAGTGATGCATGTAGGAAGGAGGAACCCAATTACAGCTACGTCATGTGAGGTTCTACATTAGGAGTCAATACCCAGGAAAAAAAGCTAGGTGTTATCATTGATGATACATTGAAACCCTCTGCTCAGCGTGCAGCAGCGGCTAACAAAGCAAATGGAATGTTAGGATTTATTAGGAAAGGAATGCGGAACAAAATGGAGAATATTATAATGCATTTGTATTGCTCCATGGTGCAACCACACCTCAAATATTGTGTGTAATTTTGTTCACCTCATCTCAAAAAATGTTTGCAGAATTAGAAAAGGTAGAGAGATGGGCAACAAAAATGATAAAGGGGATGGGACAACTTCCCTATGAGCAAAGGCTAGGGCTCTTCAGCTTGGATAAGAGATGACTGAGGAGAGATATGAGCAGGGCTTTTTTTGAGGGGGTACTTGGGGGTACTGAGTTCCGGCACCTTTTCCATTGTCTGCCAAAATTGACCCATGGTCCCCAAGTTTTAATGAAAGAGCTCAGGCTCTACACACCAATTCTGCCTTGTCATAGATTCTGTGACTGGTTGCAGGGGGCCTGGCTATTGTGGGGTGGGTCCCTCAGTGATCACCCTGCCCCTGAAGGGAGGCCTGGCATTTGAGTACTGGTACCTTTTTTGCTAGAAAAAACACTCTGGATATGAGAGAGGTCTATAAAATGCTGAGTGGAGTGGAAATGGTAGACATGAATTGCTTGTTTACTCTTTCCAATTATTAGGGGGCACGCAATGAAGCTACTAAGTAGTACATTTAGAACAAATCAGAGAAAATATTTCTTCACTCAATGTTGAGTGTAATTAAACTCTGGGATTTGTTGCCAAAGAATGTGATACAAGCAGTCACCTTAAAGATTTGGATAATTTCCTAAAAGTCTGACAGCCACTATTAAGGTGGACTTGAAAAAATCCACTACTTTTTTCTGGGATAAGCAGCATAAAATCTGTTTTACTCTTTTGGTATGTTGCCATGTACTTGTGTCGTGGATTGACCACTTTTGGAAACAGGATACTGTTGCAGTATGGCAAAGCTTATGTTCTTATGCTCTACATTTTTAGCATTACTACCTAACAATTTTTGTGCATTAAAAATGTTCGAGCTAAAACACAGTAAAATAACATCATTCAAACAATACAATTAACAATGTGTCCAATTTTGCATTCATTGTGAATGCTCAGTGTGTCCACCCTCAGGTTTAACACAGGCCATCAGTTGATTTGGGAAGTTTTTACAGCTTTGTTGATTGGTCCCTGTGGCTGGCTGTCCCAGATCATCTGCAGTGCATCCTTGAGTTTGGCGATTGTTTGTGGCTTTGGTGAAGCTTGTGATAGGCCTCCAACATTGTTCCCCAGGCAAAAGAGTACATCACTGTGACATCATTAACCATAAGCTGTACCAAATTTTTTTTTCAAATAATGGTAGTTTTATGGTGCAAACATTTTTGAACACTTAAAAATCAATGGGTGGTCATGCTGAAAAGTCTCTTTGCTGGGTTTAAAGATAATCTCATTCCACTCAGCACATAAACGTAGATAGTAACAACAAATAAAGCTGTAAAATTTCACTTTGAAATTCCAAGCGGTAGCTGAGAAAATAGCAAAAAAATCTAAGGGGTTACTTTTTTTTTTGCCTCACCCTGTATATTCAGTGCCACTATCTTGATAACTGGCACTAGTGAATATATGTGCAGATCAGCGAGAGCTGCCACTGTGCAAGTTTTTGCAGTCCTAAAGTTATCCAGATAGTGAACTGAATATTGTCACTATTTGAATTACTCAACAGAATGCCCATGCTTCGGCCCCATCCCACCCTCGCACTATCTGGTTAGTTCCAAGGTGGTCTACAATGATTTTCGGTGCTACTATCCAGATACTAAAAATCAGTGGATAGTGCCAGCTAGTCTAATCATCTAGATAAAAGCTCCTGTTATCCAAATGATTGCCTTTGGATATTGGGGCCAAAATGCAGTGAGAGAAGAGGGGGCAGGAGCATCCAAGGGGTGGAGGAAAAAGTTATAGAAAGGTGGGCAATTTCTACTAGGGAAATGTATAAGAACTTTGCTATTGCTGTTCATTAAGGTTCCTGCAGATTCGATTCCACCCTTAGTTAAAGTATTTTATTTGCCACAATGAAAGAAAAAGGAAGGCCCAGTTCAAACTTCTTCAGTGGCTATGGATAGATTTGAAATGACGGAATTTCTTCAGAGGTTTGATTCAGAACTTTTGGTATTCACTTTGGGGTCCTTTTACAAAGCTGCGGTAAAAAGTGGCCTGCGAGAGTGCAAGTGTGACTTTTGGGCGCATGCTGGACCATTTTTTACCGCATCTAGAAAAAAGGGCCTTTTTTAAAGGGGCCTGAAAATGGGGGTGTGCTAAAATTGAAACCAGCGCGCATCCATTTTCCGCCTGAAACCTTACCGCAACCCACTAATCTAGCGGTAAGGTCTCACGCATTACACGTGTGGTGATCAGTAGGCATGTGCCAACTGCCGATTAACGCCAGAAATGCCGTGTGTGTTAGGAATTTTTTTTTTTAATTTGTCCCAACGTTATGGGTACATGCCAGATCCAAAATTACCACCAGGGGGGCAGGCTAGCCCTGGCAGTGGTCTCCTTTTGGCATGCGCTGCATGCACATAGAGCCTACCATGCCTTTGTAAAAGGGCCTCTTTGTTAATAACCTGCTTATTAGAACTGGAGAGAGATTGGCTCATTATATTTCAGGGCGAAGGATACCACGGGGATTCATTTTTAAAGCACATAGACTTACAAAGTTCCATATGTTACTATGAAATTTGTAAGTCTAAATGCTTTGAAAATATTCCTCTTGTGTATTCAGGTTTATCCTGATGTGAGAAAAGACATACAAAAAAAGGAAGAGGCAGATCTTATTGCTTCGACCCACTGTTGTTAAATTGGGAGATCTGTTTCTTTTAAGGTTTCCATGTAAATGTTTGGTTAAATACCAGGGGGTCAGTTTTTTTTTTTTTTGAGCCTCAGCACCTTGCGTCATTGTGAGCACCAAAGCTCTGGGAAGTCAAGCTCCGTGTATTCAATCTTTGTTCTCCAAAGGGGGACTGTTGATGTGACTGATCCTCTTGGGAATTAGGAAGGAGGTGGTGTAAGCACTATAGAAATTGAAATACGCTGGCTGATCCTGCCCATTTCCTATTTAAATTTTTTCCTGCGATTTGTGGTAGAGGTCCTCCCCAATATTGTGGGCTAATTTTACTCTCATGATGATAAGACTTTTCCTATATTCATATGCTTGTTTAAAAATAATTTTCTTTTTCATGTAAGAGTCTCTATTTCTGTAACAAGTTGGTTGCTTGTGTTAAGTTGTTAAACTTAATAAAAATAAAATAAAAAAGAAAGAAAGAAAGAGGGACAAAAGTCAGCCAGTTTCAGTACATTTTATAGGCCTGATATTTAACTGTGGGAGTCAGCAGTTAAGTAAAACACTGCCCCCTGCAGTCAACATGAAACCAGAGTGGCAGTACATTGTTATCAGCCAGCGCTGAATATCTGGTTTTAGCACCGACCAAGAAATGCTATCCTATTAGCGATAATATTCAAATGGCTAACCAGATAAAGTTAGGACAGCACAGAAACTGTTGGGTTAGTTATCTTCGATGATTTATTTTACTCTATGGATAGCAGAGAGGGAGGGTTGATGGATTTGTCCTTCGCATTTGACACAGTGAATCATTAGTTATTCTTGTGAAAGCTCTACACTATCCCCCGGATTTTATATAGCGTGCCTAGCGTCCTACGCCAAAATCCAAACGTATTCTATAACAACGCACGTAACTTAATTGGCATAACAAGCCAATCAGCATTGTTAACAGCACTTAATAAACAATAATGAGCACTAATTGACAACAATTAAAATTTACATGTGCAAATCACTAACGGGCCCTTTTACAGAGTGGCGGTATACCACTCGCTCTTTCGGGACTACTGCTGGCCCCGTGCAGCCGCCAGTGATAGTCCCGCCCTGAGTGTGTGCCATTTCCGGGGGAAAAAGAAAACCCCCAGAAATGGCTTGCATGGTGGTAACCTGGCTGTAATCAGGCACCACAGCGCGCTGCCCGGTTACTGCCGGGTTAGCGCAGGAGCCACTTATTGCCACTTCAATGGGTGGTGGTAAGAGCTCCCTGTCACATGGCCATGCAGTAAGAGTTCTCTTACCTCATGGCCATTTGTGCCTGGGGTCTCTTTACCCACTGCAATAAAAAAGGCCCTGGCACGCAGCAAAAATGGTCTCCGCCACCAGCGCAGGGTCCTTTTCCACGTAGCTTGGTAAAAGGACCCCTAAGTGTTTTCTGTAATGCACACTGCCTAAATTTTAATGGGCATGGTTATGGGTAGGGAAATGGATATTTTGTGGGCATTCCAAAATTTACAGACACTGTTATAGAATATGGCCCTCTATGCCTAAATCTACGTGCCAGGATGTATGCCATGTTTTTATTGGTGTAAATGGATTTTTTAGGTGCTAAGGTGTCAACTAAGCGTATTCAATATATGGTGCCTAAATCTAGGTGCTACTTATAGAATACGCTTGGGCAGAAATATTTCCTGATCAGATTTTTTAGGCGCCATATATAGAATCCCCTCCCCCATAGGATCAGTTCTATAATTGGGTGCCTCAAATTAGGGATCCAGAGGGCACACAGTAGGTGCCTACTTTCCACTGTAGAATATTAGCATAACCAGGTTATTAATGAATCTAACATTTAGCTCCTCTAGGATCACAAATTGGTTACTGGACAGAAAACAGGTTTAAATGGTCATTTTTCTCAATGGAGGAGGGTGAACAGTGGAGTTCAGCAAGGATCAGTACTGGGACTGGAGCTATTTAACATATTTATAAATAATATGGAAATTGGAATGATGAGTGAGGTTATTAAATTTGCAGATGACACAAAACTATTCAAGGTTGTTAAAACACATGCAGACTGTAAAATATTGCAGGAAGACCTTAGGAAATTGGAACACTGGGCATCAAAATGGCAGATGAAATTTAATGTGGACAAATGCAAGGTGATGCACATTGGAAAAAATAATCCAAATCATAGTTACCTGGGGGTCAGCACTCAAGAAAAAGATCTAGGTGTCATTGTAGATAATATGCTGAAATGTTCTGCTCAGTGTGTGGTGGCGGCCAAAAAAGCAAACAGGATGCTAGGAATTATTAGAAAAGGGATGGTGAAGAAGACTGAAAATACTATAATGCCTCTGTATCATTCCATGCTTTGATTGCACCTTGAGTATTGTGTTAAGTTCTGGTCGCCATATCTCAAAAAAGATACAGCGGAATTAGAAAAGGTTCAAAGAAGAGCGACCAAAATGATGAACAGGGTAGAACTCCTCTCGTATGAGGAAAGGCTAAAGAGGTTACGGTTTTTCAGCTTGGAAAAGAAATGGATGAAGGGAGATATGATTGAGGTCTACAAACTCCCGAGTGGTGTAGAAGTAAATCAATTTTTTACTCATTCCAAAAATACAGAGACTAGGGACACTCAAGGAAGTTACATGGAAATACTTTTAAAACAAATAGGAGGAAACATGTTTTAACTCAATAAATAGTTAAGCGCTGGAACTCTTTGCCGGAGGATATGGTAACAGTGGTTAGTGTATCTGGGTTTAAAAAAGGTTTGGACAAATTCCTGGGGGAAAAGGCCATAGTCTAATATTGAGACAGACATGGGGAAGCAACTGCTTGCCCTGGGATTTGTAGCATGGAATGTTGCCACGATTTGGATTTCTGCCAGGTATTTGTGACCTGGTTTGGCCACTGTTGGAAATGGGATACTGAGCTAGATGGACCATTGGTCTGACCCAGAATGGACACTCTTATGTTCTTATTCATCATCTTCCCTCGCTCTCTACCCTTTCAGTTAGTATTTTCTCTCTTTCTCTTCCCTTTCTTCCAGCATCTCCCCTCTCTCCCTCTCCCAACCAGTATCTCCCTTCTCTCTCTCTTCTTCTATTCAGCATCTCTCCTCTGTTTTCATCCAGCATCTACTCTCTCCACTCTTCCATCAAGCATCTCTTCGTTCTCTCCTCTCTTCCATCCCTTTCTCTTCCCTCTTCTATACAGCATCTCCTCCCCTCTCTAAGCTCTTCCTCTTCTATCCAGTGTCTCTACTCCCTCCCCTTTCCACTTCCAGCATTTTCTGGCACACCAGTCGCTGCTGCTTTCTAGGTCCAGCAGCAGCAATAAAAAGAAAACAGCTGGAGGGCTGCAGCCAAAATGCACATGGCTGCCAGCTCTGCCAGTCCCACCATCTCTGAAACAGGAAGTTGATGTCAGAGGGGGCGGGATCTACAAAGCTAGCAGCCACCAAATATCCTTGCCAATCTAATCTAACATACATAAGTACATAAGTAATGCCATACTGGGAAAAGACCAAAGGTCCATTGAGCGCAGCATCCTGTCCCTGACAGCGGCCAATCCAGGTCAAGGGCACCTGGCAAGCTACCTAAACGTACAAACATTTTATACAAGTTATTCCCGAAATTGTGGATTTTTCCCAAGTCCATTTAGTAGCGGTCTATGGACTTGTCCTTTAGGAAACCGTCCAACCCCTTTTTAAACTCTGCCAAGCTAACCGCCTTCACCACATCACCAGCAACGAATTCCAGAGTTTAATTATGTGTTGGGTGAAGAAAACTTTTCTCCTATTTGTTTTAAATTTACTACACTGTAGTTTCATCGCATGCCCCCTAGTCTTAGTATTTTTGGAAAGCGTGAACAGACGCTTCACATCCACCTGTTCCACTCCACTCATTATTTTATATACCTCTATCATGTCTCCCCTCAGCCGTCTTTTCTCCAAGCTGAAAAGCCCTAGCCTCCTTAGTCTTTCTTCATAGGGAAGTTGTCCCATCCCCGCTAACATTTTTGTCACCCTTCGCTGCACCTTTCCCAATTCTACTATATCTTTCTTGAGAAGTGGCGACCAGAATTGAACACAATACTCAAGATGCGGTCGCACCATGGAGCGATACAATGGCAGAATAACATCCTCACATCTGTTCTCCATACCTTTCCTAATAATACCCAACATTCTATTTGCTTTCCTAGCCACAGCAGCACACTGAGCAGAAGGTTTCAGTGTATTATCAACGATGACACCCAGATCCCTTTCTTAGTCCGTAACTCCTAACGTGGAACCTTGCATGACAGGAAATACATTAATTAGATATAATTTATAATTACTTAGGCTAAGATATAGAGGTCCTTTCACAAAAGGGCAGTAGAGTGATCACGCGGGTAGCATGTGGGAAAACAGCACTACTGCCAGGTCTGCCCAGGCATCCTGTGGTAGTTTTGTTTTTGGTGCATGCCATTTCCCGCTCTGCATCCAGTAATGGCATTATATTTTCTGCATCTAGAGGAAGCTGGACCATAAAAGAGTTATACACAAAAAGAAAATTCCTGTAGAGTTATGTACCCCTTTTATTTACGCAACCTGTATTACCAAGAGAATCTTGAGAATTTAAGAAACTATATAATTGAATTTTTAAAAAAATGGTATGTTTTATCTTGAAAACCCACTATACATTTACAAGGAAAACATAGTTGAAAACAGGCACCTAGTGCCACAACTTCTTATAGTTCAAAGGTTTTTATTAATATTTTCAAGTAACAGAACCAGATAAATGTAAACAACAAAATACAATGCCATTACTGTATGCAGAAAATAATCAATATCATTTGTTACCTCATTAGCTACACCCCTATATCCTTGTTAATATTCTGTAATGGAGCCCAGATCAAATCATATTTTCCCAGATCATTTGCCTTTTCTGCCACCACTCATTTGTATTTCATTATAAGACAAACAATATTCCAAATAGTCTAGTCGGGAAGCATCCTTCCAGCACTGCAAAATGATTTTAATATCTAAGCTAACATCATAGTAGATTAAACCGTTTTACTTGATAATCATACAGCTCCAGCTGCAACTCTAGAGATCACAGGACGAGAATACCGTCAATAGCTTGGAAAAGTGAAAATTGCGATTTATGGTGACACGTTTTCATGCAAAACAGTGCTTTTTTTGATGTTTGACGGTGCTGCACAGCACAGTTCAGATTAATGCTAATAACATTGTACCTCCCTTGTTTGCTATATTTGTTTCACTGTGTTTGTCAATGCTCCTGATGAAGGCATGCCAGCCGAAACATGGCCCTGTCGAGTCTTTCAACAATAGGCTTGTGGTACTTTGGAAGCACTAAAGACTCATTTACACCACCCAACACTGGCTTCCTCATCTTTGTTTCCTCACTTCTTGTTGTTGGTTTTGTATGCATTCGTGAAGATTGAGGTTTCCTCTTCTTCTGTTGTTGTGACCCATATTTAACCCAAAACATTTGTACATGAATATAATCAAACGATAAGTGTGCCAGCATGCCCAGTTTTTCCTCACATGACCAACATTGGCCATTTCTGTCTGAGCTCAGTTTGGCTAACTTAGCAGGACTCCAATAAGCCCTATGCATGAAAACAAAAGCTGTCTCCAAAGGAGCCGATCGAGAAATCTTTAAAATTTGTATCCACATTTGTTGCCATTGTTGATTTTTTATTTCCCGAGCTAGATCTGTCTCCCATACTTTGCCCAGCTGCTCTGGCCCAAGGTATTTTGCACCTTGGATGTACCAGGATGGAGCTGCTCACGAACCAGCACAGACACATTTGCAAAGAGTAAAACTACCAGGTTCCTCATCTAATAAATCTGATATATTTAAGGCTTTGGTCAAATAATGTTTCAGTAGAATCCACCTGTAATGTTGACTGGGAGGTAATATGAACTCAGGGCAAAAGTTCCTGAAATGTTAGCCATTGAGATTTCTTGAGTAATTGTCCCACAGTCCAAACACCAGCACTCTTTCACTCTTTCCATGCAATTGTTTTGCCTTGTATCTGTAGCAGCTTATTATGCCAGATCGGGAATGCCACAACTTCTTAATGCATTACTAGAAACTTTTTTCTTCTCTTCTGGGTCCACCAGGAGACATCTGGGAAAATTTGTATCTTAGCACTCATAACATTTACACTGAAAAGTCTAAAGTACAATCTGAACAAAGCTTTCTGGTCTTGTACAAGAACAAATGAGACAAGCAGTGTCAATCTAGATGTTACCTCTTCCTCAGAGTTCTCTAAAAAAAAAGCCAAAATATTCAAACTATCCACAGAAACTCCAGATGTTTATCTTTGTCCCACCATTTGGTTACGTTTTCTAAGTACTGGCATATAATATATCTTCTGTAAAGGCGGAAAACTAGATTCTGGATGTTTAAATACTTTGTTCAAAAATGTATAGAACATATTTTTTGAAGGAAGACTTTTGGAACATGAAAAATTCAAAATTCTCTTTAAATTCAGGTCCCTTATAGCACTTTCCAAATGTTCTATTTTGATGCAATATCAGTCTATCTTGAGACGCTTGAGCTTGAAATTCTTTCAACTGGTTAACATCTCTCGCCAGTTCCAAACTCAGAAGCCTGGGTCAACAGTTGTGCCTTAAGATGTCTAACAGCTGTAGCATTATTCAAAGAAACAGTAATAAAAGAAGAACACACCTTATATAAAGCTTTAATGGCAGACCAGATTGAGCCAAATGGTTTTTTTCTGCCAGCTTTTGTAAGGGCTGCAATGCTGAAAGACACAGTTCCAATTCTTCCTGTTATATCTCCTCTCCTTCTCTCATTCCACTTTCCAAGGGCCTGATGATTTCTAAAGGAGTTTCAACAGTTCTCCTTGCTGCAATATGGTTTAACGAAGTCTCTTCTGGTAATAGTATCTGCACCTGGTGTGTAGAGATCTGAACATACTCAAACTCTGGTGTCTGTTTGCCCCTCCTCTGCAGGCCTGGAATGAGCAGCCCCTGCTCTGCCTGCCAGCTCAGCTTCAGCCATAGTATTCAGGCCTGGAGGAGTCAAAGGGACTTGCAGGATAAGCGAGGTCTCACTTTCCAGCTCAGGGATCTTCCTTAGCCTGAGGTCAGCAGATGCGCCCAATGAGTGTTGCAAGAGCGCGTAGGAGGACATAGTGGTTTGCTGAATAGAAGGGACTTTCAGCTTCTGGGGAAAAAGTGCCTTCAGCTTGCCTTTCCATTTCGGCATACTCCATGATGAGGTAAATGGAAAAACATGGTCAAAAGTAAGAACTCCAACATACACATCCTACATCAATGCCATCTTATTTTATTTATTTATTAGGATTTATTTACCACCTTTATGAAGGAATTCACTCAAGGCAGTGTACAGTAAGAATAGATCAAGCATGAGCAATAAACAATTACAGAAGTAAAAATATTCAAAACAATACAAAGTATGGCATAGTATACTATTTACAATGGCAATACAATATGTAGTAGAACATTATAGGTGATAACGAAGGGTAAAGCAAAGATGGCTCTACTTGGCTGTACTCCGAAACCTTTTAATTTTGAACTTTACTCTGTATTTTAGAAACTCTGTTATTCCAGAAAGATATATAGAAAGACTTGGCCCATGGGATATTGAGAGTTATATCTACGATATTCAAAGATTTATAGATAAAATGTAGAATGCAGTTAATGCTTATCCTCTTCAGTATGATCATGCTTAGTAATGTTTGTAACGGGAAAGGTCAGACCAGTACCTGCTCCATATTTAACCATTCATGAGAAAATTCTCAATCCAGCTAGGCAGTAAAAAAAAAAAAAACAGTCTGACTGAGCAGGTGGGGTCCAAGAAAACAGCAAAGCAGATGATCCGCAAACTCCAAGATGGAAAACAACAAAGCAGATCACTGGAAATCAAAAACATAAACTTTATTAATAAAATATCATCAAAAAAATAGCCGTCTTTCGCCCAGCAGGGCTGCGATAGGGGCTATTAGATATTCCTTGTTATCAATGCACACAACTGTGCCAGCCAGTGACCTTGAATGTGCAGAAAAAAAGATACGTATCTTCTCAAGCACAAATAAAATGTCTCAAATGGATGCTGACATGCAAGAACAGTGGTACACCCTCGTAACTCAGAACGGCTGAGTTACATGCACAACACGTGGGCAGATGCATCAAGGGTGCAGCTAGGCCACGAAGAGTGGTGGCTCGGATTCTGAACTTTGCGCATAAAGAGCAGATTTTGAGACGGTACAGAGCAATGCAGGAGGTGAAATTTCAAAATGCAAGAGGTATGTGGAGGTCTGTTAGTGCCTCATGGTGAAACAGTGGCACATCACCTTACAATTTCCTGCAAAGCTGAGAGCAGAATGGGATGGTACAGTTCATGTCTCTGAGACCAGCGAAGCAGCTAAGCTCCAAGTGCAACAATGGTTTCCAAATTGACTCTTTGATTTGATTTGCTGACTGTTTTTCTTGTTAGCATTTACACTATCTTATACTGCATTACATGCTGGTTTTTTATGGTCACTTTTATCCTTTAATTGGGAGCAGCATGCAAAGATGGATACTTTTGCATTGTTTATCAACTTCTGCTCTTTTCTGGGCAGGTGATTGTTCTTATGTGTTTGACTTATTCTATGAGGTGGAGAGGAGTAGTTGGAGGCTGGAGAGGGTGTTTGTGTGGTATGTATGGTGGGGAGGAGGCTGACTGCATTAATAGATGACCTGTGTGATAGAGGTGTACAGACAGTTGGGGTTGTGGAGATGGGGAGATTTGGGGGGAGGGGGGTGGAGAGTGGAAAAGGTTGGGAGTTGAGAGGGGTTTTTCGTCTTGGGGGCATACACAGGACAATATCTGGCACAGTATAGTTTCCATTCCTTTTGTATTGTTTGCGCAGTTGCCAGGTCGCTGGGAAGGAGGCTGGGCTTCCTGGTGATGGATTATCTGGTTTTCTTGCTGCTCTCTGTGTAATGGTTGCTTTACTCATGTCCCATAATGGTTTGGAGGTCATTTCTTGGAATGTATCTGGTATAAATTGTCCTATTAAGAAGTTCCAAATATTACAGAGATTGAATAGAATGGGGGCTAGGATAATGGGTTTGCAAGAAATAAAGCTGAATGACTGCAAACACCAAAAATTGCAACGCTCTTGGGTGGCCCAATGTTTCTAAGCATCTGCACCTAAAAGTAAGGCAGGGGTGCCTTTGCTGTTTGCATAGATCTGTTCCTTTTCTACCCCACAGGGTTATTAAAGATCCTGAGGGACGCTATATCTTTGTAGAGTGTATTTTACACAAGGTTACAGTTATGATCGCATTGATCTATTCTCCCAATGAGGCTAAAAAGTCATTTTTTAGGAAACTTTTAGCATAGTTAACCACTTTCACCAGTTCTTACAAACTTTTAATGGGGGATTTTAATGCTACTTTAGATTCGCAGTTAGACACTAATGCTGGGTTTCAAAGATCTAGACCCCACTCAGATGATGGGTTAGGCATTTTTCTTACTAGATTAGATTTGGTAGATCCTCGGTGGATCTTGCATCCATAAGAGAAAGATTTTACTCACATCCGCAAAGTGCATAGTACTATGTCTTGAATAGATTATGTTTTTGTGTCTAAGGATTTATTCCATACTGTATTGATAGCAGATATTAGGCCTTTGGTGATTTCTGATCACATGCCTATTTGGATAACCACTGACTTGGAAGAAACCCCGGAGGGGAGGAGAGGTCGATGGCGTATTCCGGATTATCTTTATAATGACCAGACTTTTCAGAGCTATCTGATGAACGTGGGATGACTTTGTCCATGAAAATGAGGCCCATGCCTCTGATCCTCTTTTAATGTGGGATACGGGTAAAGCTGTGATCAGGGGGGAGATCATTACTTATGTTCTCTGGGTGCAAGAAACAGTTAGCTCGATTATTTGAACTGGAAAGGCATGTGACATTGTTGAAGAGGCTGATGCAGAACAGCCCCATTGCTCAAAATAAACACTCTTTCAGCCGAGCGCAAGCAGCAATGAATGCTCTTCTTCAGGAACGAGACAAGAAAACTATATATTTTTTATAAATATAAACTTTATAGGTTTGGCAACAAACCTGGTAGGTTGTTGGCAGGGTTTATGAAGAGCTGGTCCGGAAAAACTGTGGTTTCCATGTTGTGCAATGTTAATGGCCAGATTGTGACTGAACAGAATCATCTAGAATCTTTATTTGTATGGTTTTATAGCTCTCTTCACAGAGCTGAAGTTCAGGGAACTCTTGAGTAATTACAATCCTTTTCGCAGGATTGTGGCATGCCATCATTATCGGAGGAAGAGAGGGCGCATTTGAATGCACCTATTTCTGGAGAGGAGTTCCAGAAGGCTATTAAAGCTTTAAAACTGCACAAATCACTGGGCTCAGATGGGCTTATTGAAGGTTTTTTTTAAATCTTGAATTTTAAGTTATTGAGCGTTTTGGGGGCATATTATGACTTGGCAGTACAGTGTGGCTCATTTCCTCCTTGGTCTAATCAGGCTTTGATTACAGTTTTACCTAAGCCTGGGAAAGACTTTCTCTTACCTGAGTCTTATAGACCCATTTCTCTCAGAAATGTGGATCTTAAATTGTTTGCTAAAATCTTGGTAGATAGATTGGCTACTTATGTGACTAAATTGGTGGGGGGAGATCAGGTTGGTTTTGTAAGAGGTAGACACACTGTGGTAAATGTTAGAAACCTAATTTTAGCTTTAGAAAGATTTGCTCACATGTCGACTCCAGCCTTGGCAATAAGTTTTGACTCCGAAAAGTCTTGACAGGGTGGAATGGCCCTTTTTGTTTTCTTTGTTAGACCAATATAGTATAGATGGTTTCTTTCTCCAGGCTTTGTGGATTTTGTACTCTAACCCCACTGCTGCTGTTTTGGTAAATGGGCTGTCTTCAGAGGTTTTTTCTTTAGGTCGTGGTACTCGACAGGGATGTCCATTGTCCCCTTTATTGTATTTATTTTTAGAGCCCTTGTGGATCCAACTTCACAATGATCCCCAAATCCCAGGAGTGCATATTCCATTTGCTCAAGTTCCTATAAAGTGTATGGTTTTTATCGATGATATTATGTTAATTGTGACTGATCCTCAATTAGAAAGGCCTTTTGAGGATCAGTCACAATTAACATAATATCATCGATAAAACCATACACTTTATAATGTTGCAAACCTTCTCATATTTTGGTTTCATATCAGGCCTTAAACTCAATGTTTCAAAGGTGTTGCAAACCTTCTCATATTTTGGTTTCATATCAGGCCTTAAACTCAATGTTTTGAAGTCTGAAACTTTGCCAATCCAGTTAACTATCGAGAACTTGTGGAGTGATTTTCCCTTAATGAAGCAGGCGGTTCAATTAAATATTTGGGAACATACATACCGGCTAAATTACAGAACTTATATGAGTTGAATGTGCCATATTAGCTTAGTAAGTCTTTAGATTCTTTAAAATTATGGGCAGATCTTCCCTTGGCTCTTTTGGGCAGAGTATTCCTGTATAATATGCTTATTGTGCCATGGTCCACTGAAGGCCACTCCACTTCCCCAGATACTGCAGCCAAGGGACATGCTGGAAGGATCCTTACCCTCAGGTCCTTCCCTTCCAGAGACCTCTTGCCTGAGGATCTCACCCTGGAAAGCCTCTTGCTTCGGGACCTCTCTGATCCACTGTGTTCCAGGGTATTTAACCTTCTTTCTCTCTGAGCCCCGCCCTTCTGACTCTGGACCTGCTTTGGCAGTTTAGCACCACCTACTTTCAGGCAACTAAACTGCATCCTCTTAGTGCCACCTGCTGCAAGGTGGTTAACCTGCACCTTCAGTGAAGGAGTGTTTCTAGGGATATCTACTGCTATACCACTCATTCCCTCAGAGACCCTTAAGTGATTTATCCTGTCTTCAAATATCTTAAGTTCTTATTCTTTCTCTTTTATAATCCTATCACGTAGTTTACAATCACACTCTGCATAGTGGAGTTGAAAACATCCCATTGAATACTAGCAGACGTGTCCCCTTCCTCATTGAATTGAATCAAAAGTCATCTTCAGTCTGCTGAGTTATCAAGTCCCAAAACTTTACGTCCAACAATAAATGTGGGTTGAGTCTCCATATGAAAACTTTCCTGTGGAACTCCCTACTTGAAGAGACAGTGAGACTGCAGCATGACCTGAGACTACTCTGGAGGAAATAGCAGCCTGCAACACTGAGGGCATTAGCATGTTAGAAATAAGTACATATTTTATACTAGAAAACATGGTATGTGGTGGTGAGAAAAATAACCCTTTCATCAAGATGTAGGAGGCACCGGTAATCTCTCAACTCTATTTTACAAATTAAGGATTTGTGGACTACATGGGATCTCATTTTTTCCTTCCTACACTTTGATTGTCTATCAAGATAAGGATTTAGAGGTAGATTAAAATCACTCACCAGTATGATAGGAAAATGTCCTATCTCTAACAGCTGTACTGATAGAAAGTGGAAAAACTTTAGGGACTCACTATTGGGTGCACATAAAATAAAAATGATATATGATCAGCCTTTGTTTTTGTATATGAATGTACACCCAGCGTCCTTTAGACTCAGCCTTCTGAATGGACAGAATGATCCCTAAGTTTTTCCAAATTAATATTGCTACACCATAACTTATTTTGTGATCATTAGCTGGTTTCCCCTACCCACTTGTCTTTCAGCTTGACAAATTCCTTATGGGAGAGATGTGTCTTTTACAGTAAGATAATATCAGACAGTTGTTTATTCAAGTAAATGAGCATTTTTTTTTTCATTTGATAGGGTTGTTTACCCCTTCAGCATTTAAGGAGAAACATTTTTACTGTAGACCCATTATGGTATATCAATAATTATTGCTGTATAGCCCCTTGCTGCTAACAAATAGTGATATAATATTCAAACTGGTATGTTATGCCTTGAGACTATGCTGCCTGCTTCGTGATTTCCAGAGTTTCCTACTGTCCAAAAAAAATCCAGTATGCAATATTCAGAACAAAACTATATACTGCCCCAAAGAAATCCATGGACCCACGAGGGAGCCAAACAGCCTACAAGAGAAGCCCCTCCCATATTGTAAACCCATTTGGGCATTATTTGGGAAGATGGGCTAAATAACTAATTATATAAATACATAATCCTAAAATATAATATGTGGTATGCCCCCCCATCCAAATAAATCTATAAATTACATTCTTTGGCCCTGTACCATGTACCACAATACAATATGCCCAGAGAGAACATAAGAATAGCCATACTGGGTCAGACCAATGGTCTGTCTAGCTCAGTTTCCTGCTTCCAGCAGTGGCCAATCCAGGTCACAAAACCTGTCAGAAACTCAGGGGTCCTTTTACTAAGGTGCACCGAAAAATGGCCTGTGATGGTGTAGACACGTGTATTGGACGCGCGCAGGTCCATTTTTCAGCACACCTGCAAAAAGTCCTTTTTTGGAGGGCCGAAAATGGACATGGGGCAAAATAAAAATTGGCACGTGTCCATTTTGGGCCTCAGACCTTACCGCCACCCATTGACCCAGCGGTAAGGTCTCACGCATTAACTGGGCAGTAATCGTCAGCACGCATACAATGCTGATTACCACCTGGTGAGCGCCACTTGCCAGAAATTTTCCGGGGCACACAGTGGGTACATGTAGAAAATGAAATTACTGCCCAGGCCACGCGATAGCCAAGCGGTAGTTCAAAATTGACACGCATAAGATGCGTGTGTGCGCCTATGCGGCTTAGTAAAAAGGCCCATTAATCACCTCACTCGTTGTTCCAATTTCCAGGTCATTTATTAACATGTTAAATTGCACAGGTCCCAGTACAGATCCTACTACTACTACTACTACTTAACATTTCTAGAGCGCTACTAGGGTTACGCAGCGCTGTACAAATTAATAACTAAGGACGGTCCCTGCTCAGAAGAGCTTACAATCTAAAGGACGAAATGTCAAGTTGGGGTAGTCTAGTTTTCCTGAATAGAGGTGTTGTGATTAGGTGCTGAAAGCGACATTGAAGAGGTGGGCTTTGAGCAATGATTTGAAGATGGGTAGGGAGGGGGCCTGGCGTATGGGCTCAGGGAGTTTGTTCCAAGCATGGGGTGAGGCGAGGCAGAAAGGGCGGAGCCTAGAGTTGGCGGTGGTGGAGAAGGGTACTGAAAGGAGGGATTTGTCTTGAGAGCGGAGGTTACGGGTAGGGACGTAAGGGGAGATCCCTGTGACACTCCACTATTCGCCCTCCTCCATTGAGAAAAATAGCCATTTAACCCTATCTTCTGTTTTCTGTCCAATAACCAAATCATAATCCAGAGAAGGCCATTGCCTCCTATCCCATGTCTTTTTAATTTTCTCAGGAGTCTCTCATGAGGAACTTTGTCAAATATTTTCTGATAGTCAAGATACACTACATCAACCGGCTCACCTTTATCCACATGTTTGTTCAAGCCTTCAAAGAAATGAAGCAAATTGGTGAGCAAGACTTCCCTTGGCTAAATCAATGCTGACTCTGTCCCATTAAACCGTGTTTGTCTATGTGTTCCATAATTCTGTTCTTTATAATAGCTTAATGGTCTGTAATTTCCCAGATCACTTTTAAAAAATAGGCATTACATTGGCCACCCTCCAATCTTCAGGTACTATGGACAATTTTAATGACAGGTTACAGATCACTAACAGCAGATTAGCAATTTCATGTTTGAATCCTGAGTTCCAGAATTTGGACCCAGTCCTCACCAATATACAGGAGTCCCTTCTCATCTGTCCTTTCAATCTTTCAATAAGAACATAAGTGTTGCCATACTGGGGCAGACTGAAGGTCCATTGAGCCCAGCATCCTGTTTCCAACAGTGGCTAATCCAGGTTACAAGTACCTGGCAAGATCCCAAAATAGTATAATACATTTTATGCTGCTTATCCTAGAAATAAGCAGTGGACTTTCCCCAAGTCTATTTTAATAATGGCTTATGGACTTTTCTTTTAGAAAGCAATTCAAACCTTTTTTAAACCCTGCTAACCTAACTGCTTTTACCACGTTCTCTGGCAACGAATTCCAGAGTTTAATTACATGTTGAGTGAAGAAATATTTTCTCCAATTTGTTTTAAAATTACTACTTTGTAGCTTCATTGCGTTCCCCCTAGTCCTAGTATTTTTGGAAAGAGTAAAAAAGCGATTCACTTCTACCCGTTCCACTCCACTCATTATTTTATAGACCTCTATCATATCTCCCCTTAGCCGTCTTTTCTCCAAGCTGAAAAGCCCTAGCCGCTTTAGCCTTTCCTCATAGGGAAGTTTTCTCATCCTCTTTATCATTTTTGTCCCATCTCTGTACCTTTTCTAATTCCACTATATCTTTTTTGAGATGCAGTGACCAAGATTGCACACAGTACTCGAGGTGCAATCATGCCATGGAGCGATATAAAGGCTTTATAACAGCCTAATTTTTGTTTTCCATTCCTTTCCTAATAATACCTAACATTCTATTTGCTTTCTTAGCCACCGCTACACACTGAGCAGAGGGTTTCAATATATCATCAACGATGACACCTAGATCCTTTTCCTAATTGGTGACTCCTAATGGGGAACCTTGCATCACAAAGCTATAGTTCTAGTTCCTCTTTCCCAGATGCATCACTTTGCACTTGCACACATTAAACGTCACCTCCCATTTGGATGTCCAGTCTCCCAGTCGCGTAAGGTCCTCTTGCAATTTTTCACAATACTTTTGTGATTTAACAACTTTGAATAACTTTGTGTCACCAGCAAATTTAATTACCTTGTTAGTTATTCGCATCTCTAGATCATCTACTATAATAAAACTCACCCTCAACGTTCTGAGGATACTGACGTCAGTGAAGCCAAGCTCTGACTTCCTTCAAAAAGGTTCGAAGGTTCATGGTGGTGAAGCCACCAAAATCGATCTGGGCCCCGCCCTTGAGGGCGGAGCAATGGCAGAACAACGAAGGGGTTGGCAGGGAGGGAGGCAGGGAGGCGGGGGGGAAATCGCTCCGGGCCCCGCCCTCACGTGTAACGTCATGACGTTGGGGGTGGAGCAATGCCAGAACAACGAAGGGGTTGGCCAGGGAGGGGGGTGTTGGCGACAAAAACCTTGCTAGCGCCCGTTTCATTTGCTCTGAAACGGGCTTCTTTTACTAGTTTATAAATATGTTAAAAAGCAGCGGTCCTAGTATAGACCCCTGGAGGACCCCGCTATCTACCCTTCTCTTTTGGAAATACTGACCATTTAGTCCTATTCTCTGTTTTCTATCATTTAACCAGTTTTTAATCCACGATAGAACACTACCTCCTATTTCATGACTTCCCAATTTCCTCTGCAGTCTTTCATGAGATACTTTGTCCAATGCCTTTTGATAATCCAGATACAGTGGTGGAAATAAGTATTTGATCCCTTGCTGATTTTGTAAGTTTGCCCACTGACAAAGACATGAGCAGCCCATAATTGAAGGGTAGGTTATTGGTAACAGTGAGAGATAGCACATCACAAATTAAATCCGGAAAATCACATTGTGGAAAGTATATGAATTTATTTGCATTCTGCAGAGGGAAATAAGTATTTGATCCCCCACCAACCAGTAAGAGATCTGGCCCCTACAGACCAGGTAGATGCTCCAAATCAACTCGTTACCTGCATGACAGACAGCTGTCGGCAATGGTCACCTGTATGAAAGACACCTGTCCACAGACTCAGTGAATCAGTCAGACTCTAACCTCTACAAAATGGCCAAGAGCAAGGAGCTGTCTAAGGATGTCAGGGACAAGATCATACACCTGCACAAGGCTGGAATGGGCTACAAAACCATCAGTAAGACGCTGGGCGAGAAGGAGACAACTGTTGGTGCCATAGTAAGAAAATGGAAGAAGTACAAAATGACTGTCAATCGACAAAGATCTGGGGCTCCACGCAAAATCTCACCTCGTGGGGTATCCTTGATCATGAGGAAGGTTAGAAATCAGCCTACAACTACAAGGGGGGAACTTGTCAATGATCTCAAGGCAGCTGGGACCACTGTCACCACGAAAACCATTGGTAACACATTACGACATAACGGATTGCAATCCTGCAGTGCCCGCAAGGTCCCCCTGCTCCGGAAGGCACATGTGACGGCCCGTCTGAAGTTTGCCAGTGAACACCTGGATGATGCCGAGAGTGATTGGGAGAAGGTGCTGTGGTCAGATGAGACAAAAATTGAGCTCTTTGGCATGAACTCAACTCGCCGTGTTTGGAGGAAGAGAAATGCTGCCTATGACCCAAAGAACACCGTCCCCACTGTCAAGCATGGAGGTGGAAATGTTATGTTTTGGGGGTGTTTCTCTGCTAAGGGCACAGGACTACTTCACCGCATCAATGGGAGAATGGATGGGGCCATGTACCGTACAATTCTGAGTGACAACCTCCTTCCCTCCGCCAGGGCCTTAAAAATGGGTCGTGGCTGGGTCTTCCAGCACGACAATGACCCAAAACATACAGCCAAGGCAACAAAGGAGTGGCTCAGGAAGAAGCACATTAGGGTCATGGAGTGGCCTAGCCAGTCACCAGACCTTAATCCCATTGAAAACTTATGGAGGGAGCTGAAGCTGCGAGTTGCCAAGCGACAGCCCAGAACTCTTAATGATTTAGAGATGATCTGCAAAGAGGAGTGGACCAAAATTCCTCCTGACATGTGTGCAAACCTCATCATCAACTACAGAAGACGTCTGACCGCTGTGCTTGCCAACAAGGGTTTTGCCACCAAGTATTAGGTCTTGTTTGCCACAGGGATTAAATACTTATTTCCCTCTGCAGAATGCAAATAAATTCATATACTTTCCACAATGTGATTTTCCGGATTTAATTTGTGATGTGCTATCTCTCACTGTTACCAATAACCTACCCTTCAATTATGGGCTGCTCATGTCTTTGTCAGTGGGCAAACTTACAAAATCAGCAAGGGATCAAATACTTATTTCCACCACTGTACACAATATCAGCCGGCTCACCTTTATCCACATGTTTGTTCACCCCTTCAAAGGAATGTAGTAGATTGGTGAGGCAAGATTTCCCTTCACTAAATCCATGTTGGCTTTGTCTTATTAATCCATGCTTATGTATATGCTCAGTAATTTCGTTCTTTATAATGTTCTCTATCATTTTGCCCAGCACAGATGTTAGGCTCACCAGTCTATAATTTCTGGGATCACCTCTAGAAAATTTTTTAAAAAATTGGCGTTACATTGGCCACTCTCCAATCTTCCGGTACCATACTTGATTTTAAAGATAAATTTTATTACTAACAATAATTACACAAGTTCATTTTTCAATTCTATCAGTACTCAGAGATGTATACCATCTGTTCCAGATGATTTGCTGCTCTTCAGTTTGTCATATTGCTCCATTACATTGTCCAGGTTTACTGAGATTTGAGTTAGTTTTTCTGACTCGTCTGCACTGAATACCATTTCTGGCACCAGTATCTCTCCCACATCTTCCTTGGTGAAGACCGAAGCAAAGAATTCATTTAATCTTTCCACTATTGCCTTGTGTTCCCTAAGTGCCCCTTTTACCCCTCAATCATCTAGTGGTCCAACTGATTCTTTTGTTAGATTCTTGCTTCTAATATACCTAAAAAAGGTTTTACTATTTGTTTTTGCTTCCAACGCAATCTTCTTTTAAAAGTCTCTCTTGCCTTCCTTATCAGGGCTTTGCACTTGACTTGCCATTCCTAATGCTGTTTCCTATTATTTTCATTCAGATCCTCGTTCCATTTTCTGAAGGATTCTTTTTTAGCTCTAATAGCTTCCTTCAGCTCACTTTGTAACCATGCCGGCTGTCATTTGGCCTTTCTTCCTCCTTTTATAATAAATGGAATATATCTGGCCTGAGCTTCCAGGATGGTATTTTTGAACAGCATCCACACCTGATGTAAATTTTTGACCTTTGCTGCTGCTCCTCTACGTTTTTTTTTTTTTTACCATTCTTCTCATTTGGAGTTCTTTGTTCAGTTTTGGAGACCATATCTTGCTAAAGATTAGCTTGAGTTATCTGCAGCAGGGCCCATATGAATAAAATGAGTCCTGCTGCAGATAACTCAAACTAACCTTTAGTAAAAGACCCCCTAAGGATATAAAAAGGTTTGAAGTAGTTCAGAGGAAGGTGACAAAAATGGTATGGGGTCTATGCCAGAAGACACATGAGAAAATACTTGGTTACATATAGCCTAGAAGAAAGGAGAAACAGAAAAGAGATGCGTGCATAAATTCTCATTATTGCCAGTTAATGCCGATGATTGCTTATGGCCCAATTATCGGTGCTGTTTGACTCTTTAATTAAGTTGCATGGGCAAATTGGACAAGCATCCAAATTTACACGTGCAGCACAAAGCGCCATATATAAGATCCAGGGGATAATCCTACCCTAGCTAAGATAACATTCAAGCACCTTTCTGACCTCATGTGCAACTTTCTTTAAATTAGTCCCCCTATTTTCAACCTCTGCTACTCCCACGGTAACTCAACGGAAATAAAGAAAATACATTTTCCTGCATGAAAGCTATGACACTATGGGATGAATCCAATAAACACAGGCTCTTGGTCAATCTGTAGAACAAGGAGGTGATGTGACGTGAGCTGATAGTGTTGCTCGACAGATAGGAAATGTTTTATTCTTCTGTGCTCTGGTTCCAAGTCTATATTGAACTTAACATTAAAATAATGACAATAAATTAGTAGGGGACCATTAGGATGATACACAAAATGTGGTATTTTCTGGAAGATACACAATTGAGACCTAATATGCTCATTTTATCTATCTTGACTGGGACAAAGAAATCAGATGTGAAACTCAGAGCGGCTGCAGTTAAGCCAGAATGAATGGCAAACCTGGATTAATTACAAATCATGAATTGAAAAAATGGAAGTGTCACGGAACCCAGGATGGTGAGCCCTTGGGCTGCAGCCAGGCTGCAGCAGACAAGTCCTCTGGGGAGGTGCAGAGTAGAGGCGAACCAGGCACTGAATACAAACAGAATACCAGATATGGCAAATAGACAGAGCACACTCAAGACAAGCAACAAGCACCACCAGAAAAGGGAGATAGACCACTCGGGTGGGCCTCATGGCTGATCCGGAACCCACTCATACAGATTCCAAGCATACGGACCTCATGGCTGAACTGGAACCGAATCATACCAGAGGGAAGGGGAAAGAAACAGAATGGAATCTCTTGAGCTAGTACTACTCAAGCAGTGCACACACACTGCACTAAACAGAGCCACAAACAAGGGGTCAGAAGACCCTACACACAGGCACCAAGAAACTGAAGGGGAAAAGACAACCCCACTTATACTCACATGGTAGAAACCTCAAGGAAAAGATAAGAAAACCACATAGGAAGGCAGCACAGTACTGGGCTTAGAACCCCAGCAATAAATGAATAGTCTCAATAAAGTCAGACAGACATCACACAGAGAGGTAGCTCAGGGCTGAGCTAGAACCACAGCTAACAGCAAGAATAAGTCTAACATAAGCAATCGACAATTACAGCATTAAGAATATTCAAATAATACAAGGTATGGCATAGTATGCTACATTACAATGTCAACACAATCTATCAGAGAGGATGCACAGGACTGTGCTAGTAGACACAGCTAAATGGAAGAAAGCCCACTCGTGCCACACAGAGAGACCACTCAAGGCTGCACTAGCAGTCACAGCTAAACGAATAAGCAATCCACTCAAACACAACCAGACACCTCACAGAGAGAACTCAAACAGAAAGCACACAGGAAAAATTCAAGATAAGGCCACACAAAGGAACATTCACGGGTATGCCATACAGAACTCAAGGATAAGGGAAGCCACTCATAGGAATACACAAGGCTGGTCATGCAGCACTCAAGGGTAAAGGGGACCCAACTATAGGAATACACTCTAGGCTGTACCATACAGCACTCATGGAAAAGGGAAGCCACTCATAGGAATACACAAGGCTGGCCATGCAGCACTTACGGGTAAAGGGGAGCCAACTATAAGAATACACTCTAAGCTGTGCCACACAGCACTCAAGGGAAAAGGGATGCCATTCATAGAAATACACAAAGCTGGCCATGCAGCACTAAAGGGTAAAGGGGAGCAAACTATAGGAATACACTCTAGGCTGTACCATGCAGCACTCAAGGGAAAAGGGAAGTCACTCATAAGAACACTCTAGGCTGTACCATACAGCACTCAAGGGAAAAGGGAAGCCACTCATAGGAACACTCTAGGCAGTACCATATAGCACTCAAAGGAAAAGGGAAGCTACCTATAGGAATACACAAAACTGTGCCACTCAGCACTCAAGGGTCAAGGGAATCCACTCACAAGAATACACAAGGCTGGCCATACAGGACTCAATGGTAAAGGGAAGCCACTCATAAGAATACACAAGGCTGTGCCACAGAGTGAAATAACAGACACTAGAGACAAATGAAAAGCAAGCAAACAGGGAAAGCTGACTTTACATACACAAATCAGATAAGGAGCAATGCTCACAAGAATCAGGAGACAGACCCAGCAGACCAAGAGTTAAAGCAGGCTAAAGGGAAGAGATGCTTCTAAAACACATCAGAAAGATGCAGGGCTTATACTGCAATCAAAGGTTTAAAGCAAACAAAGGAAAAAACAACAATGTTCTTACCAGAACTCTGCCAGGAAAGGAAGGGAAAAGCAGGCAGAGACAGAGTGCACTCAGCTGCATGAGAGCAAGGTAATCAGGGAAGCAGCTAGGCTGTGGAAGCAAAGTAATCAAGAAAAGCAACTGGGCTGGCAACAACTGGCTCTCTGAACAGTGAAAGGTAACAAGGGAAACCACACAAGGAAACAAAACAGGTTTAAGCTAGAGAGCCTAGATAACAGGAAAGGAATCTATCCAGGTTCAAACCAGAACCACACACAGAACAGGAATTTGCTTCAGGGGCCTAGCCACGGGTGGGCCTGGGTGGGCCAAGGCCCACCCATTTCCACCCACCTAAAAACAGTGGATCGCATTCGCAATCAGGCATCATGCGGTGGCTAAGATGAAGCTTCTTTTCCCTCCCTTACCCCCACCGCGAAGCATCTAGTTTAAAATAAATTAAGGGCGCTGGCCAGCAGAGATTCATCGAGATCAACTCCGAACTCCGGAGCCTTCCCGAGTGGTGGCCGAGGTGAATCAGCTTCTCCCTCCCTCCCCCCCCCGCCTCAAAGCACCTAGTCTAAATTAAGGGCACCAGCTAACAGCGATTCACGGACGGAGATCCACTCCAGGGCGTTCCCTCTGCCACAATCCGCCCTCTCGGAAACAGGAAGTTGCAACAGAGAGAGCAGATCGTGGCAGAGGGAACACCCTGGAGTGGGTCTCCGTCTCTGAATCGCTGTCGGCTGGTGCCCTTAATTTAAACTAGAAGCAGCGCAGTGAGAATGAGGGGGGAAAAAGGACGGAGTAATGCTGACCTGCGGGGCGGGCTGGGAGTGAGTGGCTGTACCTGCAGGGTGGGAGAGGGGTGGGCTGGGAGACAGTGGCTGCACCGGGGGGGGGGGGGGGGCTGGAGGCTGGAGGCTGAAGGGAAGGGAGAGAGGTTCAGGACCTGCAAGGGGGGGGGGGGAGAAAGCTAACTGGCTGGAGGGAAAGGATAGGGTTTTGGACCAAGGGTGTGTATGTGTGTGCGTGTGTGTTGTGGTGGTGGGGTGGGGGGTGGCTGCCTGGAGGGAAGGAAGAGAGGTTCTGGACTTCCAAAAGGGGGGGAGTAGCTGACTGGAGGCAAAGGACAGGTGTTGGACTTATTGGGGGGGGGGTGGGCTGGAAGCAAGAGAGAGAGGTGCTGGACCTGTAATAGCGGGAGGACGATGGAGGGAAGGAAGAGAGGTGTTGGACCTACAAAGGGGAGAGGCTGGGGCTGGAGGAAAGGAAGGAAGTTGCTGGACCTGCAAGGGGGGCAGGCTTGAAGGAAGGGAGAGAGGTGCTAGACATGGGGGGGGGGGGGCTAGAGGCTCGAGGGAAGGAACAGAGGTGCTGTACCAGGGGGAGAGATTAGAGGGAAGGGAGAGAGATGACGGGTCAAGGGGATGAAGAAAGAGGGAGTCAAATGTTTACCTCACAGTGGAAGAAAGAGCCAAAAGCTGGAAGGAGAGAAGCTGGATAGGTGGGATTGCAGAAGAGAGAGAGAGACATTTGGTGAGGGAGAAAGGGAAAATACAGAAACAGATGTGAGATGCTATATGGGGATGACAATGCCTGACGGGGGGGGGGGGGGGGGAGGAATTTGGGAATAGAGAGGCTATGCTGGACACTGGGAGGGAGGGGTATATGGACACAGGGGAGAGATACTAGACATACGGGAGAATAGGAACTCAGAAGGGAGGTACTGGACATGGGAGGGCATAGGGACACAAGGGATGATGCTGGAAACAGGGGTAGGGGATAAAAGGGTGATGGATGCAGGAATTTGAACATAGTGGAGATACTGGACAAGGAACCATGGGGACACAGAGAAGGGAGATGGATGGTGGACATGGAGAGAGAAGACATGACAAATAGACAGGAGACTCTGGTGAGTAAGTTAAGACAGAGGAAAGAAGAAACCAGAGACTAGGACCAAGCTGATTTGAAAAGTAAAATAGCCACATAACAAAAGGTAGAAAAAAATTATTTTCTATTTTCTGATTAGAATCAGGGCCGTGCCTAGGGTCTCTAGTGCTCCCCTACAGACTATCAGTTGGCGCCCCCCCCCCCCCCCCCGTCTAGTATAAAATGCTATAAATAAGTAAATAAATATAAACTTTTAACGTTGAGCACCTGATTATCAAAGTGCACATATTCCAAACACTATAATGAAAATAAAATGATTTTTTCTACCTTTGTTGTCTGGTGACTTTGTTTTTCTGATCATGCTGGCCCAGTACCTGATTCTGCTGCTATCTGTCCTCTTAACTCCATTTCCTTTCCATTTATTTCTTTACTTTCCTCCTTTCTTGCCTTACATCCGTAAGTAAAAGCTGGGTCCTCTGCAGACTTGATTGTCCAGTGGATCCAGCTTCTGCCTATTTTCTCCATCCATGTGCAGGCTTTCTCCCTTTTCCCTCATCTCATCTCCTTCTTCTCTCTTCCTTCCCCTCCATCCATGTCGATCATTTCTTCTCTGTCCCTTCCCCTCCATCCATCTGCATCGCCTTCCTCTGTCTTCCTTCCCCTCCATCCATGTCCAGAATTTCTCTCCTTCATCCATGTGCATCTCCTTCCTGTCTTCCCTCCCCTCCATCCATGTCCAGCAACCCTCCTCTCCCACCTGCCCTCCCCTCCATCCACCCAAGTCCAGCACCTTCCCTCTTTCTCTCCTACCCTTCCATCCGGTGTCATCCCTCTTTCTCTCTCCATCCTTCCACCCATTACTCTCTCCCAATCCTTCCGTCCATTGTCTCCCTCTATCTCCCCTTCCTTCTAGACAGTTCTCTTTCTCGACCCTTTTCCATTCAGCATGTCCTCTCTCACTCCATCCTTCCAGTGTCTTTCCTCTTTCCCTCCCTACCAGCGTCTTCCCTCATTCTGACCCCTCCTTCCAGCATTTTTCCTTTCTCCCTCCTTTCATCCAGCATTTCTCAGTCTGACAGCTAGGGTCTCTCCCAGTTTCTCCCCAGCAGCTTCTCTCTCTCTCCTACCCATGTCCCCTCTTTCTCTCCCCATCTTTCCACTCATCTCTCTCTCTCTCTCTCTCTCTCTCTGTACCCCCTTCCATCCAGCATCTTCTCTCTGGCTCTCACCTGCTCTTTTCCATGTCCCCTCTTTCTCTCCCTATCTCTCTCTAGCTCTCCCCTGCTCTTTTTCATGTCCCTGGCTCTCCCCTGTTCTTTTCCATGGCCCCTCTTTCTCTCAACATCTCTTTCTGGCTCTCCCCTGCTTTTTTCCATGTCCCTGGCTCTCCCTGCTTTTTTCTATGTCCCTGGCTCTCCCCTGCTCTTTTCCATGGCCCCTCTTTCTCGCCCCATCTCTTTCTGGCTCTCCCCTGCTTTTTCCATGTCCCTGGCTCTCCCCTGCTCTTTTCCATGGCCCCTCTTTCTCTCCCCATCTCTTTCTGGCTCTCTCCTGCTCTTTTCCATGTCCCCTCTTTCTCTCCCTCTCTCTCTCTGGCTCTCCCTCTCTCTCTCCTCCTACCGTTTCCAGCCACATTCTCTTCTCTCCCTCCGGGCCTCTTTACAGTTCCAGTTACCCAGTTCCAGGCTCGAAATTTTGGGACAGTCCTGCATTTCTGCCCATGGGACTCGAAGCACTCAATGGGCACGACAAATCCCACACTGTTTTGGGATATAAGTTCAAAACCAGGATTGCCCCAAAATCTCCAGCCTGGAACTGGCTAGCTTGGCATCTCTGCAGCTCTGCCCTTCCCTACCCTTCATGCCCCAACATCTGCCCTGCCCTTGCCTACCCCTTTCCCCATCCTTCCTTGTAGCTCAACATCAGTCCTGTCCTTCCCTTCCCCCATAGCTCAGCATCAGCTGTCCTACCTACTCATAGTTTGGGAACAGTCCTGCCCTTCCCTCCCCCATCCCCCATCCCCCATAGTCTATCTCCTCTTCCCTTCTTACAGATGGACCCACACATAGGCAGTCCCTTATTTCTAATCTTTTTTCTATTGTTTTCAATAGCATTTACTATCATTGTGGGTTAAGTCTAGATAGCACCCCCCCCAGTCCAGCACCGCTGTTTTCCCTCTCTCCAACCCCCCCGAGCACCGCTGTTTCCCCCCCTCTCTCTCCAACGCTTTGTTTTCCCCTCTTTCTCTCCCCCAAGTCCAGCGCCATTTTGTTCCCCCCTCCTCTCTCTCCCCCTGTGTCCAGCGCCCCTTTTGTCACTCCTCCCTACACAGACCGTCAAACCTTAGCAACTGCCCACATCCTTCCCTCGCTCCTCCGAGTTCTGCTCTCACTCAGACACTTCCTGTTTGCGCGAGGGTGGGACTCGTGAGTGACGAAAGCATAGGGAAGGATCCGACACCGGCTGGGCTCAAATCAACTTCTTATTGCTGCAACAAAGTAAGAGAAAACTTGACAGTCGGGGCCCGGAGGTGGGAGGATGAGAGGGAGAACAGAACGTGGTTGGTGGTAGGCTTGGGAAGGGGCTGGGACTCGGGAGGCGTGTTGCGGAACGGTGGGTGGGAGGAAAAGGAGGGGAGGAAGCACAAATTAAAAAAAAATGTGCCTGCCTGCATTTAAAAAAAAAAATCCGTTTTAGCTACGCCACTGCCCGGGGGGAGGATATGCGAGGGGATGTTGGGTGGGCGGGCTCCAGCGCTGCTGTCGGGGTCTGGGAGCTGAGCTAAGTGGCGGCGGTAAGCATGGCGGAGCAGCACCCTCCAGAGGTCGGCGCCCCCCTGCCATGCTTACCTCGCTTACCGGGTTGGCACAGCCCTGATTAGAATATGTCAGATTTGGAATGTACATCTTGCCAGAGCTGGTGTTAGACATGGCTGGAGCCCATGGCTGGAGCCTAGGCCATAAATTTGGGAGGGAACCCCAAAGCCCATCACCAGGCTGCACTGTCTTCAGCTTCCATCATGCTTGTGGTTCTCTCTGGCCAGGGGACCAACAGCAATTGCTCCAGTTGCACTCCTCTAACACCATCCCTGTCACGTACTGTCTCTATATTTTGCACAGGAGGAAATGCATTTCTTTCTGTTTTTCTGGTATTGTATTACATGCAAGGTCTGGCTTCCTGGGGTTTTGGTTATTTTTATAATTTGTAGTCAATTATTCTATATTTAGCATTTTTGTTCCATGTGTGTGATCGAGGTATTCTGTTAGCATGAATTTTCTGTGTAGCCTTCTGTAGTAAGTTTGGTTTGTTCCGTTTTCCCAATAGATGTATTGATGTTTTAGGGCCCCTCTGTAATATCTAAGGCAATGCCTTTTTCATAGGTAGGATCCTTGTTTTGGAAGTTAGTGCTGGCATCGTAGATTTGCTCTAGGTTATGAGTGACATTTTGTTTTAAGATTGTTTTATTTACTATATGGTGGCTGTTGAGATGACGGTGAGTTTTATGGGAAAATGTCCTAACTCTGCTCTGCACCCATTGGGGGAAAGCCAGGGGGTTCTGTAGATGCAGAATTTATTTGCAGAATTTAATATTAGACTATACTTTCTGGGATCATTTCTACAGCGTGCATAGGCGTAGTTTGACTGTTTCATTTGGGGGGGCAAAGAATGGGCGGAGCATATTAGCATATCATTTGCATATATACATATGCAAATGAATATGCTAATATGGAGGAAGGAAATGAAATTTACAGGCAAAATATCACAGATGCATATTTCAAAAAGCTGACACATTTCAATTAATAAATTATGAATAAAATAAACTTTTATTTACCTTTGTTGTCTGATCATTTAGTTTTTCTATTCGCTTTGATCCCAGTGTCTTCTGTTTTATGCAGTGTCTTCTTTCCAGTAGGCTTCCCTCTGCTCCCCACCCTCCCAGTCCCATCCATCTCTTGCTCCTTCCCTCTGCTCCCCACCCCTCCCAGTCCCAACCATCTCTTGCTCCTTCCCGCTGCTCCCCACCCCTCCCAGTCCCATCCATCTTCTGTTCCTTCCCTCTGCTCACCATCCCTCCGTCCCATCCATCTCTTGCTCCTTCCCTCTGCTGTGCCTGACCTCTCCAAATCCCATCCATCTCCTGGTCCATCCCTCTGCTCCCCACCCCTCGCAGTCCCATCCATCTTCTGTTCCTTCCCTCTGCTCACCATCCCTCCGTCCCATCCATCTCTTGCTCCTTCCCTCTGCTGTGCCTGACCTCTCCAAATCCCATCCATCTCCTGGTCCATCCCTCTGCTCCCCACCCCTCGCAGTCCCATCCATCTCTTGCTCCTTCCCTCTGCTCACCTCCTTTCCCAGTCCAATCCAATTCCTGGTCCTTCCCTCTGCTCCCCACCCACCCCTCCCAGTCCCATCCATCTCTTACTCCTTCCCTCTGCTCCCCACCCACCCCTCCCAGTCCCATCCATCTCTTGCTCCTTCCCTCTGCTTCCCACCCCTCCCAGTCCCATCCATCTCCTGCTCCTTCCCTCTGACCTCCTTTCCCAGTCCAGTCCAATCCAATTCCTGGTCCTTCCCTCTGCTCCCCACCCACCCCTCCCAGTCCCATCCATCTCTTGCTCCTTCCCTCTGCTTCCCACCCCTCCCAGTCCCATCCATCTCCTGCTCCTTCCCACTGCTTCCCACCCTCCCAGTCCCATCCATCTCCTGCTCCTTCCCACTGCTTCCCACCATCCCAGTCCCATCCATCTCCTGCTCCTTCCCTCTGCTTCCCACCCTCCCAGTCCCATCCATCTCTTGCTCCTTCCCTTTGCTTCCCACCCTCCCAGTCCCATCCATCTCCTGCTCCTTCCCTCTGCTTCCCACCCTCCCAGTCCCATCCATCTCTTGCTCCTTCCCTCTGCTTCCCACCCCTCCCAGTCCCATCCATCTCCTGCTCCTTCCCTCTGACCTCCTTTCCCAGTCCAGTCCAATCCAATTCCTGGTCCTTCCCTCTGCTCCCCACCCACCCCTCCCAGTCCCATCCATCTCTTGCTCCTTCCCTCTGACCTCCTTTCCCAGTCCAGTCCAATCCAATTCCTGGTCCTTCCCTCTGCTTCCCACCCCTCCCAGTCCCATCCATCTCCTGCTCCTTCCCTCTGACCTCCTTTCCCAGTCCAGTCCAATCCAATTCCTGGTCCTTCCCTCTGCTCCCCACCCACCCCTCCCAGTCCCATCCATCTCTTACTCCTTCCCTCTGCTCTCCACCCTCCCAGTCCCATTCATCTTCCCTCTGCTGCCCCCTCCCCCCCCCGCGAGGTCCAGGATCATGACTCCGTTTACCCCCTCTCTTCCTCCCTCCCTCCGGTGCAGGCAGCAGTCTTCTTCAGCCTTTCTGTGTTCCTGGCAGCGGTAGCGACGTACACGCTGCCTTCGGTCTGCCCCGGAAGCCTTCTCTTCAAGTTCCTGTTCCCACCTATGCGGGAACAGGAACTTGAAGAGAAGGCTTCGGGGCAGAGCTGAAGGCAGCGTGTACGTCGCTACCGCTGCCAGGAACAAGAAAGGCTTAGAGAAGATTGGTGCTGCCTGCGCCGGAGGGTAGGAAGAGAGGGGGTAGATTATAGACACGCTCGTCTCCGTCTGCTTCGCTGCTTCCCTGCCCTCTCTGTCTGCGTCCCGCCTTCCTCTGATGTCATTTCCTTTCGGGCGGGACGCAGACAGAGAGGGCAGGGAAGCAGTGAAGCGGACGGAGACGAGCGCGTGCCTGCTAGTTTTTTTTTTTTTCATTCTAGCGCCAGTCCACGTCATCGTCGTTTGGGGGGGCATTGCCCCCCCTCGCCCCCCCCCCAGTCTACGCCTATGACAGCGTGTAACTGGAGAGATATGCTGAAAAGTGTTTGGTCTTGCTATACAGATTAAGTATGTGTGTTAGGGGACCGAGGCTCAATGGAGGCTGAAGAGTGCAATCTCTTGTACTTCCCCCTAGCCCTCAATGTGGCCTGCACTGTCACTGAAGCCTGCACTGCTACCCTCATTGAAGTTATTGGGAGTGGGGTAGAGGTGGAGCATGGGGTGGGGCATCAGGTGGCAAGTTTTTCAATTTCAAAAAGTTGACAACCCAGGTGCCCACCCAGGCAAGGCAGGAAAGCTCCCTGATGATGTCACAAGTAGGAAATGAAGCAGAAGCAGGGAGACCAAAGCCAGGCTTGGCTTCAGAGACACCAAAGCGAGGCTTGGCTAACAGGAAGAACAACAGGAAAAAAGGCAGACTGAAGAGGTCACAGAGCTTGATACAGAGAAACAGTAGGTCTGAACATAAGGGCACGGCCACAACCATGACAGGAAGCATATACTGAAAGTGTGCCAAAGGAACAAAATTTAATTGGACAAGAAAGAAACGAATTATGGGAAAGAATTTGTAAATACTAAAGAGGGATATTATCAAAGTGGGCTACTCTTAAAATGGGTTATTTTACTGGCAACTCAGGTTATTAGTAACTAGGTCTCATTGCATAAATTGGGACCTGTACTAAAATAGTACACGTTGCTATAAAATGATAACTTCCCCCTAAGACAGGTTATTATTTTTTTGTGTGTGTGTCTGCAGTTGAGGTATTAATAAAAATTATTTAGAAAAAGACGGGTTCTTTTACCATAACTCATGCTATCACAGACCCCATTTTATGTAATGAGACCTAGAGGCTCATTTTCAAAAGATAAAAACGCCTAAAAAGTGGCATAAATCTGCATTTGGACGTTTTCATACAAAAACATCCAAATTGGTATTTTCAAAGCCAATTTTGAGATGTTTTTCTATGAAGTCCATCAGAAGTGCATTCAAATCACAAGGGGGCATGTCAAGGGCAAGCTAAGGACGGGATCTGGGCGTTCCTAACACGTGGATATTTTTTTGCCATAATGGAACAAAACAAAAACATCCAGGGCTATAAGTTGAACGTTTTGGTCTAGACCTGTTTTATTACTAATAACCTGAGTTGCCAGTAAAATAACCCATTTTAAGAGTAGCCCACTTTGATAATATCCCTCTTTAGTATTTACAACATTCTTTCCCATAGTTCTTTTCTTTCTTGTCCAATTAAATTTTGTTCCTTTGGCACACTTTCAGTATATGCATCCTGTCATGGTTGTGGCCGTGCCCTTATGTTCAGACCTACTGTTTCTCTGTATCAAGCTCTGTGACCTCTTCAGTCTGCCTTTTTTCCTGTTGTTCTTCCTGTTAGCCAAGCCTCGCTTTGGTGTCTCTGAAGCCAAGCCTGGCTTTGGTCTCCCTGCTTCTGCTTCATTTCCTACTTGTGACATCATCAGCCTACTCTTTTATAAGGACGCAGGGAGCTTTTCCTGCCTTGCATTTGCAACAGGTCTATTTTATTAACAAATAAGCCACAAAACAATGCCCTAATGAACCAGATGACCACTGCAGGAATAAAGGAATGACACCCCCTTACTCCTTCAGTGGTCACTGACTCTATCCCACCCCGCAAAGATGTGAATGAAACAGTACATAACAGCCTCTATGACAGCTTTAGATGTTATGGCCACTCCTATTAGAGCAACAAGTAGATTCCTGGAATAGCCTAGTGGTGGGTGCAGTGCACTGTAAGAAGGTGACCCATGTCCATAATCCACTCTATAACACTTGTGGTGGAAAGTGTCAGTCCCCCCAAAATCTACTGTACCTACTTATAGGTGACACCTGCAGCCATAAGGGCTATTGTAGTTGTGTATAGCTGGGTACAGTAGGTTTTTTGAGGGTTTTGAAGGGCTCACCATACAACACAAGGGGGTAATGTTGAGATGTGTACTTAGGACCTTTTATGTGAAGTCCACTGCAGTGCCTCCTAGGGTGCCCCACTGCTCTGCTGGGATGCCTGTGTGGCCAATCTACTAGGAAATCTGGCTCCTCCTACGTCCCAATGGCTTGATTTTGTGTGTTTTTCATTTGAACTTTTTTTGTTTTTTTTGAAAATGGTCCAAAAAGATAGATGTACTAAGCACAACAACATCTAGGAAACGGCTATTTTCTGAGAAAAAAAGGTAGGCCTTTTTTTGGTGTGAAAATGGTCATTTTCACTATTTGATTTTTGATGTTTTCAGCAAAACATTGAAAGTTGGATTTAGACGTCATATCAAAAATGCTCTTCCTAGTTACTAATAAACTAGGAGCCCACTTTGATAACTTCCCCCTAAGGGTCATAGTTATCAATGTGGGTTGCTGTTAAGATGGGTTAATTTTCCAATATGGGGGGAAGTTAGTAAGCTGCGTTAAGGTCTTAAGTTGCATTATTTGCCCTTTAATATGACTTAAAGTGTTCTAATGCAGCTTGTTTTGCCCTAACGCAGTGATATTTAGGTCACCATGGGTTATACAGTAATGAGATGGAAAATGTGCAAATTCATGTAAAGCAGCTCATTACGGTACAAAAAAACTGGGTTCAACTCCCACTGCAACTCCCCATGAACCTGGGCAAGCCACTCAACCCTCCATTGTCCCAGGTACAAATAAGCACCTGTATATAATGTAAACCACTTTGAATGTAGTTGGAAAAACCACAGAAAGGCAGCACACCAAGTCCCATTCCACTTCCCCTTTCCCCCCATGCCCTAGCACAATACCTGTGTCAGGGGTCCTACCAAAAAAAAGAAAATAACAATGAAATCTTCACTTCCTTCAGCCAGCTCTGCTCCTTGGGTCCCTGTGTATGGTCTGTGGAGTTCTTTCTTCTTTTTTGTTTGTTACAATTCGGATAATACTACTGAAAATTGTTACAGACCACGCTGGTGCTATCTGGGTATGCCAGGATGATCTGTGGGAAGTATTATTCTGTGGTCAAAAAATGTGTTTGTTGATGTTTCACAGGTAACTAGATTTGTTGTAACAGTTTCTTAAGTTTAAAGTCTTGGGTATTGGCAATAGAGGTGACATTTATTTTTCAAAACTTAACTTGTAAATGTTTAGTATGATATGGTATAACTCATATCCTTTTTCTGACTCAGGTAGTTTACAACATTTTTTAGAGGAGAAGGGATGACTTGTCTGTCAGTTAGGATGGTCTGTTTGGCTTTTGCTTAGCTCAGTGGTTCCCAAACTTGGTCCTGGAGGCACCCCAGCCAGTCAGGTTTTCAGGATGTCCACAATGAATATTCATGAGAGAAATTTGCATGCACTGGCTTCACTGCATGCAAATGTCTCTCATGAATATTCAGTGTGGGTTTACTGAAATCCTGACTGGCTGCAGTGCCTCCAGGACCAGGTTTGGAAACCACTGGCTTAGCTTAATAAATGCATTTCCAATTTTACAACACAGATATATGCAGGGTGAGTGTCAGCAAACTGCTTGTTTGGACCTAAGGTCTGTACTAATGATTGAGGAGGCGATATACATACTCTTCTAGTATTTAAACCTATCTCAACATTTCAAAATAAAGAGTTATTTCACGCAGCTCTTGCTGAATACCCAGTTTTGTCTACTTTGGATTGTTTTGAGTGTAACTGACAACATTTATACGTGAAGATTGCAAACTTGGCATCTATGGGGGGAATTCTATAAATGGTGCCCAAAGTTTTAATACTGAGAGGAAGTGCTGTTACTAATATTGACCAACATTTTTTTTCTTCCTCTCTCTTAAGGATCCTTTTACTAAGGCGCGCTGAAAATGGCTTGTGGTAGTGTAGACATGGGTTTTGGTCACGCACCAATCCATTTTTTAGCACGCCTGTAAAAAAGGCCTTTTTTTGATGGAAATGGATGTGCGGCAAAATCAAAATTGCCACGCGTCCATTTTGGGTCTGAAACCTTACCACCAGCCATTGACCTAGCGGTAAAGAATCCGGGTGGTAATGACCTACGTGTGTCAAATGCTACATGTGTCAAATGCCACTTGGTGCGCGTCCGTTACGTGTGCCAGAAAATAAAAAATATTTTTCAGACACATGTATTGGACGTGCACCAAAAATGAAATTATCACAAGAGCCATGCGGTAGTCGGGCGGTAACTCCACGCATAGACGCTTACGTGGTTTAAAGGGCCTCTTAGTAAAGCGCACGGCTATCTTTCTTGAAGAACTAAGAGCGTCCCTATTGACTGTTCCATCCCTTTCCTTTTCTTAAATACATGGATTTTCTCCCCTTTTACCTCACTCTCTGATTATTTGTCTGTGTGCACACACTATTACCTTCTCTTATATTTGAAGACTTTGTAAGCCGTCTAGATGGTACTTCCAACTGGCAGATTAGTAAATTGAGATAAACTTGAAACTTGCTGCTGTTCTCATAACATCAGTGGTAGATGTGGAGGGGCGTAATCGAACGAAAACGTCTATCTCCATGGGCGTTTATCTCCGAGAACGGGTCCGTGAAGGGGCGGACCGAACCGTATTTTGGGAAAAAATAGACGTCCATGTTTTATTCACCAATTTGTGAGCTGGGCGTTTTTGTTTTTCAGCGATAATGGAAAATTAAAGCACCCAGCTCAAAAACGAATAAATCCAAGGCATTTGTTCGTGGGAGGGGCCAGGATTCGTAGTGCACTGGTCCCCCTCACATGCCAGGACACCAACCGGGCACCCTAGGGGGCACTTTTACAAAAACCAAAAAAAAGGTAAAAGAGCTCCCAGGTGCATAGCACCCTTCCCTTGTGTGTTGAGCCCCCCAAATCCCCCTCAAAACCCACTGCCCACAAGTCTACACCATTACTATAGCCCTAAGGGGTGAAGGGGGGCACCTACATGTGGGTACAGTGGGTTTGGAGGGGTTGGACGACTAAGCATTAAGCAGCACAATTGTAACAGGTAGGGGGGATGGGCCTGGGTCCACCTGCCTGAAGTCCACTGCACCCCCTAACAACTGCTCCAGGGTCCTGCATACTGCTGCCAGGGAGGTGGGTATGACATTTGAGGGTGAAAATAAAAAGTTGTGAAACATCATTTTTTGTGGTGGGAGGGGGTTAGTGACCACTGGGGGAGTCAGGGGAGGTCATCCCCGATTCCCTCTGGTGGTAATCTGGTCATTTAGGGCACTTTTTGGGGCCTTATTCATGAAAAAACAGGGTCCAGGAAAAGTGCCCTAAATTCTAGCTACAAACGCATACTTTTTTTCCATTATCGGCGAAAGGCGCCCATCTCTGTTCGGGTGATAACCATGCCCCAGTCCTGCCTTCACCATGCCTCCGACATGCCCCCGTCAACTTTGTATGCTTCCACGATGGAGTGCAGTTGAAAACGTCCAAGTTCAGCTTTCGAATATACTGCGTTATTCATTTTTGTGAGATAAACGTCCATCTCCCGATTTAGGTCGGAACTTGGGCGTTTTTCTCGTTCGATTATAAGCAGGATAGTGTGAGTGTCAGATAGATTTGTTTTTAGGGCTCCTGATGCAGGCAATGTAGCCAAAACATGGCTCATGTTGAGTCCATTACGTGTATAAGCCCATCAAGAGATCTTATACTCTCTTATTATATCTATGTGAACTGATGCCAATAAAAGAACGTCATTTTTGAAGACACTTCTGGCTGCACTCTAGTTTCTTTTGGCCATCTCCATTGTCTTCTGTTGTGCTTCAATGTTTGGAGTTTTTTCCCCTCTTCTTTGTTTTGTTCGCCTAAAGTTAGATACCAAAAAACTGGATGCTAAGCAAGAATTCTATAACTGCAGAGTTGAGTACCAAATCTGTTATAAATCCACAGTTATGCGCCAAATTTTAGGCATGACCATCTATGCCATGTCTATGGCTGGTGTAAAGCAAATACCTAAAATTAGCAGTTGAGAGCACAAATGCAACTATTCTATAAAACATGCACTGAAATAGTCATGTCCATGACCCACCCACGTGGGTAAAAAGATATATCTTTTGGAACAATTGATATTTATTCATATCCTTGTATCCATGCACTCACATCTGTTTTATTTCATTCATCCATCTGTTTTCAATGTTTAGTCCTTTCACGCACCATTTGATCATTTCATCTTACTTCATTTTTAAAAATATTTTTCTTTGTGTTTTTAACTTGTTTTATCATAATTTGCATTTTATGATTGTACTGCATTTTTACTTTTGTATTATTCCTTGATATTTATATTAATTTTTATATGTATTTATATGTATTTATTTTTGACATATAGGCTCCTGATGAAGGCACGCCAGCCGAAACATGGCTGTGTCGAGTTATTTGACAATACGCTTGCAGTACTTTGGAAGCAATAAAGACTTATTTATATCATCTAGCTTTGGCTTCCTCATCTTCTGTTTCCTCACTCTAAGTTTGTGGGTTTTGTACATTTATGAGGACTGGAGTTCTTCTTTTTTTGCTTTTTTGGCCACCCATGTACCTCCCATGAGAATGCCCCCTTTGCAGTTATACTCTAGAATACACAGGCCCCAAGTTACAGAAAAGCACCTAAGTGCACTGTGGTGGCAAACTGCCATTTCAGTTCTATGTGGGTGCCTAACATCCATTAACCACCGTTGCAGCACCAAACGTTTGGCATCTAGTATGTGTTAATGCTGGGACCTCTATGTTCAAAACCCTGAGCGGTCATTCTGTTTTGGAACGTGTTTACTATAGTAACTATTCCCAATAGACATACCTGCACTTGCACATATATTTCCTGGAACCCTTATACATATTTAGAAAAGGCTTCATGTCCATTGAACCTTTTGGTAAAAAGGGCCCTGCGGTAGAGGTGGAGGCCATTTTTGCCACACTCCAGGGCCCTTTTTATCTCAGTGGGTAAAAAGCCCCTAAAAAAGATATGGCCAATTGGAAAGATTATTCTTACCATGTGGCCATGTGGGGGGAGGGAAGCACTTTTTGCCACACATTGAGATGGCTGTAAAATCTCCTGCGGTAACTGGGCAGAGTTTACTGCCAGGTTAGCGCCACGCTAGAAAATACAGAATTAATTTCCATAGTACCAGAAATCGCACACACTCAAGGTGGAACTACTGCCAGCAGCCACATTGGGCCGGAGGTAGTTCCAGGTTGCCACGCGGCAACCCTTTAGTAAAAGAGTCCCTTAGAGAACTGAGCATGTTCAGACCTGGATGTCCCAATTTCTACCTAGGAAGGAAGGAACAACCACAAAAGTAGAGGAACACTCAATCCCTGTGAGAGTCTATCAAGCAAAAGAAGGAGTAGGGTAGACTGGCTCTTTCCAAACAATAAGGGAGATGTATGTTGTTTGGAAAGAGTCAACCTACCCTATTCCTTCTTTCGCCCAATTTCCACCTAGACTTCCTACACAGTTACAATTGAAATAAAGTTATTCCATAAAATGAAATTTTACTGTAACATATACTGTATAACTTACAGACTTACTATGGGGCCGATATAAGAAAAAGCTGGAGAGTGTGTAAGTTAACTTGATAAATTTATGCACATAAATTCAGCTGGGTATTCAACTATGTTCATGCGTATAATTTTGCCGCTAGAGAGCGCCAAATAAAATTATGTGCATAAGTTCATCTGGTTAACACCATGACCAGCCGTGTGCATATCACTTTACGTATACAGCACTAGGAGCCAACTTTTCAAAATGATTCAGGGTGCTGAAATTTTTTTTTTTTAACAGGTGGTGCTTTTCCCTCCCTCTACCCCTCTCCCCCCCTCTCTCTCCCCTTTCCCCCTCTCTCCCCCCTCTCCCCCGAGTTCCAAGCCCCTCTCCCTCTCCTCTGAGTTCCAGCCCCCCCTCTCCTCTGAGTTCCAGTCCCCCTCCCTTTCCTCTGAGTTCCAGCCCCCATCCATCTCCTCCGAGTTCCAGGCACCCCTCCCTCCCTCCCTCTCGTCTGGATTCCAGGCCCCGTCTCCTCCGAGTGCCAGGTCCCTCTCCCTTTCCTCTGAGTGCCAGGTCCCCCCTTCCCTCTCCTTCAAGTGCCAGCCCCCCCCCCCCTTCCTCTCCTCCGAGTGCCAGGCCCAATCCCAGCCCAACCTCTTCTCCCACAACAGTCTGCTCACTCCTCGCCTTCCTGCTGCCCAGAATTTAAAACTCATCTTTCTTACCTTGGGTCCCGGCAGGCTGCAGTGAAAAGTGAGCAGGCTCGGCGCTTCAGCCTTTCTTTCTCTCTCAGCTCTGGTCCTGCCCTCATTTCCTGCTTCTGCAAGGGCGGGACCAGAACTGAGAGAGAAAGGAAGGCTGAAGCGCCAAGCCTGCTCGCCTTTCACAGCAACCTGCTGGAACTGGACCCAAGGTAAGAAAGATGAGTTTTAAACTTCCGGCAGGTTAAAATATTGGGGGTGCTCGAGCACCCACAGCACCCACGGAGTCGGCACCTATGACACTGGCTTATTGCATTATCTGGCTTTAAAGTAACTATACATAATACAGTAAAACTTTGCCATTTGCTATCACCTACAGTGAGCATGGATATGCAATTATTTTAGATTGTTGGACCTTGCTAGAACATCTCTAGCTTACAACATGATAATGACATCATTGTGTAATGCTCTTTCCATAGTAACGTGCACTGTCCTTTTCATCTTAGTATGCTGGAACAGTGAAATAATTTTGTGATCTACAACTATGCTCTATACATTTCTTATTATGGTATGATTACTTCTGCTGGAGCTACTGACACATAGCAAAGTCACTTCCCTAATCTCAGATGAATATTTTTTAGTCAACAAAGGCCTTGATACTTAGCCTTAAAAGTCAGAAGGGGTCCATTCCAGGTTACCCCTCTCTGTTTGATATTTGATAGGAATAATGAAAGAAAAAGCACAGCTGGGCCTTCAAGACTGAGATAAATGGGAGTCCTTTTATTCTGAAAGAGACCCGACACAGGCCGCGTTTCGGTGTAGAAACACCTGCCTCAGGGGTCCAAGGTTACAAGGTTCTTAGAGTTACATAAAAAGGAGCACAGCAAGAAAACAGGTTCCTAGCGGTGATAGTGTATCTCCGTAGGAGAAATTATCGCAAGTATCCATGCTATCATAAGGAACGCCTTCGGTTAGAAAAACTGCCAAGTAAGGAGATAAAGGACTCCCGTTTATCTCAGTCTTGAAGGCCCAGCTGTGCTTTTTCTTTTATTGCTTGTATTTGTGTACTGTTTTACCCTCTCTTTTGTTACTTGATATTTGATAGGGCAATTTGTCAGCAAAAGGCCTCTCCACCATTCTGCAGAGGACACAAGCTCTTCAGTTCAAGAAGACACTGTTTTCATGTACTGAATAAACACAAGCATGTTAAAGGCAAGAAAGAGAGAGAGAGAGGAACACAGCTTAACTTTCACAGACACCAGAAAGAAGAGAATGAGCTGCAAATGCTAATTCCAGTGAAAACAGAACTTTTCCCCTCCCACTCAAAACTCACTGCCCCATGAATAGGAGACACTTACAAGCGCTGGCGGAGCTACAAGAGTGACAGGTGCATCCTGACATGCCTAAATGAGAAGAACCAATCAGAAACCCCAGCTCCGCTTTTGTTGTCATCTGGCTTTGCTCACGAAAGATGAGTTTGATTGACGGATGCATCAAGGTTCACAGTTTATTGGTTTTTGCAAAAGAGCCAGATCTGCCAATTTAGACAGGGGAGTGACACAAAAGTTTCCATCTAAATGGACTAATTTTACTACAGGGAATTCTCAGCCAGGGAGCACGGATGCAGGCGGAATCCTGTTTTATTTTTAACAAGGACTGAATGACAAATATAAACGACAGTTCAGGGCTGACGGAACATCAGCGCTTGACACTTCACAGGGGAGCTGTGGGGTAAACAATAGACAGAGAAATTGAATTAGAATCAGCTGAGAGCTAGCAGCACAGGAGAAATGTACACAGAGAACACATATGGCATAAAGATGCAGATGACGTTCTTATCCTATCTTTGGCACTGAAAGGCAGACTAATAGAAGGCAGGGCTTCCATGTCCAGACACCTTCCTCAAAGTTCACCGTTCTACAGCAGTGTGCATCCTACCACTTGGTAAAATCTCAGGTCATCTTGAGGTCAAGATCAAAACACTGTTTTGGAAAATATTCCAGTTATCAGCACCCTTATCTGGATCATATGTGGCGCTGAATGTCCAGATAGAGCGATGAGCAACTGCACTACCTGGGTAGCAGCAATAATGTATCTGCTGTCTGGAGGACAGCCCTGCTAACATTAGGACAGCTTTTTTGCAGGTTCAATAGTGCCACACTGGATAACTTCTTCCTCTGCCCACGTGCTACCCTATATGGCCTTGGTGCTGCTGAATAGTGTTGAAGAGATCTGGAAGGGTATGGAAGTGCTGGGAAGTGGACTGGAAGTGCTGAATATTGATGGTTAGCAATGGTCATTGTTACTTCTAAGCTGAGTGGGAGTCCTCCAACTTCATTGCTACCAGTAGGGGGTGGTGTGTCAATATTGTATTTTCAATTGCTAGGGACAGGCAGGTTCCTCCACACCTTGCCCGCCCCTCACTATTGAAAATCTGGTAGTGAAACAGAACCCCCCACTGGCAGGTCTGTAGACGGAAGACTTCTACTCTGATTTAGAGGGAACAGTGGTAATGGCCAGTGCCAATATCTATATAGGGCTAGATTCTATATATGGCACCTGAAAAATCAGCGCCGAAAAAACCCACTCTTAGCACTATTCTATCTATTCTATAAACCTTGCCTAAAGTTAGGTACAGTTTATAGAATACGCCTAGTGCTCATTCCTGTGACTAAATTTAGTCATGAAACAACTAAACTTGTGGTGTGGATACACAACAATATTCAAAAAGAGAGATAAAAAATCCACGCAATACAAAATGACTCACAGAGAAAAAGCCTCAAAAAGCTCCGAGACAAAAACTTGATCTCAAGGAGCTGAACGGACACAATGGTCCTCTCTTCATCACAGGCAAAAAACCCTGATGCCACAGTTCTAAACAAAATCTGTTTGCTGTGGTCAAAAAACATTTTTAATGTGTATATTTTTTCTTTTGAAGTGATAAATAATAACTGGTTTTCTGTGCATAGATTGCTACTAGAACATAACAAGCTATCCAACGTTTACTGATACACTTATCTTAGTTAAGTTTTATTCATCAGATGCTGCTCTCCGCTGTGCGGTCCTTCACATGCTGCCCTGAGCCGACGATGACCAGTGTTTCGCTGCTTCTTCAGGGTCTCAGGCTGCAAATGGGACACCCGCACAGGTCAGTTTTTTAGGATATCCCTAATGAATATACATGAAAGAGATGTGCATGCCTACTATCTCATAAGAACATGAGAAAAGCCATACTGCTGCCTGATGGTCGTCAGTTGGTTGAGATCCTGGGGAACTAGGTTCAATTTCCTCTGCAGCTCTGTGTGACCCTGGGCAAGCCACTTAGCCCGCCATCTAGCCCAGTGTCCTGTTTCCAACAGTGACCAAGCCGGGTCACAAGTACCTGACAGAAACCCAAGTAGTGGCAACATTCTATGCTACCAATCCTAGGGCAAGCAGTAGCTTCCCCATGTCTGTCTCAATAGCAGACTATGAACTTTTCCACCAGGAACTTGTCCAAACATTTTTTAAACCCAGATACGTTAACCATTGTTACTACATCCTTTGGCAGAGTTCCAGAGCTTAGCTATTCATCGAGTGAAAAAAATATTTACTCCTATTTGTTTTAAAAATATGTCCTTAAAACTTCCTTGAGTTTCCCCTAGTCTTTGTACTTTTGGAAGTAGTATAAAATTGATTCACTTCTACTAGTTCTACACCACTCAGGATTTTGTAGACCTCAATGATATCTCCCCTCCTCCGTCTTTTTTCCAAGCTGAAGAGCCCTAACCTCTTTAACCTTTCCTTGAACATGAAGAGACAGTCCCTGCTCGACAGAGCTTACAATCTAATTAGGACAGACAAACAGGACATATAAGAGATAAGGGAATTACTAAGGTGGGGATGATAAAATAAGGGTACTGAACAAGTGAGTAAGGGTTAGGAGTTAAAAGCAGCATCAAAAAGGTGGGCTTTTAGCCTAGATTTGAAGACGGCCAGAGATGGAGCTTGACGTACCGGCTCAGGAAGTCTATTCCAGGAATATGGTGCGGAAAGATAAAAGGAACGGAGTCTGGAGTTAGCGGTGGAAGAGAAGGGTGCAGATAACAGAGATTTACCCAATGAATGGAGTTCCCGGGGAGGAGTGTAGGGAGAGATGAGAGTGGAGAGGTACTGAGGAGCTGCAGAGTGAATGCACTTGTAAGTCAATAAGAAGAGTTTGAACTGTATGCGGAAACGGATAGGGAGCCAGTGACATGACTTGAAGAGAGGGCTAATATGAGCATAGCGACACTCATTATTGCTTGTTAAGAGCTGTTATCAATGCTGATTAGCTTGTTAAGCCAATGAAGTTACATGCATTGATATAAAATAGGCTTGGATTTCAGCGTGGATCTGTAGATAACATAGAGGGGCATAATTGAACGAAAACGTCTATCTCCATGGGCGTTTATCTCCGAGAACGGGTCCGTGAAGGGGCGGACCCAACCGTATTTTTGAAAAAAATAGACGCCCATATGTTATTCGCTACTTTGTGAGCTGGGCGTTTTTGTTATTCAGTGATAATGGAAAATGAAAGCGCCCAGCTCAAAAACGAATACATCCAAGGCATTTGTTCGTGGGAGGGGCCATGATTCGTAGTGCACTAGTCCCCCTCACATGCCAGAACACCAACCGGGCACCCTAGGGGGCACTTTTACAAAACAAAAAAAAAAGGTAAAAGAGCTCCCAGGTGCATAGCACCCTTCCCTTGTGTGTTGAGCCTCCCAAATCCCCCTCAAAACCCACTGCCCACAAGTCTACACCATTACTATAGCCCTAAGGGGTGAAGGGGGCACCTACATGTGGGTACAGTGGGTTTGGGGGGGTTGGACGACTAACGCATTAAGCAGCACAATTGTAACAGGTAGGGGGGGGGGATGGGCCTGGGTCCACCTGCCTGAAGTCCACTGCACCCCTAATAAGTGCTCCAGTAACCTGCATACTGCTGCCAGGGAGGTGGGTATGACATTTGAGGGTGAAAATAAAAAGTTGTGAAACGTCATATTTTGTGCTGGGAGGGGGTTTGTGACCACTGGGGAAGTCAGGGGAGGTCATCCCCGATTCCCTCCAGTGGTCATCTGGTCATTTAGGGCACTTTTTGGGGCCTTATTCGTGGAAAAACAGGGTCCAGGAAAAGTGCCCTAAATTCTCGCTGAAATCGCATATTTTTCTTCCATTATCGGCGAAAGGGCGCCCATCTCTGTTCGCCCGATAACCACGCCCCAGTTCCGCCTTTGACACGCCCCCGTCAACTTTGTCCGCATCCGCGACCGAGTGCAGTTGAAAGCGTCCAAATTCGGCTTTTGATTATACCGCGTTATTCGTTTTTGTGAGATAAACGCCCATCTCCCGATTTAGGTCGGAACTTGGGCGTTTTTCTCGTTCGATTATAAGCAGGATAGTAACATAGTAGATGACGGCAGAAAAAGACCTGCACGGTCCATCCAGTCTGCCCAACAAGACAAACATATGTGTAAACCTTACCTTGATTTGTACCTGCCTTGTTCAGGGCACAGACCGTACAAGTCTGCGCAGCAGTACTTCCCGCCTCCCAACCACCAGTCCCACCTCCCACCACCGGCCCCGGCACAGACCGTACAAGTCTGCCCTCGGTGCGATATATATAGAATCCAGGGGGATGTGCCTAACTGCCAGCAGTTAGGGGTGAGTATTTACACCAGCGATTGAACTAGCGAATGTGCTCACTCCTAAAGTTAGCTATGTATCTGTGCACTTATGCTAGTATTATATAACGCCAATTGCAAATGTCATTGATGATATAGAATTTGCACTTATCGCGCGTCATCCCAGCATCTATTTGTTTAAATTATTTATTATCCAGTCAATATTAAAAGCGATTTAAGCAGGCATGAGAAGCTCCTGCTCGCTTAAATCGCCTGTTGACGCCTAACTCCTGATATTCAGTGGCAGTTAAGCTGGCAGTGCGGCTGAATATCGCCTGTGACTACTGCAAAATAAATGGGCAAGTCAAGGGCGGTACAGGGGTTGGCTTTAGGGGAGGAGCCTGGAGTTATATGGGTGCCAGCTGTATTCACTGCTGGCACCTGCATAGCTAAGCAGCCAAATTAAGGACACCTTAGCTATTTGGGTACCAGCATGGAATATTGGCCAGCACCCATACAACTTATATTGTCTAAAAAAGTCCCCTATCCCCTTCCCAACCTCTCAACAAAGCTTCCTCAGTCCCTCCCCCTCCCCTACTCCACTACCATAACAAGTCCTGCCACCCTCCGGAACTCCCTCTGTCCCCCCACCCCACCCTCCACCATCTAAGTAGGTCCCTAGACCTACCTGTCACTGATGGTCTGTGGGGGTCATAGAGCACAAGAGTGCAGGCCACTTGCTCTTGCTCCTTGCGGCTTCCTTGAGAAAATGACTGCCATGACCTCTCGCAGCAGCTCAGGATATGAAGTAGTGGCCCCAAATTTGTGTGAAGAAAGGAAAGATAGGTGATGGACCCTCAATAAAAGTTGTTTAAAGAATAAGATTGTAGTTGAGAAGTGCAGCGCTTTCCTTCAGGAATACCTTGCAAATAACTTACACTTGGTTACATCCCTGAGTACAGTCTGGGCACACTGAAGGCTGTCTCTTTAGGACTTTTTAAAATTAAAGTTGTAGCTCATCATAAATGAAAGAAAGCAGAATTAATCCTCCATTGCAGGTCCCATATGCGTGATCTGGATGCCCAGCACAAGTAACTGCTTCTCCTGAAGTGTTGAGGGATCTGTGGATAGCAAGACTTAGATATACAGTAATGGGATTGCTTTCCAACTTGTCCTGTTAAAACAATCCTGTTATCAGTTTCTAGTTTTATGTTTATCTGATAAATCTCCTATTAAAGAACCATCAATGCAATTCACAATGGGGTCGATATTCAGCCTGTGGCCGTAAGCATTTTTTTAGCTGCTCCCAGCATGATTCCTAAATATTCAATGCCGAGCCATGTCTGGGTACCAGCATTGAAAATCAGGGTTTATGTAGCCAGCTATCGCCTATCTAGTTAAGTGCGATATTCAGATCTTCATATAGGGATTCTTTTACCAAGGTGCGGTGAAAAGGGCCCTGTGGTTGCGGCAGCAGCCATTTTTGCTGTGCACCAGGGCTCTTTTTACTGCAGCGTGTAAAAAAGGCCGAAAATCGACATGGTCATGTGGTAAAATTGCAATTACCGCATGACCATGTGGGGGAGAGCATTTACCACCACCCATTGAGGTGGCGGTAACGGCTCCCACGGTAACCTGGCAGTAACCAGGCAGCTCACGATGCTACCCGATGACTGTCGGATTAGCACCATGCTAATAATTATGGAAATTTTTCCATAATTCCAGAAATGGCATGCGCCTGAGGCAGAACTACCGCCAGCTGCCACATTGTGCCGACGGTAGTTCAGGGTTGCCACTCGGCAAGCCCTTTGCCATGTGGCAACCCTTTAGTAAGAGGGCCCCAAAAATAGGACTGACTTTTATGCGGTCTGATTTAACCACTAAACTTAGGCGGTTAAGTACTGAATATCAGCCTTTAACTGTGTAAGTGCTGACTCCACCCATAGACTGCCTGTTAAGTGCCGTGGAATATCAGCATATAGCCCTAAACAAGCGATTTAACTGGCCAGGAGCAATTTCTGGCCAGTTGAACACTCTGGATATGGACTCCAATATAACAACAAGATAATATAAATGGAACAGAAAAGGCAGAAGGAAGAGGAAATACAACTTCTAAAGCAAAGAAAAGTATGGGAAGGGCTTTGCCATCCTGAATCCCTGGTCCACTCAAGCATTTGGCCTCTAAGAATCAAAGGCCTTAGAGAAAAAAATGGTCTTAAAGCCAGTTTTAAATTTCTGGAATGAAGACTAAAGCCTTAAGTACAAAGAGAAATTATTCCACAGAGTGGAATACCCTAAAAATGGAATGAAGAAAAATATCTAACCTATTCTGCCTAAAGGAGGGGACAATTAAAAGGCTCTGTTGAGAAGACCTCAGGATGACTATGGGATGAGATATCTTGATAGGAAAAAGGGAACACCTCAGTAATAAATTTCATAAGTGTAAGAATTTTTGAAGGGTATCCTGTGTTCTCAGTAGTGAATACTCGGCTTGTAGTAGAGGAGTTAGTGCTAATGATGAGTTTCACAGCATTATTTTGGATTAATTGCAAAAGACTGTGATCAATTGTGCGAAGGCCTTGAAACAATACATTACAGTAGTCCAAGTTGCTCAATACCAATACATGTGCCAAAATTCAAAAGACTTTTTTTTTTTATCTAAGCGCTTAAGGATGGAAGAATCATTTTCAATTTAAAAAAGCATTTGCTAATTATAGCAGATACATTAAAATCTGGCAAATCAAATCGGTTGTTAGCTAATGGCCTAAAGTCGATCCAGTGAGGTAGAACAGTAAACTCAAATAATCAGATGGAATGATGCTGACATGTTCTGATTTGATTAAAGAATGGTCTAGGTCCTTTTATAGGGATCTTTATATGTGTGATTCCCTAATTAAGAATGAAGACATATGTGCCTGTTTTGATAGGTTCTTCCTACTCACTTTAACCACTGTCTAGGCTGAAAATCTTGAGGAACCATTTTCCTTGGATGTGCCTGTGATCAAGTCTCTGCTTTTGGGTAAATCCCCTGGGCTGGACAGATTTTTGGGAGAGTATTAAAATATGTTTTTTTTAAAAAGAGTTGACATTATTAGAGGAGTCAATGAAGCTGAACCTTTCCCTGATACTATGTTGGAGGCATTCCCAAGGACCAGAACAATAAAACAGAATGGCAGTCTTGTCACCTCCATCTTAGTCCTTAATATGGATGTTAAATTCTTGCTAAAATACTAGTGGCTAGACTCAGTGAGGTTTTGTCTTCTCTGGTTCATCTCGACCAGGTTGGTTTTGTCTAGCATAGAAGGCAGCAGCCAGCACCTGCAAGAATGATTAATCTAACCTGCATAGCTCTGTGAGACAACATTTCAACTTGCTTATTAGACATAGATGCTGAAATGGCATTTGATAGGCTCCGCTGGGAATTTCTGGACTGGACACTACCCAGTTTTGTTTTTTTGAGAGAGTTTTAGGAGTTGGATATCTACATTGAATTACAATCCTAGAGCTTGTATTTGAATCAGTGGTGGTTAATGTCTCCATGCTCAGCTTGGATAGAAGCACTCATCGGGATTGCTTCTAGTCACCTTACATTTTGCTGTATCTATGAAGCCTTTTGCATCTATAGACACAGACATCCCTGATATTAATGAAATTAGACCTGGGGGTGGAGGGGCAGGAATTTGTTAGCCTTGTTTGCTCATGATATCTTCTTATCATTTACCCAGTTCATTGTCACTCTCCGTAATTAGTTAAAGGAAATTAATCTGTACTCTGCTGTATCAGGTTTCAAAGTTAATATGACTAAAACTGAGGCCTTCAGTGTCTGCCTAGAGTGAGATGTCCTTGTTCCTGTGCAGGGAAAACAGGCAATGGCAAATGCTCAGGACACCAGACACAGATAATGAAAATCTCTGAATTGTACTGTGCTAGTACTTTGTGCCTTACTTGCAATCTCAATTACAATTCACCCAAGGTCACATCAGATCTTCAAACTATACCATGCTAGTAGGCACTTTCCCGCAAATTTTACATATGACGCCTTATATTGTGCATGCTAATTTGGCCACATGACAAAATTGCGCACAAACTTAATTGATTAACTAGCCAATCAGTGCCAATAATTGGTACTTCACAACCAATTAGTGACACTAATTGGCTTTAATTAGAATTTACACGCACAACTTTCTACAATACAAAACACAGCAGCCAGGCTGATATTTGGTAAAACACGATTCAAAAGTGCTAAACCCCTCCGAGAAAAGCTGCACTGGCTCCCAATCAAAGAACAGATCATCTTTAAAATTTGCACCCTGGTCCACAACATTATCTACGGCATAGTCCCAGGCTACATGACAGACCTCATAGACCTACCAACCAGAAACAGAATTGGACTATCACGATCATACCTAAACCTACATTACCTAAGTTGCAAAGGACTTAAATACAATATGCTTTGTAGCACTATAAAAATGCTAAATAGTAGTAATAGTAGTAGTAGTAGTAACTTGCGCATCCTGCTTCTCCTACATAAGCGCACAACTATGGAATGGACTCCCAAAAGATGTGAAATCAATCCATGACCACCTAAACTTCAGGAATCACTAAAAAACAATCTCTTCAAAAGGCTTACCCCCACCGATCCACCATAATCCCCAACACCCAGCAACACCGCATAACCAATGATCGTACAGGACAATATACAATCTTCATTCCCTTCGACCCTCATGGTGCCTGATACACACCTATCTCATTCGACCACAATATAACCTTGTATTTGTTATTAACCGACTTGGTGAACGCCTTTACGGTATTATGTAAGCCAAATTGAGCCTACAAATAGGTGGGAAAATGTGAACGGTGCTATATCCACTCCATTCTCAAATGAACTTTTGCCAGTCCATCGTGGTCCTTCTCCCGGATTTTCTTCAGTAAAAACAGAACAAAAGTATCTATTTAGCAAAGTTGCCTTTTCTTCATCATTATCTACATAGCGGTTTGCAGTATCTTTTAGTCTCACAATTCTCTTTTTAGTCATTCTCCTTTCACTAATATACCTGAAGAAATTTTTGTCACCCCTCCTTACCTTTCTAGCCATTTGTTCTTCCGCTTGCGCTTTCGCCAGATGTACCTCTCTCTTGGCTTCTTTCAGTTTCCTCCGGTATTAACATAGTAACATAGTAGATGACGGCAGAAAAAGACCTGCACGGTCCATCCAGTCTGCCCAACAAGATTCCTCCCCGTGTTCCTCGTCTTGAGTTTTTCTGTATTTCTGGAATGCCAACTCTTTAGCCTTTATTTTCTCAGCCACTTGCTTGGAGAACCATAGCGGTTTCCTTTTTCTCTTGCTTTTATTTACTTTCCTTACATAAAGGTTTGTGGCCCTATTTATAGCTTCTTTCAGTCTGGACCACTGTCCTTCCACTTCTCGTACGTCCTCCCAGCCCATCAGCTCCTTCCTGAGGTATTCCCCCATTTTACTAAAGTCAGCATGCTTGAAATCCAGGACTTTGAGTTTTGAGTGGCCACCCTCCTCTTCAGCCGTCATATCAAAACCAAACCGTTTGATGGTCACTGCCGCCCAGGTGGGCACCCACTCGGAGCCAGCATTCGTAGTGCACTGCTCCCACTTACATGCCATGACACCAAGCGGGCACCCTAGGGGGCACTGCAGTGAACTTCACAAATTGCTCCCAGGTACATAGCTCCCTTACCTTGTGTGTTGAGCCTGAGCCCCCCACCCCCCCAAAACCCACTCCCCACATCTGTACACCACTACCATAGCTCTTAGGGATGAAGGGGGGCACCTATATGTGGGTACAGTGGGTTTGCGGTGGGTTTTGGAGGGCTCACATTTACCACCACAAGTGTAACAGGTAGGGGGTGTATGGGCCTGGGTCTGCCTGCCTGAAGTGCACTGCACCCACTAAAAACTGCTCCAAGGACCTGCATACTGCTGTCTGGAGCTGGGTATGCCATTTGAGGCTGGCATAGAGGCTGGAAAATATGTTTTTTAATTTTTTTTTGGGGGGGGGGGTGGTGGGAGGGGGTTGGTGACCACTGAGGGAGTAAGGGGAGGTCATCCTCGATTCCCTCTGGTGGTCATCTGGTCAGTTCGGGCACCTTTTCGAGACATGGTCCTGAAAAAAAGGGACCAAGTAAAGCCGGCCAAATGCTCGTAAGGGACGCCCTTCTTTTTTCCATTATTAGCCAAGGACGCCTATCTGTTAACCATGCCCCCACCCCACCTTCGGTTCACTGCCAACACCCCCCCCTCCCCCGTGAATTTTGGTTGTCCCTGCGACGGAAAGCAATTGAGGACGCCCAAAATCGGCTTTCGATTATGCTGATTTGGGCGACCCTGAGGGAAGGATGCCCATCTCCCAATTTGTGTCGGAAGATGGGCGCCCTTCTCTTTCGAAAATAAGCATGATAGGCGCCTACGCACACCCAATGTGCATCAATTTGGAATTACTGCCCAGCTACCGCGTGGCCCGGATGGTAATTTCATTTTTTACGTGTGTCTACTATGTGCGCCGGAAACTATATTTTCTTTTCTGGTGCACAGCACTAACCGGGCATTAAAAGGCATTCTACACACGTAGACCATTACCAACGCTAAGTCAATGGGTAGTGGTTAGGTCTCAGATGCAAAATGGACGCATGCCAATTTTCATTTTGCCCAACATCCATTTTCGGCCAAAATTTTAAAAAGGATCTGTGCACATCTAAAACACGCACCTACACTAGCATAGGCCATTTTTCAGCACACCATAGTAAAAGGTCCCCCATAAGCTAAACATTGGATAAACCTGCTTTATAGCCTAAAAGGAGGAGGAGTGGCCTAGTGGTTAGGGTGGTGGACTTTGGTCTTGAGGAACTGAGTTCAATTCCCACTTCAGGCACAGACAGCTCCTTGTGACTCTGGGCAAGTCACTTAACCCTCCATTGCCCAATATAAGCCACATTGAGCCTGCCATAAGTGGGAAAGCACAGGGTACACATGTAACAAAACAAAAAAAAAGCAAATTTTTAGATACTTTCTGAATTGAAGATAATGGGTACAAGACCTCAAGTACACTGGAAGTTGGTTCCAGAGGTAAGCTAACTGATACTGGATGCACAAAGTAAGATGTTTGATTGATTTTAAATTTTTATACATTGGAAATCTAAGTTTAAAAAGATTGTGAGTATTATATCTAGAGGAAGATCCTCGCAACAAGGATACAAAATTCAACATATAATCAGGAATTTTCCCAGTAAGAATTTTAAAAGTGGTAATACCTTAAACTGCATTCTCTCAGTAACTAGTACACTCCTCCCCGTGAACTCCATTCGCTGGGTAAATGTCTCCTGTCATCCCCTTCTCCCCCACTGCTAACTCCCAGCTCCATTCCTTCTATCTCGCTGCTCCCTATGCCTGGAATAGACTCCCTGAGCCAGTTTGTCAGGCTCAGTCTCTGGCTGTCTTCAAGTCTAGGCTTAAAGCCCACCTCTTTGCTACTGCTTTCGACTCCTAATCATGACTCTCTTACTCAACACCCTCACTTATCACCCCTACCACTGCAATTTCCCCACCCCTAGCTGTCTGTTCATCTGTCCAATTTAGATTGTAAGCTCTGTTGAGCAGGGACTGTCTTTTCATGTTAATTTGTACAGCGCTGCATAAGTCTAGTAGCGCTATAGAAATGTTTAATAGTAGTAGTAGTAACTAGTAACCAATGAAGCTTAGAATAGTAAGACTGACGTGATTCACATCAAGATAATCTGAAAATCAGTCTAATAGAAGACTTTTGAACCAACTGTAAATGGTGGATCAATGATTTGGAACAACACGGCTAACATTAGACTACAGTAGTTCAGTCTAGAGAGAATTACAGATTGAACTTAAATTCTGAAAGCCACTAGATTGAAATATTTTCTAAAGATTCTCAACTTTCTCAACATTATAAAATAATGTTTAATAATTGACTAACACTGCATAGACAATAAATGATCTATCTCCACCTACAGAATTTTTGAATGACGATCCAAAAAAACTGATTGCCATCCAAGGATATGGACACAACATATTTGGGTTCTGATTTAGGACCCAGCCATAAAAACTTGGTTTTACTCTTGTTTAATTTAAGCCTGTGGAATGCAACCCAGTTATCTATCGTACAAGCATAAGTTCTAATAAGAGATAACGTATCAGACCACAGTTGAGAAACAGGGAGAACCACAGTAATATCATCTGCATACATTACATTTTTTTACTTTAGCTTGATTGAGTAGCACCCAAGGACTGCATTAAATTGGAAAGGGAAGGAGAAAATGGGGAACTCCACTTGAAGGACTCCATCTTTCAGAAAAAAACCCATCCTTCTTAACAATATAACAACGATTTGTCAGAAAACCATTAAACCAAAATAAAACTGAGCCTTGAATACCAAAACAATTTAAAATTTAAATCATCATTTCAAAATCAACAAGATTGAATGCACTACTTAAGTCAAATTGGATAACAATTGCACATTATCCTTTGCAAAATAATTGTTTAGCATATGCTATCAAAGCTGACACAACGGTTTCAATGCTGTGATTTTTCCTAAAACCCTGTTTGGGAGGAATGCAGAATACCAAATTTTAAAGATAACAATCAAATTGTTCAGTCACATAACCCTCCATGATCTTAACAAACAAAGGAATGGACGCAATTGGACAATAATTACTCACATCAGATACACTCAATTTCATATTTTTAGGTATAGACATAAGAACAATGTCACATCTAGCAAGGGGGAAATTTTCAGAGATTAAATAAAAATGAAATCATTGAGGGGTCCTTTTACCAAGCTGTGGGAAAAAGGGTCTTGCACTAGTGGCAGAGGCCGTTTTTCCCACGTGCGAGGGCCCTTTTTACTGCCCCCAGCACACATTACCATACGGTGAGAAAACTCTTACTGCATGGCCATGTGGCAGGGAGCCCTTACCGCCACCCCTTGAGGTGGTGATAAGGGTTCCCGCGCTAACCTGACTGGGTTTTCTTTTTCCCCCCGGAAATGGCACGCACTCAGGGCGAGACTACCACCAGCAACCGGATTGGCGAGACTACCACTGCTCTGTAAAAGGGCCCCTGAGTGAGATCCATATGTAATATTAGAGAAGCTGACTTAATTAAGTGTGGAGGACAAGCATCCATACCACAAAATGATTTGGCATATTTTGTAAATGAACGTTTCATATCTGAAAATTGTATCGCATCAAACTGCAACCAAATTCTATCAACGGAAACAAAATTAGGAACATAAAATGGTGAAGCACAGCAAAGCTGCCTGATTCTTAGTTTGAAAGTAAATGGCCAAGTCAGAGGCAGATGGAGAAATAGAGTCCACGGTGTTTACTAGTTGGTTCATATTAGTTAACTGATCAAGTCAAGAAAATAATTTTCTAACATCTGGTTTATCATTCCCAACTATTTTGGATTAATACTCTCCTCTTCTTGAATCTTAGGGTCTTGTTTACTAAAGCGCACTAGTGTTTTTAGTGCCCACTAAAATTTAGCACGTGCTAAAAATGCTAGTGTGCCGACAATGCAAATCAGTAAACAGGGCCTTTTGTTTGACATGCATTTTTATTTTCTAGAGTAGGAGAATGTCTCCACAATCGCTCTAAGCTTCTACAGAAATGTTTTAACAACATAAGTTCCTGACCAAACCATTTCTCTGAATTTCTGTAGATTTTCAATTTATATTTAACCAGAGCTAAAGTATCAAGAATTTCTCCCCATATAGAGTTCCGGCTTTTGAAAAAATTGTCATCAGTAAAAGAAACCGAAAGAAGTTGACAATCAGCTTCTTTCCAAAATGTAACTGGATTAACCTTATCTCTACAGCAAGAGAGATGTTGAGGAACAAATTTTTTTCTTAGATACTTCTCTCTAAGCTAAGGCAAAGTCTAATAAAAAATGATCCGACCATGGAACCGCTGTGATAGAAGTAAAAGACAGCGAGACACATCCCTTAAGAGTTATAGTAGATGCTAGCAAATCCAGTTGATGGCCTTTGCCATGAGTGGGAGCATTAAACAGTCGCTGTAATCCAAATACTTCTAAAGAGTCCAAAAACTTTATAATCTGAGGATCAAATGCTAATTCTAAATGAAAATTAAGGTCCTCGAGTAAGAAAGTGAAATCATAGGTAACTGAAAATTTAGCAAGAATCTCCTAGCATCAGACCATTTTCCTGGAGGAGCATTACACAATATAATGAATGATCCAATGATTCATCCTTAATCTCACAAACTAATAATTCAAGAGATAGAGAACTAATAGAATCTAAAGGGTCTGTTTACTAAGGTGCGTTAGCATTTTTAACGCACCTGTAAATTTAAGGCATGTTAAATACTAATGCGCCTATACATTTCTATGGGCGCATTAATGTTTAACATGCATAAACCATTTATGTGCATTAAAAACACTAAAACACTCATAGCGCTGCTTAGTAAACCTATCCTTAAGAGCTTCACATTAAAAAATGATCTATATAAAATGGTAAAACCTTCACCCCTTTGATTCGACCTAGATAAATGCATGAGTTTATATCCTAAGGGACATAGTAATTGCAATTGTGGGTCATCCTGAAGAGGAAACCAACCACATTTCAGTCAAAAACATTTTTAAAAACCCAAATTGACCATCTTCTAGCAAATCTCTAAGAATTTCAGTCATATTAACAGGCAAATGACAATTTATATAACCACAGGGAATAGGAGTAAAGTTTATAGCAGTATCTTGGGACACAAGGAATATTAATCAAATTAAAACAAATATTGGTTTTATGGTCATAGCTCACCTTATAAAAATGTGTTTTTCTATGCTGTCTATTGCCAATCACAGTTGGAATTTCCTGTTGCATATAGTCAGCACAGTCAAGAAAAAAAAATATTTCTTTGAAAAGAAAAAAGGTAATTTTGCATATAGAATGTAAAGACAGAGGGGCCCTTTTACTAAGCCGTGTAAATGTCTATATGCGTGCAACGCACGCCAAAATAGAGTTACCGCACGGCTACCATGTGGCTCTTGTGGTAATTTCATTTTTGGCATGTGTTCAATATGCACATCCAAAAAATTATTTTCGGATGCACGTATCAGACGCGCGCCAAGTGACATTTGACAGACATAGGTCATTACTGCCTGGTTACCCCGTGAGTCTTTACCGCCAGGTCAATGGCTGGCGGTAAGGTCTCAGAGTCAAAATGGACAAGTGGGAATTTTGACTTTTGTCGCACATCCATTTTCTGCAAAAATTTTTAAAAGGCCTTGCTGAAAAAATGGAGCGGCGTGCGCTCAAAATCCATGCGTACACTACTGCAAGCCATTTTTCAGCACTCCTTTTTAAAACGACCCTAGAATGACTAAAAAAAGGAGAATAAATCACTCCTTCACCACCAAGTAAAAGAAAAAAAAACCCATTAAAACCAAGTAAAAGGAAAAAAAAACATTGAATCTAAAATCTAACTCGAACTCTATTAAGAGTTCCGTTTTTTTGTAACTTGTACTTTTGTGATTTTTTAAAAATAAAAACACCTTGCTTACATTTTTTTATAGGCTCCAAATATGCACCCATTTATAGAATTGCCCTTCACATGCGTTTGTACATCTTTGTGTTTTGCTCAGTACAGTAGTACATGAATTTCTGTTTGTGTTTACTTAGCTTTGCACTGCATACAAAACCTGGCTTCTTAAGTTTTCATTTCATTTTTTTACAATTTTATCTTTGTGAGGGACTCTATAGAACACTGGCACTTCTCCTTAAGGACATTCCCTCATAGTCAGAAACACCATAAAACTCATAGTCCCGCCTACAGGGAAAGTGAAACGAGAGGGGTAGAGTCTGGAGGGCATGGCCCAGGAAGCATAAAAGCCCAGTACATAACTAGGTTAAAGGGGCCCAGAGGGAGCAATGACACCCCACAACATTTGTCTCTACCACCTATGTGTGAACTGCAAATGCTACCGTCAGGTTGGCCAAGTTCAAACTGGCAGTTTTTGGATTTTGACCCAATTAACTGCTAGAGACTATATTGGTAACTCTGGGGAACCAGGACAGAGACAAGTAGTGTACTGCTATGTTAAGAGACAGTAATATACATTGTTGTCCTGTAGGATTAAGCCACTGGAGAACCTTGTTAGATCTATGAATATGTTTTTGTTTATTTTCTCTCCCCTGCCTGTGACTACAACAGGAATCCTACCTGATATTTATTTTAAAAAACAGTATTTTCTTTTACCTGCAATCATTGTGTGGCTCCAGTTTGTCCTGGCCTACCCTCATTCACATTACCATATTCTTTATTAAATTTCCATAAATCACTAATACAATAATGAAAAGCAATGCCAAGAGGAGACCATAACAAAAATAAAGGAAAAAGAATTTAAAAATATAAATGATTGCATCAAGGCCTCTTAGCCCACATCACCTGGATTTGGAGGCAGGGCTGCCAAGAGACGGAGCCAGGCCTGGGGCATGGCCGCTACCCTCCCACTTGCGCTGCAGCCGCCCCCCCCCCCCACTTGTGCCACCACTGCCCTCACCCCCTTACCTTCCTGCGTCTGCATCTCCCTCAGTCTGTCTCTCCTGTTCCTCTGTGCTAGGACCCTGGTTATTGCGTTAACACAATCACCCATGTCCCAACACACAGGAGCAAAAGAGAGACAGACCAAGGGAGCAGAACCTTCTGCCTCCGGAAGCCTTCCGGGCCCTCCTTGAAGTCCGAGCCTGGGGAATCTTGTCCCCCCCTGCTCCCTATCTCTGCAGCCCTGTTTGGAGGGAGGTGGCAACAGAAGCTTCCATTCCAATCAATTATTTTATTTGATAAAAAAACTTTCAGCTGCTCAGGATCCCAGAAGACACAGCAAGCTCCTTGGAACTTAGCGTACTTTACAAGCAAATGTAAGAGCAATTGAGCTACAACTACAAAAACCTGAGATTTCAGAGCAAAAAAAGCCCATTTCTTTGCCTGAATACTCCTCAAGACATTAGGAAAAATAGGGGTCCATTTTACAAAGCTGCGGCAAAAAGTGGTCTTAGCACACCCTTACTCGGGTCTGTTCCACATGTGAAGGCCACTTTATGCCACGGCCGGAAAATGGCCGATTGTCAATTTTCTGATTTAATGGTCATGCGCTAATGCTCCCATATGATTACTATTGTTTGATTACTATAATGCCTTACTTTTATGCTTACCAAAAAAATCTGTTTGAGCCATACTGATTGCTCAGAATGTTGCGACCTGATTAAGTGCATCAGCTCTTACCTCCACCTATTTTGTAGGTAGTAAGGGCTCACACACTAATTCTGCGCAAATCAGATAGGAGCCCTTTACAGAGTAGTGGTAGGCCCAACACAGGCTTACCAATCTGGAACTACCACAAGCTGAATGTGTGCCCTAGCACGTGCCATTTGCCATGCTACAGAAAATAGCTATTTTCCAGCATGGTGCTGACCCGGCGGTAATCGGGCAGCACCACGTACTAGCGCAGGAGCCCTTAACGCCATCTCAATGGGTGGCATTAAGTGCTCCCCCCAGCATGGAAGTGAAATCTTACCACATGGCTATGCCATTTTTTTGGCCTTTTACATAGTAACATAGTAAATGACGGCAGAAAAAGACCTGCATGGTCCATCCAGTCTGCCCAACAAGATAAACTCATATGTGTATACCTTATCTTGATTTGTACCTGCCTTTTTCAGGGCACAGACCGTACAAGTCTGCCCAGCAGTATTTCCCGCCTCCCAACCACCAGTCCCGCCTCCCATTACCGGCTCTGGCACGGACCGTATAAGTCTGCCCTCCACTATCCTCGCCTCCCAACCACCAACCTCTCTTCCCCCACCTGCTCCACCACCCAATTTCGGCTAAGCTTCTGAGGATCCATTCCTACTGCACAGGATTCCTTTATGCATATCCCATGCATGTTTGAATTCCGTTACCGTTTTCATCTCCACCACCTCCCGCGGGAGGGCATTCCAAGCATCCACCACCCTCTCCGTGAAAAAATACTTCCTGACATCTTTTTTGAGTCTGCCCCCCTTCAATCTCATTTCATGTCCTCTCATTCTACCGCCTTCCCATCTCCGGAAAAGATTTTTTTGTGGATTAATACCTTTCAAGTATTTGAACGTCTGTATCATATCACCCCTGTTCCTCCTTTCCTCCAGGGTATACATGTTCAGGTCAGCAAGTCTTTGTTCATACGTCTTGGAACGCAAATCCCATACCATTCTCGTAGCTTTTCTTTGCACTGCTTCCATTTTTTTAACATCCTTCGCAAGGTACGGCCTCCAAAACTGAACAGCCTCACCAATGACTTGTACAGGGGCATCAACACTTCCTTTCTTCTGCTGATCACACCTCTCTCTATACAGCCTAGCAACCTTCTCGCTACGGCCACCGCCTTGTCACACTGTTTCATCGCCTTCAGATCCTCGGATACTATCACCCCAAGATCCCTCTCCCCCTCAGTACCTATCAGACTCTCACCGCCTAACACATAAGTCTCTCGTGGGTTTCTACTCCCTAAATGCATCACTTTGCATTTCTTCGCATTGAATTTTAATTGCCAAACCTTAGACCATTCTTCTAGCTTCCTCAGATCCCTTTTCATGCTTTCCACTCCCTCCCGGGTGTCCACTCTGTTGCAAATCTTAGTATCATCCGTAAATAGGCAAACTTTACCTTCTAACCCTTCGGCAATGTCACTCACAAATATATTGAACAGAATCGGCCCCAGCACCGATCCCTGAGGCACTCCACTACTCACCTTTCCCTCCGAGCGAACTCCATTTACCACCACCCTCTGTCGTCTGTCCGTCAACCAGTTCCTAATCCAGTTCACCACTTCGGGACCTATCTTCAGCCCATCTAGTTTATTTAAGAGCCTCCTGTGAGGAACCGTGTCAAAAGCTTTGCTAAAATCTAAGTAGATTACGTCTGTAGCACGTCAATGATTCAATTCTCCAGTTACCCAATCAAAGAATTCAATGAGATTCGTTTGGCACGATTTCCCTCTGGTAAAACCATGTTGTCTCGGAACTTGCAGCTTTTTGGCTTCTAGTTGGGAAAAAAGGCAACAGTGCACAACAAAATGGGCCCCTGCCGCAAGCACAGGTTCCTTTTTACTGCACCTTGGTAAAAGGATCTCTTAGTGCACTATAATGTACCTGTATTGATTAACGCAGACATGCCCACTCTCTGCCCCCAGACATGCCCCCTCGGTGTAAAAATACATTTTATTTTTTAACTCGCTGGAAGCGTAAGCACATCAAGAGTACAGCGGGACACCTCAACACACTCCATGATATGCCATTTTAAGATGCTTTAAGCCAGGGGCGTAGCTACATGGGGGCCACGGGGGCCTGGGCCCCCATAGATTTGGCCCTGGACCGACGACCTTCTCGACCCCCCTCCCGCCGCCAACCTGCCGACGGCAACTGCGGGGGAGGGTTGGCGGTGGAAGAGGGGGTCGAGAGGGTCATCGGCGGGGGGGGGTCAAAGTTGGTGGTGGCGGCAGGGTGGTTGGCAATGGTGGGGGGTGTCGGCGGCATCGGGGGGGGGGGGGTAAAATGTGCCCCCACACCTCGTGCTCTGGACCCCCCTCCCGCCGAAGTCTGGCTATGCCCCTGCTTTAAGCACACAGTAGTGCTTACATCAGTTTAATAAAAGGGCCCCACAGAATGTTGGATACCTCAAAAAGGCCATATTGCTACAATGAGAACAAGATTTAACTAAACAATCCTATTCATTTCCAAAGTGAAAGTCACTATGAGGGTAGCTGAGACATTATCAGATTGCAAAGATGTTTCCAACAGCTGTGAAACATCCAAACTATCCATTGACAACTGTGGTAACTGCTGATCTTCATTAGCCTTTGATGTAATCCTTTTATTAGGAGCATAATATAACCATTCAATTTGTGGCAATGCCTCGGTTTTCTAATTTACATTTTGCAACAAATACCTCTGAAACGTATCCCTAGATATTACTAATGGATTTTTAAGGAAGTTCAAAATCTGTAGATTATACCTCCTCTGCATAATTTCAGTATTCTCAGTTTTTAAGTTAGGGTTTGAGTATGGGCAATCACATTTCCCACATGCTGATCCAAAGTTTCTATTTTGCCTGCCCGTTTAACAATTATATTATCATATATAGAGAGTCTCTCTTTTGCAATTCCTTATATACTGAATTTATATTCTCCAACCATTTAAAAACATTCTTCTCAAAAGTCACTATCGCTTACCAAATAGACATCAAAGTTACCTCTTGTGGAGCTTCTGCTGTATTATCTCCTCTATCTAGGGCCACCGTTCCAGTCTTCTACCTGCCAACCTTAAACATCATCTGGGAGGTAGATGTTCCAAAGCCTCCACCGCTCCTACCTGCACACTTGGGGATTGGAGGCACAGGAAATGCTCCTAAAAACCCTTTGCCTCCACGCTCGCTTTCTCATCAGCACCAAAATCTCCCATCTGTGTTTCTCCTATATCTGTGGAAAGCCCTGTGACCTGCACTGATTCTTCTACGGAAGTGGTGTTGCCTTATGCCATGCTAGGCTTTGAATTTTGTTGATGCAGGGAATTTGTTGGCTCCCATCAATATGGGTTAGGAAGGCATATAATTCAAAAACTTTATTGCTAAACACATTTGTGTTTTTATGTTTTTTATATTAGATATTTCATTAGTTGGTGATGTGGTGATGTTTATATGTGCTGGGGTTTAGAGGTATACTGCCGGATTCTGTATAGGTTGTCCAAAGTTTTATTTATTTATTTGTAGCATTTGTATCCCACATTTTCCCACCAATTTGCAGGCTCAATGTGGCTTACATTTGTCTTGATGGCGGTTGCCATTTTCGGGTAACAGCTTTATACATGGTGTTGTGTTAAGGTGCATACATACATGGTAACAGAGATGGAACATAACGTACATAGAACAGTTCATGGTATATATATATATATATATACCATGTGCATACATACATGATAAAGAAGAATACAGTATGGTATTGCATGAGGTTCCTGAGTGGTAATTGGATTATAACATACCTTAGGTCATCGACTATGGAAAGACCATATTCGGCATAAGGATTGAGGTGATAGTGCTTGTTCACTAATATCAAAGAGGTTAATCAGTCAAGTGATAAGATTTCGGTTGTGTCTAGGTCGTGTATAGTCTTATTATTTGGTATTTAAGATGGATGTTTATGGTATGCCTTCTTGAACAGATCTGTTTTTAGTAGCCTTCGGAAGATAGTTAGGTCTTGCATTGTTTTTATGGCCTTCGGTAGTGCGTTCCATAGCTGGGTACAAATGTATGAGAAACTGGTCGCGTATGTGGATTTATATTTTATCCCTTTGCAGTTAGGATAGTGGAGATTGAGGAATGTGTGTTGGGCGCAGATCCCAGATACGCCTGTAAATTAGCTAATCAAGTGACAATCAATAATTGGTGTTAATTGTCGGTAATTAGGAGTTATACATGGATCTGCCCTGTGCCCTTTTCTATAACATGTGTGTCTATGGGAGAGACATGGGTGAGTCATAGACATTCCCAGAATTTAGATTTCAAAATACTTGCTAAAGTGCTGGCAGATTGCTTAGCTGGAATCCTTCTGAGGTTGGTGGGCCTGGAGCAAGCTGGGTTCATACGTAGTCGACAAGCTGTATGCAATGTGCGAAAATTATTATTAGCCATGGCATATTGCCAAAGTAATGGAGTGCCTTCTCTGGTGTTGAGCTTGGATATGGAGAAGGCATTTGATAAGGTGGATTGGCATTATTTGTACTCGGTATTGCAACACATGGGTTTTGGAGGTTGATTTTATCAAGCCATTCAGGCACTTTATTGCAATCCACAGGCCTCACTGCTAGGCTGACTCCTTTTCCCATCTATAGGGGCACACAGCAGGAGTGTCCTTTATCAGTATTACTATTTCCCCTTTCCCTGGGACCTCTGTTATGTGCCCTGAGAAGGGATACAGATGTATAGATATTGGACTTTCACATTAAAACACTGCTGATGATTTGTTGGTAATACTTACTAACCCTCAAGCATCTCTGGGAAAGCTTTTACAATCAATACATAATTTTGGCCTGTTATCTGGGTTTATGCTGAATTTAGAAAAGTCCCAAGGCCTTCTGGTATTAGACAACACATGCACATCATGGGTTGGAGATTTTCCATTGGCATGGGTAACTGGTTCTCTTAAATACATGGGCATTCACATGCCCATCAACTTATCTCAGTTTTACGAGGTGAATGTGGGAAGGCTATTGAGGGACACTCAAGTGTGACTAAATGCTTGGTGGGCATACCCTCTCACTTCTGGGGGTGCAACTTAGTGTACCTCTATCTATCTTTTCATCACCGACATATCAGGGACACTGTCACTGAACTGGATTATGGTCATCTGTCCAGGGCATGGGATAACAACCTTGCTATGAGTCTTCCTGCTTCTAGCTTCCAAGAGTACATACTGAGTATCCGGCGCCTAACTGGCAATAGTTACTCATTGGGAACTACAGTATAAATTTGCCTTACAACTATACATTGCTCCGCATAGAGCCCATTGTATGGGCATAACCGCTTCTGATCACTGCCCAAAATGTCATGCTCTGGGGACTACTCTGGGGCATATGTTCTGGAGTTGCTCACTTATTGCTGGTGTCTGGCATAAGCTATTTACCTCAGTCTCTACTCTCTGGAGCTGTGGAGTGCATCATGATCCACTGTTACTTTTCCATAAGCGTATAGTTACCTCTCTGGTACCACAAGGACTGAAAGGTTTTCTGGCCTGATCTGTGTTGATGGCAAAGAAAATTATTTTGCTTTGTTGGCTTTCTCCTTGAGTCCCGACTTTTCAGCAATGGCTTACCCATATGACTCTCATCCTTTTCATGGAAAGTCTGGCCATCCAGGACATAGCTTCCCGGGAACGTTTACATTTTCAAAATTCATTTTCTGAATACGTTCTCTCCAGTTGCTCACAGCAGATTGCTGAATTTGTAATTTCATATTTGCTTTGAGATAGCTATAGGTGGTAGGGGGTGGGAGGGGTTTTTCAATGTTGGGAGAGGGGAGGCGATGTAATCTGGATTCTTCGATTAAGAAAAATATTTTGTTTTTCAATGTTCTCGTATGTTGTATTGATAATAAACAGATCTGAAACATAAGATTTAGGTTTGGATCAGGTGCCTAAATTTACACACATACATCTTAATTGATTCCAATTAGCACCAATAATTGCTTGTTAAAAAGCCAATTATTGGCACTAATTGGCTCATCCTATATATTAATTTGCACCTACAATGTTCCATGTCTGGCCGCCTGGGTTTTTGTAACATGTCCTGACGTCAGCCAGCCTCCAGCATTTCATTCTCCCTCACTGTCCCGCCCTCGCGTCAAGACGTAATGATGTCAGAGGCCGGAACAGTGAGAGGGAATGGAATGCTGGAGGCGAGCTGACATCAGGAGGGATGTTACAAACGGAATGGAAGCCAGCACCAGCCAGCCAGAGAACGTTCAGGTACAAATCGAGGGGAGGAGAGAATTGCGGGACATAGCGGGGAGGGAGGGAGGGAGGAAGGGAAGGGGAGAGGAGGGCAGGGCAGAGGAGAATTGATGGACATGGATGGGATGGGAGGACAGTAGAGGAGAGAATTGTGGGACACGGATGGGAGAGCAGGGAAGAGGAGAATTCCTGGACATGGAGGGGAGGGGAGGGAAGAATTGCTGGACATGGAGGGGAGGACAGGGGAGAGAGAAAAAAAAAAGCTTACATGACAGCCTTCCTAGGGCCCGTTTCATTGTTGAGGAAACGGGCATGGTTCCACTAGTTATGCAATAAAATTGTGCGTGCAAACTGAGCACATGGCTAAACTTGGCAATTTTTGGCAACTTTTATAGAATTAGAGGGTATATTGCCACACTATCACTAAATGCTTTAGTAAACAAGAATTTCTTCAGCGGTTTTTGAACATTAAAAATGCACATGCGTGGCAGGAACATCCATTTTACGAAGATTAATGTGGATAGCATCAACGGAGGGAAAACAACTATATAGACATCTACTTGTTGACACTTCAACATGTATGCTGGGTTTTTAGAACCCAGATGTGTATGTGCCGACACATAAACACCTATGTATGCCATTTTGGTAACATACACGTCTGTGAACTGCCAATTAAAAACAGAACCTGTAAACATTCAATGTAAATTATCTCTGGGGACAAAAGAAAACTCTGGGCGATTAAGTGGGTGATGTCCCTGAATCCATCCTGTGGAACCAGAGCCAGAAAAGAGCACTATTCTGAAACCTAAATATCCTGGAGAGCAGGTGTAAATCCCAACTTGACACAGGCACATCCAAAACACACCCAGATCATGCCTCCTTGCCATATCCATATATTCAGGATTTGGACTTGTACATCCCAGCTTTCTATCATCAGGATTCAAACATGTATGCGATAGACATGTGTAAATGCAAGTTTAGACTCAACTATACACCAAAATGTGGACTAAGAGGAATAAATTTCTACGTACAAAGAACATACTAAGGGTCCCTTTATAAAGTAGCAGTAAGCCCACCGTGGGCTTACAGTGTGGCAATCCAGAACTACCACTGACCTAACGCAGGTACCAGCTGTAATTCCACCCCCAGCGTATGCCATTTCTGGCACTCGGAAAAATAGGTCCCTATTTTTTACTGCAGCAGTTACTGGCAGTAATTGGGCAGTGCTGTGCACTCCCTGGTTATCGCTAGGTTAGCATGGGTGCCTTACCGCCAACTCGGTGGGTGGTGGTAAGTGCTCCCCACCTGCATGGCCTTGCAGTAAATGCAGTCTTACTACATGAACATTTTTTTCCAGCATTTTTACACGCTGTGGAAAAAATGGCTTCAGCGTGCGGCAAAAACGGCCGCTGCCGCTGGCACAGGGCCCCTGTTATTGCAGCTTGGTAAAAGGACCCCTAAATTCCTCAAAAACAGTTAATATTCACTGTTTTTTTGAGAAATGTAGCTAGTTCTTTATAAAATGCAAATTTATGCATATCCAAATGGTTAATATGCTTCAAAAATAACCACCTTATTGATGTAGATTGAGGAGATCTGGGATCTCATGCCCAGATGATCAAAAAACTTGTGTTGTTCCAAACAATATTCTAAAAATAGCACTGGAACAGTGCAGGGCTTTACCACCCCTATGATCAGAAATAATAGCCAATAATAGGCAGCGACATGGGGGCTCGAGGTCCAGCGGACCTCCAGTCCTCCCGATCCCCCCTTGACACAAGTTCATGGGGGGGCTGGAGATCCGGTGGGTCTCCAGCCCCCCATAACCCCCCTAGCATTCCCTAAGTAAAGCCCTGGTGGTCCAGTGGGCCGTGAATCAAGCCCCCCCTGCCTGGTGGTCTAGCAGTCCTCTTTCCCACCCCCTACCTTTGTTGGAGGAGGGAGGTAGAGTCCCTTCTCTTCCAGCAGTGCTGCTTCAAAAATGGTGATGCCCAGCCCTGTCCAATGCATCCTGGGATGTGCCAGGCAGGGCTTCACTTCATATAAGGGTGCAATGGGCAGGGCTAGGCACCACCATTTTCGAGGTGGCGCTGCTGGAACAGAAGGGAGTCTACCTCCCTACTCAAACAAAGGTAGGGGTGGGGAAAAGGGCCGCTAGACCACCAGGTCAGGGGTGAGGCTTGATTCGTGGCCCACTGGGCCACCAGGGCTTTACGTGGAGGGATGCTGGGGGAGGGTTAGGGGGGCTGGAGACCCACCAGATCTCCAGCCCCCCCTGAACTTGTGCCAAGGGAGATTGGGGGAATTGGAGGTCCATCAGACCTCCAGCCTCAGTGTCACTGGGGGGGGGGGGGGTGAGGGTTCCTGCTCCTATGGGGGGGCTGCATTGGGGAGAATTGGGGGCCTGCTAGCATGCAAATGCATACTGGACAGGGCTCACCATTCCTCCCCAATGGTCTGCAAACCCTAATGACAGCTCCGAGTCGGAGTAGGGTTTGCTGTGGACAGCGCGCCAATGTTTGGCGTGCTGCTAGCTAATCTTTGGGAAGGAATATGTTTGGCATGGATTTGCATGTTACTTGTGCTAAGAGCCCTGTTTAGCATGCATTTGCATGCTAGTTGCGTTCAGAGACTGCGAGCGCATTGTTGCACGCGCTCAGGGGCTCTGATCATGGGGCAGTAGCAAACACAGGTGCTAGTATGGGGCTAATAGCCTCTAGTGCTTGCATTTGCTTCTGATCATCTGCCCATCAGTGTCTTAATAAGCTATAAATTATAAGTGTGAGATGTGCACCTGGGACCTTTTATGTGAAGTGTACTGCAGTACCCCCTAGGGTACCCCACTGCTCTGCTAGGATGTCTGTGTGGCCAGTCTACTAAGAATGCTGGCTCCTTCTACATCTCATTGGCTTGGTTTTGTGTGCTTTTCACTTGGACATTTTTTGTTTGAAAATGGTCCAAAAAGATAGATGCACTAAACACAAAACATCTAGAAAACTTCTAGGCAATGGCCATATTTGAAACAGAAGGATAGATGTTTTTAAGATTTGAAAATGGCCATGTTCACCACTTGATTTTTGGTCCTTTTCAGTAAAAAGTCCATAGTCAGATTTAGATGTCATATCGAAAGTGAAGATGCAACAAGGCAAACAATCTGCAAGATCCAAACTGGCAGCAACAAAGAGCGATCAATACAGGATATCCATCACCAAAAAACAGCAGAGCAATGAAGGATGTCCGATCACCAGAAGGTTATTCACCACCAGTGGCGTAGCCTGACTGCCAATTTTGGGTGGGCCTGAACCCTAAGTGGGTGGGCACAAAATTTTCTCTCTACCCCCCTCCCCCAGCAAAATTTAGTCACACTAATCAGATGCATTTGTCACACAGGGTAAAGTGCTGCTTTTCAGTGCATCAGATTTCAGACAATTTATTTAATAGCCTAACATCCTTTTCAATGAGCTTTCAGAGGCCAAAACCTCCTGCCTAAGGTCAGTATAATGCTGTTACGGTATCCTCTCCTGACCTAAGGAAGGAAGTATTGGTCTCTGAAACTTTATTAACAAAGGTACCATATTACTTTATCCTAAATTAAAAATAAATTTATTTTCTTTACCTTTGTTGTATGGCCATTTACTTTTTCTCATTGTGTTGCTCCCAGTCTCTAGATTCTGCTTTCCTTCGTTTTCGCTTAACTCTTCTGCCATGGTTTCCTGGCCATTTCTCATTTTTCTCTCCTTTTTCTTTGCTTTCTTCAATATTTTTCTGCCTCTCTCTCTCTCTGTGTCCAGATTTAATTCATTCTTACTATCCATTCTTTAATTTCCTTCATCTGCTTATGGCTTTTCATCTTTTTCTCACCCTTGTTCTCCCCATGCCCCTTCCTCTTATTCTCCAGTCTTTCTCTACTCTCCTTTTCCATCCAGCAGCTCTCTTCTTTCTCTCCCCATCCTTCCAGTGTCTCCCCTCTCTCTCCCCATCCTTCCAGTAGTCTCCCCTCTTTCTTTCTGCATTCTTCCATCCAGCGTCTTCCCTCTTTCTTTCTCCCTACCCTTCCATCCAGCGTCTCCCTCTTTCTCTCCCCATCCTTCCATCCATCTACCCTCTCTCCTGATCCTTCCATCTAATGTCTCTCTCTACCTCCTTCTAACCAGTGTCTCTCTATCTCTCTACTTTTTTCTGTTCAGTGTCCCTTCTCTTTCCACATCCTTCTAGTCTCTCCCCTTTCTCTCTCCCCATCCATCCGTTTTCCCTCATTCTCTCCCCATCCTTCCATCTGTTTTTTCCCTCTTTCTCTCCCCATCCTTCCATCTGCTTTTCCCTCTTTCTCTCCCCATCCTTCCATCTGCTTTTTCCCTCTCCCGATTCAGGCCCGCCAGCGCCAGCCCTAGCTCCCATTACCGGCCACTGCTGCTTTTCCTATTGAGCAGCAGGGCCGGCGCTACAAAAAGAAGAAGCGCTCAGCTGACTGAGCTGAGCGCTAACAACAAAAAAAATATTGAAAAAAAAAAGCGCGGCACCTCCGCAGGCAGCCTTGAGGCATTGGCTGCTGGCTCTGCAGGCTCCTCCCGTCTCTTACATCACTGCCCCTGGAGCGACGCAGGGGCAGTGATGTAAGAGACGGGAGGAGCCTGCAGAGTCAGCAGCTAATGCCTCAAGGCTGCCTGCGGAGGTGCCGCGCTTTTTTTTTCCAACTTTTTTTGTTGTTAGCACTCAGCTCAGTCAGCTGAGCGCTTCTTCTTTTTGTAGTGCCGGCCCTGCTGCTCAATAGGAAAAGCAGCAGTGGCCGGCAATGGGAGCTGGTGCTGGCGCGAGCTTGGAGGAAAAGTGGGCAGGCAGTGTCTGTGCGCTTGGGTGGGTGGGCCAGAGCTGAAATTGGGTGGACCTGGGCCCACCCAGGCCCACCCGTAGCTACACCCCTGTTCACCACAATGATATTAAAACACTAAGGCGCTCATTTTCAAAAGAGAAAAGTGGCACAAAGAGGCAGATGGACGATTTTCATGGGAAAATGTCCAAGTCATGATTTTTGAAGCTCAAAAGTGAGAAGGTTTTCTCAGCAGTTCTTCCAAAACCGCAAGGAGGCATGTTTGGGGTGAGCCCAGAATTTGGACATTTTTCATGGATAATAGAACAAGATAAAAACATCTAGGACAAAAGTTGGGATGTTTTCATCTGGACCTGTTTCAAACCAGCTGACCACTGGAGAGATTAAGGCATGACCCTTCTTAATCCCCCAGTGGCATAGGCGGTCGGTGGCCCAACTGTTTGGGGAGGCTAAAGGGGCGGGGTTAGGGGTGGAGCCAGGGGCGGAGCTTATAGCCACAATTAACACAGAAAAAAATAAGTAAAAATAAAATAGTCACAATTAATACCTTTTATTAAATTTAGATATTAGATATGTATCATATGTCAAAGAATAAAGTGGTTGCTCAAAGCATATACTAACCACAATCGCTGAACTGCAAAACACTATGCACAAATTTGTGCAAAAAACCCACTCAGAACCTTACTGTACCATAACACTAGGCAGACCCTAATACACCAATATACCACCCATATAGAAAATGCAGACCGTCAACGATATGAAACAAGGGATCATAATATCACAATTCTCATGTAGAGCCACAAAACACCCCTTTAGGGTGGATAGTGTTCACAATGAGCTCCTTTTTGTTAACAACTATATGTAGATCCTTCAAGAGGTAGTGTGTCATGATTTAGGCTCTAAAACCCTTTTTGATGTTTTGGTGCCACCTCAGTAATGCCAATATACAGTCTCTCCACTGCAAAACACTATACACAAACTTGTGCAAAAACACACTCATAACCTTAGCAAACCATGACAACACTAATTCCAAGGACAGGACGAGCTACAACCTTATGCGTGGAAAAGCAGCACTGTAATTACACCGGGCTCTAAAACACCAGTACACAACCTAGTGAAACAAAAAAAAAAAAAAAAAAAAAAAAAGGGCTGTAAATACTACACACTAGTAGAATACTGCACCTTGATTACACATGAAGAACACATGACACAACAGATATGAAGGCAAAACTGGAAAGTTACCTCAAGAAGTCAGACTCAGCATGCAGCAATACTAGAAAAATTGAAACTTACATGCAAAATATCACAGATGCACATTTTCAAAAGCTGACATATTCCAGTTAATAAATTCTGAATAAAATACTTTTCTCTACCTTTGTTGTCTGATCATTTAGTTTTTCTATTCGCTTTGGTCCCAGTGTCTTCTTTCCATTTGATATTTTTCTCTCAACATGTCCACCATCCTCCTGTGTCCTTATGCGTCCTGTCTACCATCTGTAGCCCTGTCCCTATCCTTTCTCCAGTTTCAGCATCTGCCCTCAAAGTGTTCCAATCCAGCCCTTAAATTCAGCAATTTTCCCTCCATCCATATCCAGCATGTCTCCCATCCCCTCCATCCATGTGCATGAACTTCCTCTGTCTTTCCTCCCCTCCATCCATGTCCAGCATTTCTCCTCTCTCCCTTCCACTCCATCCGTGTACATCTCCTTCCTTTGTCTTTCCTTCCCTCCATCCTGGTCCAACATTTCTCCTCTCTTCCCTCCCCTCCATCCATCCATGTCCAGCACCTTCCCTCTTTCCCTTCTACCTTTCCATCCAGTGTCATCGCTCTTTCTCGCTCCATCCTTCTACCCATTACCCTCTCCCAATCCTTACATCCATTGTCTCCCTCTATCTCCCCTTCCTTCTAAACAGTTCTCTCTCTCTCGACCCTTTTCCATTCAGCATGTCCTCTCTATCCCCATCCTTCCAGTGTCTTTCCTCTTTCCCCTCCCTACCCTTACGTCCATTGTCTTCCCTCTTTTTCCCTCCTTTCATTCAGCATTTCTCTGTCTGACAGCTAGGGTCTCCCCCAGTTTCTCCCCAGCAGCTTCTCTCTCTCTCCTGTCCATGTCCCCTCTTTCTCTCCCCATCTTTCCACTAATCTCTCTCTCTCTCTCCTCTTCCATCCAGCATCTTCTCTCTGGCTCTCCCCTGCTCTCTTCCATGTCCCCTCTTTCTCTCCCCATCTCTCTCTGGCTCTCCCCTGCTCTCTTTCATGTCCCCTCTTTCTCTCCCCATCTCTCTCTGACTCTCCCCTGCTCTTTTGCATGTCCCTGGCTCTCCCCTGCACTTTTCCACTTTCTCTCTCTCTCCTACAGCGTCCTCATGCATCCCACGTTTCTCTTCCCTGCCCTTCTTCCTTCCATCACTCTCACTCCTTTCTCCACCCCCCTTTTCCCATTCCCTGCCATTGCTTTCCTTCCTCCCTCTTCTCCTTAGATGTGGCACCTCACATCCTCCTCTCTCCACCCCCTTTCCCTTTGGTCTGGCAGCTGGCTGGCATGATGCATCGCTCCCCCCCACGACTACTGCGGTATCGCTCTCCACCTCCGCTCCTGTCCTGTCACATCGACGAACGTCGAGGATTCCTTCCGGTAGCAGCAGCAGCAGCAGCATCGGCAATGATGTAAGCGCTGCTTTCAGCCTGCCCCGGAAGCACTCTCTGAACAGTTTCCCACGTAGGAGGGACGCTGTCCAGAGAGTGCTTCCGGGGCAGGCTGGAAGCAGTGCTTACATAATTGCCGATGCTGCTGCTGCTGCTGCTACCGGAAGGAATCCTCGACGTTCGACGACGTGACAGGACAGGAGCGGAGGGAGAGAGCGATACCGCAGTAGTCGGGGGGGGGGGGATGGTAAAGATCGCAGGTCCACGCACCAGTCGGGGGGGGGGGAAGGGAGATGTTCAAAGCAGCGGGAGCTGCACCCGGGCGGTCCGCCCCGCCCTACCTTTGCTGCACTTCTGGCTGTGGAGGCTTAGCCTCCCCAAGCCTCTTATACCGGGCGCCTATGCCCAGTGGTCACTGACCCCCTCCCACCCCCAAAGATGTGACAGTGACAGTACATACCAGGGTCTGTGACAAATTCAGATATTATGGCCATTCCTATTAGAGCAGGAAGCTCATGGAGACAGGGAGGTCAAGAAAAAGCACACACAAGCCCAGAGAGGGTAAGGTAAAGGGACCAGTAGGAACAGAACCTGGGACCCTGTAGCAGAGGTGGTCCTAGAGGGCAGTCCTTGATTGGAGAGAATGGTCATAACTGGCTGACCAGGACAAAGATAGTAGAAATAATCAGGAAATGACAATAGGTAAACGAAGGAATTAAGCTCGGCTGAAAAAGGGAGGAGGCCTTTGCAGGAGATTAGGCCACTAGTAACAAACTGTATACAAACAAGCAGGAATGACTGCAGTACATTTGAGACTCATATATCTTTGGAGGAAGTGTCTGCAGCAGTAAAAATCTTAGAAGTGAGAATAACAGTAAAGGCATTAAACACATTTTAGGGCTACACTATAAACTAGTATAAGGCTGCCGGGGGCAAAACAGGGATAGTTTTGGAATCGGTGCGCGCCCCTATGGATCAGGTTGTTAGTGGTTCTATATGGGGGTGGGGGGTGGGGTAGTCGTAGCAGGGTCCCAGAAGCCATTCCCCTTGGGATAGAGTGATTTGGGTTTTGAGTTACTGATTTACTGTGGATTAAAGGGAGGTTTAGGTTCCTGCTCAGTACCGTCATGAATCCAGGAATCCAGCAAAATTTTGCGGTACTGCAGATTTTGCCTTGGGGTGGGGTGGGAAGCTTGATCTATGTTGAAGACTGTTGTGATGCGGTTAGTTTGGCGCCATCTAACTGTTATAGTTGCCACATGGAAATTGAAAAATAGTTGTAAAATGGTTTTGACAAATGTTGGATATGGGGAATAATATGACATTTGTATGTTCAAAGCTTTCAATAAAGCTATGGCTGGTTATTGTCATATATATGGTTGTTTTTATTGAATTGTAACTTCAGAATTTGGAGTGTGAATGCCAAAGCTATGAAAGTAAGTGACCAAAAATGCACCTTTTTTAAGGCATAATCAACTGCACTATAGTTGGTGTAAATGAACATGCCTGCATTTCACAAGAATACACTTAAATTATGGTATTCTCTGAGTCATCTGCTTACTTGCTCACACTGCCAACATTAAATGTAACTCACCATGAATTGCCAAAGGAAAGGCGTGAGCTAAATATGAAAATACATAAACAAATTTGCCCAACTTCGTCCATGTGCACATCCGCAGCGCAGTGGCGTAGCCACAGGTGGGCCTGGGTGGGCTGGGGCCCACCCACTTAGGGCTCAGGCCCACCTAACAGTAGCACACGTTTAGCGGTAGCTGGTGGGGATCCCAAGCTCAGCCAGCTCAAGATTTCCCCCTGATGGTAACGAAAACGCTACTCTCCACAATAACGGCACCTGCGCATGCTCAGTTTTCAGTGCTTGCCTGCTGCAGACTGCCAAGATGGAAAGAAGCATTTTCTCACCAGCTGAGATATTTTTTGGGTGGTGGTTGGGGGGAGGGGGAGAACACTTGGTGCCCACCAACTTCTTGCCTAGGCCCACCCAAAATCTGTTGTCTGGCTACGCCCCTGCTGCAGCGAAAGTATGTGCCAATGCACGTATTTTTAAATTGGTTGGAATTCTATAAGTGGTCATTTATGCACATATGGCCAAATTCTATAAATGTGTCAGACTTGTGAGTTCTTGTACCAAGTAGAGCTGCCGAGCCTGGTACTCGGACCAGGTTCTGCTTGGCAGCCGGACAACCCCGGGTTTCACCTGCGCTGACCGCCGTTCCAGAGAGGTTGAGCCCCTAGGTACGGTCGGCCTGCAGGGCTTACGAGACGGAGCAGGAAGTGGGGTGGTGAACGTGATGGCCAGACAGGCAGTAGGCAAGAGAGTGATCCAGGTACAGGCAAAGTCAATAGGCAGGCAGCAGGCAAGGGAGTAATCTAGGAACAGGCAATGTTAACAGGCAGGCAACAGACAGAGGAGTAATCCAGGTACAGGCAAAGTCAGTAGGCAGGCAGCAGGTCAAGAGAGTAATCCAGATACAGGCAAAGTCAGTAGGCAGGCAGCCGGCAAGAGAATAATCCAGGTACAGGCAATGTCAGTAGGCAGGCATCAGGTCAAGAGAGTAATCCAGGTACAGGCAAAGTCAGTAGGCAGGCAGCAGGTCAAGAGAGTAATCTAGGTACAGGCAAAGTCAGTAGGCAGGCAACAGGCAAGAGAGTAATCCAGGCACAGGCAAAGTCAGCAACGAAGGATAAAGTAGAGGAGAAGCACACTACTGAACAAGTAACACCTACCAAAGTAGAAGCTGAAGCATGGAGTCCAGGAAGAGCTCAGCTGATAAAGTGCTGGTGTCTGACATCAGCAGGGAGAAGAAGCACAGCCATAGGACAAGAGCAGGGGAAGGAGGAAATGCCCAAAGTTAGGTGCAGATCGCGTGTATTCCATAATAGTGCGCATAGATTTTGAAATGCCCACAACCTGTCCATTCCATGCCCATAGCCACGCCCTTTTCTCAACCAGGCACATGAGAATTTACATGTATTGCATTATAGAATACGCCTAGAAAGTTGTTCACATAAATTCTAATTAAAGCCTATTAGTGCCGCTAATTGGCTGCTAAGAACCAAGTATCGATGCTGATTGGCTTGTTAATCTATTAAGTTGTATGCGCAATTTGGCCATGTGGCCAAATTATCGTGAGCAACTTAAGGCATCATATATTGAATTTGAGGGATAGGGTGTCACCTACATGCACAACTGACTAAATTGTGTTCTTCGCAAAAATGACTTCTTCACTTATCTGGACTTGATAGTCGTCAAGTAGGAAGCTGGCTTTTTCATATTTTGGACCTTATTTATGGAATTTTAGGTTGGCTACTATTCATTAAATGTTTTCTTATTATGCCTTTCATAAACTTTTGAAGACTTTGCTGTTTCAACAATGTTACAGTGGAACAACATTAGTATGCGGTGTTCAGGGGGCATGGCTATGCAACCGTGTACTATCGGTGCGTTTCTTACCAGAACAATAACAAAAGGAAGTTTGTTGTAACTATTGCCAGGTCATTTCCGGTACAGCCTACCATATATTATTGAGTACCACGCATTAATTTATGATTTTGGGAGGCAGGTTATTACCGCATATAAAATGATCAGGTGCTTAATGGTGTACATACTAACAGTGCTCCACTGTATACATAATTAAGGTTTATATGATGTACAAGTATTTTCAATAAGTTACTTGTCTTATAATGTTATGGACAATGCAGGATTATATAATTTATCCGTATTTTAGGGAGCATATTATTTTTAGTTGTGTTTTAGAAGTAGGAATGCTTTATCCCCCGTTTACTAAGCCATGCTAGTGGCTGCTATGCGCCAATGCCAACACTTTGAGAGGGCTGTGTCAGCACTGCCACGCACCAGCCACTAGTGTGGCTTAGTAAACAGGCAGGTGTATTTTGGATGTATTATGATCTTACTGGGACAGGCAGAATAGTGATTGGGTCTCACTCCTGATTGGCCATGTCAGGGATTGGGCTGGCATCTGAGGTAGCTGACGTCAGATTCCAGACCCTATTTAAACATACCTATGCCTGTATAGGATGCTCTAGCGTTCTCTCCTTCAGCTGTGTGCTTACCTTGTTTCCGCTTAGTCCGTGCCTGTGGCACAGGGTGAATTCTCTGTTGTTTGGTTGTCATTACTCCCTTTGTCTGTGTTTGTTCTGTGAGTCTGTAGCAGCCAGCTTCTTCTGTGATTATTTAGCTGCTGTGCAGCAGTGTTCAGCTTCTTGGTGTCGGTTGCTTCACTGTGTGCCTTGCCTTTCCCTTCCCTGCTGTGTGTGCTGGCTGAGTCTGTGGTAAGAGCTTATTTCCTTTGTTTGGATTTCCCTATTAACCCTTTACCTGCTGTATCTGTTGCTTGGTTCTTGTGAGCTCTGCTCCTTGTCTGACCTGTGTAGCTAGAAGCAGTCTCTCTCTGTAGATTGCTTACAACTTTTACCTGTTGCATCTGTGGGTTGGCTCTTGTGAACACTGCTCTTCATCTGACCCAGAAGCAGTCTCTCTCTGTAGTCTGCTTTAACCCTTTACCGTCTGTATTTTTTGCTTGGTTCTTGTGAGCACTGCTCCGTCTGAGCTGAGCACCTAGAAGCAGTCTATTTCTGTAGTCTGCTTTAACCCTTTACCTGCTGTATCTGTTCCTTGGTTCTTGTGAGCACTGCTCCTGTCTGAGCTGTATAACTAGAAGCAATCTCGCTCTGTAGTCTGTTTTAACCCTTTACCTGCTGTATCTGTTGCTTGGTTCTTGTGAGCACTGCTCCTCGTCTGAGCTCTATATCTAGAAGCAGTCTCTTTCTGTAGTCTGCCTTACCCTTACCTGATGTTTGCGGATTGCTCCTTACCTTGCTGTGTTGCTTTCGTTGTCTTTTGTGTGGTTTCCCTTTTCCATATTCTTACTGTAGCTCTTGTTTGTATCCTGTATAGGTTACTCCTTCGTTTAGCTGTATGGCAGTGCTTGGGTTGCCTCTCTGCGTGAGTTCTCTTATTCTGGCTATTGTCTGTATCTGTGTATTTGGTCTGGTGACCTTTCGTTGGTGTCTGTGTTTGGCGCTGTGTGCGCGGCCCGAGTGTCAGACCCTTCCAGGACTTCTTTCTATTCTTTTCCCTTCCCTTGTGTGTGATTGAGTTCCAGTTTGGGCTTGCAGCCCGTACACTTGGACTCTGTACGTGTGGGTTCTGGTTCAGCTTTGCAGCCTGTATAAGTGTTCTATTTCCCCTTCCTGTGGTGCTCGCTGGTCTCCCTGTGTGTGCTGGGCTTCGTAGCCCATTGTTACGGTATGGGGTGAGCTTGGTCTGCCCTAGGCCTCGGCCTAGGCCTGTCCTAGGACTTGGCCTAGGCCCAAGGGCTCACGATCAACCTTACAGGATGTTAAATATGTGCTTTAATATTGTAAATCACTGATGTAAATTGCAATCTATCAAATTAATAAATCCAATCCAAAATACTGATGTTTACACAGTAGGTAAGAATATGCAGCTGTACTTTCCCCCAATTGAATACATGGTGCTCAAAACTGTACTCACAAATTTGGGCATACACCCAATTTGTGCGTGCAATTTAATTGAATAATGAGTCACTCAGCGCCAATAATTGAGCGCTAGCAATCATAAGTACATAAGTATTGCCATACTGTGACAGACCAAAGGTCCATCAGGCCCAGCATCCTGTTTCCAACAGTGGCCAATCCAGGTCACAAGTACCTGGGAAGATCCCAAAACAGTATAATACATTTTATACTGCTTATCCTAGAAATAAGCAGTGGATTTTCCCCAAGTCCTTTTTAATAATGGTCTATGGACTTTTCTTTTGGAAGCCATGCAAACCTTTTTTAAACCCTGCTAAGCTAACTGTTTTTACTACATTCTCTGGCAACGAATTCCAGAGTTTAATTACACGTTGAGTAAAGAAATATTTTCTCTGATTTGTTTTAAATTTACTACTTTGTAGCTTCATTGAATGCCCCCTAGTCCTTGTGTTTTTGGAAACAGTAACCAAGCGATTCACGTCTACCCATTCCACTCTACTCATTATTTTACAGACCTCTGTCATATCTCCCCTAAGCCATCTTTTCTCCAAGCTGAACAGCATACATGAAATTTTTAGTGTGTAAGTTGCCGGGTTCTTGAAGCCTGGTTTGGCCGCTGTTGGACACAGGATGCTGGGCTTGGTGGACCCTTGGTCTTTTCCCAGTATGGCGGTGCTTATGTACTTATGAAAAAGGACGTGGCTATGAGAGAGGCATGGGCACATCAGGGGGTGTTCATTTAAGATGCGTGTGCTGTTACAGATTTCAGGGAATATGCACCTAATTTAGGTACAGGGATTTACACCAGGGTTCAGTTAATATAAAGCCTCACTCCCATAATTAGGTGTGGATCCCAGCACTAAGCGCTATTCTAAAAATGGCATCCAACTTAGAGCACCATTTATAGAATAGCATTTCCCCCCCCAAAAATTCTACATATGACGCCTTATGTTGTGCATGTTAATTTGGCCTCATGACCAAATTGCACGCACAATTTATTGATTAACAAGCCAATCAGCACTGATAATTGGTACTTAGCAACCAACTAGTGACATTAATTGGCTTTTAATTAGAATTTATGCGCACCACTTTCTAGGTTTACTTTAATGCAATGCATATAAATTCTAATGGTGCAGCCAAAAAGGGGGGCGTGAAAATGGGCATGAAATAGGTGGGTTGTGGGCGTTTCAAAAAAACTATGCGCACTATTATAGAATGCACCCGATCTGCGCCTAACTTAGGAGCAGGTTTTAGTTGGCCTAAATGGATACGCCAAGAATGGCGCGTGCGCATATTCTATAACCTACGCCTAACTTTAGGCGTTGTTTATAGAATCACGCTAACTGCATGGTTTTTGGGCGCCATTTACTGAATCTGGTCCTTTGCGTATAGTTCCGATCAATATTGGTGGATAGGGCACTGATCTATATAGCACTGCATCTAGACAGATACGTGCTTTGAACATCCAAAGGCCTGGCTTGTATTCCCTGGTTCTTCACTATAGGATCACAGGTTGGATAGCGTCTATTTTCTTCTCTTACTGCACAGCGCTCCTGTAGAGTGACACATAGCTTGGAGCTCTGGAAATTTAGCACTGTGCCGTGGTATTTTTACATTCCATTACTCTGTGTTTTTATTAGCTGGCCATTCTGTTTTTTTTCAGCACATGTTACTAGGGCCGTAATCTTTCTGGAGGTGGAATCAGCTAATCAAATTACAAAATACTGAGAGGATCCTAGCATTACAGCCTACTACCATAATTTATAGAGGCTATGAGGCAGCACTAATAATCTGACACTTCAGCCTCAAGAAAATTATAAAGAGAGCAGGAAAGGGCACACAATGTGTCTGTTTCTCTGATAATGAAGAGGACAAGTAAGACTCACCGTGCACACTGAACCCATGATTCTTCTTATAGACCTGGACCTTGAGAACTCCTTAGACAATACGCTTGTGACAGTGCTGCAGAAAACATTCATGGCCAGCCTCTTCCCTCCAGAGGAAAATATGCTATGGTTATTTATCCTAAGGATTTATTTTCATAGTTTCTAGTTAACTGCAGTCATCTGTGGCAATTAGGAAAACACAACAGTCATACAGACTTTGGGTACTATTGAATTTCCACTTATATGAAGAGGGCTCTGTGGCCCTTTTGCCTGCAAAGGTTACAGGCTTTCAGGACTTTTTGAGGCCTACTGGAAATGCCATAATTTGTCCATCATCCAATAATACTTCCGGCAAATACATGTTCAAAGTGAGGGTTTTTTTATTGGCACGAATGGCATTGAGGAGACCTTCTTAATGACTTTGTCCATACAGGCAGAATATGACATTGTGGGAGTTACAGATTGAGAAGGTAATGACCAAAGACCTTTCAGTATGTGAAATGATCTGTTTTACCCTTTGGGCTATTTTATTATTACCCACTCTGTATGGGTAAAAGTTTGCATGTGATTGAACAATGCATGTACTTTTACCCACAGAGTTGAGGCCACAGAGTTGAGGAACTATTCCTGAGGTAGGGTTGGAAGAACAGTCCTATGGAGGTAATTCTAAAACAGTGCATTGAAATTTGGGTGCCTAGAGGGAGCTCATGCGAACCTACTCTATAAAGGAAAGTAGGCATCATTATAGAATAACAGGTGAAATACGAACCTAGAGGCCAATATTCAGCCCCTGGGAGGCAGGCTGGCTGTCTCACAGCACTGAGCCCGGATATTCAATGTCAGGCCAGTTCAAGATTTTTTGGCCGGCTTTACTGGCTAAGGGGCCCTTTTACTAAGGTGCGGTAGGCCTAACGCTGGCCTACCGTGTGCTAAAAGAGTACTACCACAGGACGTGCTGAGGCATCCTGTGGTAGCGTTCTGCTTAGTGCATGCTAATCCCACTCTGAAAAATATTTTTTATTTGTCAGTGGAGGAGGTGTACCCATAGGCAGAGAGTAGGTGTGCTTGCACTAATCAGATAGCATGGGCACATTACCACGTGCTACCTGATTAGCATGGGAGTAGCACTAGAACCCTTACCACCTCCTAAATAGATGGCAGTAAGGACTTCTGCAGTAATGGTCATGTGCTAGTGAGGAAATTAGCGAGTGGCCATTTTACTGGTACACTAAAGGTGGCCGCAACTCAGGCCACCTTTTAGAGCACCTTAGTAAAAGGACCCCTAAGTTAATATTCAGCGTTGGCCAGTTGAGTTTATAGCAGTCAAAGATAGGCCTGCTAATACACAGTCCAATATGGCCTCTTAGTTTAGCTGGTGAAGCACTGAATATTCATGCCTAGCCTGCTGTATCGCGCGATATAGCCAGTTAGCTATACCTAGATTTAGGTGCCAATTATAGAATAAGCTTAGTTGATATTTCAGTGCTTAAATCTGCATGCATCCACTTATATCAGCTACAACATGGCATAAATTCTGTCGCTTAGATTTAGGCGCACTGGGCCATATTCTATAATTAGGTGCCTAAATTTTGAAACGCCCATAAAACGCCCATTTCCCCGCCTTTAACCATGCCCCTTTTTGCCTGCGCGCATTAGAAGTTTGGCGCACATCATTACAGAATAAGCTTAGTGAATTCTGTGACTAAATTCTAATCAGTGACAATTAGTGCGTGTTATTGTTCGTTAAGTGCTGATATCAGCACTCATTAGCTTGTTAAGCCAATTAAGTTACACGCAGTGAAATAGAATCCACGCCGATTTTGGCACCTAAATCTAAGCGCATTAAATAGAATCTGAGGGTATACGCTGACCGTAAATGTTCAGCAGGAGTTAGCTGGCTATTTCCCACTGAATATTCACGAATAGCCAGTTAAGTGGTATTTAACCGGCTAGGAGCCGTTTTTGGTTGGTTAACTAGTTTTAAATATCAGGGGGCTATAATTCAGCCGTAGAATTGAGCTAAATGCTGGGACCTAAATGTCTGTGATGCGTGCATAATTTATAGGAGTCAGGCTCATTTTCGAAAGAGATGGACGTCCATCTTTCGACATAAATCGGAACATGGACGTCCATCTCCCAGAGACGTCCAAATCAGTATAATCAAAACTTGATTTTGGACGTCTCTAACTGAAGTCCGTCGCAAGGATGTCCAAATTTCAAGGGGGCATGTTGGAGGCGTGGTGAAGGTGGGACTTGGGCGTGCCTAACACTTGGACGTCTTTGAGCCATAATCGAAAAAAGCAAGGACGTCCTAAAGTGGACGTTTTTACCCGGACGTGTTTTTTTATGACTAAGGCACAAAAAGGTGCCCGAAATGACCAGATGACCACCGGAGGGAATCGGGGATGACCTCCCGTTACTCCCCCAGTGGTCACTAACCCCCTCCCACCCTCAAAAAAAATCTTTAAAAATATTTTGTGCCAGCCTCAGATGTCATACTCAGGTCCATGACAGCACATGCAGGTCCCTGGAGCAATTTTAGTGGATGCAGTGCATTTCAGACAGGCGGACCCAGGCCCATACCCCCCCCCCCCCCCACCTGTTACATTTGCGGAGGAAACAGCGAGCCCTCCAAAACCCACCACAAACCCACTGTACCCACATATAGGTGCCCCCCTTCACCCGTAAGGGCTACGGTAGTGGTGTACAGTTGGGGGTAGTGGGTTTTGAAGGGGGTTTTGGGGGCTCAGCACACATGGTAAGGGAGCTATGTACCTGGGAGCAATTTATGAAGTCCACTGCAGGGCCCCCTAGGGTGCCCGATTGGTGTCCTGGCATGTCAGGGGTATCAGTGCACTACAAATGCTGGCTCCTCCCACGTCCAAATGGCTTGCATTTGGACGTTTTTGACATGGACGTCTTTGGTTTCGAAAATCGCCGAAAGTCAAAGACGTCAATGTCTAAGGACATCCAAATCCAAGGACATCCTTAGTATTTTCAAAACGAACGATGGATGTCCATTTTTTTGAAAATACGGTTTTCCCCGCACCCGGATTTGGATGTTTTACAAAGACGTCCAAATCCCAACTTGGACGTTTCTTTCGAAAATGCCCCTGTAAGTGTGAGTCCCTTTCATGCTCCTCCCAGACTCCATCCATATATATGTCTACCTGGAAAGTATTTGCTATGTATGATAGGTGTGTTTTTTTCAACATAGCACTTAGGTAGAATTTTGGCATTTATACACATATGTACACTTGCGTGTTTCATAAATTTTTCTATTTGGTGTATAAATGTAAGCACCCATTGTACAGAATAACCTTCTATGTTCATGGTTTTGCTTAGCTGAAGAAAAAGCAGCTTGACTTTATATAACTCTTTTTCACGTTGAAAGTGTAGAGTATATTGCATAGATCAATGGAACAAACTTCTCTTTACTGAATTTTTTTTGTTCTCATCATTCTTTATTGAGATTTAAAAGTATACAGATATAACAGAAAAAGAAAAGCTAAAGGAGGCACAAGTGACCTGGGTTTTAGGGCCCCCCTCCAAATTTCTTCCCTGGGCCCCGGAATGCCTAACCCTAACCTGGAAACTAATGTGCACTTTTCCTTCCCTGACCTTACCCCACCCACTTTTACCTGCAGAATGGAGGGGGGGGGGGGGGGGGCTGTATTCAAACTAAAGAACTGCATGGGAATGGGGTTAATGGGAATCACATGGTCCCCACAGTAATCCCACAGGGATCCCTTCAAGGTCCATGGGATTCCTGTGGGGATCCCCTCTAGGTCCATGGGGATCCCGTGGGAATGGACGCAGGTTGTGCGGGGTTTCCACGGAAGCGTAATGCCAGGCCAGCCTACCTAGCCTTTCCTTGTGTTTCTAAGCTAGCTTAGCAATTATAATAGTAGTAAACAATTAATGGATATGGTTGATAGCATTGAAATCTCCATAAGCACTGAGAAGGGAAGTTATCAACATGGGCTACTGTTAAGTTGGGTTATTTTACAACAAGTCAGGTTCTTTTAGTACAGGGGATGGGTGGGGATGGAAGAGATTCCAATGGTGACAGGTGGGGACGGGTGAAATTTCTGTCTCCATGCAACTCTCTAATTCAGACCATGTTTATACCTCTGTAGAAGCTTTTGAATACACTGGAGAACAAATTTCAGGACAATATTTGTTTCTTCAACAAATTTGGGTTAATCTAATAGAATTTACAACCCTGAATCAGAATATAGCCTTGCAATATTTCTGTCACACAGGGGTTGGCTGAAATATGTACTTCACTGTCCAAGTCATTTAATTCAAATTGAGTTATTAGATGAGGTCTGATTGTGATGGCTGAAAATCTGGATCATTTTCACTGTCAAAGTCCAGTGCCTCATCTGCTGCTTTGTCATTATCAATGTCTAAAGTATACTGGTCTGGTGGCTTCGGCACAGGAAGACTGTTGTCATGTGAACTGTGATGGCAATTACAATTGTTTTTGGAAGAAAAGCCCAAAACATTTGTCAAACAGAAATAACAATCTGTAACATGATCTTTCTGTTCTCTCCATATCGTTACGACAGCAAATGGCATGGTTGGCTGTGGACCTTTGATCCAAGCTCTCAGATTAACTGCACATGATGCACAGCAAACATGGGGAGCCCAGCTCTTGTCTTGATTACCAACCACTGGAGTTGTTCCGGATGATATTCAAAATGCTGACTGTTGCCAGCTAAATTAGCCTCTATATTCAATGCCAGACCATGTCCAGGCACCAACACTGAATATTAGAATCCAAATGTCATGGGAATGGCCGCCAGAGCCTATACGGGTGCTGGACCCATAAGACAGTTATATGGCCCTGGCTGAATATCAGCTGGGAACCGCATAACTATTGTCGACCCTGAAAGCCCCTCCCCCAATCCCCTTCTTGGCCTCCCAAAGAGACCCCTTCCCTCCAGCCCATAAAAGCCTCTCCTCTCCCTCCCCCCTGGAACAAGGTCTCCCCACCCCAACTCTCCCAAGATCTAGGTAGGCCCCCCGGGTCTACCTGAAGTCCCTGGTGGTCTGTGGGTATTGTTGGGGACAAGAGCTAAGCCCTCTCACTCCTTTCCCTTGCAGTGGGCCTTTGCAAATGGCTGTCGTGACCTCTTGCGGCAGCCATGAATATCGGCCGGATGGTTCTTCTTTGCATTTTTAGACAGAACTCAACGCAAGTGTAGCAGAAAGTGTCAACATGATTAATACATTTTCATGGCATTTCCAGTTTAATTAACCATCAGGTCATGCAATAACTAGCTATTTATCAACTTTTCCTAGAAGCAATTCATAAAAACGGTGCTAAATGATGTCATAATATGTTTAAACTGAATGGCGTTCATTTACTAATGATGTTGTCGTGATGCACGTGTAGTAACAAATTTCTGTAAATATCTGGAAAACCCTACACTCTAGAAAAATGTTGTGGCACTTCTGTGATTTGCATCCAAAAATCTTTAAGAAATACCCAATCTCATTTTGGAAACGTCATGTTGTCCAGTGATATTAACCTATAGAAAACCATCAGGCTATGACATTTCAAGGTATTTTTCACTGTTGCTTCTCTTTTGGGAACAGGACTCCACTTTAGTAGCAGAGATATCTTTTCCAATCTCAGTACATACAGTAGTTTCTGCCAGTTCTCCCCAGATGGTCATGCCAAGGCAGCCAGAAACTGCTTGCCAGTCCCTGGATTGGAGAGGTATCTCTTCTGATGCACATCCTCAGTGCCACTGTTTTGCAGGTAGGGGTCAACATTACAGTGGCAGCCATGTCACCTCCATCACCAGGCTTCAATGTGTTACCTCTAGGTGATGCCCAACACCTACAGTTTTATATGCATTTTTTTCTGCTATCATTCTGTTACCATGCAGTTTTTGGCAGTCTGCACTGTGTAAGGGTTTCTGCTTCCACTAGTGGTACATCTGTGAGTGTTGTTCCATGAAATGTTTACTGGCAGCAAACTATGAAGGCAATTCTCAAAGCATTTACATGAGTAACTAGTGAATTATCCAAGCAAATAGGCTCTCTGGAAACTTCCTGTCCTTAATCTGAATAAAAGTGTGCATGGGGGTACCACAATGATTATACCTTGAGTTGCATTTGGGAGAGGCGTCTTGGATGGGATGAGAAAATTGCAGGGCAGTAATTGGCAGTGTACGCATGCTGATGATTACCGCCTGGTTAACGCATGAGACCTTACTTCTAAATGAATAGGTGGCAATAAGGTCTCAGGCCCAAAATGGACACGCGCTAATTTTTATTTTGCCGCATGTCCATTTTCACCCCCCCCCCCCTCAAAAAGGCCTTTTTTGCAGGCGTGCTGAAAAATGCCCTGCGCTAGTGTAGGTGCATGTTTTGGATGCAGGCAGGTCCAACTACTGGAGTTACCATTGAAGCCCACTCCAACTCATTTGTCCTTGCCATTTTCGGAACACAGACCATTGAGGTCTGCCAGGTATTGGCCCTACTTCCCAATTACTGGAGTTGCTATCTAAGCACCACAGTGTTCCTGCACATCATAGCACATCCACAGCCATGAGGTCATTTTATTTTGTTTAGATTCTATCCTCTTTCTATATAGGGATCTTTTGTTTATCCCATGCATTCTTGAAGTCCAGCACTGATTAAAAATGCAAAGGATAAACACAGAAGATCCTTATATAGAAAGAGGATGGAATCTAAACAAAATTAAATGACCTCTTGGCTGTTGTGTTATAATACAAACAGCGAAAATGAAACAAAGAAAATGAAGGCAGGTAAAGATCATATGGCCTATCTAGTCTGCCCATCCATATCATCTACTATCCCTTCCTCTCCCTTACAAATCCTTTGTACTTGTCCCAAACTGTCTTGAATTCAGATATAGTTTTCATCTCCACCACCTCCACTGGGAGGCCATTCCACATGTTCACAACCCTTTCCATAAAGTAGTATTTCCTTAGATTACTCTTGAGTCCCCTTTTACCTTCATCCTATGTCCCCTCAATCCAGAGCTTCTTTTCAATTGAAAGAGACTTGCTTCTTTTGCGTTTATGCCTCAGAGGTATTTAAATGTCTATATCATATGTCCCCTCATCCACCTTTCTCCCAAAGTATACATATTTAGATCTTTAAGTCTGTCCCCATATACTTTATGATGAAGCCCATTGACCAGTTTAGTAGACACCCTCTGGACTGACTCCACCCTGTTTATATCTCTTTGAAGGTGTGGTCTCCAGAATTGTACACAGTATTCTAAATGAGGTCTCCCTTTTTCCTGCTGGCCATTCCTCTTCCTATGTACCCAAACATCCTTCAGGTTTTTGCTGTTGCCTATTTTACCTGTTTGGCCACCAGAAGTTCATCAGGTACAATCACCCCCAAGTCTCACTCCTCTTTCAAGCACAGAAGTACTTCACCCCCTAAACTGTACCATGGCACTCCCTCAGGTTTTTGTAGTTTAAATGCATGACCCTGCATTTCTTTTTAGCATTTAGCTGCCAAATTCTGGACCTTTCTTTAGGCTTTGCTAGGTCCCTCCTTATGATATCTTTACCTCTACGTTACCTTGCCTTTCCATTTCTCATTCCCTCAAATCCTTTCCATTAAACCCTCCATTGTTTATTTCTCTTTCTAAGTGTTCTACTATTTACTTTTCCTGCTTCTCTTGCATCTCTTTTGAGATTGCATTTTTTTTCATTTTCAGAATTGATCTGTATTTTAAATTGCATACCACTTAGCAGCACTTTGAGCCCCTTCTGCAAAGTGGTGGTAAACCCATAGGCTTACCACTCGCTCAAAAGGAAGTACCGCTGGGCTACCGCAGCAGCCCGGCAGTACTTTCCACCCCCGACGCATCCAGTGGGTAAAAAATCCCCCATCGCATGGCCATGCAGTAAGAGTTCTCCCATTGAGATGGTGATAAAGACTCCCATGCTAACCCGGCAGTAACCGGGCAGCACACGGCGATGCCCAAGTACTCCTGGATTCTGCCGCGCAAGCCATTTCTGGGGTTTTTCTTTTTCCCCTGAAAATGGTGCACGCTTGGGGTGGGACTACCGCCGGTGGCCATGGTGGGCCAGCAGTAGTCCCGAAAGTGCGAGAGGTAAGCCCATGTTGGGCTTACCGTCGCTCAGTAAAAAGGCCCCTAAGTGTATTCTGTAACACACTGCACCTAAATTTTAATGCATGCAGGCAAAAAGGGGTGTGGTTATAGGTGGAATTTACACTGTTATAGACCCCTCTGCGCCTAAATCTATGCACCGGGATTTATACCATACTTTTGTTGATGCAAATGGAGGCAAGTAGTTTTATTTATTCATTCATTCATTTGGAATACATGCCTATCCATGTGACCAAATTTGGTTGTGTCCATTTAGGCCATGTTTTTCTTGGTGTAAATCCCAACACTTAAATTAGGTGCAGATCGGATATATTCGACAATAATGTGCATAGATTGCAGAAACACCCATGCCCAGCCCATGGCCAAACCCCCTATTCAACTAGAATATAAGTACACCATGTTACAGAATACTCTTAGCGAGTTGGCACGTAATTCTAAATTAAAGCCAAGTGGTACTGATATTGCTTGTTAACATCTGATTAACAGCACTGATTAGCTAGTTAACCAATTAAATTACGTGCATTTTTATAGAATATGTTTCGATTTCCACACGGAAATTAAGGTGTCATATATAGAATTCCGGGGATAATTTATAGTATTCTATAAATTACATGTGTAACTAGCAGGCTCATTTTTGAAAGAGAAGGATGTCCATCTTCCAACATAAATCAGAACATGGACGTCCATCTCCCAGAGACGTCCAAATTGGTATAATCGAAAGCCGATTTTGGACGTCTCCAACTGCTGTCCGACGCAAGGATGTCCAAATTTCAAAGGGGGGTGTCAGAGGTGTAGCGAAGGCGGGACTTGGGCGTGCCTAACACTTGGACGTCTTTGACCCATAATTGAAAAAAGCAAGGATGTCCATGACGAACACTTGGACATTTTCACCCGGACGTGTTTGTTGTATGAATAAGGCACAAAAAGGTGCCAAAAATGACCAGATGACCACCGGAGGGAATCGGGGATGACCTCCCATTACTTCCCCAGTAGTCACTAACCGCCTCCCACCCTCAAAAAAATCTTTAAAAATATTTTGTGCCAGCCTCAGATATCATACTCAGGTCCATGACAGCACATGAAGGTCCCAGGAGCAGTTTTAGTGGGTACTGCAGTGCACTTCAGAAAAGTGGACCCAGGCCCATACCCCCCTACCTTGTAGAGGAAACAGTGAGCTCTCCAAAACCCACCACAAACACACTGTACCCACATATAGGTGCCCCCTTCACCCGTAAGGGCTATGGTAGTGGTGTACAGTTGTGGGTAGTGGGTTTTGGGGGAGGTTTGGGGGCTGAGCACACAAGGTAAGGGAGCTACGTTCCTGGGAGCATTTTATGAAGTCCACTGTAGTGCCCCTAGGGTGCCCGGTTGGTGTTCTGGCATGTCAGGGGGACCAGTGCACTAGAAATGCAGGCTCCTCCCACGTTCAAATGGCTTGCATTTGGACGTTTTTGGTTTTGAAAATCGCCGAAAGTCAAAGACGTCCAAATCCAAGGACATCCAAATCTAGGGACGTTCAAATTTAAGGACGTCCTTGGATTTGGATGTTTCTGACGGTATTTTCGAAACGAAAGATGGACGTCCATCTTTTTTGAAAATAGGGTTTTCCCCACCCCCGGATTTCGACATTTTGCAAAGACGTCCAAATCGCAACTCAGACGTTTCTTTCGAAAATGCCCCTCTAGGAGACACATCTATGTTCCATCCATAGGTACACCCCCTTGTAGTTAGGCACTGTGGAACTTAGGCACCTCCTTATAGAATAGCATCTAGTGCATATTGGGGCCCTTTTACAAAGTGTCAGTAAGCCCAACACAGGCTTACTGCATGTTATCCAGGAACTATCACTGGCCTAATGCGGCCATCAGCGGTAGTTCTGGTTTGAGCACACACCATTTCTGGTGCTCCAGAACATTTTTTAATAGTGTGATGCTAGCCCGGCGGTAATCGGGCATCATCATGCTTCCCGGTTACCACCGGGTTACTGCAGGAACCCTTACCACCACCTCAGTGAGTGGCTGTTAGTGCTCTCCACCACATGGCCAATTTTTATAGGGGCTTTTTACCCGCTGTGGTAAAGAGGGCCCTGGCACGTGGGAAAAACAGCCCCCACCGTTACTGCAGAGCCCCTTTCCCTGCAGCTTAGTAAAAGGACCCCATAGGCACCTAACTGTTCATTAATGGCACCTTTGAGGCCTCTAACTGCTGCCTACCTCTAGACACCACTATAGTATTGAGCCGAAAGCCGTCTTCAGTAACCATCCTAAGTCAGATTGCAATTATGACATTCTTTGTTCAACTCCGTTGAATCACTTTGCAGTTTATTTATGTTTCCTTTCAAACCTGTTTCATTCACACTGTTCACGGTTTCTTTCCAAAAACCTAGAGTCCACATTGTCCACTGAGACAGGAATGAGTCAGGAACCTTCAGAGTGACATAAAAAAAATTTATTTCTCATGTGCACAAAAAAAAAAGAAAAGAAAACTCAAACAAAACTGAAGCGGTGATCAAAACCATGTGGCTCCAGCCAAAGACCATCAAATTAACTTTTTGCCTCAGACATGGCCTATGCATCAGTCCTGGCCAGAGGTGGGTTCCTCCAGTTCATATATAGTTGCCTATTCCTCCTTTACCATATATATATTTTTTTCTTTCTTTCTTCTATTTTTTTAAATAAATTTGTACACAGTTTCTTTCCTGTTTCTAAATCTTGTGTGTCTTGTGACCCCAGTAGAAATTGAGCTTTATAATGTTTTAATAGCTTTCTCTAAGTTGCCAAGAGAAGACCACACTGCAAGGGATACAGTACAAAGTCTCCTTTGTCCCAGGAAAGTGGGTCCAGTGTTCTGGCTGCGGGAACAGCACCAGTTGCTTGTCTCCCTTTGTCCCTTAGGTCAAGAGTTGCATCTGATTGCATAAAGACAGTTCAATGAAAACAACATTCTTAAATAATACAAACAGTATAAAACCCTCTGTAGGAATTTTATTGATGCAATTTCTTTTCCCATCATCCTCACGTCCATGTTTGTAATATTAGTTCTGAAGCCTTTCTTTTTTTTTTTTTTTAAGTTTATTTTAATGTTTCAATATCCATTGGGTAAGCTAGCGTGATCAAGCATGCAGATTTGTCCACAATAAAATAGAGTGGGGTTCATTGCCACTAAAACATCTAAGGGTCACAAAACCAGAGGCTTCATGAAGGTGCCACCAATGGCTTGGCCCTTTGTCCCTACCCCATCCCATTCCCCACAATACCCCTCCCCCCACACACACCTCCTTAAAGCACAGGATGTCTCACAACAAATGCAGAATGAAGAACACAGTGGAGACAAACTCTGGGACCAACAAAAATGAAGTCCTCAGATTCAGGCCAAAGCCAACAAAACACTGTGACTCTTGATCATTCTAGCAAGCACATTGTACACAGCTTTTTGTTTTGTCAAATAAAAATGAAAAGTTGACATGTATTTATTAATTATATATATCAGTGGGGGTTTTTTTTTTTCTTTTTTGGGGAAAAAGAGTGTACGGGTGAGCAGAACACATGAAAAATAGAGACTGGAAAAATATGAAAGCGGAAGGAAAAAACAAGAGGAAAAGAGAGTCAGTGTGTTGGAACATTTTGTCTTAATTTTTTTTTGCATAGCGATTATCTTTCCTTTTCAGTTATCTTACTTTTAAAACCATGGGTTAAACAAAAACAAGTAGCACAGGGCCTGGGCTGTCTGCAATTTTGCCTGAGGCCTTGTGCCAGTCACTAGGGATCCAAAAGCATGCTGTTCTCCAGTTTGTGGGTCTTTTTTCTTCCAGTGAGTGCCAGGAGACTCATGACATACCAACAATGTGTGCTTTATCTACAAGATGAGGGGGGTCATTTTAACACCTAGGATGGCAGAGATGATGGCGAGCTTATTTACAAAGAGAACTGCCCTTTGAATTAACACACATTACCTTTCTACAAAGCAGCAAGTGTTTCTTCTTCTTTTTTTTCTGTTTCATTTATTTCTTTTTTTTGCAAACAAAATTAAATAATGGCTAGGATTTGTGTTCTCCTGTGTCATCCTGTCTAATGGAATCTATATGAATGTTGATAGTTTCCTTCCTTTCCGCATAATCTTACCACATAAATTCCAGTGTCGGCTAGCAGACTTGTAGATATAATACTGCTTTTACATGCGTACACATACTGTAACGTGAAAACAAAACCAAGAGAGTCTTTGGCAAATGTAGTCAGTACATTCGCACGGGAGGTTCCAGGAAAGAGGGAACGAGAGATGCTGGTGGCTATGGCATTGCCCCTCACAAATATTCAATAGGGATATGCACATGGGGGAAATTCTATATATGGCGCCTTAAAAATCAGCACCATAAAACCAAACGGTTAGCGTGATTCTATAAACTATGCCTAAAGTTACGCGTAGTTTATAGAATATGCTCACGTGCCATTCGTGCAACTGAAATTTAGGCGCACCCATTTAAGTCACCTAAAACCAGGCCTAAATACCTGCACCTAAGTTAGGCACAGATCAGTTGTATTCTATAAGTGTGCATAGTTTTTTGAAATTACCACAACCCGCTCATTCCAAGCCTATGGCCATGCCCCCTTTTTGACTGTGCACATTAGAATTTACGTGCACCGCATTATAGAATAGACCTAGAAAGTTGTGCACGTTGATTCTAATTAAAGCCAATTAGTGCCATTAATTGGTTGTTAAGTACCAATTATTAGCGCTGATTGGCTTGTTATTCAATTAAGTTGTGCACGTAATTTGGCCATTTAGAGGATGGCAAATATTTTTGCTCATTCCTGTTTTGTTTGGACTTGTTTCCCAGTTTCCAGTTATTGTCTTCAATGTGTTTCACACTTTCATTTCAATAAATAAAACATTTTAACACATTAGAATTTTTTTTTAGCACACAATGGGAGTATTTTACTAAACATTAACACATGTATCTGCAGCAGGGCCCATAGGAATACAAATTTCAAATTTCATTAGTAATTTCATATACCGCTAAAAGGAAATCCATCTAAGCGGTGTACAATAAATGTAGATAGGATAGAAGAAAGATAAAGGGGAGAGAGAGAGGAAGAAGCAATTTGACAGATATGAGACAACTCATAGAGGGGAATCTCCAGAGACCAAGACACCATTGCCCCACGTACCCAGCATAATCAGAGGGGAGTAGGGCCCAGGGCTGCCAAGAGGGGGGGCAAAATCCCCAGGCCCGGCCTCCAAGAGGGGGCCTGAGCCTGGCACCGACAAGCTTTTTCCTGTCTGCCTGCTTCTGGGTCTGTCCTCTTCCCTGCTCCTGCATGCTGCCCAGGACCTTTATGATTGCATTAGTGTGATATCAAGGACAGGAGCAGGAGAGGAAAGACCATGGAAGCAGGCAGGAAGGAAGAGGCTTACCGGTTTCAGGCCTGGGCCCCTCCTTGGGAGCGTAGACAGAAAAGTAAGGGGCAGGCGGGTAGGAGGGAACAGCAGCATGAGTGGGGGATGGCAGCGCAAGTGGGGCATGGGTGGCGCATGGAGGTCCAGTTCTGTCCCAGGCCCGGTTGTGTCTCTCGGCGGCCCTGGTAGGGCCGAAGGCTGCAACAAAAAGATGAGTCTTCAATTTGATCTTAAAAGCAGACAAGCTAGTTTCTAGACGCCGAGAAGAGTATTCTAGAGATGAGGGCCTACTATACTAAATGGGTCCTGAGGTAAATAACATGTGTTAACCTTTAGTAAAAGACCCCCTAACTGACTTAACACACGTTGAAAGCATGATATATTGATTAAGCATGCACTGTGATTTGTAAGGAGTGCTAATGAATCGAACATGTGATCATGAATTCACATCCTTAATATTCAACTTTCTCATCACATATTTTTCCTGCTATTACATACTCTGGTTACCAGAATGGTAGCTTATCATTTCTTATCATCCATTGGTTTTAACTTTTGCTATTTAATACTCCAGAGCAACTATGATTTTCATGGGAAGCAAAATATAGCATGCAAAGTAATGTGCTATGAGAGAAAATATATTCACATATGTCTTCTGAATGTTTCATATGGGTATCCTGAAAACCAGACCTGCATGGAGTCATGAGGATGGGATGTGGGAAGCACTACTACAGTACACTGGGGTTGAAAGCCTTAAAAATGTCCTTGAAAGGTGACAATATTAGTTTCTCCCTGTCTCTCAGGTTCTTACACTAGTCGCTACATCCATTCTGCAGCAAGTTGCTTCAAGCCCTATCCTTTAACATATAAGAAGCAGGGCTATGGACTCTATGAACAAAGTCATAAGTGATTAAAAATGCCCACCTCCTTCCAAATCCTTACCACAACTAAGCGAACCCTCTCCGGAGGAAGCTGGGTATTAAATGTTGCCCTCTCTTTTTTTCTTTGTATCTGGAAAAGAATGGGACCTTTCTTTTAAAGACAGATCCCCTGCTTCCCTGAGCCTGCCAGGTGCAACAGAAATATTTGCATTTAATCAGCTAGAGCTCTGCAGCTACACAAAACTCCCCACAGCTGGAGATGCTTACAGGAATACTACAAAGGCTATGTGACAGGGGAGGGTTCAAATGTGTGCTGAAGCATGGAATGAATTCTAGACAGAAATGCTCTTGTCCAATGGCATTCTTGTTACAAGGAAGATGATAGCTGTCTGGGAATGGAAGCTTCAGAAATATATTCCGATATTGGCATGTACCATATAAGAGTCAAACCAGTTTTGTAATTTTTTAACTGGAGCTTTGCTGAAAAGCTCTTCTCTAACTGGGTACCTTTAGGACTCTATTCTATAACAAAACCAAAACTCCTAGATTTACGTCAGCCATATAGCTGAAGTGAGCGAAGGTGCCTAAGTGTAGCAGGGACATGTGTAACTTTCAGTACTCTGTAAGTTATGCGTATATGCGGAAGCTCCGCCTACGCCCTGTCAATGCTTCGCCCCTGTGTATAACCCTTTACAAATATGCACTATGTAAATTGTGCGGGTATTTGCAGAATAGCATTTAGGCAGCATATTGGCACATATGTAAATACATGTCATCATTCTAAACATTAGCAAACCAAAAAAGAAGAAGCCCACAGGGCTGTCAAGAATGGTACAGGTGTGCTTTATTTATGACCTGACACGGGCTATGTTTCAGCGTGAAACAACGCCTGCCTCAGGGGTCAATTCTAAAATATAAAGAAAGTAATTTTCACATTACATAGTGAAGACTCATCAAACAATGTAAATAAAATGAAAACTCATGTGATTAGTGTTTATTTGCAGGTAAGTTTTGGTGTCTATCATTTCATCATCTCTTCTTTGCTATTTTACCCACACGTTGGCGTATTGTTACATTTTGTCACATGGAGGGGCATTTTCGAACGGGGATGCACATCTCTAAGGGCGCCCATCTCTGAGGATGTCCTTGCGAAGGGGCAGAGCATCCCGTATTATTGAAACAAGATGGGCGTCCATCTTTCATTTCGATAATAAGAGATGGTCAACCTAAATGTTGAGATGGTCGACCTTAGAGATGGATGACCTTGGTTTTCGCCGATAATGGAAACCAAGGACGCCCATCTCAAAAATGACCAAATACAAGCCCTTTGGTCATGGAAGGAGCCAGCATTCGTAGTGCACTAGTCCCCCTCACATGCCAGGACACCAACTGGGCACCCTAGGGGGCACTGCAGTGGACTTCACAAATTGCTCCCAGGTACATGTGAGCCCCCCAACCCTCCCCCCCCAAACCCACTACCCACAATTGTACACCACTACCATAGCCCTAATGGGTAAAGGGGGGCACCTAGATGTGGGCACAGTGGGTTTCGGGTGGGTTTTGGAGGGCTCACATTTACCACTACAAGTGTAACAGGTGTGTGTGTGGGGGGGGATGGGTCCACCTGCCTGAAGTGCACTGTACCCACTAAAAACTGCTCCAGGGAGCTGCATACTGCTGTCATGGAGCTGGGTATGACATTTGAGGCTGGCATAGAGGCTGGAAAAAATGTTTAAAAAATTTATTTTTAGGGTGGGAGGAGGTTGGTGACTGCTGGGGGAGTAAGGAGAGGACATTCCCGATTCCCTCTGGTGGTCATCTGGTCAGTTTGGGCAACTTTTTGAGGCTTGGTCGTGAAAAACAATTGGACCACGTAAAGTCGGCCAAATGCTTGTCAGGGACGCCCTTCTTTTTTCCATTATTGGCCGAGGACACCCATCCCTTAACCACGCCCCCGTCCTGCCTTCGGTACACTGCCGACATGCCCCCGTGAACTTTGGTCGTCCCTGCGACGGAAAGCAGTTGAAGACACCCAAAATCGGCTTTCCATTATGCCGATTTGGGTGACCCTGAGAGAAGGATGCCCATCTCCCGATTTGTGTTGGAAGATGGGCGTCCTTCTCTTTCGATTATGCCGCTGTTAGCCTTTATTAACACACATTTAAGATCATTATATATTTTTTTTCACAGTGATGAATGTGAGCACATTTTCACATACATTCTTTGGATCATCTTATATGTTTTTTGAGTTATGAATGTCACATCTATGTAGGGTGAATTTATGACATATCAGGTTGTATTCATGTCTCGTCCTTTTGGCGTACACACATCACCCTTTATCGGACTGTCTTATTTGGTTTCTGGCCAGAGTACAGTTTTCATTTAATTTACATTGTTTGATGAGTCTTCACTATGTAATGTAAAAATTGTTTTGTTTATATTTTAGAATTGACCCCCTAAGGCAGGCATTGTTTCATGGAGAAACACGGCCCATGTTGGGTCATAAATAAAGCACACTTGTACCATTCTTAAGAGCCCATTGTACTTCTTCTTTTTTGGATTGCTGGTGTGTGTACTTTGACCCTCTCCATTGTATGCATCATTCTAAACATAATAATTATCAAAGAAAGTGAGCCTAATAACAGTATAGGTTCAGCAAGTAAAAAATGGAAAAACGGGGGGAAAAGACCTTAGAAAGTCGTGACCCACAGCAACAATGCTGGAACTTTCCAAACTTGGTAGTCACAGTTCAACTTAAGTACATAAGTATATAAGTAATGCCACACTGGGAAAAGACCAAGGGTCCATCGAGCCCAGCATCCTGTCCACGACAGCGGCCAAGCCAGGCCAAGGGCACCTGGCAAGCTTCCCAAACGTACAAACATTTAATACATGTTATTCCCGGAATTGTGGATTTTTCCTAAGTCCATTTAGTAGCGGTTTATGGACTTGTCCTTTAGGAAACCGTCTAACCCCCTTTTAAACTCTACCAAGCTAACCGCCTTCACCACGTTCTCCGGCAACGAATTCCAGAGTTTACTTACGCGTTGGGTGAAGAAAGATTTTCTCCGATTTGTTTTAAATTTACTACACTGTAGATTCATCGTATGCCCCCTAGTCCTAGTATTTTTGGAAAGCGTGAACAGACGCTTTACATCCACCTGTTCCACTCCACTCATTATTTTATATACCTCTATCATGTCTCCCCTCAGCCGTCTCTTCTCCAAGTTGAAAAGCCCTAGCCTCCTTAGTCTTTCATCATAGGGAAGTCGTCCCATCCCTGCTATCATTTTAGTTGCCCTTCGCTGCAATAATCATTGGTCAGAAATACTCCCGATCCAACCTATATGTGTTTTGGCAACATTTTAAATGTATTTGATTTTTGTTTGCTTAAGTGTGCAAAAATAACGTGATTGCAAGATCAAAATGCTCCATTATATTGCTATGATCAAAAATGTAAAAAAAAGCAACTTAGCTGACTAAGCAAAACTGCGTGCAACGTCTCAGGCAGGCATCCAAACCCGACGGACCTGTTTCACCATGAGGCTTCTTCAGGGGATGGAGGACGCCAAAGTCCTGACTACAGATCACTGCTCCAGAAGCTCTATAGGAGAACCTCTCTGAAAACTCTAGGCTGTACTGCTGCAAAACACATATAGGTTGGATCGGGGGGGGGGGGGGGGGGGGGGGTTCTGACCAATGATTAAAGAAACTGAACTGTGACTACCAAGTTTGGAAAGTTCCAGCATTGTTGCTGTGGGTCACGACTTTCTGAAGTCCTTTTCCCCTGTTTTTCCATTTTTTACTTGCTGAACCTATACTGTTATTAGGCTTGCTTTCTTTGATAATTGTTGTGTTACATAGGCTCGAAGCGAGCTCCCCTTTGATCTCTGTTACTTAGTCATTCTAAACATATACAGTGGTGGAAATAAGTATTTGATCCCTTGCTGATTTTGTAAGTTTGCCCACTGACAAAGACATGAGCAGCCCATAATTGAAGGGTAGGTTATTGGTAACAGTGAGAGATAGCACATCACAAATTAAATACGGAAAATCACATTGTGGAAAGTATATGAATTTATTTGCATTCTGCAGAGGGAAATAAGTATTTGATCCCCCACCAACCAGTAAGAGATCTGGCCCCTACAGACCAGGTAGATGCTCCAAATCAACTCGTTACCTGCATGACAGACAGCTGTCGGCAATGGTCACCTGTATGAAAGACACCTGTCCACAGACTCAGTGAATCAGTCAGACTCTAACCTCTACAAAATGGCCAAGAGCAAGGAGCTGTCTAAGGATGTCAGGGACAAGATCATACACCTGCACAAGGCTGGAATGGGCTACAAAACCATCAGTAAGACGCTGGGCGAGAAGGAGACAACTGTTGGTGCCATAGTAAGAAAATGGAAGAAGTACAAAATGACTGTCAATCGACAAAGATCTGGGGCTCCACGCAAAATCTCACCTCGTGGGGTATCCTTGATCATGAGGAAGGTTAGAAATCAGCCTACAACTACAAGGGGGGAACTTGTCAATGATCTCAAGGCAGCTGGGACCACTGTCACCACAAAAACCATTGGTAACACATTACGACATAACGGATTGCAATCCTGCAGTGCCCGCAAGGTCCCCCTGCTCCGGAAGGCACATGTGACGGCCCGTCTGAAGTTTGCCAGTGAACACCTGGATGATGCCGAGAGTGATTGGGAGAAGGTGCTGTGGTCAGATGAGACAAAAATTGAGCTCTTTGGCATGAACTCAACTCGCCGTGTTTGGAGGAAGAGAAATGCTGCCTATGACCCAAAGAACACCGTCCCCACTGTCAAGCATGGAGGTGGAAATGTTATGTTTTGGGGGTGTTTCTCTGCTAAGGGCACAGGACTACTTCACCGCATCAATGGGAGAATGGATGGGGCCATTTACCGTACAATTCTGAGTGACAACCTCCTTCCCTCCGCCAGGGCCTTAAAAATGGGTCGTGGCTGGGTCTTCCAGTACGACAATGACCCAAAACATACAGCCAAGGCAACAAAGGAGTGGCTCAGGAAGAAGCACATTAGGGTCATGGAGTGGCCTAGCCAGTCACCAGACCTTAATCCCATTGAAAACTTATGGAGGGAGCTGAAGCTGCGAGTTTGCCAAGCGACAGCCCAGAACTCTTAATGATTTAGAGATGATCTGCAAAGAGGAGTGGACCAAAATTCCTCCTGACATGTGTGCAAACCTCATCATCAACTACAGAAGACGTCTGACCGCTGTGCTTGCCAACAAGGGTTTTGCCACCAAGTATTAGGTCTTGTTTGCCAGAGGGATTAAATACTTATTTCCCTCTGCAGAATGCAAATAAATTCATATACTTTCCACAATGTGATTTTCCGGATTTAATTTGTGATGTGCTATCTCTCACTGTTACCAATAACCTACCCTTCAATTATGGGCTGCTCATGTCTTTGTCAGTGGGCAAACTTACAAAATCAGCAAGGGATCAAATACTTATTTCCACCACTGTACATGCAAACTGCGAGTGCCCACATTACATGCAAACCACATGAAGAACAGTTCTATAAACTAAGGGCCCAGTATTCAGACTGTGGGAGTTAGCCCGGCTAACTCCTGCAGTCAGAGCTGAGTCTGGATTTTCAATGCCGGGCAGTTTCCAGTGACCAGCATCAGATATCTGGTTTAGTTTTTGGCCAGTTCAAACTTAACTGGCCAAGCCAATATTCAGCGCTGGCTGGTTAATTTTGAACTAGCCAAAGATATTCCAGGTATTTATGTGGCCAAACATGGCCACCAAACTCACATTGAAAATCAGTGGATAGCCAGTTATATCACGTGATATAACTGACTATCCGCTAGCTGCTAATCACAACTTTTCAGCGGGTCATGGCCAGCCATGTCCCGCTGAAAATGCACAGGTGGTCAGTTATAAAGAATTTAACTGGCCAGGTGCCGATCCTGGCCAGTTAAATGCATTTGAATACCAGGGGGCTAATGCCCACATTTACCTGCCCCTTATGCGCATGATTAGAATACCAGCAGTTTTGCTCGTAAATTTACACTTTCCCGTGAAAGTGCCAGCAACTATTCAGTAATGGTGCACAGAAATGACATAGCTTGTAAATGCAAAGGTAGTATACACATGGGTGGGACATGGGCGGGGCTTTTCCTTACTCATGTACCTTCAGAATACTGTAAGCTACACACGTCCCTGTCACATTTACATGCCTGCAATTAAAGCCAGGCACATAAATATTAGGCACACCGATTCCGGATTATGTTAGCATTTTATAATGCCATCTGTGTGCCTAGGTTCCATTATAGAATAGGCTTCTATCGTTCATCCTCAGAACATCTAAATAGAGGCATTCAGGTGTACAATTGCCCCATATTGATTTCGCCCAAGCTGCAGGAAAGGCTGGTGGTACTTTAGAGACCGTTTTTGAAAGTGCACGCTTTTACAAATGCTTAGTCTATAAGATGCCACCAACTTTTGCTATTTTTGCTGTCACAGGAAGACAAACATGGCTACCCCTCTGGAAGTTTTAATTCTCAAGAGCTGGTATTCACCAGTCAGATGGTCCTTGCCATATGATTTATTTTTAGAGAAGAACCACCTTGAGCTTCTAAATTAATTTTCTGAGTCAGTAGCTGGATGTTCAAAGAAATGGTTGGTAAGGCATAAGCTTAGCAGATAAGACCTGGAAGCCAGATCAGGTAGACAGGAAAACAGCAAGTGTGACCTTCCACCTTAAAGCCTTCTCTACCTGCTGGAAAAATAATTTTTTGGGCCTGATATTCAGCCAGACACAGGCAGCGTGCTTGCTGTCCATCACCGGTGTTAAACCTGGATACTCAATGCTGGGCCGTTTCTGGCAACTAGCGTTGAAAATTCGGGTTTATGTTGGCTGCTAAAAAGTTAACTGTCTATGCCGGTATTCAGTTCTTTTAGCGGTCAATGATAGGCCTGCTATTTATGCAGCCTATTTTGACTATTCAATATATGCTATTTAACTGGCCAGGAGCCGTTCCTGATCGGTTAAATAGTTTTAAGTATTGGGGAGTTTATGCCTTCAGATGCCCATCTATTGGGAAATGATTCTTTCAGTCCTGAAGACCCTCTTTAACCTAATTGTCTATAAACCTTTATTCCCTTTGGGGCTCATATTCAGACTGTGGGAAGGAACCCAGCTAACTTCTGCAGTCGGTGGTCAGCCCAGATATTCAATGCTGGGCTGTTTCTAGTGACCAGCATTGAATATCCGGTTTATTTTGGGGCGGTTTAAATTTAACCGGATAAGTTGATATTAGGAGATAGCCAGTTATGTTTAAACTGGCCAAAGATATTCCAGTTATTTAAGCGGCCCAATGTGGCCTTTTATAATAGCCGGCTATGTGCTGAATATTTGGGGATAACTGTCTATATCACGTGATATGTCCAGAAATCTTTTAGCTGCTAACCAGGTATATTCAGTGGGGGATAGCCGGCTGTCCCCACTGAATATCGTCGAATAGCCGGTTAAATGGTTTTGAATATAGGAGGGCTTGTGTCTAGTCTTTCACTTGGGAGATGAAACTGTTATTAACAAAGTTCTATTAAAAGATGAACTATCAATTGTTCAATAGAATATGACAGCATAAGTTTATTTTTCCACAGTGGAGGGGGTTAGGGGAGTTCCCGTGGTGAGACAGAATAAAGAATGGGTGTTTATCTTTACACTATTGGGAGGTGGATCCTTCGTCAGTACAGATTCTCTATGGAACCCTGTGTCACTAGAGATGACAAGAGAAACCAAGAAGTAATTGAATTCCTCCTTGGCGTACAGTAAGAGATCACCCCAGCAACATTGCTACCAACTACAGGAGCACATGGCCACTCCACAGCAGTAGCCACAGTGACATGACAAACTGTGCCTTGCAAAATCTCCCCAGTGGGCCTAGCCTTCTATTTGGTTACCCTTGCCTACCTTTCGTTAAATGCAAAGGCAAAGACTTACATGGCTGTTTCTAAGCTTGATAGCATCTAATGAGCAATTGTTTGTACTATGTAGGAAAAGGAGATGCAACTGAAATCAGACAATTCTTATACTCTTACATTCTGCCATTAGCCTGGCAAGAACTAGCCAATTGTAACCTGAACCTTGGCCTTCATTAAGTGCCGCATTTTCCTTTTTTTTTTTTCTTTCTTTTTTTTGCTTATACTTGACAAAAACGTTTATGTCACACATGGATATTTCTGATTTCCTTCCTCCCTCCTCTCCTCCCCCCCCCCCCCGACTGTGTAATATCCATATTGCTTCTCTCAAGGAACAGCCTAGGGTGCTGTTCTGTCCTCTACAATAAGACCTTCAAGCAGTAGTGCAAAACAGGGGGGAAGAGCAAGCGTGTGACAGGCAAACACTGCCAGAATTGTCTTTGATCTGAGGGTTTCTTCATTTCTTTTTTTGTAGAAAAATTGTTCATTTTTTTTACAGATCTTCATGATAAAGCATAAAAATGGAGTATATTTATACATATATATATATATTTATATATTTCTTAATTATTACTTTTTCTCTTTAGTAGTCGGTTGACATTGTTAAGTCCTCCTGTCTTTTAGTTGTTGGCTTTTTTTTTTTTTTAAATCTCTGAGTTGATTGTGTTTCACAGGAATTATTTCGCTCTCCCCGGGAGATGGTGTGATGTACTGTGAGGCAGTTTACCAACAACAGCGTAAAGGATGCAACGTAGGAGATAGCAGACCAAAGGAAAGGAGGAGAATGATGAAAAACACTAAGAGACTGGAAGGGGATTTTTGATAACATCTTATCCTTTTTTTTTCCTTTCCATGCTTCCCTTCCGGAAAAAATAGTTTATTTGCACTGTCTGAAGTCATATGGTCACCAGGATTACTTTTTTCATAAGATGAAATATTGAATCAGAAGCAAAAAAAACAGAACAACACATAATTCCCTTTTTCCTCAAAGGATCCGCTCTTTTTGCTGGCTACATACATTGTATTGTAGTGCTGTCTGGATGAAATTTTCCACTGCCTTTGGAATTTTTCAGTTTTGCCCTTCACATGACAGCAAGTTGAAGGAGGAAGGTGAGGCTTAATCTGGATTTGCCATTATCAATTTGAAGGACTCCATCAGTAGAAGATGAACTGATCTGATATCCATTCAGGTGCTCTTCTTGGAACCAGCTCTTGATGAAGCAGCTGAGGAGTATCTTTAGTTGTTGATGCTTTTGGGGTACAATTGGGAGGAGGTGGGTGAGGCTTCGGAAGGGGAGGAGTGCTGCGATCTTCATCCCACTCATATGGAGAAGGTTGGTCAGACAGGTACAATATGGAGGCCTAAGTTGTCGCCCTGCAGTTTCATGTGGTTTCCATGGTAACTAGTGGCGGTCATAGGCAGTGGCAGCAGTGGGAGGTGCGGAGCCCCTGGATGTGGCACTATAATAATAAGGGGAACCTGAAAGTTAACACAGGAGAAGAATGGACTGGTTGAAAGGACAAACAGTAAAAACAAAACAAAACAAAATAATAATAATAATAATAATAAAGAAAAGAAAAGGAAAAATAGAAAAAAGGGTTTTGTGATGTGAAATATCTAGGGCCAGAGCTAGCTGGAGAAACAAGAAAGCTAATTTATTTTGTTGGACAAACACACACATTCAGGGCCACTGAGAGATATAGTCGGGCCCGGGGCAGGACCACCAACTGCCCCCCCCCCCGTGTCCTGGGTCACCATGCCGCGCACCCCTCCTTTACCTTCCTGTGTCTGACTGCTCCTCCCTCGGTCTGTCATCTCCTGCTCCTGTGTGCCGGTACCTGGATGATTGCATTAATGCGATAACCCGGGTCACCAGGGTTATTGTGTTAATACAAACACCCAGGTCCTGGCACACAGGAGCAGGAGAGAGACACACCCAGAAGCAGGCAAGCAGGAAGAAGCGTGCTGGAGCCGGGCCCCCATTGGAGGCCAGACCTGAGAATTTTGCCCCCCCCCCCCTCTCAGCAGCCCTGCACACATCATTCGATGTACTACACCCTGTGGGATTTTGTAAATACTGTGAAAAGCACCTCATCTCATGCCATATAGACTGTAGAAGAAACGCTAAGAAAAACATTTGATTCCACAATGAAAATATTAGGGATTTGTGGGGCCTTTTTACTAAAGTGCAGTAAGTTTCTGGGACATTATCAATGTAGGCTACTGTTAAGTCAGGTTATTTTATCACATCAGATATTTTGGCACAGGATGCATCAGGCTATTTATAGATCTGCGCCAAAGTACTTGAAAGATAGTTTTGTTGTGTATCACCCTGTTACGAGTTTGAGGTCTGAGACGACAATGCATTTGTCATCTGATGTGGTGTCCCACACAAGACATTGTGAAACTAGATCTGCCACTTTTTCCTGTGGCTGGGGTACAGCTATGGAATGGAATGCTTTAAAAGGCCAATTGAGATTGTGCTCTGAAATTTTACAGTTGAAGCGATTATTAAAGACTTCTTTCTTTGTGGAAGCATTTATGTAAAGATGGCTGTTACAGTTCTGATGCATGTCACGGATATGAGACATCAATGATGGTATAAGCTTTCCATTTATTTTATTGATGTTATTGCTGGTGCTGTCTGAATTTTGTTTTGTATGTTTTTTTTTGTAAACCGCTTTAATTTAAGCGGTCTATAAGTGTGTAAAATAAATAAAATAGCCCAACTTGTGATAAAATAACTCAAATTAATGGCAGCCCACGTTCCTTAGAGGGGAAGTTATCACCATGGGCTACTGTTAAGTCGGGTTATTTTACCACAGGGTCCCATTTTATGCAATGACACCCTATGCTGTTTTTTTAGCCTTACATCTGCAGATCCTTTCCAGTGGTAATTGATGACTTATGGACTTATGGGGGCTTTT